>NC_073351.2:34102500-34808750 GCF_027580225.2 Misgurnus anguillicaudatus | reverse complement strand
AAGTTGCAGTGTTCTTCTAGTAAACTAGACTGAACTCTTTTATCTCAGAAGATTTGAGTTTAATTTCTCATGATGTGACCTCTTTAAATCACTTCAGATAAAACTGGACCTGTCAAACCATTATATTATATAGAACCATCCATCTGAGGAAAAAAGTACATTTCAACTAGACGTTATTAACAGCATCTTTTCTCAAACGTCTGCTGTTTTTTATTTTTCTCAGCTCATTGAACTTTCCCTGGTTAAGAGATTCAACTCTGAACTTGTTCATTTTGCTCTTTAGGTTCCTCTGAATGTAATTACTCTTAATCTCTTCATCCTTCAGTCTCCCCATAAATCCCTTTACCTGAGGCAAAGAATGAGAAGAACTAGTCTCTCTCTCTCTCTCTCTCTCTCTCTCTCTCTCTCTCTCACACACACACACACACACACACACACACACACACACACACACACACACACACACACACACACACACACACACACACACACACACACACACACTTTCTGACATTCATTACATTCCTATCATGCATATCTCCTTTTAGACTAGGTGAGGTGAGGAATCTTTTTGGCCTTTGCTGTTTAAAGTAAATGTGAAGCGTGTCATTTTTTAAATGTTAAAATACTTTCTCTTATTCTAGCTTAATAAGCAGTTTCAATATAAAAATAATAGCTTAATTCCTGTTTTTACACATTTGGTGATGTTCGTGGAGAAGAAGTATCACTTCAGGACAATAACATTCAAATGTCAACCTTATCACGAAAAGTAAAGTTTTTAACAATATCTAAGATGTCCATATTTGGTGGTATGAATACTCATGCAAAGTCTCTGTTAAAGTTTTGAAAGCATTTTTTTTTATTATTATTTTTGCATAGTTAAGTAGGTGCAAATTACAGAATTGTCACGTCTACTATAGCGGAGAAATGTCACATCCATAACGTTGTTTTCCCTTAAAAATGCGCATACAAAAAAAGTGAAAATACATTTTAAATATTCTTAGAAAACCTATTGCATGGTTGGTTCATTTAAATTCACAGAATTCCTACAAAGTATGTTGTCTCCCAAAAACATGGGTCCTTTTTTTGTCAGACCCATAACGCATGCATGTTTCCCTCATCTACTACAGAAAACATGAGTATAGACTGATATTTTTCTGATGTCTGGACTCATCAGGGGCTTAGGAAAATATAAACAGATGGTTCAATATATTGGTAAATGCATTATCTGAGAAATTTTTTTCAAATTTTGACAGCAAATGTCACATCTATAATGCTAGAATTGCTCTTCATCAATATGAAAAATTGGTCAAATTTACAATAAAATCTCAATCATTAACATTAGATAATGCATTCACTAACATTTACCTAAAATTAAATCATTTTACAGCATTTATTCATGTTTAATGTTAATTAAAGTTGCTGTGCAAGTTTTACTGGAAAAATAAACCCTACATTTCAAAAACACGAAGATTACATCATCTTTAGGTGTGCGAGTTTGAATGTGTGCACTGGCCATCTGTCCAGGGTTTATTCAGGATGTGACCCGGGATGCTGGGAAAGACTCCAGCCCTCCTGCGACCCTGCAGAGAAAAGGCCTGAAAAAATTGATGAATAATATACTGTATATAACATACACCGATCAGCCATAACATGATGATATTGTGTAGGTCCCCCTTTTGCCGCCAAAACAGCCCTGACCCGTTAAGGTATGGACTTCGCCAGACCTTCTATCAGAACCAGCATTCACTTTTTCAGCAATTTCAGCTACAGTAGCTATTCTGTTGGATCGGAGCATGGCCGTAGCCAGGGTTTGAAAATTTGTGCGATCAAGGGGTGTTTAAGACTTAACAAATGCTATCCCAGGCGAAAAATGTGGACTAAAATAAACTTTTAAGTATACTTAGTAAATGTACTGTTTTGTGCAACAATTTTGTAGTGTAAATTTTATTTTTACCTGGAGCTTATATTCTGTATGAACATTGCAAAATATATATATATATATATTTTTTTTTTTTTTTCAAGAAAAAATTCTTAGTATTTCTATCTTGTTTTCAGTAAAAAAAAAAAAAAGTTAAATTAAGATGCTTTTTCTTGATTAACAAAACGACCCAAGAAAATAAGTCTAGTTTTTAGACCAAAAATATTACATTTAAGTGATTTTGTGCATAAAACAAGCAAAATATCTTCCAATGGGGTAAGCAAAATAATCTTAAATTTTTTTCTTAAACACTAAATTCAAGAAAAAAAATCAAGAAAAATTTGCATACCCCATTGGCAGATTTTTTTGCTAGTTTTATGCACAAAATCACAAAAAAAAAGATATTTTTGGACTAAAAACTAGACTTTTTCCTTGGGTCGTTTTAGATATTTTTACTGAAAACAAGACAAAAATACTAAGATTTTAAGATTTTTTTTCTTGAAAATCATTTTTTTGCAGTGAACCTTTATGCCATTTTACACTTTGGATATACATTTTGTCTATATGTTTTTTGGTGGGGCATCATATTATTTTTTAGATAACAATTAGTTATTAGCCTGCTTTACTGTTAGGGTGGATAATTTATTTATTTTCATGCAACAATGCTTTGCATTATATGAATTATTATATTAATAAGCAATAAACAAAAACTTTGTTTAGTGCTCATTTGAATGTTTTCAGCATGACTTTGTTAAATGCTAACTCATAATCTGAATGAAATAACATAACCTTCTTCATGGCCATTGTTTACATATTTGGCATATTTCATTTAAACCCTGTTCTACATCTTTATGTGTTATTTTCAGATGTTTAGTGTTGAAAGCGTTTCTTACATAATCATAATGATTATTTCGTGTGTCTTACCTAGTTTCATCTCAGCAATAACCTGCCCACACTGAATGATGTGCCATTTGATTACTGTTCAGGTGCTGGTCACATCGTGTTGCCAGATATTAGTATGATATAGGCCATAAAGAAAGAAATAAGTCCAGACATTGTCATTCAGAGACATCGCTAACACAAACCTGCACACTTACTTTTCCCAAAGTGTCAAATTAATTGCTAAAACATTAAACACAACATCTAAAGATGATTTTTCACAATGGGATCTGGGAACACTGCGAATGCTGCACCCGCCAGTGTCTCATAGCTGCTTGGGACAATCTCTGTAATTTTACACAAAATCTATACAGTAAACAGTCCAAACTAAATTATATATGCGGATGGCAATGTGGGTAGTCTAAAAGTACTAATTTTTACATTTTATTTTTATATGAAACATTTACCGAGGTCCGGACCTCGGTGGCCTCATAGCTGGTTACGGGCATGGATTGGACCACACGGGCCAGCCTTCGCTCCCCACGTGCATCAATGAGCCTTTGCCCGTCCACTGAAAAAAAAAATCCTTTCAATTTACGTAATTTTAATGTGTACATCGGTCCCACATGATCCGATTGTTTAAAACCAAAATAATTTTCCTCAAATAATTTTTATGTGTCAGACCAAAACATTTTAATTATTTTAAGTAGTCTAATACAAATATGTTGACTCAAAGTGATATTTCTCTTTACTATAACACATTTATTTTGTAATGTTTAAGTAATTTAATTATGTAAGGGGACTAGATTTTCATCTGTAATTCCAACATGCTTTTTTAATGCTTATATTATGGGATTATGTAACTCTAAAGCAATTTCATTATGTCTCTGGCACCAGAATAATCACCCATAATTATCCAAATGTTATTTATTTCTTTTTAAATACAAAATACATTTGCATTGGCATAAAAAGTGAAGAGTTTTGTACAAATGTTTAGTGATATTGAGGCAAACCACTGCTTTCAGATCATCAATTCATTTAAATCACTACACATTAATTCAATAACAGTCAATAACTATTACAACAATCAGCACATGCAGTGCATACATAAAGGGGCAATTTCCCAAACAGGTTGTAGATTAATTCATGACTAGGCCCTAGTTATATTAGGATGAAACTGACCCAAATGTTTAAAATAGTTACTATCACAGTAGATTTAGAAGTGCTAAAACACAAACACTGCATTCCAAAGAGACATGCAAAACAGTAAGTACTATTATTTTTAAAATGGATTTACAAACTGGAAAATATCAATCCTTCGGAAAGTCAGAGCTACAGCATTTGTATAAACTGTTAATCATAGATTCAAAAAAAACAAAAAAAAACACCCATTACCAAAATCGACTCTGAGCAGCAAACGGTTAATGTATTAATAAGAGAAAACACTTAAAACAGATAAACAAAGTCAAAAATGAGCAGCACAGTCTTTCTGATCCTTTCACTGAAAGAAACTGTTCGTTAAAGTTACTCTCAATGCAGTTCCATTAAAATCTTTTGGATTTCCTCAAAAATAAAGCGGAGATCAGGATAGCTCAGGTTTAAGGCATACATCAGCTCAAACAACATGGCACGATGTTGCAACACCTTCATGCCTTCCAGGACTATACAAAGATACTCTTCTTCATCACAAGAAGCATGTTGTTTGAGAGCACAAATCCCAACATTGGTGTCTTCAAATGACCTCACTGGTGCTGACTTCATCCATGCCCTGTACACAACAAACAAATGTAGTTAAAGAAACAGAAAAAAGTTTACTGTTACAATAAGTGTCATTGGAAATTAGTACAATGCAAACAAATATAACTGTAAGTATACAGACCCATGTGCATTGCCACAGCATGTTACAATTGGTTACAAATATATGGGTTACAAAGCAAGGCAGCTGCACTGTCCACTGCTCTGGGTGTGTGTGGGTGTGTGTGTGTGTGTGTGTGTGTGTGTTCACTACACTGGTTTGAGTTAAATAAAGAGGCCACATTTCGAGTGTGTGCTACCATACCTGACAATCACAGCAAAAGTGAATTCTCTCATTTTCTCACTCTCATGTTGTTACAAACCTGTATAAATGTCTTTGTTCTGATTAACATGAAGGAAGATATTTATTTTGAGAAATGTTTGCAACCAAACTGTTCATGAGCCCCATTCACTTCAATAGTATTATTTTTCCCCACTATGGAAGTGAATGGGGCTTCTGATTGGTTTGGTTACAAACATTCCTCAAAATATCTTCCTTAGTGTTCATCAGAACAAAGACATTTATAAAGGTTTGTAACAACATGATGAGAATTTTTATTTTTGGATGAACTACCCCTTTAAATCTTCCCAGGTGTTTTAATGACCCGTGTGCCAAAAGATGCAACTAAAACATACTAAATGTTCTGTACTTCCAACAAGGTTTACACATTTTATGTCTATGAATCTATATTACTTACATCTGTCATTTGATCATTGATTGTTTGAAGCCTTTTTGCTAGCTGTCCTCCTTTCTGATAGAAGAGTTTCATCAGGTTTTTGGATTGGAGGTCTAGGTGACACAGGAACATTAGACAGTAGTGATTCTTTCAAATTCAGCATTTATCTGAAAACAAATTAACCAACCATTGTATATTTGAGTACTGCGAGTCAAAGAATAATAATTGTATATTAGTTACAAAAATAAGATTTAGCTCCTAACAGCAGTACAAAAGTGAAAGAAATGACTTACCAATGCTGTGTAGCGCATGCAAGGATGATGGACCTATAAGAGGAAGTATTCAGAGGTGAAATCAACACATAACCTCAAATGATTAAGACCACACATACACAGAACAATAATGAAATAAGTATTATATCTGTCATAGGACGCAATTTTGGACAAAATGAGATCTTAAAACAACAAGGTGCTCTTCTGAAAACGTCAGCTTTAAGGTGTGGCACTTCAAAGCGATTTTTTTTTCAATTACTATACCAGACGTCACGCGAGACATTTAAAAAAGCTTTTTCTAATAGAATCAAGTGTTGCTCGTGGCGTAGCGAAGTCATGAATAACTGACGCGGGTCTGATAATCTGATTAAGCAGACCGTTTGTTTCATACGCAATGTCATTATTAATGTAGTTAATTGATATCATCTGGTAAATTACTTAACGTTACATGGATAACGTTACTCTGGACAGAATAACTTTTGGTTAGCGTTTTATTTGTCCTGATACGTTTCCATAGAACAGCTGAGTAAAAAGTGCCTCAAAAGTCAACTCAAAGCTGACAGTTTTCAACTCAGATAAAACTACCAAACGTGAAATAACATTAAACAGCTGACGTTTTTAAAACGCTGTGTTTTTCTTTATGAGCTTGACTGAATTACTCCACCAACCTCCTCCAAACTAATATTTACTACAAGTCATTGCAATGGCTACATATTGTAAACAAAAAAATAGTCTATCTAGTGAAGATATATCACGTATGAAGCGAACATAAATAAATAATATAACTTACTTTAATAACGTGGTGTCCGTCTGAGAGAGTTCTTCTGACTGACTGGCAGTGACTGCTGTGCTTAGTCTTCATTTTGGCGCCCAAAAAAACGATCTTTATTCTTCTTTTATGGCAATCGATGTCCTTCTCAATGAGCTATACTGCCCCTGCTGCTCAGGAGGTGCCGTTTTGTGTCCAAACCCAATTTTATTGTTTTAAGTATTCAATTCAATCAATTTTAATCAATGTGAGAATAATGTGTTCATTTTACATTCAAACAAAACATTTTAATCCTAATCAATTAAATTATGTTTACACAAGGAATATAAATATTTTGTGTTGCATATACATGTTTATTTTATTTAAATTCAAAGACCCACTAAGTCCATTTTTTTCAGTGTCCTTTGCGGGCCAAATTGTGATGGCTAGACGACCGGGTCAGAGCATCTCCAAAACTGGTGTTCAGGGTCTGCAGTGGTCAGTACCTATCAAACGTGGTCCAAGGAAGCGAAAGCGGTGAACCGGCGACATGGACGATCAGGGCCGTTTTGGATGCATAAGGGGGATATACACAATATTTGGCAGGTGGACATAATGTTATGGCTGATCGGTGTATATAGTCATATATGCATGGTTATTATGCAGATACTTTAAATTTGAGTGAAATTCCTTCTTTAATTTTGCCAAGCACAATGCCACACAATCTTAGCTAACAGTATTCAATCCATTTTGAAACATAGACCTACTGGTGCTCCAGGAAGCTTTCAGGTGTTTCTGTGTATACTGTGGCTAAGTAATGCTTTAATGCCAAAACCTGTGGGGAAATCGAAACAAAGTGATGAAAAGTGCTAATAAAAAAAACTTTAGCAGACTCACAGTACCTGAACATAAAGTGATTAAATGTGAGTAGACAAGAATCATACAGTACAGTAGGACAGTCTGCATGCTCTGTGTAGATATATATTAGAAGCTAAGTAATATCTGATTATTATTTATCATATAATGAGGCAGACGTACCAAACCTCAAATGAAATTACACCATTAAACTTATTCGGTTTAGCTGAATCATGTGAGACACATAATTTGTGACTTGTCCCACCATCGTAAAAATAGAAAAATGGGATTCCTTGTTTATGTGTGTCAGAATGTTGGCAGCGCTGTGTTCATGGTGCGTTGACTCTCAGCCATGGGCTATTAATAACATTTAGTGTGAGTGTCCACATAATGAGAATGACTAGACTCGTCTTAAAGCAGTGGCATTTATTCAGAGGAGGCAAAGAAAAGCAGCGCCTCCTTAAAAAGTCCTTAAAAAGGAACGTAGCATCAAAGGTGTTTAAGTAAACAGCCGTACTAATAAAATTACTGATGTGCATAACTTAAAAATGTTTTGGACAGATTGAATATGATATAATATTATATAACCCTTCATATCTAACACGGTCAGCTATGAGGTCACCAAGCTCCAGACATCTGTAAATTTTTCATATAAAAAAATTGAAGTTCTCTGAATGACTACTTGGTATTTTAAAACGAGTCATATTGGCATCCGTGTATATAATTAAGTTTGACACTTTACTGTATAGTTTAGCGTAAAATTACAGAGATTAAGTCAACACACTGGCGGAGAGTTGAAGGTGCAGGTGCAGCATTCACTGTGTTGACAGATCTCATTATTAAAAACCCTCTTTAGATGTATGTTTAGATTTTAAGTGATTCGTTTGACATTTTGAGAAATTTATAAATTGAGGAGTATGTGCAGGATTGTCACTGATTTGTTTTTGAAAAACAAGGTTTAAACTTATTTTAATCTTGCTAGTCTGGCAACACGGGGTGCAGCACCTAAACTGACTGTAATGATCAAATAAGGCACATCATTCAGTGTGGGCAGTTTATTGCTGACAAGAAACTACATTCAGTAAAATAAAAGCGATAATCATCATGATTATGTCTGTATACTCTATCAACAATGTAAAAAAACATCAACAATAGAAAATAACCGGGGTACAAGGATGTAGATCAATTGGGTTTAAATTAAAATATGCCAAATATGCAAACACTGACCATGAATAAGGCTTTTATTTAATTTAATTTATGAGTTAACCTTTAACAAAGACAGTGAAAATTATCACACTAAACCAAGTTCTTGTTTAGTACCTTGTAAAGTTCTTGTTCATATAGCCTAATGTTGCGTATTAAAATTACTACAATAATAATCATTGTAAAATAAATAAATAATCCACCCAACAGTAAAGTATCAACAAATTGTGATCTAAGGGATAATGCAACAATGTCCATCCCCAAAGCAGACAAAGAGCGTCTATTCAAAGTGTAAATTGCAAAATGACAGAATAGATCCCAGTTAAAATAAAGCATACTTGAATGTATGTTGTATGTTAAGTTTACACGAACATGGATATTTTAAAAAACAGACATTTTCCTTCGTTTGCGCCCTTCGTTTACACAAAAACTGAGAACTCGCCGCTGAATCTGATTCTTTTAAAAAACTCCGTCCAGAGTGGAGATTTGGAAAATCTTTGTTTACACGGTTGCATGTAAACTGATATAAATGGATGTTTAGGAAGCCAACGTCACAATATACGCCAGAGCTTGTACCTACACCAAAAGTGCAACCTTGTTCAAAAGAGGAACAAGAAGTGATTTGTTGCTGTTTTTGGTATTCTGATTGGCTTACGTGGGCTTGAGCCTCTCATTACACCGCCCCCTATAAGTTTGGCATTCTCTTGACGTCATATATACACGGGGAACGTGTCAATGAACACTTTTCTGAAAACTGACATGTGTGCACGAAGTTATTTCTGAATCGGAGAGGTTGAAATGTCCGTTTATGAAAATAGCTGCTCACGTTTAAAGTAGTCTAAATGTAATTAAATAAAGTGTATTTTAGTGCAATTTTGCACCTGGGATGGCATTGGTTAACTCTTGACACCCCACACTGGACCTCACAAATTTTCAAACCCTGGCTACGGCAGTGCTTTTACTGGTTAGTGTTGATTAATGATCCATCACATTTCTGAATGATATTCAGTCATGTTGACCAAACCTTGAGTATATGCTTCTTTATATTGTGCTGGTCACAAAGTTCACGTCTGAAATAAGAGGTTTATTCACTGCCTTTATTGGACCGTGGATAATAGACAAAGGTCAGGCTTACTGCAGTCAAACTGTCATTCAGTATTAAAATGATGTCTTCTCTCTTCAGGATGAAGCAACTCGAAATTGCTGTCTGCTCATCTTGACCTCTTCTCCTTGATGAATAAAAAGGTGTGAACAAAGACGTTTTCCTCGGCAGAAATCTTACAAAAGCCACATTTTAAAATACAAGCTGTGCATTACTGCAAAGATATTTAATATTATGCGTCACTGGTATTAATATGTATGTTAATACCAGTAAAAAGAGCCAATCGTCAACCCGTTAAAGAATGGCATTTGCACATGCACAGTATCTGACAAAGTCTTGCATCAGCACCTGGAGGCATTGCAAATATGGTACCGTGGTGCAATGACAAGACATCCTTAAAAGACTTTGATTACAGTTTTATTTAAGGTTAAGGACTGTTTTAGACGAGACAGTAATGTCTTAACGGTAATCTGATAAAATGCCTCTTCAATTAATCAGTAGATCATTAAAAATAACATCGACAAGCTTTTTAAGTTTTATAAAGAATTTAAAGAAAAAATATATATTTAAAGAAATAATATTAAGAAAGGATTGTAAATGATGCTTTAAAAAATATTGGCATTGCCAGGGTATTGGTTTCTGGTTGCTAAGAGGTTCTCAGTGGTCTTTACTGTGTTGCTATGTTGTTACTACAGAGTTACTAACATAACATAAACCAGTAAAGATCACTAGTCACTGGTGCCTAGAAATGTAAAACTGTGCCTGTAAGTCTGTGTTAGATTTTTGGCTGTTTCGTGTGTTTTTGATTGGCCAGGATTTTGATGCAGTTTACCTGATGTGCGGTCACATGTACATATTTTAAAAAGTTTAAGGCAGCTTATTCAATTCAATTTCAGAGTCTGAATATTCTAATATCATGCCAAAATGATGGATATTTAGGATCATATAATGTAGTCATGTCTTAGTGGAAACTTTGTTTATAAGAAAAATTCAGATTATATGTGTAATTTAGATTTTTATTATTACCCTGCCACAGAGATTATTTTGGGAAATACAGTTTGGTCACTCAAGCCTATCAGCACATAAACTAGCTAAATGAATAATGTTTTCAGGCAAATCTCGTTTCCTCTTTAACAGTACACATAATGCGTACAAACGACTTCGTCGCCATTCAGGAAAAACATCACGGTTGAAAACAATTTGCTTCTGCTATTGCATCCCAGTCATAATTACGGCTCATGTGGGCTCACCTCATGAATACGATTTTTCTGACATGACTTGAATGCACCAAGAACATTTTATGAGGAGAAAAACATGATTTGTGATCTTGAAGAGAGCCAGAATGAGGTTTGTTGGTTTATATGTTTATATGAAAAGATGGAAGACATTTGCACATGCAGTTACAATTAGTATTATGCATGTTTGGCTGGAATCATTTGTGATTAATGTTCGTTTTTTTTCTAATGCATTTATTGATTATGTCCTCATGTAATTTATCATATAAAAAAACTTGGTGTTTTTTTACCTGAGGCAACAATCCAAATTCTGGGTCAGGGGTGGTGGGAGGATACATTTTATAAGTGACCCACAAGCTAGTGATGGAGACGAGACCGCCTATGCCGAGTCCGTTGGTTTTCAAATACAGTCGAGTCCAAGTCAAGGCCGAGTCTTTGAGGAAGCAAGTCTGAGTTGAGATCGAGTCGAGACCAAGACCACAAGAACATGTCTAGGGATGTAACGATCAATCGTGTGTCCCATTAAAAATGTCTTTCGGAAATCGATTCTGATTCGCAAAGCTGCGATTATGTGTTTCATGCACAGCTTGTGCATGTGCTACAGCATTTGGTCGGTAGGAAGTCCTTATCAATCTAAAATCATTATGAGGCGGAGTCGTTTATAACGTGCATTTAAAAAATCACTTTTTAAAAAAAATAATTCATAATATTCCTTATTATCATGAAAATACCTGAAATAATTTGAAGAAAAGCGATATAAATATTACTGCAGACCTTTCCAGGAATAGCGTTCGTAATACTACTTCTTCTGTGGCACAAAGAGAGTTTCTGTACGAGAGCGCCCCCTGGCTTTTGGATATGTCGGGATTTCACCGTAATTCATTAAAATTCATTCATTGGGAAGACTTACAGACTAAGCTAGATTGAATTGTTTAGAGAAGCAGTCCTAATGTCTTAATATGGACTATGTTTTTACTATCATTAAAAAATCCCTACCACATGCACAATCTTCTGCCTATTTTTCTAGAAATAAATAAACGGCTCTGATGGCAGTATCTTTGCATCGCACCATGGGATGTCATTTTCAAATAATGCCCGTCAACGTTGCATTTTATTAGTGTTGTTATGTGTTGTGTGTTTTTTATATGAACATAAAAAAATGCGTTGGTCTCGAGGACTCGGTCTGAAATTACGAATCATTCTTCTCCCACTGTGGTCCGAGACTGAGTCAAGACCGAGTCTTGAGGAAAAGTCCAAGACGGAAAGTCAGAGAAAGCAGAAATTGGTCTCGAGACCGGTCTCGAGTCCGAGACTGGACTTGAGTACTACTTCAATACCACAAGTTCTCCAAAAGTATAGTGAAATATTGTTCCCCCAAAAAATGTAAAGTCATATCATAGAGGGATATACCAAAACCCCCGAAAGTGACATTGGACTAAAAAAAATTGAAAGTTTAGTTTCATGTGCTCACGTGAAACTTCCGCGTGCTCAGGTAAAACTTCTGCGTGCTCACGTAAAATTTCTGCGTGCTCACGTAAAACTTTTGCGTGCTCACGTGAAACTTTCATGTACTCACGCCAAACTTCATGTGAAGATTTTTTTTAAAAGTTAAGTTTTGCGTGCACACGTGAAACTTTCGGATGCGCACATGAAACTTTCGCTTTCACTTGCGCACATGTGAAACTAAACGCGATAGTTTCACGTGCGCACGCAATCGTTTCACGCACGCAGACGAAACTAAACTTTATTTAATTTTTTCTCCATGTCCCCTTAGAGGCTCCATAGGGAATATGTGTATCATGTTTAAATTCCTGATTTACTTTCTGTTAACTCCCGTTAAATATCTTAATCTCATTTCCCCTGAGATTTTCTTTTTATAAGTCTAAATTTATGTGCATTCCTCTACAACTTCTTATTTTGTATTTACTTGAGCAAAGCAAACACAAAAACATTTAATTTTATACTTATGAATAATAAAGAACAGCTGGTGTGGTACATAATACAAGGAAGATGAAAACACATTAACCACCTTTTAAACATTTTTGTTAATAAATGTGTTTTATATCTACGTGTGAATGTGCATAATCATTAATCTTTATTGGTTACAAACATGTCCATGCAATGGGATTAAAACTTTGAGATTTGTGTTACTGGCCCAGTTTCCAGGGCATACAGTCCTGCTCCAGTTACTGTTACTGTAGTAGCCTAATGATTCCTGTTGAATTATGGGAATTATTCAATTATGACACCTGCTGTTCACTCTGGGTCAAAAAGGGACAAACCAAGCTGTTAGGTTAAATTAACCCAGAAAATTTTTATGTTTGACCCAATAATGGGTTGAAACAACTAAGAATAGGTTAAATCACAACCCAACATGTTTTGTTGATCCTTTTTGAACCTAACACTAGAAAATAACCTGATATGTTTGATTTAAGACTCAAGAGTATTGATATTCTACCAGTGTTGCTTGTTAATTTGCATTGCAGCATTAATTTATTGCAATAAATGCCCTGAAAATAAATGTAAACGAGTTGTGTTAAAGAGTGCCAGTGTGTCATAAACACTCCTGTGTTTCTCACAGAGACACGAAGAGCTCCCAGGAGAAATAAGAGATTAGAAGCACAGTGCCGTTATCAAACACGTAAACACATAACACGCACATTATACACAACATAAAACACAAAAAGGTCTTCTCTTGAGACCAGGATGATATTTCACATCGATAAAACACAGGAGCGAACCACAGAGGATATAATTTTTATTAAAACAGTAGAAATTCTTGCATTGTACAGACAGGTGTAATCCATCAGCCATGTGCTGTATATGAAACTACAGTATGCATTATATTGAATACCAGAGGGAACTATGATAAGAAATCATGTAATGGTTTATTCAGGCTGGTTACGGTGTATGATCGAAGTTTGAATCTCCACAACAACGAATGGTAGATATGTAGTAAATGGAAAAAAATAAAGGTGAATAGACTTAGTCTGAATGTACGGCATATTTAAATTCAGTCAACACAATATTAAAAGAATAATTCAGAGAAGATGAATTCTGTCATTTACTCACTCGTATGTCATTCTAAAGCTGTACATTTTTTATTTGTTAGAAGCACATACAGAGATGTATAAGCAGATATTCTCTAGATATTCAATAATGATAAAAAGCACATAAAGTTGCTACTGTACATATATTTGGGGCACTATAATCCAAGTCTTAATCAGGCAAATTGTATAATAGCCATTTGGAGGAACAGTCGAAATTTCAGCTGCTATGAAAAAAATCATTCTTTCCATCTTAAAATCTCTCAAATTTAATTTGCATTTGTACATATTAAAACCTGACAGAACGCCTCTGGTTTCATGTCAAATGTTCAAGAAATGAATCAGAGCTTCAAAAGAAATCATGCATTACACGTTGAATGAGTTTCTGAACATTGAATACACTTATTTATCAAAACTGCAGTGCGTAATCTTTGTCTCTTGATCGTCATCTTTCTTGAAAAAGTGAAATGGCAGATTACTTCACGTAGTGGAGAGTGGGGCACAAAGTAACTTTGGCTCTATCATTCAAAAATATTTAAATTAAATGAATATTATTTAACATGATCGACACACACATCTCTACGGAGCCCCAAGGGGACACGGAGCAAAAATTAAATAAAGTTTAAATAAACTACCGCGCTTAGTTTCGCATGATCACGTGAAACTTTACACCGAAAGTGACAGTAGTGCAAACGTCACAACTTGCGCCTATAGGTGGAGTTCATTGTAACAAAAAGAGGGTTTGTTGTAACATCTGCTAGAAAATTTTGTTTAAACAAAAATAATTCAATCAAATTCTGTTTATATACTAAAGATGGATATTGTTCATATATTAGTCCTTTCAGAAAAATGCAGAGTTTTTTTGTGATTGTTGCAGGCAAAATGCGGGATATTTATGCAATTTTTTGCAATGAAATTGCAGGAACATCCAAAATTGCGGGAATGTGCAAATGATGCAGCTTTTCAATGATGTTCACGTCGCAGGGGTGTGAGAATCATGGCCAGAGGATTGAAAAATACACAGGGGCAGTAGTTTCATGCAAAAACATTTTGAGAGTTTATTGTCTCAAATACAAGGCAACCATATACAAAGTAACAAAAAAAAAAAACAAGAATAAACCAAAAATAGAAAAAACAATCAAAATGAAGTAATACAAAAATGGAGCTAATAATGGTTGTCTCTGCATATGCCTCTCAACAATAAAATACCAGAGGTCCAAAATCTACAGTTTAAACATGTTCACTCCAGACCCACAACCATCTTCTTCTTCTTCTTCTTCAACTTAACTCTTTCGCCGCCATTGACAAGATATCTCGTCAATCAACGGAAAACGCTTCCCCGCCAATGACGAGTATTTCCGTCTTTCCGCAATACCGCTATTATCCGCAACTTTTTACACCCGGAAGTATTGCCCTATGGCAAGCTGCTGCATGTCCGTGACTGTTTTAAAGATCGCTCTGAATGGAATCTCATGAAAAGTCCGTCACAAAAATGGAATTATCTCTGCTTTTTGCTCAAAATGTGGTGTTTTTGCAGAAACCTACCCATATTCAAAAGCTGATTACAAAAGAACTACTGAAGGTAGGATGAAACAGGTTTTTCTTTTGAAAGCAGAGGGTCTGTTCTTTCATTTGGTATATTGTATGTTTATATATTTGAAGAAGAATATTTTCTGGAAGGCATTAAACTTTTGGTAAAATCATGAAAAACGCTGGCGCTGGCTGGCAACTTTTTTAAAAAACGCTGGCGGTGAAAGAGTTAAAAGGTGCATTCCCGCCACCTGAAAAGGAGTGTGAAGCGCATATTTGAAAGGAAGATTTAAACTTCAAAGACTTAAAATTTAACCATTTTACTTGTGTCTGTGTATTGATTTTGCTTAAAAATTTAACTAGTAAAGAAAATGATGGATTTATCACCTGTAGTCTCTTACGTCCTTCACAAGGGGACATGGCTACACATGCGGTTAAAGTGCAGCGTATTTGAAAAAATGCAGCCTCAACATAAATATGCGAACTTTGGCTGATTATGCATTGAATCATGTGATCGCATAATCACATTTTAATGGAGGGACTGATATATCTGCCTATAATAGATAGATATCCACACATTCATCCATCCATAATCCTTCATTTAATCATCCTTGTATAAAGAGATTTTTCTGCACAATTAAGACAAAAAAATATATATAATAGTGAGTTTTTCCCCAGATATTGTATTAAGAGTTATCATTTTGATAAATAGTATTTACATTGTTTTATTTCATTATCATTGTACACCTGAGGTTTAATTGTAACACTGTGTGACAACTAACCCCACTGTGTAAAAATGTTTTTAATCCCAGCTATCAGTTACTAGGAGTTGCTGACATGCTTCAAAATGCTGTTATGTTTTAGGTAACAAGACAGTGATTAAAATAACATAAGGTTGGATTTGATGACTTACACACCCAACGCAGAAAAAAAACAAGAGATGAAGAAATTTACTTCCATGCCTCCAAATCACTCTTTGTTCAGTATCTTAACCAAAACCTTTCACAAATTGACTTTGATCTTCTGACAGAAAAAGACCAAAAGCACAGATTATGTATAAAAATGTAAAGTAGCCAAGTTACAATTAACCCCGTGTTAGTTTGTGCCCCGCTCACCCGTACTTATCTTTACGTGGGTTGAAGTCAAATGTTGTAAAACTTGCTGCAAAATCTCACCAGAACGTTTAACTTATAAATCATTATTATAAGGTCATAATTATGAATCTGGTAAGGAGTCAAATTTGAAGGCTATTTTATATAGTTTCTTAATAACAATTTTTTTGTTTATTTGCAGTCGAAATAAATGGATTGCAACTTTAGGGAGGTTTACACTGACTGACCATTGAGATCTCCAGGTACTTTAAACTTTTATCAGAAGTTTTTACTCTAGCGTGTAGTGTATGAGCCTCTGGATAGCGGTGTAATGTATGGTCGTCGTTTTATACTGAACCATGAAATGATTTCACAAGCCAATTTCAACAACACATCGTCCCCAGAAGAGTGTCTCTTGCTCATTATTATGTAATTGAAGGCAGTGTGGTGAAGCTAATGGTCTATCTAACCTTCAACTTAATACACAGGGCTGTTCTTTCGCTGCTTTTATTGACAAAAGCTGAAACACCTCTGCATTTCATTCCAGATAGCCCTTCTGATGCTCATTTGTTGCGGGTCGAGCGTGTCCTTCATTTCTGTCAGCGGTCCATTGGAAGCCTGTCAGTCTTTGAGTAGGTGGCTAAACTCAGGGTCCAATAAACCATTAACATGTGCTGGTCAGTCTGATCACAGAGCGGGAAAATATATGGAAATGAATGCAAGCGAGCGTCCATCAATCACTATAGCGCTGGAAACGCTGCCCGCTCTTGATGAGGTTTACTGCACCCTCTCCAGTGTGCTTTATTGTTTGTGTTGGTTCAAGTTTGCTGTGTTGTCAGATTCTTTTTCACTCGCTTGTGACAAAACGCTGTACGGCTATTTTTAGCTGTGGTTTGCTAGACATGGACAAAATGGACAAAATCTAAACCAAGAATGTTGGTGTTACTAGAAGTGTCCAACAGTATATCTAACAATAGCAGCAATGCCATACTGTATGCTAGCGATCTAGATTTGTTCCATCACATCTCAACATTTTTTAAATCATTAATATTAATTGAAGCAACATTAAATAAATGACTTTGCTGGATTAACAGCATATATCTGGAAAGGCTTGTATTTAGTGTGTTTTAAGTCATAAGTTTGAGCTCAATCATGGCTCTACCAAACCAGCGTGAGCACGGTCTCAAACTCATACGCTCATAGTAAGATTAGAGATCAGCGTCTTCATATGTAGTTCTCCACTCACCCTGAACTCTTATTAACTTGACAGTGTCTCATTATCTCTCTCAACAGGAGATCTGCTCGCATGCCGTTAAGCCATCTTGATGTGCATGCTTGCTTAACAGTGGAGACAGTGGAGTGTCCACGGGAAGTCATACAGGAGCATGATGGACGGACCATGTGTGTCTGCAGATCACCGCGACTGAGAAGTAAAGTACATTATTTTCTTTGTTATACTTTTCTGTGTAAAAAGACAATGTAGCGCTTGTGTTTTGAAATGCTAACTTATGACTTAGCCAATGATGTGAGCTTGGAGTGAGGCTGTAGTATGCAACAAAAAAAATGCATTTTTAAGTACACAAGAAGCGATGCCCACAGTATTGTGTTATAAGGATGATGTGTTTTAAAACACTGCTTTATAAAACGGCCCGTTCTGGTCCTTCATTCTGATTGGTTGAAACGCGTTCTAACCCTTGATAAAATACCCCGGTAACCCCATGGTTAAGAATGCATTACATAAGTATCACTGCGCCACTGTTAATGATTTATAAAAAATAAATAAACACCACAGTCTTTAATCATATTTTTTATTTTTCTACATTTGCACAATTATTGGCGACATCCAGATAAATGTCAATAAATGTTGAGTAATCTCGTTAATAAAGAGTAAACGTTCCCTGGGGAGTTTCTACCTTAAATCCATATGTCCGCTATTATCCACTAGGTGGCGATCTTACCTAACTTAAACACTGACGCATTCACTGAACACTAAAAACATTGTGTAAGTTTTGATGGCTCTGAATCTGATCTCTTAGAAAAGTTCTTCACAAAAATGTATTTATCTCCGCTTTTAGCTGAAAATTTAAAAGGGGATAAGAGAAACCTTTTTTTTAATCTGAGGGTCTGTTCTTTCATTTGATATATTTTATGTTAATTTAAAGAAGATAATTTTTTCTTGAAGGCATTAAACTAAAACTGGGTGGCAACTTAAAAAAAAACGCTAAACAGGAAAGAGTTAAGCATGCTTCCAATCATATTTGATCATCACTTCAACAGTTGCACGATATAAATGTTAATGTATAAATTAGATGAATGTTGATTTATAAAATAATCACCACAGTCTTAAATGATATTTTCATTGTGTCTTTGCTGCGTCTGTGTTGGTTGGGAACTGTGCTCTGTTTCAGTCACACTTGATTCTGAGGAACTACTTTGTTTGGGGGAAGAGTAATATTTGTACGAATATAATTACAACTTATTTGTGTTTTATTTTATGAAATCGTGTTATGCATATGAAGTAACCGTTTTATAAAAGCAATAGGCCCCGCGGAGCAGTGGTGTTACGGTGCATTCTATACTCCGCTTCACGTCGTGCCTAACAACGCCCCTTAGCTGTTATAAAATGCACTGGTAACCCACTGCTTCTTGGGGTTTATTGCTTTATTTTAAGGATGCTGATAGTTTGTAGCCCTGACTATACCACTGGCTTTGTTAACATTCACTACTTTTGGGTTTAAAAGATGATTTGAGAACCTTGCACTAAAGTCTCTTAAGGGAAGTCACACCAAAGGTTTGTGTTTGCAATGCCTCCAGACAGTTATTTCAGCCATGCAAGACTAAAATAAAAAAACAGATATCTTCAAAATGCTGTGCACAATCAAACATCATATTTCTGACCAATAATTAAACATGAAAAGTCCTTGATTATTAATAGGGTGACCATACTTCGGATTAAGAAACAGCCAAAGTCTTGCGTCTTGAATGGCCAAGGACCTCCCATAGTCCATATATCTGGCAAGTAAAGCAACCAATTCTGTTTCGCTTTATGCCATGTTTGGGGGTGTAGATATGTCTCCACAATAACAACGTGCCACCATCATTCACAAATGCTTCGAAAGTTTATAACAACAATGGCAAATACTTTAAAATATCCAGGTATCCAACGGTCCAAGGACGTGACCTCTAAGGCTGAGACTAAAGCCGTTATATTGAGCGTTGCACTCAATATCTTGTTATATCCAGCATCTTTGCTTGTACACGGGTGTTTTGGAGGCCAGTTTAGTAGCAATCGTTGATTTTGGAATAAGATTTGGGGTGCTAATGGGATAGAAAGATGGGCGACTACTTGTTTAGTGAGGTCAGGTGATGTTTTGCTCTCTAATATTTTTACCGGTAATGGTTAATCAGAATGAATTTGGAGACATAACATGCGTGTTAGCAGTGTTGTCAGCACACTAAAATCTTCAACAAGAAATTTAATTTATAATTTCCTTTTTAAAACAAGCATCAAAGCAGCGCTTGTGTAACAAATTTGCCGCCTTCAACATTAAATTTGAAGACAATTACAGTCGGACTCCGGACTTCCTGCTGTGAGCAATGTTCCCTTTATTATGAATAAACTATAACTCGCAGATTTTCCTTTGTCAGAGCCATAATAGTGTTGTGCAATGACAGGTTATAGCCTGTTTATTTGTTGCATATCTGTCAGTCACCGTGTTAAATTGCGTTCATGTATTGTTAAGTTAACTTGTCAGAAAGGCTCCATGGAGTTCATGATTCATAATAAAAAACTCACTAATAATATATAGTTACTGTGCTTTATGTATGACATGACATTCAGTGCATGGACCATTTTTTAAGTAGTCATTTTCTTTTTTTTTTCCAGTTTCCTAATAACTTCAGTTTTGCAGATTGTTACAAATAAAGGTTCCCTGGAAAAGGTTTTATATAATCTTATTTTTTTCCTCCGTGTCATAGCAAACTTTTGTGAACTTCTATATCCTGGCACTTTTTTTTATAGATAATTATTTAGATGCACCTGGTATGATAAACCTGAAGACGCAGAAATCATACAGTAATTTGATTATCAAAGAAATGATTTTATTATATTTTTATAACAATAATTTTCCTAAAAGCCCATAAATGATTGTGATTGTAATGAAATGATAGTTGATTTTATCACAGTGAAATAATAATGATGGCAATGATGAAAAATGTTCATTATAGTCCATTATAGTGCGTTTGTGTGTAGAACAAACACTGGTTAATTTAAAACACACTCTTCAATTGAATATGATGGCATTCAAAGACTGCGTGACTGCGTAACTGAATAACCCCAATCAGAGACTTTTGATCCAACAGAAGCTTCATCTACAAAATGATTTTATTGTATCAAACACAATTTATTAAGGGCATTAAAACTTTCATTGTGTAGACATTAGCAGTCATGTCATGATGTACAATATGTGACAAAAGATCATTTAGTCAAACAAGTTTGCCTTTGAAAAAATTTCTCCCTAGAAATAAATCAAGACGGTATATTTTCTTTCCTCTTTTCATTTCTTGGTGTAAATTTGTTATAGTCACTGAGCAGTTTTTCAATTATATTCATCAAAGCAATCTGTGCACTTATCTTGGCCTCTTCTGCTGTCTCTTTACTCTTTTAGTTTTTGTCATTAAAGAAATAGTTTGGCCAAAAATGATATTAAACTCATGATTTACTCACCCTCAAGTTGACAGAGATGCATATGTCTATCATTTTTCAGACAAACACATTTTCAGTTATTTTTGTCCTTGTATCCTTGCATTTTATAAACTGAAAGATCTGATTGATGGACATATGCAGCTCGGACGACTTGAGGGCGAGTAAATCATGGGTTTATTATCATTTTTGGCCAAACTATACTTTTAATCTTGAATGATTCCTGCACTTTTTGTGGCTGCTTTTATGGCAGAATAACCCAAAACAGTTTGAGGTCAATTCAGATGTAGCTTGTACGCCTCATTACATTACTTTTGTTCATTGAAAATCACATATTAAGGTTATTATGTGTATAATACTTTGTGTTTGCATGGTTTATGGTTAAAGAAAACACTTTATTTTCGTATATTTTATTATATTATTATTTTATATTTTATATATATCGTATATTTTTGTTGCTCCAGATATCCTTGCCTTCCTCAAACGCTCTGATTTTGGTACAAAGCTCACCGATCTGAAAAGCGCTGTGCCCCCGATTGGCCAGCTAATCTGTACGTTGTGATTGGCCTGAATACCTCTGACGTCAGCCAGAAATGTGACGCTCCTTAACATAATTGGTCTTTACAGTCCCTCTAGAAAAATGCAATTATGCGATCGCATGAGTTAACGCATAATCAGCCAAAGTCCGCATATTTATGTGGGGGCCGAATTTTTTCAAATATGCCGCGCGGCACTTTCGAAGCATAAATAAAAAATGTCCTTGCATGATTTCATAATCCCTGCATTTTCGTAGCAAAAATCACATGCATCTTAGCAAAAAAATATATATATATATTTCACACAAGCGCAGCCATGTCCCCTGTTGCCATAGGAACATTATGAAATGAAGTGATTATGTGACGTGAACATCATTGAAAAGCTGCAAACGCTGCAAACAGTTTTTGCAAGTTCCCACAGTTTTTGCAAGTGCCCGCAATTTTTGCAAGTTCACGCAGTTTTTGCAAGTGCCCGCAATTTTTGCGAGTTCCCGCAGTTTTTGCGAGTGCCCGCAGTTGTTGCGAGTGCCCGCAATTTTTGCGAGTGCCCGCAATTTTTGCGAGTTCCCGCAGTTTTTGCAAGTTCCCACAGTTTTTGCGAGTGCCCGCAATTTTTGCAAGTGCCCACAATTTTTGCAAGTTCCCACAGTTTTTGCAAGTGCCCGCAATTTTTGCAAGTTCACGCAGTTTTTGCAAGTGCCCGCAATTTTTGCGAGTTCCCGCAGTTTTTGCGAGTGCCCGCAGTTGTTGCGAGTGCCCGCAATTTTTGCGAGTGCCCGCAATTTTTGCGAGTTCCCGCAGTTTTTGCAAGTTCCCACAGTTTTTGCGAGTGCCCGCAATTTTTGCAAGTGCCCACAATTTTTGCAAGTTCCCGCAGTTTTTGCAAGTGCCCGCAGTTTTTGCAAGTTCCCGCAATTTTTGCGAGTTCCCGCAGTTTTTGCAAGTTCCCGCAATTTTTGCGAGTTCCCGCAGTTTTTGCAAGTTCCCGCAATTTTTGCGAGTTCCCGCAGTTTTTGCAAGTTCCCACAGTTTTTGCGAGTGCCCGCAATTTTTGCAAGTGCCCACAATTTTTGCAAGTTCCCGCAGTTTTTGCAAGTTCCCACAGTTTTTGCGAGTTCCCGCAATTTTTGCAAGTGCCCACAATTTTTGCAAGTTCCCGCAGTTTTTGCAAGTGCCCGCAGTTTTTGCGAGTTCCCGCAATTTTTGCGAGTTCCCGCAGTTTTTGCAAGTGCCCACAATTTTTGCAAGTTCCCGCAGTTTTTGCAAGTGCCTGCAGTTTTTGCAAGTGCCCGCAATTTTTGCGAGTTCCCACAGTTTTTGCAAGTTTCCTGCAGTTTTTGCAAGTTCCCACAGTTTTTGCGAGTTCCCGCAATTTTTGCAAGTGCCCACAATTTTTGCAAGTTCCCGCAGTTTTTGCAAGTGCCCGCAGTTTTTGCGAGTTCCCGCAATTTTTGCGAGTTCCCGCAGTTTTTGCAAGTGCCTGCAGTTTTTGCAAGTGCCCGCAATTTTTGCGAGTTCCCACAGTTTTTGCAATTGCCCGCAGTTTTTGCAAGTTCCCACAGTTTTTGAGAGTGCCCGCAATTTTTGCAAGTGCCCACAATTTTTGCAATTGCCCGCAGTTTTTGCAAGTTCCCGCAATTTTTGCAATTGCCCGCAGTTTTTGCGAGTGCCCGCAATTTTTGCGAGTGCCCGCAATTTTTGCAAGTGCCCACAATTTTTGCAAGTGCCCGCAGTTTTTGCAAGTTCCCGCAATTTTTGCGAGTTCCCGCAGTTTTTGCAAGTTCCCACAGTTTTTGCGAGTTCCCGCAATTTTTGCAAGTTCCCGCAGTTTTTGCAAGTGCCCGCAGTTTTTGCAAGTTCCCGCAATTTTTGCGAGTTCCCGCAGTTTTTGCAAGTGCCTGCAGTTTTTGCAAGTGCCTGCAATTTTTGCGAGTTCCCACAGTTTTTGCGAGTGCCCGCAATTTTTGCGAGTTCCAGCAGTTTTTGCGAGCTCCCGCAGTTTTTGCGAGCTCCCGCAGTTTTTGCGAGCTCCCGCAGTTTTTGCGAGCTCCCGCAGTTTTTGCGAGCTCCCGCAGTTTTTGCGAGCTCCCGCAGTTTTTGCGAGTTCACGCAGTTTTTGCGAGTTCCCACAGTTTTTGCGAGTGCCCGCAATTTTTGCAAGTGCCCACAATTTTTGCAAGTTCCCGCAGTTTTTGCAATTGCCCGCAGTTTTTGCAAGTTCCCGAAATTTTTGCGAGTTCCCGCAGTTTTTGCAAGTTCCCACAGTTTTTGCGAGTGCCCGCAATTTTTGCAAGTGCCCACAATTTTTGCAAGTTCCCGCAGTTTTTGCAAGTGCCCGCAGTTTTTGCAAGTTCCCGCAATTTTTGCGAGTTCCCGCAGTTTTTGCAAGTTCCCACAGTTTTTGCAATTGCCCGCAGTTTTTGCAAGTTCCCGCAATTTTTGCGAGTTCCCACAGTTTTTGGAAGTTCCCACAGTTTTTGCGAGTGCCCGCAATTTTTGCAAGTGCCCACAATTTTTGCAAGTTCCCGCAGTTTTTGCAAGTGCCCGCAGTTTTTGCGAGTTCCCGCAGTTTTTGCAAGTTCCCACAGTTTTTGCGAGTGCCCGCAATTTTTGCAAGTGCCCACAATTTTTGCAAATTCCCGCAGTTTTTGCAAGTTCCCACAATTTCATTGAATGAAATTGCATAAATATCTTGCATATTCCATCACATTTTTTAAGAAACATGGCACAAGCTCAAGGATTTTTGCCTGCAACAATCACAAAAAAAAATTCTTTACTACCTTATCAATATGAGCCAAATATGATAAAAAAAAAATGCAGATGAGCAAGCTGATCAATCAACTTTACCAGCGCGGCTTGAGCAGGATGTAACAGATTGGTAAGGTAAAGATAATTTGGGGTTTGTACCTTTTGCATATCGTTGAGGTGTACTATACACACTTGCACACCAAATGAAATGTAAAATCAGAATCGGAAAATAGGTGCTCTTTAAGAAAAAAATATTAAAAGATGAGACTGTGACTTGTGCAAATTCGTTTACTTAATTTAACCGTTTGAAATATTTTACTTTAGATTGGCAGGTGCACAGATATTTATCCACCAGTGCTGTTTGTAAGGAAGGTCTCGTAATGTAATTGACTTTTCAGGAATTGAAATAAGTCAAATGTTGGCAGCTGTAGAGCTTAATAAACTCTCAGTCTCTAGAAACTCTCTGAGATTTGAGATCTGCCCGAGGTTTTCTTTTAAACTATACGCTGTGATCCGGTTAAAATGTTTGGAAACAGAAATGACTAGAGTTTGAAAAAGAAACACACAAGTGTTAATCGTGAGCATTTTACTGTGAGATATTGTGTGGATGCCACTGGCACTAGAAATGTTTTGTTATTATCAGGATGAAAGAAAGGATGGATATTTTGATAGGATCCAAATCAACCATGAAATATCATAATAAATAAATGAAAAAAATAACCTTACAATCTAAAATCTCTGGGTACAGTAGATCTAACAAACACACTGCGTATGTGAGATGTTAAAATGTGTGAACTTTAGCTGGCTTAAACAAATGTTTTAAAGTTGTTATTTCTGCCAAATATATTTCTGCTACAATTTGAAAAGTGTCCAAACCTTATATGCCACATTTACTTTTTTTTTGCATCTGTTAAATAAAGCAAACAAATGTGCATTACAGATAGGTCTATTTTGAAGATTATCACTGAATGGATTTGACCTGGTGCACTTGAAACCCTGCCATTTTCTTCACAGCGTGATTTATAAATGTAAAGCTTATGAATTTATTGACTTCTACTAAAGCATATACTACCCCAATAGATATATGAAGAGTTTGGTTCCAAAACGCAATAAATCAATTTTGAGTAATTTCGTTAAAAACTTAATGAAAAAAACTTTTTGTTTTTTAAAGCAGAGGGTCTGTTCGTTTATGTGGTATATTGCATGTTTATATATTTAAAGAAGAACATTTTCTGGAAGGCATTAAACTTTTGTGAAAATCATGAAAAACGCTGGCGCTGGCTGGCAACTTTTTTAAAAAACACTGGCGGGAAATGTGTTAATACTGACGTACACATTTGTAGTTATTTTAGTAAATGTCCTTGCTTTTCCAAGCTTATAAAACAGGGACCAGGGAACAACTTCTGACTTTGAAGCCCAAAAAAGTGAATCCACCCTTCACAAAAGTAATCCACACAAGGGGTTAATGAAACTTACTTTTGCAGGTAATTAATGCAAAATTGTAAGAAAAATATTCATATTTAAAACTTTAGCTAGCTTCAGGTAACGACGTGTCACTGCGCAACATACGCATGGCAACCAATGCTCGCTATGCTAAAACACTCCAAGTTTAGTCCAAGATGGGTTGTTACAGAAGCTGGTTATTACAGTTTATAATGTTTGAAATATGGATATTTTTCTAACAAAATTGCATCGATTTCCTGCAGAAGACCTTTATTAAATCTTTGGAGCCATGTGGATTACCTCTGTGAAGGATGAATGCACTTTTGGGGGTTTTAATAAGTTGTTCCCTGATCCCTGTTTTCTACCATTATAAAGCTTGGAAGATCATTTGGAGTTATTTACAAAAATAAGATAATGGATATGTGTATTTTCTTTTGCTTGAGGGTAAGCTAATCAATGTGTCATTTTGATATTTTATCACGTTTGATCAAGATGTTGTAGTGCAAAGAAAATTGAGTAGATTTTTAAAAAATCCCCTTTAATAGTTGATTATGTTCATGTGCAATATGAGATTATATAACATTATGTTTCATACATACTGCAGGTGTCTCAGGCAAGGCCAAAAAAGTTGCGAGTGCATGTTGTGCATCTTGGTGCATGTCGTAAGCAAATCACTTCCTCATTGTTTTGATAATGAGAAACAGGAACACAGATATCCATCAATCGAATCGATTTTAGACCCATTGGAGTGAGGATATGCATATATTTTCCCATTCACTTCCATTTCACCTCATGCCAGCACGAACAATCCAATATTTGATCCTGGCTTAGCTGGGAGATTTAATCCTGCGGAGTAATGAAAAGGCTTTTTCACCAACTTGCATTTATGCAATTTTGTCTGCTAGTGCAATTCTATGGAAATGTTTTTCCTTCATTCCCGCAGTCTGGATTAGACTGCGGATATGTGAAAGGAGCCATTAATACCTTAAAGCAAATGTCACAA
The DNA here is from genome assembly GCF_027580225.2 of Misgurnus anguillicaudatus. Taxonomy (NCBI): domain Eukaryota; kingdom Metazoa; phylum Chordata; class Actinopteri; order Cypriniformes; family Cobitidae; genus Misgurnus; species Misgurnus anguillicaudatus. The sequence goes on along the minus strand of NC_073351.2, from coordinate 34,781,964 downwards.
CCGCTTTATGGTGTTTTTTAGCTTTCATTTTAGACCACAGAGTGTGCGGATGTATGTTTTTTTATGTGTTTAGTGAATTCAGGTAAATTGTGCCCCCTTTAACAAATAATCTCCCAACAGCATAAAATAAATTTTGCACATAATGCTCATCTTTGCGATGTTCAAAATAAGCTATGGAAAAGTTTAATGCTTTTGCATAACCATTGTACCAGAACATAGCTAAAATTAAACTGGACAGGCAAAAACATTATACTGCCTAAGTAAACCTGTGTTTGTGATAAAGATCATTTGAGCTTGTGAGTGTTACAATTACTGTGGTAATACTGAAGTAGCATATCAGACAGCCATGTAATTACCATGGTACATGTCCAAAAACAAGACAGTGCCATGACAACTTTTGCATCAATTTGTTTTTGAATGCTACAGCAATTTTATTTCATTTCCTAAATTGCAACAACACATACAGGCTCATTCAAGATATCCTTGTTTATTTTGTATGTGTGTTTATTTTCATTAATCCTAATTGGCTACTGCATCTCCTGGCGTGTTGATACAGATTCTTATTATTGAGATTGGGTTCATTTCAGACTGTTTACTGATGTGCATCTGAGTCCAAATCCGAGCCGGTGCACTAGAGCCCATTATTGCAGCGACACCGGTCACAAATCTAATGGGCTCACGGGCCTTTGAACTCTCTAAGACAGTCTTGCTTCTTTTAAAATGTAAATGACTCATCGAGCTGAGAATTAATAAAGGTAGTGTCGCCTTTAGCCGCACGACTGATGCTCGCTCGGCCTGATAAATTGCCGTTTCGTGGAATTCCCTGTTGTTGAACAAGCTCAGGTAACAAAGACAAATGCTCAATTCCCATCACAGTCAGACCTCCAGATGACTTGTCATTGATCAATTTGTCACAACTTTTGTGCGGTGCGACCTGATAGAACGCAAACATGATTTCTATCCTAAACTGGCTCAGTATGGGCATTTGTTATTGTGACGCACACTGGTATCAGGCTGTGCTTGTGATATCGATGGATTCAAGCCGTCATCCGGTGCTTGTTGAGTTCACGAGGCCAGTAAGGCCTTTGACAGCCTGCTGGAGTTATGTAGTGTTTGTAAATGTTGGACTGTAACATGTAGGGACAGATTTACTAACAGCCAGCGCAAACCATCATTTTGGCGCTAAGTAACGATTGTTGTGATTTACTATTGACGCGCAGTGGATAATTACCACCGAAAGGGTGTGATCTAGTTATTTTTCTATTGACCTTATTGCATATGTATTTCTAGGAGTTTCTCTTTCAGATGCAAAATTTATGGGAGGAGATTATTTAAATGATTTACGCAAAGTAATTTACTAATGTTTGCACGTGTGATATTATTGGTATTTGCGCCATTATTTAACGCCGAAAAGCATGTACTAAATCATTTTGCACTGCAATTGAAATGGCTGCAATTGTTGCTGATAGGAGAGGCATCAGACCCATTTGAACAACCTGATCTCCCGAATTTCCGTGGCATAGTCACAGAATTTTCTGCTCATTTTTCCGTGGCATTCTCACGGATCTCCGCATTTTTCCGTGGCCCTGCTACAGACTGTCTTTTCCGTGGCATTCTCACAGATTGGTTACTCAACTGTTTTGTCCTATTTTCTTACCATTTTCGCTTCGTTTAGGGTTAGATTTACATGAAATGACATCCTTACCCAAACCCAACTCTAACCCCAACGCCAGGCAACAATTGTTTAAAGTTTAGAAAATATAAAAAAAATAAAGCAGAAAAAATAGTATAAACCAATAGTTAAAGTGACATACTAACGCAAACACCAAATCTAACCCTAAACCGAAGCGAAAATGGTTTAAAAATAGTAAAAAGCAGTTGAGTAACCAATCCGTGAGAATGCCATGAAAAAGACAGTCCGTAGCAGGGCCACGGAAAAAGGAGAAAAAAATTCCGTCACTATCCCACGAACTTTGTGAGATCATGTTGATTTGAAAATTATCCATGTTTAATACAATGTGTTTGCATGGTTTATGGTTAAAAAAAAAACATTTTTCACATACCGTACATTTTTGTAGCTCCAGATTTCACTCTTTTCCTAAAACGCACAGATTTGAAAAGTGTCTCCGATTGGCCAACTAATCTGTACATTGTGATTGGCCTGAATACCTGTGTATATGTGACCCTCCTTACCATGTTTGAAAGATTCGCTCACAATACAATGCTAACAGGAGTTAACTTACAGGCTCTGAGTCAAAGCGGGAGGAATTGTGATAATGTCGGTCCAGGAAGTAAACTTTTGCCAACAATCCGTGTGTTTTTTTGTAGTCCAAGAAAAGAGATTTACGTTACATCATCGTTTACTTTGGGGTTTGTACCTTTTGCATATCGTTAACATGTACTAATACACACTTACACACCAAAGAAAATGTAAAAAAGGAAACTATCACGTGCGCACATGAAACTACCGCTTTTAGTTTCGCGTGCTCACGTGAAACTTTCTGCACATAAAGGTTTCGCTTAAGCACATGAAAGTTTCACGTGAGCACATGAACTAAACTTTAGATTTTTTTTACTCCAATGTCACCTTAGGGGCTCGGTACAAAAGTCATGTCAACTTATTATTATTTATAGTATAGATGTTATAACTAGAGTTGTATAACTTGAATGAAGTTGACTTTTTTCAACTACATTTTATAAGTTTCATAAGCAACTCATCTTTTTCCAATATAAACAATAGTAAGTTGACATGAAATTATAGGCAGCAATTTTTTTACAGTGCATGGTTTTGTAAACCATAAAATACCATTGTTTTAAAAAACATATTTTAACCATGGTAACTATGGTAAAACCATGAGGATTTTTTTAACATGTACCAGTTTATTTGGAATGCCAGAGGAACATTATTCAAAAATATTGTTTGCCAAGCCATGTTATTTTTTGTTTGCTGGAGGAAATAAAAGAGTAGTCACTAGGAGAAGTCACACAATAGCAGGTGTTCTTTTTGTCCTCCAGTTCTTTTCAGTGTCCTATGGCTTTATTAGCTGGGATTTCACACCCCCTGAATTTTATCTGTGATTTCCGTGGAGCTGAACTCAAGCACATTATGATTCAGTAGATCACCACACATGAGGAGCATCAGCGCCGCTTATTTGCGACCTTGAACTAATTTGCGACCTTGAACTAATTTAGGCTGCTCTTTGTAGATTGCGTTGATCATTATGGAAATGTTGCGCCTGTGTTATTTAATTCGCACATTTTTAGTAAATAACATGCAGATATTACCTCTCCCATCAGCACTTTTTTTGGAATTGTGCTCTTGTGCTAAATCTGGCCCTTAATGTTTTATAAACACACACCAAACTTTTAAATACAGAGTAATTCTCTCTTATCGGTAGCCAAAGGCATAATCTATTTAGCTAAAATATTTATCAAAAGAAAATCTGGGAGGCGAGAGACCGTTCGAAACGTATCAATAATGAGCGTAACAATTCTGAGCTGTAAAGTTTTCCAGTGATGACAAAGCAGACGTGTGATCTCTGTACTTTAGGGAGCCGTGTGATTTTAAAGTTTGTTGTATTTAACTTGCTGAAGGGCGATGGTTGGGGATCACTCTGACAGTTTTGGTTAATGCAGGGCTTTATGAGTAAGGATGTGGAAATGATATCCGGAGTTTGTTTAATGGGATGGCGATCAGTAAGTGTTTATCTCAGCTCATTAACAGAATAGCAATGAGGCCCAATCCGCTTATATGGATGTGCAAAGGCTTATTCAAATATTTACCAGAGAGAAACTGAGAGACCTGGCAAAGAAACTGAGCAAGATGGGACTTTGTCAAATCTCCCCATGAAATCACATCTTAGGTCCCATCTAAGCATTAGTATTCCTGAGGCACCACAGCATCTCAAAGTCAACATGAAATGAAACTATTTTCTATCGTATTGCATGTTCCTGTCTTCCTGACCACAATTTATCGGTTCCTGATATTCCAAATATAATGTTTGCCTTCTGTCATTACTTTGCTATGCTCTCATCTGAAGACCAAATACTTGCTTCCTGTAAGCTGAAGACATATGAATTTAGCAAAACAATGTTTATTTTATGATAGAAGTTTGCAAAACTCTCAACGTTAATCATTTACATCTTGGTTTCTTCATGTGGTGCACTTTTGAGATGATGCATTTCAGGGTCGTACGAGGGAAGATGGAGAATGCTGATCAAAGCTGTTCCGCACTGATTCTCCGATCTCATCTTAAGCTCTGTCCATCATCAGCAACTCTAATGAGGAAAAAACTCTCTCTTTGACCATGAAATTCTTGTTCTGTATGTGAAAATTACAGCCGGGGGACGAATCCGAGCAGAACGCAGCGTCCGCCGAAGAATCCAAAGTAAAAGAGAATCAATTATTTTTTAATAGGGCTCTATTCAATGAAAGACACATGCCGGTTGATGGACAGCTTTGGATTGGACGAGGTGAGCCGAGCTCCCTGTTTAAAAACGGAGAATTTCATAAGGTGCACCAAGATTGACAGTCTGCTGTCGGACAGCTCTGAGAACATTTAAAAATAGTGTTTAAAACCCGGAGCGGATCTTGCAGGCAGCTGGATGCGGGAAGATTTCTTTAGTCTTAATGTGTTTCTTTATCTCGCCCCTTCCACAGTCAATTAATCTTGGAGTTTGGGACAAGCAGTCTTTAGACTCTTAACCCCGACCACTTCCTGCGTGAGGTAGATAGGATGTATCTGAGAGGGGTGTTGCCGCGGTGACACCCCTACCTCCAGCGCCCGCCACATAAGTATGCAATCCCGCCACGACGGAAGACTTGCGTGCATGGAAATGACGAAGGGGCGGTAAATGCAAAACTTGACCTTTCCGAAACGAGTCTCGGTGCTCGCAGACAGGCCTAATGTTATTGCCCAGGGAGCGATCATTAGATAAGGTTCAGCTTTTAGAATAAGTGATGCTGAGAAAAGTTGAAGCTAAAAGATTCAGAGGCACAGAAGACAGTAAGCATGTTTATAACTGTGGCTATAGCTTTGAAACATTATGATATGTGTTATAGTCAGAATGTCACCGTTTGGTTTTAAAACTTTAGCTTCTGTAATACTGAAATGAACCTTAAGGTCAAAATGACTCAAATTTTGTATTTTTTTATTAAAAGTGCAAAACATACAACAAACGATTAAACAGAACAAAAATAAACATAAATCAAAACAAAAAAACACCAATTATTATAATGATATTATTATAAGGCAATTATAATAAGCACAAATGATAAACAAATAATAATATAGGTATTTACATAATAATAATAAGTATATTATGTGATAATAGTATGTATAATAATAAAAATGATAGTAACAACAATAATAATTCTAAAACCAGTGATGATAATAATATTTTGTGATGAATGCAACAGTAATCTCAATAATAACAACAATAATAACAACAATAACAATGACAATGACAATGATAATGAAAATAATGATAATGATAATAATCATAATAATCATAATAACAATCATAATCATATTATTATTATTATTAACAACAACAACAACAATAATGACACATACCAACACATACCACACCAATCCAAACTTCTGTCAGTGTATGTTTTTTGTTTTTAACCTTTTCTTTGATGCATGGTAAGATTACTAATTGTATATGTAAATATGCCTAAGTTAAGGTAGTGCATTAAAAGAAAGATGTGGTGCGTTAAAATCAAGTGTGGTGTATGTTGTGTATAGATTTCGTTATTTTAATTATGTATATTTTAATTACATGACATGAAATTTGATCTCATTGCTGATCTTATTGTCCACAATTCACCAATTAATGAAAAATAAAACTTTTTGTACAAACTGTTTGAGTGACTATTTTTCGTTGCTTCTTACAAAATCAAAATACAAAACTTATTTCTATAACAACTTGCTAAAATAACACTCTTGTTTTTCTGCTACTTAGCACTATTTTTAACTATAGCATACAGAGTTATTTGTGGCACTAAACTTTCTTTGAGAAATGAAGTAAATCCAAAACGATTTTACACAGTTTTATGAGTATGGAGTTTATCAGCTGCATGGATTTGGATGAAAGACAATATTATTAATGCATTTTTTTAAGACAACTAAGCTGTATTTTTTATTACTTTGCTGTATTTCTTCAGATATTATTTAAAGATTACATTATGTAATTTCTGCTTGACATTGTTGTTCGCAATCATATCAAAAGTATTTTTAACCTCTACGAAAACTTTCCCAAGCAGAAAAGATTTCTCTTCCTCTTGTTTGCATCTTCTCTCCATGCGTTTGATTGGTCTGTGTCCAGCAGATTGACATGACATGGCAGATCATTGCTGAAATGTCAACCTCAGGACCTGAGAACTTGTGTTCTTGCACATCATGGATCACGACCTGTCAGTGTTTGGAGTTATATTGGAAAGTTTTCCACAGTATGGGAATTTTAAATGTAAAATGTGCATTGGGAGGTGAGCGAGAGTTGACCTGAGCCACATTATCAGCAGTGACGTGATGTTGGGTACCCAAGTACTACATTGGCAAGTGTTTTATAATTGTTTCAATTTAGCAGAACAGCCTATATAATAGACTTTACAATTACTTTTTGTCAATTTCCACCGTGACCATTCACCATAAGCACATGTCCATGCTGTTGGGACATATTGGTACATGAGGTTAACAAGTTTCTAACTTTTATTTCCTTTGCACTTTATATTTTGAATGACATTTAAGGACACAGCTTATTTGTTATAATCTCTTTAACCAATGAGACCTGTTTTAAAACAACAGGAAGTGATGTCATTCAGAGACTTACAGTATGGCTGTCCATCAATTCTCTCTAGGGACATTAGATGTTCTGTCAAGTTTTCTCTCAAATGCATTTTTAAATGTCTCTTTATTTCAGTTATTTCAGAATGTTTTTGGTAGGCAGTCCACTGAAAACTCATATATCCTCCACTGCACTGCAAGGGAGAAACCACATGTTTCTTTTCCACAGAGATTCACCAAGATGTTCCTTAATCTCAGTCAGTGAGCTCAAGAGCTCTCAGTGTCCTGCTTTAGTTTTTTTGCATGAGCTTCTGCAGATCTGATGTGACAGTCGCTGCTGGAATTTGTGCATGGGAAAAAAACCGTGAGTCACGCAATTACTGTCAGTTTGGAGGATGAATTAAACACACAAGCATATGCACTTAAGGTAGTAGCACACACGAGCATGTAAAATCTTGTTGCTTTTAAATTTATTATCAGGGACAGATGCTTAAGGACAAGGATGTTTTAATGTAACATATCCAAAGTGGCCTAGTAAATAAATAAAAGTGTCTTTGATGACTCCTGTATCTGTAGGGGTATGTGTCCCTTATCTGTTAAAATATAAATGCATGCTATTTTTTGGAAATAATCGATACTAATGCGACAGCAATGCATATTTAAATTCATGCATTTGTAAGTTGCTTTAGATTAAAACATCTGACACTGCATTACAAGGTATACATTTATTCAACATGTGTGTTTCCTGGGTTTGAACCCATAACCTTCTGCAGTGCTAACACATTGCTCTACCACTGACCTATACAGGGACACATAAACATGTGAATCTTACAAAAAACATAGAAATATACACACTCACCTAAAGCATTATTAGGAACACCATACTAATACTGTGTTTGACCCCCTTTCGTCTTCAGAACTGCTTTAATTCTACATGGCATTGATTCAATAAGGTGCTGAAAGAATTCTTTAGAAATGTTGGCCCATATTGATAGGATAGCATCTTGCAGTTAATAGAGATTTGTAGGATGCACATCCAGGAACCGAAGCTCCCGTTCCACCACATCCAAAAGATGCTCTATTGGGTTGAGATCTGGTGACTGTGGGGGCCATTTTAGTACAGTGAACTGTCATGTTCAAGAAACTAATTTGAAATGATTTGAGCTTTGTGACATGGTGCATTATCCTGCTGGAAGTAGCCATCAGTGGATGGGTACATGGTGGTCATAAAGGGATGGACGTGGTCAGAAACAATGCTCAGGTAGGCCGTGGCATTTAAGCGATGCCCAATTGGCACTAAGGGGCCTAAAGTGTGCCAAGAAAACATCCCCCACACCATTACACCACCAGCCTGCACAGTGGTAACAAGGCATGATGGATCCACGTTCTCATTCTGTTTACGCCAAATTCTGACTCTACCATCTGAATGTCTCAATAGAAATCGAGAATTATCAGACCAGACAACATTTTTCCAGTCTTGAACTGTCCAATTTTGGTGAGCTTGTGCAAATTGTAGCCTCTTTTCCTATTTGTAGTGGAGATGAGTGGTACCCAGTGGGGTCTTTTGCTGTTGTAGCCCATCCGCCTCAGGGTTGTGTGCGTTGTGGCTTCACAAATGCTTTGCTGCATACCTCGGTTGTAACGAGTGGTTATTTCAGTCAAAGTTGCTCTTCTATCAGCTTGAATCAGTCGGCCCATTCTCCTCTGACCTCTAGCATCAACAAGGCATTTTCACCCACAGGACTGCCGCATACTGGATGTTTTTCTCTTTTCACATCATTCTTTGTAAACCCTAGAAATGGTTGTGCGTGAAAATCCCAGTAACTGAGCAGATTGTGAAATACTCACACTGGCCCGTCTGGCATCAACAACCATGCCACGCTCAAAATTGCTTAAATCACCTTTCTTCCCCATTCTGACATTCAGTTTGGAGTTTAGGAGATTGTCTTGACCAGGACCACACGCCTAAATGCATTGAAGCAACTGTCATGTGATTGGTTGATTAGATACTTGCATTATTGAACATGTGTTCCTAATAATCCTTTTGGTGTGTGTGTGTGGGTGTGCGTGTGTGTGTGCGTGCGCGCGTGTGTTTTATAAAGGATTTAATTTAATTTTAAGAATTATAATTTTTTTGTATATTACTTTATTTTTTATGCATGGTTGTATATTTTCAACCCAGATTCTTACTACTATTACATATGTGTGTTTTTTTTTAATTCCGTGTTTTTCATTTGATTCTGTGTAGTGTAATTTAGCATTTGCTTTACTGTATTATAAATAAATATTCTTGTCTTCAACATCTAATTGTGTAATTGTTTTTTTTTTTTTGGGGGGGGGGGTGAAGAATAATGATATAAAACTTTTTATAAGGCTGTTTCATTCAAAGCATTACTGACAAAGTCGTATTTTCACCCAAATACATTTCCTCCCTCTTTTTTGTCTTTAAAGAGAAACAATGCAGAAAAGGAGAAGATAAGGTGACCTGCATTCGTCAGGTCTCCCGACAGGCTTAAATATCAATCCACAAGCCAGAAATTAAGCCGCTCCTTGTAAATCCAATACCGTTCAGTAGATGAGACACTTAGCAAATGAAAAAAAAACACTATTAGTTGAAATGGAGTTATTTGAAAGGGAACAAGCTAATGAAAAGATTAACTGGACCCTGTGCTTCTTGAACTGATTTTATTGCATTTGTCAAAATGGGCCGCTCAATAACCCACAGGGAATAAATGCCCCACCGTATCTCTAAAATTAAATAAATCCATCCCAAAAAGAACAATGGCTTGAACTTAGTTTGAAAGTCACTGGTTTAAATCCGTGTGTCCTTTAAAAGCAATAAATCGAACGTTTTAAAACTTTAGGAAGGTTTTTATTAAATATGACCTCTGATGAGGAGTTTAAGAGTTGAAAGGCAAACTTCTGATGCACTACAATCATATATGAAATGCTTTTTGGGTAAAACCTCATTTCAAATAGGAATTTTGGGATTCATGTTTAAAAGTCTTCAAATATTAAATCCATCAGATAGGAATAATGAATAAGTTATTATCCAATTAGACTTATAAGTCTAATAAAGTGATGCGTTTCAGTCCTGCGTTCGATCCACCCAGCGGCCAGTTTGATGGAACCGGCCATCTGCTAAAGGTCTAAGGGTTTTTTGCATATTATTTGCATACACAATGCTGTGCTATACAGTATGACTGATGAGTATATGTGCTGCTGATTTGTCTTCGTCAGACAGATTGGCGATAACTGGCTGACATCTGCTGTTTGACAAAGATACAGTTTGACAGTCTAACAAAATGGCTGGAGCAAAATGGGAAAATTTGCATCACTGATATTTATTAATGAGAAACTGTGGGTTGTTTCTTGTAAATTAGACTAGATTTTTTTGTAACACAGCAAAATCATCACTTGACACAAAACACTGACATATGTTAAGACATGGCAGTGCAAAATGTTGAAAAATAGGGCAGCTCAAACATGCAATATGGGAGGATAAGCCCTGTCCCTAAAGGTTTAGAGAAGTCTTAGAGATTTAAATTACAATCACATTAGGATGATAAAAGGTTGAAAGTCATGTGATCTCTCGTTCTAAAGAGCCATTAGTTCTTTATCCATTAAATCGATCAGATGAGCTGACAGGTGTCATGTTGTGCTGATCGGAGGAACTTTCACCCCACTGCATTGATCTTGTTTGTTTCTCTTTATTACAATCACCTGATCAACCTCAAAATATAAATTGTTTAAATAATGCTATAATAGAAATACTACATTGTTTTTGTCACTAACATTGTTTTGTTTAGCACAGAGGTCTTCAAGGCCATGGCCCCTTAATGGATAGAGAGGAGGAGCAGGGACCCCCAGTACATGTATCAAATCAAATTGCAGATTTACATACTTTTGTATGATGGTTACGTTAAAAAGATATTAAAATAATGATATCTTAACATAGGCTACATGACATTTTTAATTTAATGAATAGATTAAAACCTGTTAATTGTCGCCATCCTGTTTACGGGACACCTAAGTTTACTTCAATATTGTTGATGTCAATTTTAATCTATCACTAGTAACTATATATCGATGGAAAGGTCTAAGCCTTTAGAATAAATATTTCAACAGTGTTTTATAAAATAAATTATGTAGGGAGAGTAATTAATTCATTTATAAAGAGAGTGTGCCTCAAAACATTTATATATATCCTGCTAAATGTCATTGTCCCACCAGCGGGACGGCTACGTTTACTTCAGTGTTTTGCATGTGAATCATCCAATCCTGACAAACTATATATCGTTTGAAAGCTCTAAGGGTGTAGTTTCCATTTATCATCAGGATTTTGGGAAAGAAATTACATAGTGAGAGCCATTTTCTAAAATGCCACAGGTCCACAGGTAGGCCCATGTTGTTATTATATATTTGTAACACGAATACCCTATCTAAACCTAAAATATCTTGACAAACTACATATCATTGGAAAGCTCTGAGAGTGTAGTTTTCACATTTTATCACCACTTTTGGGAAAGTATGACGTAGTGAGAATCAGTTTCTAAAATGTCACCGGGCCACAGGTGGACCTAATTTGTTTTTACATATGTATAGCACTAATACCCTATTCCAAACCTAAACAATTTTGACAAACTATATATCATTGGAAAGCTGTAAGAGTGTAGTTGTCATATATCATCACCATTTTGAGAAAAAAAATGAGGTAGTGAGAGTCCGTTTCAAAAAGATCATTGCCCACATGTAAGCCCAATTTGTTTTTACATTTTTCTAACACTAAACCCTTACTCTAAACCTAAACTATACATCACTGGAAAGCTCTCAGAATGTAGTTTACATATGTCAAGGTCATGTGATGATAGAAATAATGTATAGTGACAGTTTTTTGTTACATGCCCCCCATAGGAATGCATATTAAATTTCTATATTCATAACACTATATCCTGTTATAAATCTATACATCATTGGAAAGCTCTAAGAATGTAGTTTTCATATTAAACTTTTAGCAGTTATAATAATGCAGTGACAGTAATTTATAAATTTATGACAAGAGTATGCAGCAAACCGTTGACACCTACTGGCCGTTGTTGGTAAAACCACTAAAAGTGTGACGTGACACAAACCTCATTTTTTGTGATTTTAACTTGAAATTTGAATCACAACTGCTTGAAACATATGGCTTCATGTTTACATTATTACTTTTTTTAGATATTTTCCTTTTTTTATAATTTGTTTATTAAATTTATATTTTATTGGATTATTTGTATTTTTTAAAATAAATGTAAACTTTTGTTTAATATTTTCACCTGCTTACACTTCAGTGAAAAAAAAACTTAAATTGTGTCCTTTAAAACAAGACCAAGAGTTTCATCCCCCCACTCAAAAGGGTTATGGTGACGCCTAAGAGGTTAAAATAGGGGAATTTATTTTAATAAAGTTTCATATAATTTCTGATATTAGCCTCTTAATGCATCTTTGTTGGATGCCAAATTTTATTAAAAACAATAATTAGTTTTAATCATATTAGGATGATCCCCAGTAATACCACCACGGACCCCCTGTTGAAGACCCATGGTTCACACTACAGTGTAAATTATGATAAAGCTTTCACCAGCCTATAAGTCTGAGGAAAAACAAAATATGTAATCCTATACTATTTGCTTTGTGTAATTTATTACTTTGTGTTTATAACATGTGCATATTTTACCTCTTTATTCAGATTTGAGTTTGGATTTACGATCAAAGAATTAAATGTGAAGTGTGAAATCGTGAGCCTCTGCAGAGCCTTGGATGCGATTTTGGACAAAGATGACAGAGTCAACAGAATGCCCTCTGTCTGTGTCTCAGAAACACTGTCCACATCGCCGCTGAACGCATAAAAATGAGGTTTGTTAGGATAACAATACAGCTACAGTATGCACACAGACTCAATGTTAAATAGCGGCGGTTTGCTGTATATAGTAAAGATATTGTGTTATGTCATATGGTGGTATTTTTTGGTTTCTTTTTTAATGTAATGTGTTGTGTTTAAAGTAAAGTAATATTAAACGGAGAAAAATTTAAGAGCTTTTAAAATGTATTAATGTTATCAGATTATGTCTCTCTAATGTTTGTATTACATTATTAGTAGCATTGGCTAGACAAGCACTATTACTATTCATGCTAAAGCCTAAAGTATTAAAATGACTTTGTCCCACATTAATGCTGACAAGTCAGATCATGCAGAATTATTTTAATGTTGTAACGAGACACTTCCTCTCTCAGGACCCAATTACATTTGTTACATTTTAACACATTTTGTAAATGTTTAACAAACCAACCGAATGAAAAAAAGCATTTTTTGTGGATCATTTACTGAGCCATAAAGAGAGATGGTATGGACCTTCTATAACATTCTTTGCTTGTATTTTCCACCGGCGCAGGATGATTGATTTCCATCTTAATCAAACCGGGCAAACAAGGACTAGGATGCACAGCACGAGACCCAGGAGAGGGACACATGGAGAACAGGAAGAAATAAAATGAGAGAGGAAGAGGAATGAATTGAAAGCGAATGTGAAGGAGCGTGCGGTAATGTATAGAGGTGGGGAGGGGGCACTGATGTATTTCAATCACACCTGTCACTTATCTGGACAGTTATGATCTCTGAAGAGAAATACATGACAGCAGCAACAAGTACACATGTGTTAGTAACAGGTACAGGGATGCTATGCAGCTGTTGAAAGATAATATTAAGGTCTATCTATAGACGGTTTCAGTGGCAACAACATAAATAACTGCTTTTGTGGATCAAACTTAAACTTCTGGTAAACTTCTGCAAAAAATCAACAACAACAGAGTTTCAAGAGTAGATCATTACTGATAGCAAGCAAAATTAATAACCAATAAATTACTTTAGTTCAAATCTTAGCTAAAGCATATCAACAGGGGCGCATGCATCTTAAAAGTGAGAGGGACAAGGAGATATGTATATGTATATGTATATGTATATATACATATATTACATATACATATATGTGACCCGTCACGGAAACCAGGGACACAAGTCGGCAGCACAAGTTCCGAGAAAATGAGAAACAAAGTTTTTTTTTCAAAATTTGTGATTTTCGTTTTATTGGAGAATCTGTTAGTTGAGATCACGAAGAAGCCTCTCCATGTTTGAGATAGCAGTTTTTGTATATTTAAAAGCGTACATTTTGCGGTTAAAATAGGCTTGTTTTTCCAGAGATTCTAGCGTGCAGCGGGGGGCGTCATTGTCTGTGTATATTTACATACTGTATAAGCTTGTGTTTTCGCCTCCGCCCCCAAAGGGAACAGCGTGACTACTAAATAAGGATAGTTCGCCCAAAAATGAAAATAATGTAATTAATGACTCACCCTTATGTCGTTCTAAACTCGGAAGACCTCCGTTCATCTTCGGAACACAGTTTAAGATGTTTAATCGTTAGATTTAGTCCGAGAGCTTTCTGTCCCCTTCATTGAAAATCTATGTATGGTTTCCATGTCCAGAAAGGTAATAAAAAGATCATCAAAGTAGTCCATGTGACATCAGTGGGTCAGTTTGAACGTGTTGCAGCATCGAAAATACAGTTTGGTCCAAAAATAGCAGAATTACGACTTTATTCAGCATTGTCTTCTCTTCCGGCTCGAGCGCGAAGTCACGTGACTGTAGTGACGCGGCTGCCCTGTTCCTCAGATATGTTTGCTAAGTTGTTGTTTTTTCAAGCGTATAGCGTGCGTCTCCCCAGACTAAAGCTCGGGCGCACAAAACAAAAGAAAAATAAAAGAAGCTGGGGCGGAACAAATAACAGTCAGCTGCATCGTACGTCAGCCGCGTCACTGACTTTATGCGGCGCCGCAGTCGGATGACGTCAAAGTACCGCGAGAGCTCCTCAAGAAATCTTTCGGAGTAGTTTAATTCGGAGTCGCTCTCGCGGTACTTTGTCGTCATCTCTTTGTCAGTTCCTGCAGCGCAGCATGAGTCCAAACACACAGAAGTTACATAGAGATTGTTGAATTCATTATATAATTGGCTACATGTTTTTTCTATCAATATTTTCCATGAAGTCATTGGCTGATGGAGGAACGAGCGAGCGATTGGTAACATCTCTAAAGGACGTCACGTTTTCGACGGCGCTGTTTGGATGATCTGTTATACTACCTATAAAATAAAAACTTAACTTTGAAGGCGGGTTCACGTGTTTAACGGAGTGTAATCATATACCCTTACATGTTACGATGTAAATAGTCCTCAGATTGTATATTATGTTGTATAACTAGACATTCATGCGAAATCTGATGTCAACAATATAGACTATACATCTTTATTTCACGGATTATACGCATTTGTGGACAAAATGGTCATTGGATAATCTGAAACAGACTGGATTCGAGTTGTGATCAACACAAAGGTAAAAAGTCAATGTTTATTTTTGCATGTTGTCATTTGGACTTCTGTCATAAAATACTACATGATGCTAGAACATCAGTATCTCAAAACGGCTTTACAGAGGGTATGGCTTAGCTTAATGAGATGTAAATGAGCCCTATTGTCTCCCCCAGTTGGAAACAAGAGTCTCTTTCGTCTCGATTTTCTCGGTTTGAGTATTTCTGAGTTCCTATATTCAAATGGACACAACTTCTCCATATGTTATCAGATTTCCATGTGTTACACATCGTTGGAAAGCTTAGAATCTGCACTTTCAGAATCTGTGAATAACTCAAAATGGCCCAGATCCGACTTGTGTCCCTACTTTCCGTGACTGGTCACATATATATATATATATATATATATATATATATATATATATATATATATATATATATATATGTATGTATGTATATGTATATGTATATGTATATGTATATGTATATTTTACGTTTAGTTTCGCATGCTCATGTGAAACTATATGTATGTATGTATGTATGTATGTATGTATGTATATATATATTTTTTTTGTAAATTGTCTTTTTTTGTAAATAATATAACAAATTATGAACAATAGCCAATATAAATATAATAAAACGAGCATACAAATAAACAGTGCTTTTGATGTTTTTTTATGTTGGTCTGTGGAAACGTAATCAAATTTAATTATAAAGTCTTATACTGTATATCTTAAATTAACTATAGATTAAACTTTTGCAGTTATAAAAGTTAGTCAAGACAAATAAATGATTTTTTCTTTGGCCATTGTTTAATTAACATTAGAAACAGACATCATACTTTCACTTTCAGAGGAAGTGCAGGGATTCAATAGGCTAGCCTGCTTAACATTTAATTTCTCATTCGCTTACTTAAGACAAAAACTAAGTTTGTGTGCATTTTTATTTTCCACAAGGTATTTGTTTCCATATACTGAAAAAAAAATGAACGTAGTTTCCGTGACGTCACCCATAGGTTTCTGAAGATCGTTTTTGAAGCTTAAAGTAGGCGGTGCCTGCAGTCGCCATCTTGGCCGCGCGTCACTGCGCATCACTCGTTGATATCCGAAAATGAGTAAAGAGGCGGGACGTGAGTGAAGCTGAGGTGGCTGGTTGCTGAAATCACGCTCACCGAGCTCGATTCTAGTGACAGCAGTGGCTGTTCATCTGTCACTCAAGTGGCCACACCCTTAATTATGCAGAACTTTAAGGCTTAATATAATTTAAACGGATGAGTTACAAAAAAATCACCTCCTCTCCAGTTGTTAGGAAGGGCAAAATTAGCAATATAGACCAAAAACAATTTTTGTACCAGGCTGTAAATATATATTTTTTCTACTTTAAAGGAACAGTATGTAGGATTGTGGCCAAAACTGGTACTGCAATCACAAAACTTGTGGCTAAAACTGGTACTGCAATCACACAACTGGTGGCAAATACACAAAATGACAACATAAACATCAGTTGAGGGCTGCAACTCCACTTTTTAAATGACAATATCCTGGCCCGACCACTGTTGTCAGTGATATAAGGATTTGAAATAACAATGATTTCTTAATGTCTAGTGACATATCAGGGCTATTTTATGATTAATTGAAAAAAACAATTCTTACATACTGTTCCTTTAAAGTTGGTCTATGGCAGTGTTTCCCAACCCTGGTCCTCGGGCACCCCCTTCCAGAAAGTTTTAGATGTCTCCTTATTTAAAACACCTGATTCGACTCATCAGCCTCCTTCCAAAATGGTAAACATGTGTCCCTAACAAGCTGATGAGTTAAATCAGGTGTGTTAAATAAGGAGACATCTAAAACTTTCTGGGAGGGGGTGCCCGAGGACCAGGGTTGGGAAACACTGGTCTATGGGAATTGACTAGTGGCCAGTCCATGAATTGCAGTTTAATCACTTCCCTATTGGCTTCATCAGAGAGATCGAAAGGTTGCCCCTTGTTTGTTCCAGAGATCAGTTTAGTCACTAGCCAGACCGATAAACAAGCACAGACCAGAAGTTACTTCGGGCCAGGAACATAACTGTGGCAAAGCACGCTCGTCCGATGAAACCGTCTACTGATCATTTCAAAAGCTATTTACAGTATATCATTAAATTGTGTTGCTGGAAGAATTGAACATAGCAAATAATAAGACAACTTCCCATAGCAGAGCCGTTATTGACAAAAACTGTTCAATGAAGTGTGTAAATATTAATTAGACACAACAGTAAAAACAAAGTTTTCCAACAAAAGAGATTTTATTATTCAACAGATAAAGTGACATAAAACCAAATGAATGTAATCAAATATTGTTTGTTTTTATAGCTTCTCGTCATTTCTTCAACTTCCCTCCTGCAGTTTAAAATGAGTAAATTAAAAACATAAAAATGGCAAATAGATAACGAAAATGGCTATAAAAACGAGCACAATAAACTTGTTTCATTAACGCGCTAACTGTATGATTTAATGCATTGTTGTAATATTTTGCTCTGTTCGATGTGTTTCATTTCTTTTCTCTGCCGTTTATTCGTCATCGTGACAACAGCTGTTGCTACCGAAAGATTTGTAATTACATGTAAGTGCTTTTTGCCTTTCATCAATAGCTGTAATTATAGGGAGAATCAGCACCAGGCGTTTTTCTGAATTTTTGCCGCCTCTTGTGATGTTTGATGAAGCTCTGGAATGAATTGCCACTGAATTAAATCAAATTACAGCAACTTCCTGTTTACAGAACATCATCTCTTCTGAAACGGTGATCACGGCTGTGTAAAAACTTATTGAATGGTTTCTTGAACGTGAAAGGTTATGAAGGCTGAACACAGACAGTGTACGCGCACCTGCTGAGATAACAGCTGCTTTCATTGACTTGCGGTCCATTCTGTTCTTCTGCTTACAATACATGTCAGCCTGTATTTGATCTCTTCATAGCCTCTCACGTCTTTTGTATGTATACTGAACTGCTTATGATGTCTGAATAGGTATTAAACAGCAGTAAAATTAGCAGTTAAATTTGAAGCATGCTGTAAAAAACAGCTAAAGTAATTTTATTGCAATTTACTGTTTTCTACATAAAATCATCATACATAATGTAAAGCATATTCTGTAAAAAAATATAGCACGTACGTACAGAAAACGCACATGCCTCACTTTGAGATGTAAAATCTATATAAATCACAAATGATCTTGAAATTTTGCATCCCTAATCTTGATATCTTTAATATTTACTGAGTAGTCAAAGTGAATCCATAATTACATAATTAGATTATAAAACTTAGCCTACACTGATTTTGTGCATAAAACAAGCAAAAAAATCGGCCAATGGGGTAAGCTAATTTTACTTGATTTGTCCTTGTATTTAGTGTTTAAGAAAAATGTTCAAGATTTTTTTTGCTTACCCCATGTTTTATGCACAAAGTCACTTAAATTTGATATTTTTGGTCTAAAAACTAGACTTATTTTCTTGAGTTGTTTTGCTCATCGAGAAAAAGCATCTTAATTTAAGAATTTTAATATATTTTTACTGAAAACAAGACAAAAATCCTAAGAATTTTTTTCTTGAAAATCATTTTTTGCAGTGCAGGTTCACACTTTGTAAATGCTTAACATTTTGTCTTGTTTTTAGTAAAAATATCTAAAAATTCCTTAAATTACTGTAAGATGTATTTTCTTGATGAGCAAAATGACCAAGGAAAATAAGTCTAGTTTTTAGACAAAAAATATAAACTTTAAGTAAATTAGTGCTTAAAACAAGCAAACAAATCTGCCAAAGGAATAAGAAAAGAATTCTTGAAATAAGTTTACTTTTTTCATAAACACTTAATTCAAGAAAATTTTTCGTATTCCATTGGCAGATTTTTTGGCTTGTTTTAAGGACTAATTCACTTAAAGTTTATATTTTTTTGTCTAAAAACTAGACTTATTTTCCTAGTTCATTTTGCCCTTTAAGAAAATACATCTTATTTTAAGAATTTTTAGATATTTTTTCCTGAAAACAAGACAAAAAAACTAAGTAAGAAAGTCATTTTTGCAATGGCAAATTATTACATTTAAAGATATTGATGTGTTATTCATATACACTGCAAAAAAATATTTTTCAAGAAAAAAATCTTAGTATTTTTGTTTTGTTTTCAGTAAAAAAAACTAAAAATTCTTAAATTAAGATGCTTTATCTTGATGAGCAAAACCACACAAGAAAATAAGTCTAGTTTTTAGACCAAACATATCAAATTTTAGTGATTTTGTACATTAAACATGCAAAAAATCTGCCAATGGGATAAGCAAAAGAAAATCTTGAACAATTTTTTAAAACACTAAATTCAAGAAAAATTCAAGAAAAAATTGCTTATCCCATTGGCAGATTTTTTGCTTGTTTTATGTACAAAATCACTTACATTTGATATTTTTGGTCTAAAACTAGACTTATTTTCTTGGATCGTTTTGCTCATCAAGAAAAAGCATCTTAATTTAAGAATTTTTAGATATTTTTTACTGAAAACAAGACAAAAATACTAAGATTATTTTCTTGAACATCTTTTTTTTATAAAGCAATATAGGAAATATGCTGACAGGATTTTATGGAATCAAGTATTTACATGCAGGCCTCTACATTTCTATAGTGATGTTTATGTTATCGCAGGTTGCTCCTGTTGGTATCTGATAAAAAAGGAAGATTCTGTCTAATGTGAGGAGGGCATATAAAGAGGTGAAGAAGGTGAAGCATCCCTAAACAAGTGCTCCCTTTGGCATTCTTTACATTTTATAACCCACCCTCCCCTCTATCTGTCGCCGGCCCTTCACCGTTCACTCTATCTGCGAGTGGGTTGTGCTTTAATAGCCTGTCAACATGAATCTTATGACCACTGAAAGATAGCATGGAGTGGGCAGTCAAAAATGCCACCTTGAATGGTTTCCATTAGCGACCGCCTCCTGCCAGCATAGTGAAGGCATGTTAATGCAAATGCTGTCATCTTTGGCTGACAGACCGCTACCGGTCTGAAGTCTTCTGTCGTTTGACACTTCAGACGCTTTTAAACTCTCTTTCTTTGTAGGATAAATAACCCAAAGACTTGCTGCTTTAACTTATAGTATTTCAATGTAAATACGTTTCATGGTCCATCTTAAACCAGTACTATATGTGTTGGGCTAAGTTATAATAGGCAGTTGTCAAATTATAGGTTCGGCATTTTTTGTGGATGACATTAATTGCAAAAATTTATCCAATAATTCAATATAAAACAGTAATGAAATTGTATTTATAAGTAGGTTACCTGTCTTTTTCCTGAATTTACTACTCATTCTACAATATACAAATGATTCGCTGGAGACTTTTACTGCCCGTAGAAGCAGAATGTTATTTTAAAGAGATGTTTGTGTATATTTTTTAGTGATCATGGCTGAAGTAATTCATAAAATGATGGAGTAGAGCGGGCGCGTATCCAGACACGCAGTGGACTCGAGTGCATTTTTAGCATTTCAAAGAAGAGATTTAGACTGCAGTGGTGGAGCAATTCTCTATAGCACTGGTAAAGTACAGTATTGCTGATTGTGGTAATGCATGTTACTGTATACATTACTGTAACATACTGTAGTACTCACAAACAACTGATGCATGCAAATTGTTTTTGGTTTAGTTTTTGACATTCCCTGATTTGCATGAATCTGAATCTGCATCAGGTAATAAAAAAACGCACAGAAATAGCACAGCAGACAACTGTCTGGATCAGCCATACTGGGGCCGACGACCACAGGCCAGAGCGAATTTTGTATGTAATTCCATTAATATACAAAATACCACCTGTTAATATCAAAATCATTTTCAAGCAACAAGAATGACTTATATTTCCAAAAAAACTCATGCCGCAGTAAGCACTTTTTTATGTCAAAGACCGTTTTCATAAAAATAAATGTTGCCATGAGTTTTAGCATGCATGTAATCTACGATTACTTGAGTAGAGATGTTCATATTGACCGGTTAACCAAACTGTTTTTGGTTTAGTTTGTGCCATTACTCGATTTGCATGATTCTGTTTCTGCATCAGGAAATAAAAACGCACAGAAATAGCACAGCAGACAACTGTCTGGATCAGCCAAACTGGGGCAGATGACTCCGGGCCGGAGCCAAACCGGGGCAGACGACTCCGGGCCGAAAACAAACCAGATGACTGCAGGCCGGAGCCAAACCGGAGCAGACGACTCCGGGCCGGAGCCAAACCGGAGCAGACGACTCCGGGCCGTAAACAAACCAGAGCAGACGACTGCAGGCCGGAGCCAAACCGGAGCAGACGACTCCGGGCCGAAGCCAAAACATAGCAGACGACTCATTGCCGGAGCCAAACCGGAGCAAACGACTCCTTGCCAGAGCCAAACCGAGCTGACAATTCCTTGCCAGAGCCAAACCGGAGCAGACGACTCGGGACAAGGACGACTGCTCTGGGTCTGCTGTGCTATCATTATAGTCTTCCTCTTACATTCATATTAGCCTTATGCTCTTTTTCAAATGTCCATCATTCTGAACTTGGAAATCTGAATGGAAGTGAATAGAAGTGTCCATTACTCCGCCTCTTCATTTTATACCGTGGCCCATTTGAATTGGACAAATTAGTGTGGCGTATAAAATAACTGCCGTAAATGCATATCATCCATTCGTAATTACTTTAATCTAAGCACAAAAGTAGCACTTTGTCCACCCACCAATTGCTGCAGACACGCTCTGCTATTCATTGAGAGACTTCCAAAAGGTTTCCAAGGGGGACAACAGAATGGATGGATAATTTCAGAGACTGTAAAGTGGAACAATAGGCACTGTTGAGGAAAAATGGTCTTTGGAAAAGGTCCCTGTTCATTGAAGGTAAAGTTCATCTCTATATTGAAATTCTAGCCATCCATTGAGACCTAAAAGGAGAACTACTTGTTTTTAAAATGCACCTGCCAGTAGAGTTTTCACATTAGCTGAAGTGTAGCTATACATCATCAGGAAAATATCAGGAAAAGGTTTAAAATGAACAGTCGCCGAGCACCCGCTTGCTATTGGTTTTCCCAACACAATCTCATGGCAATTTATAAGTTTTTTGAGAGGGCTAATTCGTACGACAACTATGGTGTGTTTTTGTACGATTTATTTTCACCCATGTGATGTTGAGGTCAGGGGTGGGGTTAGGGCCGTGGTTTGTTTATTTTTTCTATGTAATAATCTTAATAATCATTTTGTACAATTTACGAATTGTTTGTTTTCACTCCGAAAAAGTTATTGACATGTTGCCATTTTCGAATATAGCACTCGTATGGTTTTTTTTGGTTAAAAATCTCTGTTGCTTTTTGAAGAAAGGAAATAAAATCTGTGATGACATGAGGTGAGTAAATTATGAATAAATTTTTTAGGGTGAACTACTTAAAACGCAGACTGAGTTGATCTCCCAAACCAACTTAAGATGGCTTAAGTTGTTTTTGCTGTCTGAGAAGTCTCACCGTCTTTCATCCACAATCTGAAGTAGCTCTTCAAGTCCTTGTGACGTCATCCTGAAATCTCTAGCGCCACTCAAGACCATCTGTGCTGATGAGCACAGAAGAGTTGAAGAAACTCACAGCTCACATAAATCCTTGGGCTGATGGACGCCACAGGAAGCCCTCAGGACATGTGACAGCTCTGTAGGCTTCTTCGTTGCTGGTTTTCTTCTTCCCTGAGAATAACTGAGGAGCCTCAGCTCTGAAAGACCCTCAGCATGGTCCTTGAATATCTGGTCCCATGAGACACAACAGGCCATTTGCTCTTATGGATGCACTGTTATAGTTGTGATTTCCCAACACCAACCTGCCAATCCAGCTGGAAATCAAGCTCAGTGTATGAGGTGGACACCTTCAATGCATCTTTGATCATGTTTATGAAGTCACTAGACAATTAAAATGTTATGGTGAGTAATATATTTCAGAAACAGTAGTTGACAGTAGTACTCTGTCTGAACATCTCAACCCCACTTTGTTTCTAAAGGCAGGGTTTAGACTGAGTACATAAATATCCACTATGCATGTGTATCCTCTAACAACAGTCATATTACAAATTGAAATTGCGTTTTGTTTACCTTTTCACATAATGGAACGTTCGTCACGGTCAATTTATGGCGAATGAAAGGTCTGAGTCGAGAGTGGTCTTACAGATGCAGATGAACCAGCTCTGAGCGACACTGAAACATATTTACAGTATAGTGGTTGTATATCATTGATGTTGTTTGAAAAATGTATTCCTGTGTAATCTACTTGAAATAAAATGAACAAGACCATGTTGTTGTTCATCCATTACGCAATGACCATAGACCAGTTATAGATCAAAGTTGTTTACCACCCCAACAGAAATTTTCTGAAGGTCACAATCTAAAAGGTTTTTTCAATTTAATTTTATTTATATAGCACTTTTCACAATTTTTAATTGTTTCAGCTTTACATTAATAAAAGCAAGAGAAACACAGAGGAATCAAAGGACAACAAAAGTAGCAAAGTACATTGGTTAAGATTAAATCTTACTAGTAAGCAAAGTATTAATGTAATGCACAGAAGAAAGTTTTTACTTAAGCCAATGTCAGCTGACTCCCAAGTGGTTGAAAAAAGTCCTTGGGAGAAAAAAACCCTTGAGAGAGAGCCAATCATAGCTAATCCTATAGGAGATATATTATATTATTAAATAATACATTATAGTCTTTATGGGAATCCACCATTAAACAAAATAAATTAAATCAAGCAGTTTTTGCTGGGAAAACTGGGGCGATCCCCAATACTGTGGGTCATGCTCATCCCTCTATTTTCACCCCGAGGAGTTCCCGAAACACCCCAATGAACAGACAGACAAGAGGGATAAAATTATAACAAAGCTTTATTGAATTAAAAGGGGAAAAGGGAAGGGGGATTTAACTAAATAAAATCTTCTGTGATCCCGGCAGGAAGGCACAACGAGCAACTCAGGGCACCGACGGCGACTCCTCCGTTGGCGAGTAAGGGTACAGACTCTAGTTCTTCGGCTTCCATTGTCGCTTGGGTTTGGGGTTAGATTTGCTGTTTGCGTTAAGATGTCACTTTAAGTATTGGTTTATACAAATTTTTCGTATGCATTTTTAAACGATTGTCGACTGACGTTAAGGTTAGAGTTGGGTTTGGGTAAGGATGTGATTTTATGTAACAGAAAGTTGTTCTAACCCCAAACCGAAGCGATAATTGTCAGAAAATAGGAAAAACAGTTGAGTACCCCATACGTAAAACTATCACGAAAAAGAAAGTCGTGGTAGGGGCATGTAAAATGGTGGAAATACGTCACAATGTCATGCAAAATTCAGCAAAATAATGCGTGACTATTTTACGTATTTTGTTAGATCAGAGCCGGGTTTCCCAAAAGCATCGTAAGGCTAAGTAGGTCGTAAAAACAATCGTACGAATCATCTTAGAATTACGGGCTGTTTCCCAAAAGCTTCGTAACTTAAGTTGCACTTGAAAATCATCGTAGATCTACGAGTGCTCTGGAGTAATCGTTCATTCATAAGTGCATCTTAAGACAACAGAGTTACAAGGTCACCTACAGGACAACCAGCAAATTGCACTCCTGCAATGACGATAATGTAATGTTTTAAATGTTTATTTATTTATTGGGTTCTTCTTTGTTTATTTTATATTAAATATATAATATAATATATTTAAAATTCAAATGAAAAATCAAATTTAAATGACTAAACATAAATTAATAAAGAAGGAAAACGTATTTTGTACAAGTTGGTAAAAGTTTTTTGTATTTTGGTAAAAGTTGGTATAGCAAATTGATAAATGGTTCATACCGATTGCTGCTATAATTCATCTAAACATTGTTTTGAAGGGAAATGGCATCTAATTAAAGAAACCAAATAAATATTTACGGTACATTGCAATAATCCATAATAATAAATAAACATAGATAATAAACAACAAATAATAATAATAATCTAAACTATAATAGAAACGCAGAAGGCATTTCGCAGTGGGACGAGTCCTAACTAAATACGGAAAAGAATATTTAATACATTATTAAAACATTTAAAAAGTCATTGAACAATAATGAAAATATATTATTAAAATATTAGTGCACATCGGCTGAAGATCATTAGCCTAAACAAGCTTCTGCTACAAATTCGAGTCATTCTATTGGTGACATTTCAGCACTTGACAAATGGATAGCGACTCGTAAGTAGCACATAAAACCCAGCTGCGAATGATCGTTTTACGTGCATCTTTGGGAAACGCACGTAAATGAACAACGAATGTTCGTTAAGTAGCTCGTAGAAAGCGCTCTTAAGTGCTAAGTTCAATCGTTATCGGGAAACCCAGCCCAGGCTGGTTTTGATTCTCTTAGCAATGTGATGTCATACTGCTAAAGCCCCCATTTTTCTACAGAAGCCCTTAACGGAATTTTTTTTTTCTAAGTTGTCTCCGACCATGACATGTTTGTCTGGTCGTGTCTACCGAAGCTTCTCTATGTGTTTCAAAAGCGAGGGGTGAGCAGTGGACTAAGTCGTTGGTTGCAATTCGCAACCTCACCACTAGATGCCGCTAAAATATACACACTGCACCTTTAAGCTAATTCAACTTTTTTATATAGCAATTTATAGCAACCCCTCACTAGTCAAGAAAGTTGAAGTGAATTGTAAATTCAAGCTGATCAAATATAAAAATGTAAGTGCAACAATGATTTTTATTACAGTGTAAGAACAATTTAGACAAGTTTACAGGGAAATCACAGTTGACAATTAATTTTCTGTTTTTATGTCCTTTTTGCCCACTAAAAAAACATTACTAGTATTGTCTGTGGTAACTGACCAAATGTCACTTATTTCCTACTAGAAATTAGATGGGACAAACTCAATATATTTCCTGAAATGGTGGGATTTTGTTAAGAGATGTCGCAGGTGGTACATTTAAATCCATCTAAACACCAACAGCATGTCAGGACCGAACCCCTGCACATCTGATCCGAAAGATCAGAACAATCACTGAACTCACTGGGAGAGAGAAGAACAGTGGAGAAATGGTTTTATAATAGGTTATTTCTGCGAGCCCCTTGAAACACTGGTTTATTTCACTATAGCGCTAAAAGAAGCTCAGCTAGACGTTTACCTTCCCTGCTGCCTATAGAAAATAAAACGCTCTCTTCCTACTGTGCCCGACTGCAGATTATTCTTGGCTGTTACCGCGGTAAAGAGTAATGACTTTCTTTCGCTAATGCATTCATGTAATGCCATTGCACTCGCTGCGTTTGTCTGCCACTGTCTGGTTTGATTAGTCTACGTGTATTTATAACACTGTTTCTTGTGCATTGCTGTTTCACCTCAGGGATAAATAAAATCTGACAGACAGACAGACAGTCTGGAGCTAACATATCATATTCCAATCATATTTTACCCGAAAAGACAAAAATAAGAAATGTTGTTTTGTGTATAGAAAATTAAGCCTTTACAGGATCAATACGATTCATAAAAGTAAAGTCACAAGTGCACTTACCCATCACTGTAATTAACAGTGGCATCCATAAAGCCAATGTCCAAATATATAAATAGTTTAAAAATACTTTAAAGCAAGCCTTAAATAAAGAAGAAAGTTTATGGATTTTGAAACATTTTAAACAATGAAGTGCTATGATGTAATAAAGAAGAATTTTGCTGTACCGTTTATATGTCAGAATTCATTGTTTTTTAAAACATCAATCTTAATTCATCTATACAGTCACTATAAAAAATATGCAGCATTTTTGTCCAATCAACATTTATTTTTATGTGACTTTAACTCATTCCCAGCCAAAAGTTGCCTGCCAGCATTTTTTGTGATTTTTAAAAAAGTTTCATAAAATGCCTTCCAAGAAAATTTTCTTCTAATAATATATAAACATACAAATCAAATGAAGGAACAGACCATCTGCTTTCAAACAAACAATAAACAAACAAACAAAACGGGAAAAAACTTTTATCCTATCTTTTTTCTCTGCTTATAAACTCTTAAATGTGAGTATTTTTTTTTTTCAAAAATATTTTTTTTATCAAAAAGCTGAAATAATTACATTTCTGTGAAATATTTTTTTTTAGAGATTAGATTCAGAACGATTATCAAAATATACATGGAGTGTACATTTTTTTTTTGTTTTTTTTGCTTTAGTCTTTTATAAATTGGGTAATTTTGTGGATAATCGCGGTATTACAGATTACCATAGTCTTTTTCATGCAAATGTTTTCTCTTACTTGACGAGATAACTCGTCAATGGAGGGGAATGAGTTAACTTAAAAAATTAAGTTAATAAATTAAAGTTTTTAATACGTTTTTTTTTTTTTAGTTTTAAGTTTTTAAAATTTAAAAAAAATATGTTTTTTTAAAGTTATGTCAACTTATCAAAAGCCAAAACTTTTAATAGTAGGTTTAATTGACCTGCAAAACAAAGTTGTTTAAACTTTATGCTGCATATTTATTACAGTGTAACAATAGTTCAATCAAAATGATAAATTATTATATTAAATGATTATTCTGCATTTATAAAAATAATTTTACACCTCCATGTCATCCAAGATGTTCATGTCTTTCTTTGTTGAGTCGAAAATAATACTTTTTTTTACATTCCAGGATTTTTCTCCATATAGACGTTTCATCGGACGCACATGCGGTGACATGATGCGTGTCTGGTCTATCGAACTTTACTTCTGGTTTCAGTTTTTTTAATGGTCTGACTAGTTGCTAAACTGATCTCTTGAACAAATACCTCGTCGAAAACAGCAAATGTTTTGGTTTCCTCTATGTGTTGTTTATATTACTTGTTATATAAATAAACCACATTTAAAGTACTTTGTTGTTATTTATTCTTAGCGGAGTTTACCGAAAGATACGTGTTTATGCACTGCAATAAATGATTTTCAAGAAAAAAATTCTTATTTTTTTGTCTTGTTTTCAGCAAAAACATCCAAAAACTCTCAAAATAAGATGCTTTTTCTTGATGAGCAAAACTACCCAAGAAAAATATATATTTTTTTTACAAATATTTAGTTATATAAACTGCAATGTAAGCTTTTATGAAAGTGATGGCCCTTATGCCGAGTTCAGACTGCACGATTTTAGCCCTGATTTTGACTCGCCGACAGGTTTTGCGAAATCGCCGACAAATGGCCGAAATCACAGGCAAATCGATGCTCGTGCACGCGAGTGACAATCACACAGTGTGAATTATAAAAGACGCGTTCTGAGAGGATCGCCGACGAGTCGCCAACACCCGTGAGATATTTGGCATGCTAAATATCTGGACTGGTCGGCGATTCAAAATCATTCTGTGTGAAATGTGTTTTGACTGACAATAACATCGGCGATGACCTACATCCAATGAGAGAGCAACATACAGGACAGCTGGAAGTTCGGGGAGCCTCTCCAAACATTTCCTCATTCATAATTTTTATTTCTTCTTCTTTCTGCTGCAAATGAGCGCACATGCAATTTGTATGGTAAACTTCTTGCGGGTGACTATTTTTAATAATAATCCCAGTCTCACGTGAGAACTCCGGTCTTGCACGCGTGACCTCGCACTGTTTCCTTCGCGTCACTTCTCGCGTGCGTTTGGTTGTGAGACGTGGTTCTTCTTACGGTAAAGTCATGCAGTATGAAGACCCCTGTCGCCAATCCATCATGCAGTGTGAAACAGCAGCGACTGAACGCTTCCTCTGATAATCACGCAGTGTGAAACCACAGGTGACCCGACTAATTTGAAAATCATACAGTCTGAACTCGGCATTAGTGGTGTCATGTGGGATAAGGTATAGCTAAGAGTGCTCGAGACCAACCTTCCAAAAGTATGACTTACAGAAGGGATACGTAACTAAGAACGTTTCGGGAAACACGTATTAACGATACGGTACAGCTTAAGGTACAACTTAAGAACGACGTAGAGCTAAGAAGGTTTCGGGGAACGCAGCCCTGGTGTTTACAAGTGTGGAGAAAGAGGAGGGTTCAGACGTTGTTGTATGTGACATGATATTAATTTATGTATTTGTTCATTGTCTATTGTTTAAAAGTGTGCGCTTCACATTTGTGACGTGACATTTTTACATGATAATGTAATATGTAAGGTCGTGCTGGCACGTCACACAGCTAGGGCCAGACGAGAAATTGTGGTTTAAAAGTGCTTATTTTAGTAAAAATGATGATCGTTGTATTAGATAAAATCCTTATGCCTTGCTTGGGATCATTTAGATCCCTTCGAAGTTGCATTGAAACTGTAAACTAAAGTCTGCTATATGGAGAAAAACCTGGAATGTTTTCCTTAAAAAACTTAATATTTCTTTTCGACTGAACAAAGAAAGACATAAACATCTTGGATGACATGGGATAAATTAAAGGATTTCTTTTAATGAAAGTGGAGTAATCATTTAATTGTCTAATGCAGGGGTCTTCAACGTTTTTTGGGTCGCGGACCCCTTAGATGAAAGAGGCATGGAGCAGGGACCCCTTAATAATAAATGTGTAAAACAGAGATATTTAAGTAAGCAGTAAGGTACGAGAGGCTGCCTTTTCGTATTAGGCACAACGCAAAGTGGAGTGAAGTACAACTGATGACCAATCAGAATCAAGGACTGGAACTGTTTTATATATAGAAACAAACCATATTGTCACACAGCCATGATACTTTATTAACATGCATCATTTTTTTGTTAAAGTAGAGTTTGTTTTTATATTAATATAATAATAAAAATAAAATAATATTATTTTAAGGTATTTGCAGTGTAATATATTTTCATTTTACTGTGAATTAGACAAGGGCTTTCAGTTTATAAAGATGACTGATCATGGTGAATGGCACAAAGACTCTATTCTGCTGGGGATAGACGTTGTGCTACTTTATAATTTTGAGGTCTGCTGCCTTGCTCGTGTATCGTCATTGTCACGAGTTTGAGTAACGCAGGTTTATTTTCTGCATAGCTTAATATCAGACTCAGGAGAACAACATGCAACGAGTCCGCGCGCATCTCTTTGGGGCAACTTTTTGAGAGGCGAATTTCAACCTGACTATAAATCTTGCACAAAGCACCATCACGGCGCGCGTTTCATAGTTAGTTTTGTCACAGTTTAAAATGCAGACGCGGTGTGGTGTAATTTGCCTGTTGAATTAGCGCTTTAAATCTGAACCGCGTGAAACAGCCGTCCAAGTTCAGAAATATAGATGAGACAACATGTCGCAATGATTCTAAAATGACATTCTGAAAGAAAGACACACATAAGATTTACCTGTTTTATGATGACATTTCTGTCGCTACTGCTGCTTCCTTAGTGGACATTTATAATCTTTAGATATTTTATTTTGGTCCGCTGGCTAAACTGAACGCGTGCCTTCAAACCTATGCGGCCACGCACGTGCACAACTTAAAGGGGACATGTAACGTTTTGTACATGTATTTAAAATTTTTAACCAAAAAATAGCTTGTAGTTAAACATCATTTGGCGGACCCCCTGCAGTTCCGTCACGGACCCCCTGGGGGCCGCGGACCCCCGGTTGAAGACCCATGGTCTAATGTAAATGAGATTGGATAAAGTATTTTCCTGTAAATTAACACAGGGCCTCACAGGACCAAAATTTGCACTTCACTGGAAATGTCCTTTGTGGGAATGGTCACCTCCGGTTGGATAGCACTCGAAATTTATCCTCCTGATCTTTCTGGGACCTCTACACATCTAAAGCGTGTCTTTAGGCAAGAGCAATCCCACTGGAGTCATTGATTTCTGGACAGTTTGATAGTGTCTGTTTACCTGCTGTATTTTAGGTAGGCGGGTGAAAATGCTGTAAAACTGTTGTTCAATTGCATCAGCTGACCGCCAGGCACTTTTCTTTTCATCTCATCCTTTTAGACCCCTTAAAAATCCCAACCCTCTGTTTTTTTTCTTTTCTACCTTGTCTCCTTCACTACCGTTAAAGTTCAGGTCTGTCTTGTCATCTCATTGTTTCTATGTCCACAACTTCTCTCATTATCTCAGAGCATTTCATCTTCGCTCTTCAAAATAAAGGGTTCATCGTAGCGATGTCATTTGGAGGAACCATTTTTTTTATTCTACAAAGAACCTTTTAAGTTTGTTCAAAGAACTATATATCGACATCGACCATAAGAATCTTACATAAACCTGAACAAAATATCTTTGAAAGTGATGTATTTTTTTTCCGCTTTAAATGTTCCTCTGTGCCATTTTAATGAGAAGTTTCATTAAAAAATATAATGGCATAGGCTGAGCAGGAACATTTATAATTTTGTATAAACAACAGCGGGAGTGTAATTTACTAACCTACGGTAAATGTTGTGCCAAATATTGTATTAGTATTAGTCATATTGCCAAGTGACATACTGTATTTGTGCCAAAATGATGTCAACAAATAAAGCTACAGTATAGGAGGCATTTGTCCTTTCTTACCTTCAATATATTCTTCTTCTGTCCACAAACCAAAAAATCTGCAATGTATTTCTAGGTTGAAATTTTGAGAACTGCTGTCATAGGGTATGTGAGGTGACTGACTCATATGTACCCGCCTGCACATCTTTGCAATACACATCCACGCTTTAACACACGTACACACCTCATAGTCAAAGTTCAAAACAGGACATCTTCACATGAAGAACAGTCATAGAGATCTCAGAGATGCCTGACAAAATATGACAAAAGCCAGCGAATAACTCAATCATTATCTCTGATCAGAGATCAGTTTGTGCTGCAGTGTCAAGGCGCTTGGGGACTAAAAGATTTCACAGTGTGCCACCTCCGGAAGAGTCTGTGCAACTTGTGTGTGCCAAAAAAAAAAGAAGTGAAAGGAAAACAATATTGTGGTTTTAAGATGTCCAAATGGCCTTATCAACATCATGATGCTCACTGTAGCATGCTGTCTAATACATAATGACCCATATATACTCACAAAGAAGATCGCTTTGTTATCTCAATTTCTTTTATCTAGAAAGCCGAGGGATCCTGTTTTCTGAAAAAAGACTTTCTCTGGAGTTTCAAAATAGATCTCAGTAGTGTCACGAACCGTGCTCAGATTTGACAAGCAGCCAAAGTCTGCAATAGAAAGTCATAATTGCAAATACAGACATTTTTTTATCAGTTCGCCTCAGCTATGCTATTGACATAAATATAAAGCTCTATATTATTACTGTGTCAACCGTTGACTTGATTGATTTGTGCATTTACTGGCAAAGAATAAAGAAATAAAGTTGATGGCTAAATTAAACATAAATGAAAATTGGGATCTGAAGTTTCTTCAGAGCAATAAAATAATCCTTTATTGTGGTTCGGTTTGGACAGGTATATGCCAATATAATACTAATATAAATGTTACAGTATTGATTGCTTGTTGATGGTGTATAATATATATCTATTTTTTATTTTTCTTTATTCCACAAGTGTTCATCAAATGGAACTGAAACGTAAATTTACTGCATTCATAAACCCACATGAAAACAAGCAGATGTCTTTAGACTTTATTAATAAGATTTTGTGTCTGTATGAAACTAATAAGTACTGATACTGAAATTAGAATTGGAGCTCAAAGTGGTCCAAAACTTTTAAATCTTTTTGTCCTCAGTCCTCAGGCCATTTTGTTTGGGTTATCATCCCTTCAGGTAGCATTCGCTTACAATAAGGTTGGAGATCTCGACTCTCTGAAGCTTGTGTTATATTAAACACAAGGTCCATCGATCTATGCACCATCTTTGGATTGTAAAGATTTTAAGACTGAGACACAGCTGTTGCATTTAAAAGTGCAAGTATAAAATATCAAGTTACGACCAACAGCAGAAATTTACAGTGTGTTTTACAAGCAGTGTAAAGTAAAATCCATCAGGTGTCCACTACTGACATGTCATTTTAGATGCTTTTTTAAAATATTTATACATGTTTGATTCATATTTGACAAATCTGTGAATGCACATCATAAAAAGCAAACTAACTGAATGCTTTTAGCCAAAGAGCTCTGGTGTCAATGCAAAAATAAACCTTGGAGACGTTTCAGTATCAGCATCTCTTTTAGTATATGAGCTATTTTAAGAGAAAGCAACATCCTAACACTAACACAAGGAACAGGTAACCAGCAGTCCTGAAACTAAGTGAGTATGAGAGCGTTAATAGAGAGAGATGATATGTGGTGGATTAATGCAGTGCATCTGTCATGAAGTGTTTGAGAAATGATGAGATTTGGTTGACTCTATTCACACGCAGTTAGAATGCTCAGCGATTTACGCGTGTGACAGATGAGGACTAACGGCAACATATGACGGGTTTACACCCACCCGAGAGTCACTGCTGGATCATTTCAAGTACTTAGACACATGACATATGACATGTCAAGAGCAATATATAACACACGTGCATGTGTGCGAGAAACACACTGATATTTTAAGGTAAAAACGCAACACAGTCTCGCGGCAAGTCGTGTAGTAACCAAAATTTTGATTAATTTATTTGTGTTTGAAGACACGAATTTCCGCAATTTTTCGTGTCTCTGAAGACGAATGTCTTTTTCGTCCTTCCCATCATGAATTTCTATCAATGGTTGTTCGTGTCTGTGGTGATTTCTTTATCGTGTCATTTTATTTTTTGTTTTCTCATCGTTCTTTCCTATTTTTAAATCATTGTTGCTTGGGGTTAGATTCAGGGTTTGCGTTAGAATATTATTTTATGCATTGGTTTCTACATGTTTTTCGTCCGCTTTTAAAACTATTCTCGCCTGGAGTTGGGGTTAGAGTTGGGGTTTGGGTTAGGAAGTCGCAGAAAGTGATTCTAACCGAAACCCTAAGCGACAATGGTCAAAAAATAGAAAACAACGATGAAAAAACAAAATATAAAATAACACAATAAAGAACAGCCATTGATAGAAATTCGTGCCGGGAAGGACGAAAAAGACATTTGTCTCCAGACACACGAAAAACAGCGGAAATTTGTTTCATCAAACACAAATAAATGAATCACATTTTTTGTTACTATAACACGATTTACCGTGAGACTGGGTTGAAAAATAATGATCAAACCAGCGCTGTGAAAGCTGTACAATGTTTCTGTATCATTATTTTCTGAGCAAATTTGCTGACAGCAAGCAATTTTGCGTTTAAAAGCCTAATTGCAGGCCCAGGCATTTAGGCAAAATCAAGCCAAAATTGGGGCAGTCAGTGAAAGTGTTATAGACATCTAACTATAACACACCAGCCCAGTCTCACAAAATTTAGTTATATAGTCACATATTTTTTTTATTCTTTTTTCGTGATATTATCACGGATTTCCGTGTTTTTTCGTTATCGTATAACGAATTCCTGTTTTCATGTGATTATCACGTATTGGTTACTCAACTGTTTTGTCCTATTTTCTTACCACTGTCGCTTCGGTTTAGGGTTAGATTTACATAAAATGACATCCCTAACCAAACCCAACTCTAACTCTAACGCCAGGCGACATATGAAATAAATCAGAAAAAAATGTATAAACCAATATATAAAGTGACATTCTAATGCAAGCACCAAATCTAACCCTAAACCGAAGTGACAATGGTTTAAAAATAGGAAAAAGCAGTTGATTAACCAATACGTGATAATCACAGAAAACAGGAATTCGTTATACGATCACAAAAAAACACATAAATTCGTGATAATATCACGAAGAAAAAATAAAAAAAATACATGACTATATCACGAAACTTTGTGAGACTGGGTAGAACACACCCTGTAATCACTGTTTTTGCATACATCTGTTCTTTTTATTTAACCAGGTTAAAAACTTATTGAGATTAAAATCTCTTTTACAAGAGTGACCTGGCCAAGAAAGGCAGCAACAAATAACTGGAGTATATAAATATACAACAAAACATAAAAACACACTCAAAAATCATTATTTACCAAAGAATAAAACATGTAGTTTGTTAGCTTAAACTCATTTAATGATGGAAATGTGATAATCTCTGTTCGAATGCTGGGAACTTTAAGATGCAACAAATCATTTGAACAAAGTTTTAGCGTTCGTTTGAATTTGAAAAGCCTGGCTTTCTAATATAAAATGCAATGATGCATGTAACCAAATTCAAGTTTATTTGATAACTCATAGCAGGACTACTGTATATCAGGTATGCGGTGAAATGACAGCTTTGCTTGCTTTGGACTGTCCATGCAAACATGGCTGTTTAAATAACGTGAGTTCCTTTTCTTTATGCAATTACGGTGGGAGTATTTTTTAGTATTTTTAGTATTTGTTAAAAAAATCCTGACATTTTCCATGTT
This sequence comes from Misgurnus anguillicaudatus, assembly GCF_027580225.2. Taxonomy (NCBI): domain Eukaryota; kingdom Metazoa; phylum Chordata; class Actinopteri; order Cypriniformes; family Cobitidae; genus Misgurnus; species Misgurnus anguillicaudatus. The sequence continues at coordinate 34,746,487 of NC_073351.2, read as the reverse complement.
GAAGTGCTATAATTGGGTCCCAAGTGCTTCTGTCAACCTAGAAAATGTAAAAAAAAAAAAAAAAAACAGTAACTTAGTTTTGGTAAACCATTCTCTGCAAACATGTGAAAAATAGGTTGTTAAAATTTGTCTATAATAAAAAATCCAACCATGGCACTGACATTTAGTGCAAAGACGAAGAGAGAGAGAAAGAGAGAGAGAAATGGAGAAATAATTGAGAGCACAATTGAGTTCAGGGCACTCACACCCAAAAACAACACATTTGTGCAAAGTTGCAATTTGAACATGCTATAATAATTTATCTGTGAAATGTCTCCTTTAAGGGTGTTTTCACATCTGTAGTTCGGTTCATTTGGTCCAGACCAAAAGCAAAAAATGAAATGTATTTTTTTTTTAGCAATTTTGGTTCCTTTTCACACCACACTGATGGCTCTGGTCCGCACCAGTTGAAACAAACCAAAATTCAGCCATATGATAAGATCCACATCACTCATAGGCCACATGTATTTGAACGCATTTCCTAAACTGCTTCTGATTGGTCAGAATCAACGCGCGTGAAATTTCAACGGAACCCTGGAAGTAAACAAAAAGGAGGAAAATACAGCACTCAGAAAACAATGTTTTAATGCAATACAGACGGCGAAGACACCAAATTTCTGAGGCTCTGCCCGCACCTCCTCGCAACTCCAGGTATGTCCGCGAGCTATCATTGTGGCAATATTGCTAATAGAAACTGTCAACAAACACTTCCTCATCCAATAATGCACTGCGCAGCTGACTACGGCAGCTGGTTTAGTCCAAAATGCGCAATACTTTTGCAGTTAGGTTGGTTCGATCTCGGATCGTGTTCCCACCACAAACAAACCGCTCTAGAGTTCGTTTGAAAGTGTACAGAGACCACCTCTTCAAGGAGGTCTTGGTCCACTTGTTTGGTCCGCTTTTGGTGCACAACCGCACTAAATAAGGCAGGTGAGAAAGCACCCTAAGGTACTGTTTGATCAAATTTTAATAAACGGATATTATAATGTACAGATCTGTGCACATGTGACCTTGCATCCATTGCATCAGATTGTGCTAAAACGTCCATGCAAGGTGCATGCATGTGAATAAACATGAAGAATTTTCTGTTCACTTCAAGTTTTTTTTTTTCACAATTTCTCGACTTAATTCTCATCTAAAGCCCGAAAAACTTGCCTTTTTATGTCGAACAAAAAGTAGCGGAGCATTGACAGGGCTAATGAGGTCTCGAGTGGATCTGTCCAGGATCAACCTTCAAATCGACACAAATGACACTTTAGTTAATCCAATTACTCTTAAATCAGGATGAAAAGCATAAGCCTGTGAAATGATCTCATCTCAGAAAAACTTTGATGGTGCCTTTATGGTCCACTTCATGTCGCTGAGAATTCAGCATATAAAAGTTTAAAGTCAAAAACTCATTTTATACCAACTTGATGCAATAAGATACTGTACGAGCACACAAGGGCCCTCATGTATTTATGAAATAGCACATATAATTCATGCTGTATTATAATATATACAGTATATTATATGTAGAACATACATTTTAGTAAACATTAAATGCATAAAGATATTGTCTATCATGTAGTCTGTAGAAGATTACTACAGTATGCAACATACAGTAAATAACCGTTAGTGTATTTAATCTGTAAATTTGTGACCCTGTCTGTGAAATCCAGGATGAAGTCTCAGAATTTAATTATAAGATTAGTCAAAGCCACGGCTTCTTAAACATTGATTTCAATCTTTGACGTGACCTTACTCAGTCAGCATTAAAGATAGCAAGGTTATGTTCTTTACATTATGTAATTATGTTTGCTCCATGAGAACTAAACCCATGGTGTTGCAAGCTTTACCACCTCGGCTACGGGTTCAAATTAAGTTTAATATAGTTTCTAAAACTCCTCAAATTATTTCTTTGAAGTGTCTTGAGTTAATCCAAGTTTGCTAAATATTTAACTTCAAGACACTGACACACTGAGATGGCAATTTTTTTGTAACAGTAAGCTCATTTAAATAAACCTAATTTCAATTTCAACTCACTGGTTGAGGCTTATTAATAATTTAAAACCATGGCCTGTGCTGTAGTGCCAATCATTGATGTGCTGCCAGTTTTCTGTCAAAACAAAGTTAGCTTAAATGTCACAATTGCAAGGTCATAACACAACTAACAACGTGCGTACAGTTAGTCAGTATTGAGGTCACATCACAATGCTCGCACACTAAACTATATAAACTCAGACTGGGTCTCCCAGACTTCTTTAAAAGAGTTTAAAACAATTCACAGAGCAATCCATCAGACTATAAGCAGAATGACAGCTAACTTCTGCTTTTACTCGGTGTGGCCTGAAGGGCTCGATGGGTCATATGTCATTTATTCAATATCACAGTCAAAATATATTTTTCACATATCAGATACGCATCTTTGATAAAACACTTTTGTATGGTTGCAGTTTTGCAAAACAAAATGTGAATCCGTTTTTCAATGTACAGTATTTTTTACAAATTGTTTTTACAGTTCATATCCTTAATACTATATATGTGCTATTTATGAGTTTAGATGCAAAATCTGAAAAAAGTGCAACTGACATGTTTTCTTGTAAATGAGCTTTTTTATCAGACTCTTAACTTTAGTTTCAGTAATTTCACTTTAATGGCAATGTAAAAGTTTTTAGTCAGTAATGTCACAAATGTCACGCTTGTCATTTCATTGTAATTGAACAAATTTGACTGTCTTTCACTGCAAAACCCTCTAAGTGCGCCGAGGTGTTTGTAAACCTCTACTTTGTAAAAATTTTGGACATATAAACACTTGCAAAATCACTAAAGATGTCAGTAGAAACATTGCAAATGATAAAAAGTCGAAGTGTAAAAAGGAAGAAGCTCAAACACACGTTTTTAGGGGTCGCTGTGATCCATGTGACTGCCCCATATGGATTCTGACAACAACACAGTATTTTGGAATGGTGCGAGGCAGAGACTAAGCCTTTTTTTAACTAAAGCAATAAGCCCAAAGAAGCAGTGGGTTACAGTGCATTTTATAACAACTAGGGACATTGTTAGACATGACACAAACCGGAGTGCCTAAAAGCCCCTTAGCTGTTATAAAATGCACTGTAATACCACTGCTTCGCGGGGCTTATTGCTTTTATAAAACGGTTACTTCATATGCATAGCAGGGTTTCATAGCAAATAAGATGTATAAAATAAAATAAAATAATTATTTTAGTACAAATATTACTCTTCCGTCTAACAAAGAAGTTCCAGAATCAAGTGTGTCTGCAACAGAGTGCAGTTCACAAGCAACACAGACGCAGCAAAAACACAATGAAAATATGATTAAAGACTGTGGTGTTAACATTTATCTAATTTATACATTAACATTTATATTGTGCAAATGTTGAAGTGTGGATCAAATAACTCATTCCCACCAGAGTTTTGAAAAAAATTTGCAGCATTTTTTATGAATTTTACAAAGTTTAACTCTTTCCCCACCAGCCATTTTTTGAAAAGTTGCCCGCCAGCAAGTTTTACAAAATGCCTTCCAGGAAAATTTTCTTCTAAAAATATATAAACATACAATATATCAAATGAAATAACCATTCAAACAAACAAACAAAATTGGAAAAATTGGAAAAAAGTTTCATCATATCTATATTTTTTCTTGCTTATAAACTCCTTAATATGGGTATTTTTCTTCAGAAAATACAAATTTTTAGCTAAAAGCTGAAATAATTGCATTTATGTGAAGAAAGTTTGTTAGAAATCAGATTCAAAACAAATATCAAAACATACACAAAGTTTAAAATTAGTAAATAACGTTTTGGCTTCAGTTTTTCTAGTGAATAATCACAGTATTGAGTTAACATAAAAATTAATCAGGAACACATTATTATGCAAATGTTTTCTCTTAACGAACGAGATATCTCGTCAATGGTTGGAAAAGAGTTAATGCTGTCTAGAAAATGTTATTTAAATATTTTAACATACAAAATATCAAATGAAAGAAAAGACCCTCATTCTAACTTCATTTGTTCTGTTTTTATCACCTCTTAAATATGGGTAGGTTTCTTCAAAAATACAAAATTTTGAGCAAAAAAACCAGAGATAAATGCGTTTTGTAAAGGACTTTTGATATAGATCAGATTCAGAGCGATGATCAAAACATACACAATGTTTTTACTGTTGATTGGATGCTTCAGTGTTTTATAAGTTGTGTAAAAGTGCCACCTGGTGGATAATAGCGGAAATATGGATTGCCCTAAAAACTTGTCATTGACTGGGAAGCGTTTTCTCTTAATTGGCGAGTTAACTCATCAATGGCGGGGAAAGAGTTAATAATCTGGATGTTTATTATCTGGATATCGCCATTAATTGCACGTATGATTAAAGACTGTGGTGTTTATTTTCATAAATCAGTACGTAGCTACTTAATATATACTTAGGCTATGTAATGCGTTCTGAAGTATGGGGTTACCGGGGTATTTTATCACAGCTTATTACACGGCTCTCTGGAATCCTTGATTTTTATTGGTCAGTTGAGACATTTGCAGGTTCGTTCTTTTCAAATAATAACCGCTCCAAAGTAATAACGCATAGCCGGTACTACTTGTACGATTAAAATCGCTCCGCGCCAATAAAGATTACTGATTGGCGCCATCTTGTGACAAACACTGGACAACCACAATTAAGAATGGAAAATTTTGACATTCATTTTCACATGTACGGAAAAAACAAAACATTTAAACAGTCGATAGAAGAACGAACAACGACAAGACACAGAGAGCTTACTGAGACTGAACTCGACAAAATAGAGCATGACAGCTACGAAACCAACACACAAAAAAAATACAGAATGGGCATTAAAACTTCTCAAAGACTGGCTAAAAGAGAAAAAATGGAGACAGACAAGTATGAAGCAGAGGATCTTAATAAGGTATTACGATCATTTTATGCATCTGTGCAAAGTTTCGCGGAAGGATAAAAATGTTAATTTAAAACAAATATGCCAATAAAATGTTTCAAATTCATATTCATGTCCAGTTTTTTTTCTTATGTGGCAAGTAGCCGTGTAATAAGCGGGATAATGTAGAGGCAGCCGGTAGTTATCGGGAAATAAGCCCCTTCAGTGTGATACAAGACCCTCCGCTTCGCGTTGGGTCCTGATCGCACTGTCGGGGCTTATTTCCCGATAACTACCGGCTGCCTCTACATTATCCCTTACTTAGAACGCGCTTTAACCAATCAGAATGAAGGACCAGAACTGCCCATTTTATAGACCCCTTCAATGTTTTAAACATTGAACGACTAGGATGGGTGCGCACTTTTCTGACCCCGACATGCACAGTGCGACCATGAATTCTCCTGTGATGTGAACCATGAAGGGGTCTATAGGAAGGTATTTAATTAAAATATAATACATGCTGAGAACATCCGATCAATATTGCTATCTCATTTACGACAGAGGTGGCTTTTAGCGGCTTTTGCATCCGAGTTATATATCTTATGCCAAATGGGGTGCATGGGGTGGGCATGGGCTTTGATAAAGCTATAAATATTATGATATTTTTGTGCAGTTGGTTAATTGCTGAATGGTATTGTATTTTGTAACAATACCTTATTTCCTACATTTGTTGGATGCAATTTAATTGTATTTAAACTGATATTTGACTACTCTGTATTTACTTTGTAAAGCTGAGTTGCTACGGTACAATGCCGAACTGTAGCAACTCAGCATGTGTTAATTATGTTTAACAAAATAAAACTACATTCAATGTAACTTACATAATAACTTAAAATATATACAAAACTATCAAATATATTTCTATCACTGACTTTAAATTAATTAAAACAATAAATCAATGATGTTACGTTACATGGTGAAAGCTTCACAAAAGGTCATGAGTTTAATCCCAGGGAACATAATGATAAAATCTGTACCTTATAAGTCACTTTGGATCAAAATGTCTTCCGAAAGCATACATTGTCATCCTTTCCATTCAACTAGAGCTGAAGTGCTTCTCAACGGTTGGAGGACACCAGAAGCAGATGATGTTCAGTTAGTCAGTCAGTACTGAGTGACTGAAAGACAGAAATGTGTTCATCAGCAGAGCGTGAGATCTCTGCTTCATGATGGAAATCTGATGTATAGATTCTGTGGAGGAGGACGGTACTGTGACAGAAACAAGATCTTCTACATACGGTCCTGCCAAACTGTCAGAGAGATGTCTACTCATCTACAGCTCTTCACAGCTGCATGTTACAAAAACACAAACCCACCAGTTAAACTTACAAAAGCTTGTAAGAGAGACTAAAACTGAGTAAATTATAATGTTTATGCGGTTTAACACCTGCGCTTTATCAGACCATCAAATCCTTTGTTACAGTCAGTACAGATATTTGGCTTTGCTACTGTGGTTTTAAAGGATACACAATGTTTTGAGGATTTTGATGACAACAATAACGTTTATAACAGTGCACCTGCTAGCAAATCCACTGGCAGCATCCAAATTCTGTTATTTTGCGAGTAAATCGGAATTTAGCCTAAGAGCCCAATTTTTTTTCCATTTACCAGCTGTATTATCAGTTTTTAAAGTATAAAAACCGAGAGATTAAAAGAAAACTTTGTTGCTATCTGTCTTTTACTGATAAGTGTGCAACATCATCTATCAAGGGTTACACACAACAACGACTTCTACACTTTATACATCTGTAATGTCTTCTTTTGTTATCTTAACTGCACCATCTTTACTTGTGATAACAGTTTCTGTAATCTTTTAGCTTAACCCAAATAAATAAATCTCTGCAGTTGCACCCAACCACACAAAAACTGCTACAGTACACCAGCTTGCATTTTCTCATGCATTCTTCCAGAACGGCGTCCCAGTTCTTCACATCAAAAGGAATCTGTAAGCAAGCATTCAGTCCACGTACTCGGTGGGATCGACCTCTTTAGCCTCCTACTTTGTGTTTGTGAGAAAGCTCTCACTGAACTATTGCATATCCCCGACTCGTGGTTTATAGAGTACACTGAGGGTACAAAGTGCCTCTTGGACAACATAGCACTCCAATAGGCTGGAATTGTCTACTCCAGAGAACTGATGGGAGTCATTCTGTACTTTACATCTTGTTCAAATAATTTTCGTTTTGGCCTTTTCTTGTAAATGGATCCGTGATGAAATTGCTCTCGAGGGAGCAAATGAAAGTAAAGTGAAATATTGAAACATCCTGTACTTTTATTGTGCTATTCATGCATCACATAAAGATTGAATACTGATGCTTACAGTCACATGAAACTGGTGAGCTTTTCTCAAATAAAATTACAGAACAGATGCACAAACTACAGATTTTAACACTTTCTGAAGGAAACCAGCATGATTTTCTGCTTACTTATATTTTTTTGTTTCCAAAAAGGCCAGCCTGATCTCACGAGGATTCATACATAGAGTATTTTACAAGATGGTTAATTTGTACACTGCAAAAATGACTTTCTTACTTAGTATTTTTATCTTGTATTTTTGTCTCGTACAAATATCTATATATTTTTAAATCAATATGCATTTTCTTGATGAGCAAAATGACCTAAAAAAGTCTAGCTTTTAGACCAAAAATATTAAATTTTATGCAGATTTGTGCATTAAAAAAATCTGCCAATGGGGGAAGCAAAATAATCATAATCATTTTCTTAAACACTTAATTCAAGAAAATTTAAGAAAAAAATGCTTACCCCAATGGCAGTTTTTTCACCTAAATTTGATATTTTGTGTCTAAACACTAGACTTTTCTAAGGTCAAAATGCATCTTGATTTAAGACTAAAAACAAGTACAAAGTTACACTGCAAAAAAAAATATTTTCAAGAAAAAAAATAGTATTTTTGTGTAAATATCTAAAAATATCTAAAAATTCTTAAATTAAGATGCTTTTTCTTGATGAGCAAAACGACCCAAGAAAAAAAGTCTAGTTATTAAACCAAATATAAGCAAAAATTATAGATTTTTTCTTGAATTTAGTGTTTAAGAAAAATGTTCAAGAGTTTTTTTGCTTGTTTTATGCACAAAATCACTTAAATTTGAAATTTTTGCTTTAAAAACTAGAATTATTTTCTTGGGTAGAATTTTTAGATATTTTTACAGAAAACAAGACAAAAATACTAAGAATTTTTTTTCTTGAACATTTTTTTTTGCAGTGTAATTAAAACAAATATTATTATTATTTTGCTTGTTTTAAACACTATTTTACTCAAAGTGTATATTTTTTGTCCAAATACTAGACTCATTTTCCTAGGTCATTTTGCTCATCAAGAATTTACCTTTCAAGAAAAAATCTTAATTAGATTTTTTATCTTTTTACTAAAAACAAGAAAAAAATACTAAGTAAGAAAGACTTTTCCTGACTGATCCTGCAGTGTAATTGTGCAAAAACATGATTATCATAGAAAAAAACAATGACAAAACCCTACCTCTAACCCCGCCCCATTCCCAACATCACCGGGGTCAAGGCAAATTGTACAAAAATGTATGAATATGAATTGCAATGAGATCAGGTCCTTATATAATGCAAGTCTATAGATGTTTTTGCCTTTTTAAAACTTGCAAATGGAAATCAAATGCATGAATATTTAGAAAAGTAACAACACATCTCTTCTCAACAAGCTACATACAGTAATCTGAGGTATAATAAGTCCACAGGATGATTTATTTAATGAAATTACTGAGGGTTAATGGTTTGTTCAAATCCCTAAATCTACATAAAGCATTGGCAATACTGATGACTGTCATTTATCTCATAAATGATACAAGAAAAGATAATCATTGCATATAAATTACATATAATAGAGTGCATAATATAACTGTCCCGAAACCACAAGAGTCACATATTCTCAGCCACCTGTTCTAGTGGATTTAATTGCTTTTCGTACGAAGTGGCCAATTCGCCGCATCATTTTTGCCTATTTGCATGCTGGTGACATAAAGCCTTTTATCCCGTGTGTTATCAATGCTATCTGTTATACGGATGCCAGGTTGGTCGCCAGTTTTGGAGTCAACGATTATCAAAGGCGAAGCAAATAATCAGACCCCCCTTTGCTGAAGTATTAGAGAGATCGTATCAGAGAGACTGACTGATTGTCCCCAGTTTATCTGATAATAGGGGAAATAGATTATTCTGACGCTTCTACAATTGTCTGTGGAAAAAAAGCCATTCGACTGATCCTGTAAGATACTGGCCCGATGTGGCCGGACAGCATGCTTTATAGATACAGATGGGAATTTAAAGAGGAAATCTCCTGCCTCCCGGGATGAAATAAATGCGTGGCAGATAGATTTGTTTTTTGCTCTACATTCAGTTTGTTTGTCAAGAGATGAAGAAAATGTAGACACGGTGTCCTTAGAGACAGAACGTGTTTGTAGTCTGTTTTCCATCAGCTGTTAGATTCATGTTTGCAGTTTGATGCACTTTCAACCAGTCTGACTCACTACAAAAAAACTTTCACCTTCTGAATGACCGCCAGCTAGATGTGACATTGGGTGATGTAAATGATGTGCCATAATGAAAAACAAAAGTGCAAAAGAAACAATAAGAATGTCCATATTTATACTGAGACCACAGACATGTCTTTAAAAATATCTCAAAAGACATCTTAACGTATAGGGAGAGTACAATTTTCAAAAAAAAAAAAAAAAAAAACGCAATTTTAAAAGATATTTAAAAGACAGAGATATATTTTTGCTGTGGTTAATAACTCACAAGTATTGTCTATCAATACCAGGTAAAATTTTGATCAAATGTAAAATGACTTCAGTATAATTTCACTTTAGTAGCGCATTGTTACTTTTGACCATGTCGGCTGGGATGAAAGTAACACACAGGTGGGTCAAAAGTAACACAACAGAACGAAGATAGATTTTTGTGTTACATTTGTTTTGTGTAAATATACATGACTATGACCCATATTTTGTTGTTAATCTGTACAAAAAATAATACAGGTATATTACATCAATGTTTCAAAAGCAACGCGACAGTACAAACTTGATAGCCTGACATTGTCATAGCCTACTCAAATCTAGTCAGAATTTGAGTCTCATACCGCTCCATTTGGCTGTAATTATGGGGTGTGTTTCAACCGAACCAGGACAAAAAATGCCCCTGCATTCAATTGGATAGACCTACAACCAATCAAAGCAACCGAGTGTGCGACGTCCTTCAGCCTGACCTGAACTGCTAAGTATTTCACTACAATGAGACTAACATTATGATTGCACTAAGTCTGAGTTAACGAGTGTACATAGACACCTACTATGTTTACAACATTTCATTATCACAACATTGAGTTATTTACTAAGTCATACAGTCAGATTATCTCTTACCATTTGTAAGTTAGATTAACTTTATCCACAGGAGCTGGCAACAACAGCTAGTTATATCCACATTGTCGGGCACGCCGAGTTGCACGTGCAATAAATTAAACTTTTGCCAAATCCCGTAGGAGGGACGGCAAAAACATCTTTCCGATCAACAAATGCCTTTATTGCGTTTCTCTGTTCCTCTTTTAAAATCAATGCGCTCTCGATATCTTCTAGAACAGACTCGATGGCAAAATCTACACATCTAAATTCTCCAGCGGCAGCCATCTTTGTTGTAAACGGATTCAACACAAGCGCCCTTTGGTGATGTGGTTGATTACATTACTGTCCATCATTGTATAAAGCCCTCCCTGACAATTTGATTGGTTTACCCAGCTTTGGGTCAAGCATAGTAGCGCCACAATGGAGCGACCCCAAACCAAATTTCCCGTTCTGAAATGTTGTGGGCGGGGCTAAGTTCAGCTGGCATCCAGGCGACAAACTTGGATTGTTGAGATTATATTTTTTTTTCAACAGTATGAACACTACTATTAAACAGAACAAAAAAATGAACAGAAAATTAAATACGATCAAATTAGCATAATATAAATTATCTCCCTCAAAAAAAAATGCAACTGTATTAGCAGCGGGAAAGTCCCGACAGAACTCCTGACATTTTACTTTTTTTTTTTTTTACTTTGAGAAGGTAAACTTCAGAATGTGTTACAGCACTAAATAACCTGTAGATTAATCAGTAACACATTAAAAAAATGTGTTATGCGAAAAAAATATGAATTTGGATTTTTTTATCATGGTCAAAAACAGCTTTCCGGACCTACACACGGGAAATGGTGACTAAATAACGCAATATTTTACAGCTCTGTCAAGGGTTAAATGCTAAAGATGCTGTCATAGTTTGGAATGCAAATGTAGTCGGGGCTTGGAGAAAATAGTTTTGTTACTTTCAATTCAATTCAATTCAATTCAATTTTATTTACATAGCGCTTTTCACAATTTGGTAATTGTATCAAAGCAGCTTTACATAATAGATGCAGTGAAAAGCACAGAAAATCAACAGATAGCACAACATAATACACGATAGCACAAGCAGCTAAATTTGCTGTGGCTTTAAATCAACATTATAAGCGAACGTATTACTAATGTGACGTATAGAAGTTAAGCCCAAGAAGGCTGCCTCCCCGGGTTGAAAACCCCCCTGAGAAAAAACCCCCGGATTTTTAGCTGGGAAGTAAAAAAAGTCCTAGGAGGAAAAAACCCTTGGGAGATATATATATATATATATATATATATCTTAACGTTTATATATATATACATTGAAACGGATAAGGAGATCAAGCGGATATTAAGCTTTCGTCTCGCTTTACTTTCACCCAGGTTCTCCTCATATCATAAAGGATCAAATTTACTTTTTGCTTGCTTTTTTAACAGATCTTCACAAGCTTAGACCTACAGCAAAACATTTTAGATAAACAAGATTTCACAAGACTTTAAAACATAAATGTCCCCCTTACTCTGAAAGACAAAAAAAGTAAAATAGCTTGATGTAAAATTAATTTTTGAAAACTTTAGCACAAAAGCTCTTACATTTACATACCAATCAAGCCTATTAAGAGTTCAGAAACTTGACAAACCAGCAGCCCGCCATTAAACTTTTACTTGCCTTCAGGTTCTCCTTGAAAGTTGTAATTATGTTATGCAGCAAAATAATCATTTTTATATATTTTATCATTTCCGTGCCGTCTCGTGTGTCACAGGATGTTGCTATTCTTTGCCAACAATACACAATGTATACAAAATTTACTAAATAATGCAAGTACTAAACTGAGATGAATGCAAATATCAACCAAAAGTTTTCTACAGGCTTTATAAACATTCTTAGTTCATTTCTAAGGGTCAAAGGGAAGGTAAAATTAAATTATGGTTTTGGCACAAAACAACTTTACTAAAATCATAATTGCACATCAGGAAAAAATAAATAATAAAACAATGTACCTTCAAGCGTAGAAATTTCCATTATTCCACAATTGTAAATCAAATTGAGCTCTTTCAAAAGGCCATTTCATCAAATAAAAATCGACCGATTAGCACACTTCAATCTCGGACAGAAATATTTCACATTTACATCCTACATGACATTCGTTCCTACAGAAATGTGCATATGATACAGAAAGAGAAAATCCACTGCTTCAACATAAAAAATGTCCCCTTCAACTTCATCTTGTTGCCTGTGTGCAGTTGTTTGTACAGACAAAGATTTGTGTATGAGTGTGTGTAACAGACGGGTGGGGTCAACCGCTGGCCCACCAGCCACTTTAATTAATAAAAGCATATCTCTGGAAGTCAGCCCAGAATCCAGCTATCATACAGTCACTCTCTGTCAATACACTTGGCCAAACTCTGGGGTCAGTCAGTGTGAGGTGAAATGCAGAAGGACGTCGAATTACGACGTAAGAGCTCAGAGGAGAAACTAGATGTAAAAGCATGAGTCATTTGTAGTGTAACATCTGTAAATCAATTCTCACATTTAAACTGTCTATCGACTCTGCAGCTTAAGCCAAGAAAACCGCAATGTGGACGCAACATTTTCTCAATGAAACCTTTGTGCCAGAATGCAGGGGTGTTGTAAATGGTTGCTATATGCACCAAACATGATTCAATCATGGACAGCGGTTCCACGTGATTGGCTCAACATGAAATTAGCAAATAAAGAGAAGTCTGGCAAATAAATACAACTGGCAAATAAATACAGTGAGTTTTATTGCAACGTTTTGATCATTCGATTTTCAGGATGCCTGAAGAAGCTTGAATGATCGAAACGTTGCCATAAATCTCATTGTATTTATTTTTCAAGTTGTTAGTGTGTGGGACTTCACTTTATTTGCACGTTATTGTGACTAGGGTGACCATACGTGCCATTCTTCCCGGACGTGTTGTGGCCAGGATTTTGGTGCGTCTTTGTTGACCGCATACGCCATTCAGTTAACTCATTCACCGCCATTGACGAGTTATCTCGTCATTTATGAGTTCATATTTAACTAATAAATATGCCTTTTTGGACGAATTTCAAAGTGAAAGTGTAATAACGCTTTTATCCACCAGATGGCGCCAAATCGAATTTATCAAAAACGGAAGTTAAAAAGAGTTAACGATTTTTTTTAACTGCCTTTATGTTTGATAGTCATTCTGAGTCTGATCTCTAACATAAATTCCTTTACAAAAACGCAATTTTTTTAACTTTTTGCTCAAAATGTTGTATTTTTGAAGAGAAATATCCATATTTCAGTGGTTAAATTAAGTAGAAAAAGTAAATATATAATGAAACGTTTTTTCTCCATTTTGTTTGTTTGTTTATTGTTTGTTTGAAAGCAGAGGGTGTGTTCTTTAATTTGATATAATTTGTATGTTTATATATTTATAGAAAATGATTTTTCCTGCAAGAAATTTTGTGAAAATTTTGTTAAAATCACAAAAATGCAGGTGGGCAACTTTTCTCAAAAAGGCTGGCGGTGAATGAGTTAAAAACTTAAGACATGCCATCATAGTTTCATTCTTACCTTAAAATGTAACGGTTGCTTTTCTGTAATAATAATAATAATACTCTATGATTGTATGCAGTCGACAAATACAACTTCCAGAAGACGAACCCGAAATCCTGGCCAGGACGCGTCCGGGAAGAATTGTGTCTCAACATGAAATTAACATTTAAGCTCTACTTAATTACTTCAAGTCGATAGAACATGATTGAACATCTCGGTTACGAATGTAACCTCGGTTCCCTGAGATAGGGAACGAGACGCTGTGTCATGAAATGTAATTCATGTAAAACACATCTGAATTATTTATAAATCTAGTATATGTCTTATAGGCGGCGAGTGATGATGTCACGGGTGTGACGGAACTGGAAGGTATAAAAGCGAGCGATACAGGCACAAGGAGTTATGGCAAGGAGACGTAGCGGCTCATTACCTAAATCAAGGAACCAAAGTTACCTAACCGAAACGTTCCCTTTCGAGGTAACGACACGCTGCGTCATGAAATGACACTTTAGGATTTGTGTCTGTCCTGTTGTGAAAAGTGTTATGCACAGATCAGGACATCATAATTTGATTAACAGGTAAAGATGAGAGGCCCCAACTAACATGTGGCATTCCTCCAAAGTGTTATTTCATGACTCAGCGTCGAGTTACCTTGAAAGGGAATCACGTTTACTTTACATGAAAACATGTTAACTTTCAAAATGAAAACATAAAGTTAAAATGAATTGTTTAAATAAAGTGAACAGCATAAAAAATATTTTTTGAGGGTAGTTCATTTTCCCTCGACTGCAAGCAGCAAACCTCGCCGATCAGTCTGCACAGCGCCGCATGAACTTAAACACACAAGATTTGTCTTTACTTTCAGGTATGGCAGGTGGTTGGGGTCTGGGAAAAGATTGCAGCGATTAGCAACTAGCAACAGGACCCAACTTCAAACGATCCAATAAATTCTCGATGGACAAATTCAAGTCCAGCCCTGCCTTTTTTCATTCCGTTTCGTTCGGATACACGTCATCACGGGAAGATAAGGCAAATGCTACTTCCATTTCAAGCAGGGCTCTGAAACGGTTCAAGGAACGAAAACGAAAACCGGAAACGAACGAAATTTTAACAGGAACAAAAACGAAAACGAAAACAAAATCAATTTTAATTGTTCTGAACAGAAACGTTTATTTAAAATTACCATTAACCGGTTAATAACGTTATTTTATCGTTTTCTTTAATATTGTACTTTATCAGTGACCAATCATGAATTGAACAGTACAACATGTGACTTTGACGCATCAAGCGTGAGTGACTTTGACACATAGCGTGAGTGAAATACCTGCGCCGCAGTCATCGACTCTCCGGCCTGATAGCATTTGTCTTAAATAACCACAAAGCTACCCATCAAATGTTCAGAGGTATGTTTAAGTTAAAACTGAAGTAATATGAAGATGCAAACTGTAACTCAAAAAAGCCAGGGGACTTATACCACTGTCAATTACGTTTTAGACCGCGGGTCGCCACTAGGAAATTCCTTGTCGTTATTATTTTTCTTATGACAAGCTGTCTTAACAAGTCTGTCTGCAATATTGAAGGATGGGGGGGAGAAGTACAGTAGCCGGGAATCACTGAGGTCCAGAGTATGCTGTGGTTTCAACCAGTAAAAGACCGGCATAAAACGGGTCGTTTTTTTCAGCAGTTTATACTTAAAATTAATGCCGGTATTTGTTTTGTGGTTTTAACAATTAATGAAATGTTGAAGTTTAGTTATATCATGTGTTATGTTATTATTTTTGTGTGAAAATTAGTCTGTATGCATGCATTTGTTAAAGTAGAGCTGAAGATCTTTGCCCGAACCGGACGGGACCCGACGGGCTCAGACGGGTTCGGGCTTCATTTCTAACATTTTACACGGGCTCGGGCTGGCGCTCCGGCTTTGTGAGGTAAATGAGCGGTCAAGTTCAATGCTGCTGGATGCAGTAGCGCAGGACCGCGCTGAATTCATTTACAGTGGATTTAATGATTTTCCTCATCAAAAACATGTAGCCTAATCTTGGTGAGTAGGTTTTTCAATGTATAACTAAATATGAATCGAGTCTTAAATACATAATTTAGACAGAGGATATAGACTAATGTTGGCAGTAATGGAGAGAAGTGCCGACCCAAATCCCGCGGAGCCTTTCTCTTAATTTCGTTATTGCCAAATACCCATCTTAATTTAGAATGTATTATCTTAATTTAATTTGTTAAGAAATAATAATTTTATTGGCATATTTATAGTGTATTGCATAAGCCTATTTAGAATGAGATGTTACAATGTTACAGATGACTTATTTTATTTCTTTGTTTCAACTTCCAAGTGGCGTGTAGATTATTAGTCATGAATAAATAATGTTAAAACCTGTGTAAATTTCTCATTCTTGACAAAAGCTGTGTGTGTGCGCACATTTAAATAATGTCGGGCTGTAAACGGGTTCGGGCTTTTAAAAAGCTGTCAATCTAAATGTACGTTCGGGTTCGGGCTGCATTCTGTCGGGCTCCGGACATTTCGGGCCTAACTTTTAAGGCCCGATTACAGCTTTAGCCTGAATTAAAATAACGTTATTAACCGGTATTTTTTCTAAGTAAACCGTTTTCGGAACGTAAATGTTCAATGAGGAACGCAAAAACGGAAACGTTAAAATATCGATTCTGCTCGGAGTGAAACGATTGATAATTTTTTTCGTTTTTAAGCCCTGGTTTCATGGCAACTTTAAGTTTTTTTGACATCATTTTTTCATCATCTCAGGGTCCTCTTGGGATTTGTTTACCTTTTTTGTCAGATTGCTTAGATTAACAGTAACACATCTGATCTTTTTTATTCATGTGCACATGCAACACAGTTTAGTAAAAAGTCCCAATAAGGGTGCACTTTTTAGGTGCAAAGATGTATAACACTATGCCATGCACTTAGACCTCAACACCGAACAGTCAAACTTCAATCATGGTGACAATGAACCAACATCAATCATTACTGTAAATACAATGGATAACAGAAACAACAGCATAAATAAAGCCAGCAAACACTTAAATGCAAGGCAATAATTTTTAATATTATAAACCACATATTGTTTTTAGCTGGTGATGCAATGCATTCAAACCCTTGCTTTATGTAAAAGTTACTTCATTACCTTTGTCTGGGGGACATTTTGAAGTTAGATTTTTAGATTTAAACAAGACTAACACCCAAATAATGCCAGGGATGCAATAGCAAGGATGATGCTGATCTTACGTCAGTATGAAACTGAGTTAATGCATTGGGTGTGAGAGAGAAATGACACAGTCACACCTGCTGATAGCATCCTGATAGAGTGTTTCCCTTGCGACCACACACACAGATTAATGAACGAAACCGGACCATCGCTCTGTGCCAAACAATCTCTACCATGTAGACAGATTAAACGCCGGCGTGTCTTGGCACCGTACAGACACGCATACCGGCTGCCTTCAGCACTGATTAAAGGAATAACCAATTTGAGTTAAATGAGCTCGGTCCTCTGATGCAGTAAAATGACTTGAGTCACAGGTCTTTACTAAAGCACCGTTTATTAGCCCTGCATGTCATTAGCATTCTCTGATAATCTCTTCTGATTATACTCATCTATCCAAAGCATCTCACTTATTTCATCGACAGAGTCAGATAACTGTATACACTACACACAAATGGCACCAATCTAAAAGTGAGATTAAATATCGGAGGGGTAAATTACACTGATTATATCAAAAAGGTGAAGACTGGAAGTTAGAGATAGCGCAGAGGTGGAGAGGAGAAATGTGAAGCTTTGAAAGTTGTTTAAGATCATTTACAGAAAATATCATCTTTTGCCTTTCAAAAATAAATCACCTTCACTTAAAGGATTACTCCACTTTCATAAAAAAATGATTTACCCCCCCAAGAGTTTTTTTGTCTTTCTTCAGTCGAAAAGAAATTATGTTTTTTTTTTTTTAGGATAACACTACAGGATTTTCTCCATACATTGGACTTTATTGGACCCTTAAACAGTTTACAATTTTAATGCAGCTTTAAAGGGCTCTAAACGATCCCAACCGAGACATAAGGGTCCTAACTAGCAAAACAATTGGCATTTTTTGGCAAAAAAGTATTATAAAACGGCCCGTTCTCGTTCTTCATTTTGATTGGTTGAAACACGTTCTAAGCTGTGATAAAATACCCCGGTAACCACACGGTTCAGAACGCATTACATAAGTATTACTGCGCCACTGTTGCTACATGGTGATTTATGAAAATAAACACCACAGTCTTTAATCATATTTTTCATTTTTCTACAATTCCACAATTAATGGTGATTTCAATCAAGAGAAAACGGTCCCTGAATAGTTTCTACCTCAAATCCATATTTCCACTATTATCCACTAGGTGGCGATCTTAACCAACTTAAACACTGACGCATTCAATCAACAGTAAAAACACAGTGTATAAGTTTAGATCATGGCTCTGAATCTGATCTCGTACAAAAGTTCTTCACAAAACTGGAATTATTTCTGCTTTTAGCTGAAATTTGAGAGGTGATAAGATAACAAATGAAGGTAGGATGAAACTTTTTTTTAAAGCGGAGGGTCTGTTCTTTCATTTGATATATGAACAGTTTCGTTGCAAAACGAGATAACCACCGTTTTTTTAATTGTTCAGAAATCTCGTTTTTTGGTTGTGCATTCCAATTAATTTCAATGCAACTGCAGTTGGTTTGTTTTGATTTAAACCTTCATAACTTAAAAAATACAGCTAAGTAGCACCATAAAACAAAATAATACCATGATAACATAATAATAAACATGTTTTGACAAAAATGTTAAAAAATTGATTTATCTCGTTTTGCAACGAAACTCTTCATATGTTATGTTCATTTAAAGAAGATCATTTTTCTGAAAGGCATTAAACTAAAACTGGGTGGCAACTTAAAAAAAAAAACGCTGAATGGGAATGAGTTAAGCATGCTTTCAAGCATATTTGATCATCACTTTAACAGTTGCACAATATAAATGTTAATGTATAAATTAGATGAATGTTGATTTATAAAATAAACAGCACAGTCTTTAATCATATTTTCATTGTGTCTTTGCTGCGTCTGTGTTGGTTGGGAACTGCGCTCTGTTGCAGACACACTTGATTCTGAGGAACTACTTTGTTTGGTGGAAGAGTAATATTTGTAATAATATAACTACAACTTATTTGTGTTTGATTTTATGAAACCCTGCAATGCATATGAAGTAATCGTTTTATAACAGCAATAAGCCCTGCGAAGCAGTGGGGTTACAGTGCATTTTATAACAGCTAAGGGGGTTTTAGGCACAACACCTCTTAGTTGTTAAGCACCGGTAACCCACTGCTTCGCGGAGCTTATTGCTTTAGTTAAAACCACAACTTCTCGTCTTGCACTACCCGTGTGACTTACCATACGTTATGTATGTGAAGAGCACACTTGTGGTCCTTTTAAACAATAAACTGACGCAAGCACATACAACAACATCTGCGATCCTCTTTCTCCAGACTTGTTAACACTGGAGCGGTAGTTTCGGATATGTCATGCATGACCTTTCAACGTGAATATGTAATATGTAAGGTCAAGCTGGCGCATCACACAGCTAGGGCAAGACGAGAAGTTGTGGTTAAAAAGTACTTTTTTTAAAAAATGACGATGTTTTTTTGCTAGATAAAACCCTTATGTCTTGGTTGGGATCATATAGACATCTTCGAAGCTGCATTAAAACTGTAAACGCTTGAGGTCCACTAAAGCCCACTATATGGATCTCAAAATACATAATTTCTTCATAATAGCCGCTTCCTCTAACTTTTGATTTAAATTTTTAAAATCTTCAATTCCTTATAAAACTTCAATCCCTTGGAAGTCGGCTGACATTGGATTAACTTATCTTTCTTCTATGCGTTACATTATTACACCCTCACTAGTACGGTTTAACCTTAGCCGATGTGCTTTGCTACTTTTTTGTCCTCTGTTTTTTTGTGTTTTTTCTTGTTTTTATTAATGTAAAGCTGCTTTGGAACAATTAAACAATTGTGAAAAGTGCTAAATAAACAAAATGGAATTGAATTGTAAGCATAGCTTTGTAGTAAACACTTATGGTTGGCTGTTTAGACAAAGTTCTCTCTCTCTCTCTCTCTCTCTCTCTCTGCATCTCCTAGATCAATAAATGTAATTGTAAATGTAATAACAGCGAAAAGAAGAAAATCTCATGACAATTTTAGCATAGGTATTTGGCTTTAAAAATGTAAGGAGCAAAGATAATTGTGTACTTACAGGGCCGTGTGAGCCAACACAGCAACTGCAATTGGAAAGAATAGGGACATAACAGATCTCTCTCTGTCTTTCTCCAGATAACACAGACTGCCTTGTAAGGAAAGTGTGATTCGCTGACAGATAATAATAGCGCTCTGTAAATGGAGAGGTCCGTGTGCAGAACATCTTCATTCGGAGGGAGAGGAACGGGCGTTCCAGCTGATGAGGCCTTCATTACATTTCCCGTCTCTACCTGAGAAGAGTCATTACTGTGCCGTGTCTCCTCGTCTGCAAGAAACAGATTGAAAGTGAACTGAGAGAAAGAGATTGAAATGCTGTGAGATTTATTGAGTATATTAGAAGAACAGTTCCCTGACAAAGGGGAAAAAAGAAGTTATTTACGCATGTCCTTCTCAGACCTGCATGATGTCATTTATAGTTTTTTAAAGAATGGTTATGCAACTCGTTCGGTAGTGACAGAATTTAAAAATGTGATGCAGAAACAGCATTTGCTTTCATATGTGGAGTAACCAAAAATGCAGTTTTTCAATGTTGAGTCATCACAGGACTTCAAAAGACTTGAAATATAAAGCACAGATTGCATTGACCTCGGTTATGCCGAGTTTTAATGCTGTTTTAGAGTTTGACAGGCATTGTTGTTGTATACAAAACTGCAAAAGATTCAAAAACACTTTACGATAAAAGATAAAATAACATTGCATTTGGAACGGCATGAGGATGAGAAAATAATAACAGTCGTTTTCAATAAAGCTCTTTTCTTACTAGTATGCGCTATTGCGTTACCTTGTATAAACCACGGACCATTATGACTAATAAGTATGTTTACAGATAATTGTTTTCCATTTCAGTCATATTGCATCATGTGGTCCTTTGTTTATGTGGTTTTATTCATAAACCAATATGCTCCGATTAATATTAGCGCTGAAAATTAATTTGCCTGATTTGACCCTGTTGATTTGAGCAGGATGAAAATCAGAAAACCGCTGGAGGAGATCCATTTTGGACGTTAAGGAGACCATCTGTTGGTACAGAGAGATAAATGCAGAGAACAGAAAGAGAGAGAGAGAGAGAGAGAGAAAGAGAGAGACAGTGGTTATAGTAGGGTTCTGATTAGAGGTCTTCACTAGTCCACTTAGATCCAAAAACCCGAGGTCCAACCCGCGCGGGTTTTAAAAGTTTCACATGTGCCTTGCAAACAGGTCGGGTATAATATTAGCGGCATCAGTTCTCGGGTAATTTGAAATGAATGCATGGGTAGAGTGGGACCAAAAAAATCTACCGGGAAATTTCGTAGACTACAAGCCCTCGGTGGTCAAAAAATAAATAAATAAATAGGGTCGGACGTGCTCATAAACAGGAAGTAATAAATGGAATAATGTGTGCATCTTTGAATAACTGAAAGAATAATTCCTTTAAATATATATTTTTTCATATAAAGTTTCGAGGGGTTAATTTTTTTTTCCACTGTTATTGCTTATTTAGACTTGTTAGTGTGGTTAAAAGCGTGTTTGGCGCATTTACCTCAGAGTTTTTTTCAGTAATATTGCTGTTTTTCCATTAATAATAATACAATTTACATGTCAGTCCTGCTTCCTTCTCCTGTTTATTCATTTTATTATGCTGTTATGTTAAGTTCAAGGGTTTTTTCCTCCTAGGACTTTTTTATTTCCCCAGCTAAAAAGCCCGGGGGGGGAGGGGTTCTCCTAGGGGGATTTTTAACCCGGGGAGGCAAATAATAATTTTTTGAGGATATTTATTGCCAAGTGAGACGTTTATTGCCGTTGAATACTTTTGTATATAATATGGAAAACATATACATAGTAGGAAATATTTAATGTGGTATACTGCAAAGTTACCATGCTAATTATTATTTATATGTGGAGATAAATAAAACTTTGCAAATCTGCTGATTTGATCCATTCATGTCCTGGCCACCAGGCTAGAGATCTTTAACATCCTTAATCCACACTTACTAGTCTATCAAATAATATCTAAAGTGTATTGTTTTGTGAAAAAAGGATGCTTTGTTATATTGTTTATGCGATCATAATGAATCACACGATCATTTTATACGCAGAAGCAGCGGTCAGCAGCGGTCAGCAGCTGCAGCACACTCGGATCCGACCGCATACATACTGCAATAAACAAGTGTTTAGCTGCTTTTTATATCAAAGGTCGACAAGCTGTGCCATTTGGGGAGGTGCCGCTCACTGATCCCCTTATTTTTGTAAATCCTGGACATGGTTGGACCTGCCGAACAGGTTGAGCACTTTTTTACTTTGTTGAGCAGAGAGGCTGCACAGTTTGACCAGCGGGAAGCGACCGCACATCAGGCCGCCAGACAGTGTTGCTAATATAACTCGCAATGTATAACCATTATCAGACCGGCCCACCGGGAAAGGCGTGACTCTCCCGATTGCCACTCCGCTACTGAATGAATGTGCTTTTGCCGAACGCAAGCGAGAAGACCCAAACTCTCACGTGTGTTGTGCATCGAGTCCTTTTCCAACTACTCCCCTGTTTGCCAAGAGTGCATCTTTAAATATCAGATAACAAAGGGAAAATAAATGGAGCAGCGGGCCAAATTTGTTGCCTGGCCACCAGGGTTTCTTTCTGTCTGACTGGTGCTTGTGGGGCTGCACACACATTGGTGCCATTTAGATTCTGGTCCAGTCGGGTTTAATAAAATTGGCACTGGGTCGGAATTTTCTCGGGTTTGTCTTGGCTCGGGTCCTTAAAAAAAAAAAATGATGCATGTTGGGTTCGGGTATAAAGCGATTTCTTTGGACCCGAGAAGTACATACTGCTTAATTTTGAATCTGTATCAACCTTTTAAAAAAGACCTACTTATAGTTTTGATGTTAAGATTTAGAAAATGCTTCAGTAGATTTGACTTTTAGCCAAATCCAGTTGAAGGACAACACTAAAGTGTAATTTATAGTCGTGCGTAGGTTCCAGCCCATAGCTATATAACATTTTATTGACAATTTTGTCAGTGACATCCATAAGAGTTCTGTGTTTCTCACATGAGACAGTTTGTGATTGTCTTCAATAAAATGACTGCAGTCTGATCTCACCTGAGCACGTCATTACCTGTAGTGACATGACCTCTAATGTAATGATTTCTCCTGTGGTTCTCATTCCTCTGAGAAAAGAGGAACACAATCTCATCCTGTGCTTCATTCCTGGAGGATGCTAGATTTGTTTCTTCATGACAAACCAGACATTTGGTGTGTGCGTCATTTGTCAGGTCCTGAATGTCCTCTTGTTCAAGAAATCATATTGCAGGCATGGGAATGCATTACTGAACAAGAGAATGGAGTAACTGATCAATAAATTCAATACAAAAATGACTTCTGAAGCGAGTGTTGCATTGTTGTAAAGCATCTTTACAGTAGATGCATGGCAATATAGACAGTAGAGAAATAAGAAAAAACATAAAATTATAAAATATAAAGAATACATGGTATGATTGCAAATCTTTTTATAAGATGCAGATTAGTGATAATGTGACAGATTTGTAATTAGACTGTTAGATTCATAGCTTTATGAAAGGACAATGTAACAAGTCTACTCAAACATTATACACTTTATTCAGACTATGATACATTTAGGGGCAGTTTCCCCGACAGGGCTTAATCTAGTCCCAGACTAAAATGCATGTTTCCGTGAGCTGCCTTAATTCAAAAACAACTTGCACTGATTTCTTTCAGTAATATACTGTATATATAAGTAACATTGTTTTCTCTCAAGAAGCACATCAGTACTGTTTTTTTTTTTTGTACGGTTTGTTTGTAAAAACTACTTTTAGTCCTAATAAAACTAAGGACTAGTCCTGGATTAACATTTGGAGAAACCAAACTCGATCGAAAGGACACATTTACATAACACTGCTCCAAACAGACATAGGATGAATACCAGAGCTGCAAGAAGGTAGACAACCTGACAGAAAAGGTAGGCAGATAAATCATGACAAGACATTAATAAATAATCAATAACATTAAAAAAGATGCAAAGTCACAATCATGCAAAACCGCACCAAGTTACATCTTTAGTGATGTCTATCTATGACCTCATCGCTATGCATTCTGGGATTGCTTTTTTGTGGACACAAGTGATGCAGACTTTTTATATAAAAGGTAATGCTAAAATAATACAGAGAACAGTAAAGCTAGCAGCCTTTTGAAACAGCTTTCACATTGAGAACATACAAAGCCTACAGTAATATACATGACAGTAAACAGTGCCTCATTGATATGCTCATCCCTTTGCATTCTGGGATTGCTTTTTTTGTGGAGAAGGACAAACGGATGCAAACTTATTTTATAAAAGGTAATGCTATAAGAGTACATAGGACAGTTAAGTAACCATGTGAAACATCTTTTACATTAAGAACATACGAAGCCTACAGTAATATACATGACAGTAAACATTGTTATGCTCATCGCTTTGCATTCTGGGATTGTTTTTTTTTTTTGTGGAGAAGGACACACAGATGCAAGCAGCCTTTTGAAACAGCTTTTACATTGAGAACATACGAAGCCTACAGTAATATACATGACAGTAAAAATGTGCCTCATTGCTATGAGCATCGCTTTGCATTCTGGGATTGCTTTTTTGTGGAGAAGGACACATGAATGCAAACTTATTATATAAAAGGTAATGTCATGGTTCTGCCATTTTGTCCTTTGTTTAATCTAGTCTTGTGGCAGAACCATGACAGACCCATGTTTTGTGTGAGAGCACTGGCTTTGTTTATTCCTAGCCATGTGCTCTCAGTCTCGTCTCTTGATCCCGCCCCCTTGTTTCCTCTTTAATCATCCCATTATTGTTTGATTTATATCACCTGTTCCCCTCTTGATTTGTTACCCTATTTAATCCTCTTGTATTCTTTGTCCTGTGCTTGTGCATTGTTCCTAATACCTGTGAGTACCCTGTCAAGAAGTCTAGTCTAGTCAAGTGTTTTGTTATATTTAGTGTTTTGTCAAGTTTAGTGTTTAGTGTTATCTTGTCTAGTGTTTTAGTGTAGTTTAAGTCTAGTCCTGTTAGTGTTCTCACCCTCTGTTTTTGGATCCTGTTTATATTGTTTGCCCCCTCGTGGGTTTTATTTTCCTGTTTTGTTTATTAATAAATATCCTGAGTTAACCCCTTGTTGTCTGCGTTTGGGCTTCTGTTATGGTTTGAAGGGATGAACCCAAACGCAGACAACAAGGGGTTAACTCAGGATATTTATTAATTAACAAAACAGGAAAATAAAACCCACGAGGGGGCAAACAATATAAACAGGATCCAAAAACAGAGGGTGAGAACACTAACAGGACTAGACTTAAACTACACTAAAACACTAGACAAGATAACACTAAACACTAAACTTGACAAAACACTAAATATAACAAAACACTTGACTAGACTAGACTTCTTGACAGGGTACTCACAGGTATTAGGAACAATGCACAAGCACAGGACAAAGAATACAAGAGGATTAAATAGGGTAACAAATCAAGAGGGGAACAGGTGATATAAATCAAACAATAATGGGATAATTAAAGAGGAAACAAGGGGGCGGGATCAAGAGACGAGACTGAGAGCACATGGCTAGGAATAAACAAAGCCAGTGCTCTCACACAAAACATGGGTCTGTCATGGTTCTGCCACAAGACTAGATTAAACAAAGGACAAAATGGCAGAACCATGACAGGTAAAGCTATAAGAGTACATAGGACAGTTAAAGGCGGAGTCCATGATGTTTGAAAGCAAATGTTGATATTTGAAATCACCTAAACAAACACGCCCCTACCCCAATAGAATCTGGACCTTCTGTTGATAGACCCGCCCCACACATACGCAACCCGGCATTTGATTTGATTTGATTGGCTATAAGTGTGTTTTGGTAGTCGGCCCGTCTTCTTTTCCAAAGCGTTTTTCAAACATCGTGGACTCCGCCTTTAAGCAACCATTTGAAACATCTTTTACATTAAGAACATACAAAGCCTACAGTAATATATATGACAGTAAAAATGTGCCTCATTGCTATACTCATCACTTTGCATTCTGGGATTACTTTTTTGTGGAGAAGGACACACAGATGCAAACTTGTTTTATAAAAGGTAATGCCATAAGAGTACATAGGACAGTTATACTAGCAACCATTTGAAACAGCTTTTACATTGAGAACATACGAAGCCTACAGTAATATACATGACAGTAAAAATGTGCCTCATTGCTGTGATCATCGCTTTGCATTCTGGGATTGCTTTTTTGTGGAGAAGGACACATGAATGCAAACTTATTATATAAAAGGTAATGCTATAAGAGTACATAGGACAAGCATTTGCTATCAACCATTTGAAACAGCTTTCACATTGAGAACATACAAAGCCTACAGTAATATACATGACAGTAAAAATGTGCCTCATTGCTATACTCATCACTTTGCATTCTGGGACACACAGATGCAAACTTGTTTTATAAAAGGTAATGCCATAAGAGTACATAGGACAGTTAAGCTAGCTTTTACATTAAGAACATACAAAGCCTACAGTAATATACATGACAGTAAAAATGTGCCTTATTTACCGTTTTTCCTCAGAGGAGTCTCACCAATATAGAAGATCAATATTTCCAGAATCAATAACACATATGAAATGCATACAGTATATGCCCCCGAGATTGTGTTTAAACAGAATTACAATTACAGTATTGCCAGAAACCTCAGGAGTCAGGTTATAATATGAAGCACAATATCCTCTCCTGCAGGCAGCTGACATCAGCGGCAGACGTTACACCTACTGGATCAAATCATAAAACCTAATCAAATATGAACCTGTAGGGCGACTCGCATTAGTGATGGAGTGTGCCACCGTGATTTAAGTTGGCACCGATCGCACGCATCTGACCCTGAAACGCATTTAAAATGATAGCGAGGGACATGCCAATAAGGTATGCCTGAGAGGGGATTACAGTTTTACACCTGATCTTCATCGTGCTCTTTTTTTGATTCGAGAAATCGTGTGGGCGTCTTGGCTGTGAACACATTTTTGGGTATCAGCCGAGCTGATGTCACGATGCGCAGCCAATTACTGTGCCATAACGGTTGGCCTACGCAGCGCAGAGGTGCCAACCTGCCAAAAACAAAACATGTGAGAAGCATGATTCTTTTCTAAGCATCCTGCATTATTAATATGCCTGCCGTTTTCAACACAGCGCTCGCTGAAGCACCACACATTGTAAATGACTGTGCAGATTTAGAAAGAAAACGGGTATCCTCCCCAGCAGGTTGCCTTGGCGTGATCAGTATTGCTTTAAAACAGAGCTCATGCATTGTGAGCATGAATTTTAGGACTGTACAAATGTGCCCAACTGTGCAGGGAGCGTCACCCTTCGGTCTGACATCATGCATGACCTTTTGACTCCACCCCACTTTTTCTCAGTGGTATCACTGTTTATTACTTGGGTTGGGTAAAAAATTGCTCTGTCATCTTATTTAAATCCCGTCCATCCAGCAGCCTGTGATCGTTTCACCTGCCGACATCCATCTCTGACAGACGAAACGCCTCCAGGAAAATGAACCCGAGGGAAGGAGCTCTTGATTGTTCTGGCAGGGGTGAACCGGATGGCAGCGTAACACTTGGTGAGTCTCAGAAATACACTTCTGATTTCCTCACCACATGTTGAACTTAGCAAGTCAATTGACAAATCAAGTCAAGGGCTGTTTGGAGCTTGTTGCCATGGTTTTGTTAAACGTTGGATTAATCGAACACCTCAGACATTAAAATACATCTTACAATCAAAGATACTGCAGTTCAATTTAGTCTAAGGTGTTTCTTCCTAAAACTGAAATACAAATAGAATCAAATGAGACATTTGGTAAAATACATAAAAAACAAGATGTAAAATTAATCTGAGAAATGTTTAAAATCAGTCTTATAAATAAAAGGTAAAGAAGGTACAAACGTTTTCACTTGGGCGATATCTTTTCAAAAAGTCCACTACTGTACCTAAAATACTAAACCTTGGAGGTACATATCCCAGCCCCTTTACTAATGCAGCTCTTTTTAATTTGAGGGGGGGGTGAAAAGATGATCTACAACTTCAAATTAATATAACTTTTATTCATGTTTTGGTCTAGAAGCCTAATCTTGGTCTTGTTTTAAAGAAGACATTTTAAAGTTTTTCACGGAAATAAAATAAAAAATTGTTATAGCGGTTTACATTTATTATCATAAATAAAAAAATAATGCAATAAAGTATATATGTTATACATAAAATTATCACAAAAAATAATCATAAAAAATAGGTTTGTATTACACTTTTAGTGGTTTTACCAACAATGGCCATTAGGTGTCAACGGTTTGCTGCATACTCTTGTCACAAATTAATAAATTACTGTCACTGCATTATTATTACTGCTTAAAGGTTTGAAA
Organism: Misgurnus anguillicaudatus; assembly: GCF_027580225.2. Classification (NCBI taxonomy): domain Eukaryota; kingdom Metazoa; phylum Chordata; class Actinopteri; order Cypriniformes; family Cobitidae; genus Misgurnus; species Misgurnus anguillicaudatus. The sequence goes on along the minus strand of NC_073351.2, from coordinate 34,717,843 downwards.
TATGAAAACTACATTCTTTGACCTTTACAATGATATATAACTTTTTGTGATAGAATAAAATGTACATGCAAAATATTGACGTAAACTCAGGTGTCCTGTGCGGCAGTTAAAGTGTTTTTATAGGTACAGTCCCAGTGACAACTTTTGTAATCGGGACGTCTACTTTTACTCCAATATTTTGCATCCTATTATAAATCTTCAAAAATGTTGACAAACTATATATTGTTGAATGTAGAATGTAGTTTTTTATATTTCAAATCCATTTTGTATTAATAAAAATGTAGTAACAGTAATATATTAATTTGTGACAAAAGTAAGCAGCAAACCATTGACACCTAGTGGCCGTTGTTGGACAAATCACTAAAAGTGTGACACAATTTAATTTTATATGATTTTAACTTGAAATTTGGATTACAACTCCTTGAGACGTATGGCTTTGTGTTTACTTTATTAATTTTGTGAAAAATTAAATTTTTATAATTTATTTTATTTTATGCATTTATTTTACCAATCATTATCTCTGAGGTACTTATATGCACTTTTTAGGTATAAATGTGTATTTATTAAAAAAAAAGGTGCCGTCCAGTGACAGCTTTTGTACTTTTATTTTTTGAGAGTGTACTGCAAACTCACATTCAGCTCTAAAATGAAAAACACAAAGACTGCAATCGATCAATTCACAACTGTTAAAATCAAATCCCGCCCTACATGCTGGAACTATTTCACATTACAGTTTACAAGGCTGCCATTCATCCAATTTCACCCCTAATTCTCTATTGGTGAGTAAAGTAAGGCCATGCATCCTGCTGGCAATGAAAGACAGAAAGGTCTAAAATAACATCTGTGATTGTACAGAAAGTAATCGTCATAAGCGAAACGGTGAAAGGTCGGCGAGTGCTATAGGAAATGGTTTGTGAAATTTAACTCGGTTGGTGCACGGACTGTTGTCCTGAACATCAAGGTTCAATGACCAAAACAGCGAGGAACTAAAAGTCAGCAGGTGTATGTGTAAATATATTAATGGACCTTTTTCTGGTGGATGAAAAGGTAATAGTCAACATGTTACACTTCAATGGCTAACGGTATAAAAACATATTACAGTTTGACTCTATTTGCCCAGACGTTACGTCGTCATCCTCCCGCATCCTCCCATCATCATCGGCTCATCTTGACTCATCTGTTCTTCTCTCCCATCACTCCAGTGACATTATTCCCGCTTTCACGCTGTCAGTCAAATCCACGAGCCCAATACATAATAGAGACTGCAGCGGATCGTGGTTAATTGTTTCTGTGCACATCAGAGCATTGCTATCACACGTTAAAGAGACTGCGGCTCTGTACTGAAAACAATGCAAGGATCTGCAGCTCACTTTGTGTAATAGGAATTATGCTAATTGCCAAAATGATGAGTTACAGGGAAAGAGGGAGACACAAAAGTACAAATCACGAGAAGAAGGCCTGTTTGACAAGTTAATTACTTATTAATCTAAAACTGCTTAAAGTCAGTTAGATGTAGGACAATAAGAAAAGAAACTCAGCGGAGATTGAGCTAATGTTGTCTACACATAGGCTACAGGGAAAAGCATTTTATTTTTAAATGAAATGCTGTCAAGGGTTTTAACATTGTTTTTTGTCCTTGTTGAACCCAAATGCATAAAAAGGATTAGTATACATGATGTTATATATCCCCTAGCTAAATTTTGGTCATCAATATTTGGAGATTTAAATTGGTGCAAGGCTTGGAGAATAGTTGATCATTTTTTGACAAAGTAAAGGAAGTTTCATTTAAAATAATGCATAGAATTTATCCAGTAAAACATAAATTTTGACTATTCATGTGAAATCTGTAGTAACAAGAAAACACATATTTTTATTGCATATATACACAGATATTTTGGGATGATGTCACACTTTTTATTATGAGAAAATGTAGTTGTTAAACTGGATTGGTTGGATATGATGATATATGTAAATGATTGTAGCGTAGAAAAAAATATTTAATCACTGGTTTTAATGGGGTAAAAAGTTTCATATACATAAAACAAAAGTGGTCTAGTGGTAAGCCTTTTTTTCTTCATTTTATTAGCAATACTGTAATGTGTTGTATAAATGTGAAAATAAAAAAAATTCTCTATTTTTGTTATACTGTTTATGTTCATATGCAATAAAAAAGTGTTTATGGACACAATTGGTCTATTTCAGAGTTTAATACAGCATTTATGTCATGTTTGCGCATCTGTGTTTTGACAACGTTGTCGTGTAGATGCATATTTTTAAAAACCGCAAAGTTTTTCTCATCAAAGCAGAATCAACTCAAATTACTCTGCTAATTTTGGACATTCAGATTTGATTTGTACATTATATTGTTTCCACTCCCAATAAAAGCAAAATGTGGTGCTTTTCGCAGGAAAATAAACATGATGTGTGTCATCAAACTTTAAAAAAAATCAAATAAAGCATAGTCCTAAATACAAAAGTAAAAAGTGTAAAAAAGTGAAAAATTGGATCTCAACTTAAACAATTAATTAGTAACACCTCAAAAAAGTAATTTTTTTCAACTTAAAAATTTGTGAAACTAGAGCGAAACGAAATTGTAATTTTTTTAATTTTGGTTTTGGTGTTACCCATTGAAGTATTTTTTTTAAGTTGATCCAACTTTTTACAGTGTATTAGTTGATAAAAAAAGTTTATGAAAATTAAAAAAGTTGCCTTAGCAATAAACCGAAATTTAATAAAGTAGTTATATTTATTAAAAAATTATAAATAAAATTATTAAGTTGAAATAAATAGATATTTAAACCAAAAGTGAAATAAAAGCATGTCGGTGTAAACAGTTATGTGATAATGGGTTTATCTAAGTGACACAAAATTGCAAAATCCAGGAAATTGTAGCACTTAAAGAAAGTTTCTTCCAGGAAAGAAAAACCTTTTTTTTAAGTATTTTGTATTCACAGGACATCCTTCTTTCATCTCAGAAGATCAAGGTAAACGTGATTCCTTCTGTTTGACCCCGTTAATAATGCACGCAAGATCTGGGTATTATTTACTTTTAATTTCTCATTTTCTGCTGCCCTTATTGTTTTTACTGATCATGTGTAAAGTCAGAGCTGATTTGTCAAAACCAAACTTGTGTGTTCAGGGTTGGGCATGATGATGGAGATCCTGAGGGATTTCTCAAGGCCGTGTGGGAAGGTGCCGATCGGTTCCACCACACTGCAACCCACAGCTACTGACTGTGCCTCCTCTATCACAGTTTGTCACCAGTCGTGCGCCAAAACAGATGGAGCTCACACAGCGGCACGCCGTGCCATGAGTTACCTGGCAGAAGATGAGCGAGAAGAGAGCGAGGGTGAGAGAGAGAGCTGGCGAGGGCTCCATAACAGCTTGCTGAAGCCAGTCTAACTCTATTAGTTTCTCAAGTCAAATGTCTTCGAATCTGTTGTTGTTCTTTCCCCACGAAATAATGTCTACAAAAGTAACCTGCAAAACCTAAACTAAAAGGGTTCAAAAGGTAGTTTTAAATCGCACAACTGGAACAAACAGTACACTGTAAAGGTAAAAGTTGGGTCATGTTACATCCATTTTTAATACCTAACAAAATGTAATAATAAAACCTGAGCATTTCATTTGCACGCCATAAGTATATTACAATAATTATGATTAACTAAGAATAACAATCAACTTTATAATTGTTAATATTCTGAAATGAGACTTTTTAATACATGCAGCCTACAAATAAGGCCTCAGGTGGATGCACTATTTAGTTTGAGAAACGGCCAACATTTCCTAGACTGGTTCATCACTTTTTGCAACCCCCTGAAATACTTCAGTTGCAGTTTGTTTTGCTTGCACTGTGTTTCTGTATTTGTATGTGTTGTGAGGATTTGGAGCGTGTTTCTGTATTTATGTGTGTTGTGAGGATTTGCAGCGCGTTTCTGTATTTGTTCGTGTTTTGAGTATTTATATATGTATTTGTATGTGCTGTGAGGATTTGCAACACGTTTCTGTATTTGTTTGTGTTGTGAGGATTTGCAACGTGTTTCTGTATTTGTATGTGTTGTGAGGATTTGCAACGTGTTTCTTTATTTGTTCGTGTTGTGAGGATTTGCAAGCGTTTCTGTATTTGTTTGTATTGTGAGGATTTGCAATGTGTTTCTCTATTTGTATGTGTTGTGAGGATTTGCAACGTGTTTCTGTATTTGTATTTGTTGTGATGATTTGCAAGCATTTGTGTATTTGTTCGTGTTGTGAGAATTTGCAACGTGTTTCTGAATTTGTATATGTTGTGAGTATTTGCAACATATTAATGTATTTGTATGTGTTGTGAGTATTTGCAATGCGTTTCTGTATTTGTAGGTGTTGTAAGGATTTGCAGCGCATTTCTGTATTTGTATGTGTTGTAAGGATTTGCAACGTGTTTCTGTATTTGTAGGTGTTGTGAGTATTTGCGACACGTTCCTGTATTTGTTTGTGTTGTGAGGATTTGCAACATGTTTCTGTATTTGTATGTGCTGTGAGAATTTGCAACACGTTTCTGTATTTGTATTTGTTGTAAGGATTTGCAATGCGTTTCTGTATTTGAATGTGTTGTGAGGATTTGCAACGTGTTTCTCTATTTGTATGTGTTGTGAGGATTTGCAACGTGTTTCTGTATTTGTATGTGTTGTGAGTATTTGCAAGCATTTCTGTATTTGTTCGCGTTGTAATGATTTGCAACGTGTTTCTGTATTTGTATTTGTTGTGATGATTTGCAAGCGTTTCTGTATTTGCTTGTGTCGTGAAGATTTGCGACACTTTGGTATATTTGTATGTGTTGTGAGGATTTGCAATGCGTTTCTGTATTTGTAGGTGTTGTGAGTATTTGCAACATGTTTCTGTATTTGTATGTGTTGTGAGGATTTGCAAGAGTTTCTGTATTTGTATGTGTTGTGAGGATTTGCAAGCGTTCCTGTATTTGTAGGAGTTGTGAATATTTGCAACACGTTTATTTATTTGTGTTGTGAGTATCTGCAGCACATCAAACTGATGAAGATGTTTTCTTAAATTGCTGGTGTTTTTTCTATTTGCATGTGTTGCAGTGCAGTGACCCATGTCAGCCACCATAGTTTCAACTTATATGTTTAAGTGAAAACACTTTAAGTAAAATTTTTAAGTTGAAAATAGTAAATTTTTAAGGTGTTCAAACTTTTCACTTTTGTAAACTTGCTATTTTACTTTTAGTATAAACCAGCGCAGGTGGACACCTCAAAAAAAATGCATTAACTTAAGAGCACCGTCTACACCATTATAAAGAGAATGAAACACATGAGACATCAACAACCTGCCTTAAAAACACTGAATTTCTTACATAGCCTGGATTTGAAGTCTTGGGTCCATATATGCAACCGAAAATTCACAAAATGAGACCCGGTGAGACTCTGTATGCAAAATTCTGTTAGAAACTTCCACAACTATGTAACTTTATAAACATCAGAACTGAAATAGGACTCACCTGAATTAGGAATTCAGCCACAGTGTGCCAAGCCTTATGAAATTAACCATACATTACCAAAGTAAAAGTGTAATAGCCATGCATTTCAATGCATTAATTATCCTTGGTTGCAGTAACTACTATGGTTATTGTAGCAAAGCCATGGTTAATTTGTGGTAAAGTAATTATGGTTTAACTATCGGTTTATTCATACGCACGTGTGTTGCCGCGGTTACGCATCTAGCTCGAAGTTAACTTCCCGTCTGTGCTTGTTTATTGGTCTGACTAGTGACTATACTGACCTCTGGAACAAATAGCTTGTGGAAAATAAAAATATTTCGCTTTCCAAAAGATGCGTGGAGATGGTTTTGGCAGACAGGAAAGAATTTAAGGATCTAAAGTTAACATTGTATACACTAATTTTACACATTAGCTCAGGGGTTGATAAGCTGAGAAGCTATGATTTTGAACTATTAATTTTGTTATTAAAAATAATCTACTCTGAAAGGACTATGTTGTTATTTATTCTTTGGGGAAGTTAGATTCGAGCTACAAAAGCTGCTTGTTTATGCTGTTGTTGCTGAAACCGGCTATTAGTCACCATGTTTTTTATGTTTTTTTTTTTCATAACTTGTAGTAAACCAATGTTTTTTTTTTAAGGGCAGCATGCATGCACAGCATGGTCGCAATTGTAAAATTACTTGTATAGAAGAGTATAAACAAAAGTATGTTTGCAGAAACCAAAATGTCCAAAATCTCTTGTGTGTGGACCTGCTGATGCTGGGTTTAAAAATACATTAAATGACATATTGGGCTGTTACTGGAGTACAAAAGAGTCAGGATGTTTGTGACAGTGGGAAAGAGAGGAGGAGAAAATGTGTTTGCCATGACAGATCTGCTGAGGAAATTGATGACTTGTTATAGGATTGTTTCAAAGGTTACAGTGTCTCAATGTTCTCCTGGTCATGAACACCTCTTGGAAAGCATCTTGTTTTTTAAGTTATATTTTTAAAGCCTTTTATGCCTTTATTTGGATAGTGTTGTAGTAGAGAGTTGACAGGAAAGTGTTGGGTGGAGATAAGGGGAGCTGGATCGGCAAAGAGTCACAGAGACGGGAATTGAACCCGGGTCGCTGTGAACGCACTACCGCTATATGACGGAAAGCATCTTAACCTAATGATTAAACATTAACACTGGAAAAATTGCAATAACACAGAACAAACAATAACAAGAAATGGTTCTTCCAAAATTAAAAATTTTCTTCATCCCATGGACCACAAAAAAAAAAACATCTTTAGATTTTGTGGATGGTAATTTATGAAGTCATACATGACTAAAAAGCACAGGCTGTGTTATTTAAACCTGGCTATTCTGACAAAACATGGCAAGAAAATGATGACAGAGTTTTTATATTTGGATGAACTATTCCTTCAAACTGGAAAATACGCTACAGTAACCGTATGGCTGACATTACGACAACCCTAAAGAAATAAGTCCTGACAACGTAAAGACTCAGCAAGCCTGTCATATAGGCAAGCTTTTTACAGACAAAACCTGCGACCATAAGAACATACTGTTCTCAAACAATAAAGATACAGAACTACTGTAACACTTTCTGACCCCAAAACCCAACTCTTCACAAAAGATAAAGGCGTTGTTCAGATTGGACTTTCAGTGTTTGTGTAAATCCAAATGCACAAGAGGAATTTGCTATTAACAGAGTAAATTCTGCTCGTCTGTTCATTTTAAAGTAAACAATAATCATGAATGCATCCTAATCCCCATCTGTGAATAATAATAAAGCACAACACGTCTGTTTTTTCATCAAAATGAGAACTTTACATAACTCTGCAGTTACCTCGTGCCTCGAATCAAAATGTCCCATTGTGGTCTAGAGACAACAACGTTTGTAGATTAATAGAAAAAAAACGCCTTTCAGTCAAAGAAAGGAGCTGGTTGATGTGTTTTCAATATTTGAATGCTCTGGGATGCAAATGAACTTTCAAAATAAATTCAAATACCACATGGGGCAGAGACAGGAGAGATGAAATTATAATCAGTAATGCCGAACGATACCCTCACACCAAACCAATGAGTCAACATTCATTTATTTCAGGATTTTGTTCTTCTGTTGTCACACACACACACACACACACACACACACACACACACACACACACACACACGCGCGCGCACACACACACACACAATATTATGATGGAAATTAACTCTCTGCTTACAGAAGAGATACAAATAGGGCCCCATCATTCACCCAAAACACACAAATTACTCATTACGGGAATAGGAACAACCCTTTTAGACTGTGCACTAGATGCACAAACCATTTTTCACGTCGTTAAATTAGTAAAAGTGGATTTGGACACACCCTTTTAGACTAGGTGCCATGCGCTTTAGACCATGCACTTAGATCGTTAACTCTTTCCCCACCATTTAAAGGCGCTCTAAGCGAATCTGTGTGACGTCACTTTTTGTTGACATTTGAACTGTTTTCAAACAAACAGAGCATAGCTAACTCCTCCCGCTTCCCCTCCCTTCCGTGCTTTCATGAACGCGCCCAACCCCCACCCTCAAATCCTTCTTGTTGTTTATTGGCTGGAACACTTTGTTATGGTTTCTGTTTTGTAGGTTTGGCCACTTTGTTTGTATTGCAGTTTGTGGAGCCTGGGCTGTCTACAGAGATCGCTTTTTTTACAGTTTGATCAGCGGACAGGCAGCAGGCAGATAGTGAGGAGATTTTTGCTGTATGTAACAAAAAATGTTTTATGGTCTAAAGCACGTGAATTCGCTTAGAGCGCCTTTAACACTTTTTTCCGGCAATCCATATTTCTGCTGTTATCCAACAGGTGGCGCTCTTACCCAACTTATAAAACCCGGAAGTATTCCCTTAGAGCAAACAGTTCAAACTGTGTGAATGTTTTAAGGATTGCTCTGAATCTGATCTCTTTCAAAAGTCCTTCACAAAAAAAGCAATTATCTCAATTTGGTATTTTTGAAGAAACCTACCCATATTTGAGAGGTGATAAAATTTAGTTTGAAAGCAGAGGGTCTGTTTTTTTTCATTTGATGTATTGAATGTTTATATATTTAAAGAAGAACATTTTCTGGAAGGCATTAAACTTTTGCAAAAATCATAAAAAATGCTGGCGCTGGCTGGCAACTTAAAAACAAAAAAAAAAAAACGCTGACGGATGGACCGTCAACATATATCAGTGTTATTGTTTTGTCTAAACCAGTATTGTTTTTGTAAGGTTTGTTTGTAAACACTACTTAAATATCCTGGAATAATCTAAACCCTGTTCTGGAAACCGCCCATTACAGTAGAGATGCACCGATATATCGGCAAATCGGCACACTGTAAAAAAAAAACTGCAGCATGAAGTGAAAACAACTTGGTTTTGCAAGTCAATTCAACCTACTATTTAAAGTTTTGGTTTGTTAAAAGTTGACATAACTTAAAAAAAAAACAAGCTTAAATTGTTTAACTTCATTATTTTAAGTTAAAGTGACCTAAAAATATATACTGTATGTTGATTTGACAAAAAAATGCTACGTATTTTTTTACAGTGTATCAGCTGATAAAAGGAATTGTAAATTCCTGGCAGCCTAATATATTTGAAATAGCATAATTTTCAACCTTAAACAACGTGTTGTTAATATACTTTAATATTAGAGATGCACTGATAATACATTTTTAACCAATATTTAAAGACAACCAATATTCATGGCCGATATATCATGTCAATCAAAAGAGAACAGGAAAATACAATGAATTTAACCTCTGTGAAAACGTAAAGAAACATCACTATTTTAATGTTTAATAGTAACGGTCATTATATGAATGAATAACATTCAGAAAATCCACCAAAATATTGCTAGCAGCATTGGCCGATGTCAGTGTGAATAATCGGCTATCGGTATCGGTGGAAAAATGTATTATCGGTGCATCTCTAGTATTACAGTATACTAAAAATACTTGCTATTATGCTAATGAATCCTTTCAATGACTTGTTTAAGGTTGAAGATCTTGCTTTATTAACAACATGATCTCATGGAAATTTGTGTTATAGTCACAAAAAATGTGATTAATTTATTCAGTTTTTAGTGTCTGTGGCCCGGCTTTCTTTTTTGTGTCATTTTATGTATTGTCTTTTCCTCGTTTTTAAATTATTGTCGCTTGGGGTTGCGGTTAGATTTAGGGTTTGGGTTAGGATGTACTTTTATGTATTGGTTTCTACATGTTTTTCTTTCACTTTTAAAACTATTCTCGCCTGGAGTTGGTGGTGATTCTATTGGAAGTGATTCTAATCCCAAACCCAAGCGACAAAGGTAAGAAAATAGAAAAAACAATGAAAACAATACATAAAATGACACGAAAAAGAAGGTCGTGCCACAGCCAGGTAAAATTATTTATAGAAATGTGTGCAAGAGACACAAAAAAGACATTCGCGCTCAAGGAACAAAAAGCTGAATTTTGTGCCATGAACACAAACAAATTAATAATTTTTTTCGTGACTACAACAGGACTTTCCGTGAGATCAGTCTGTATTTAAAATATATCGGGCTGCCAGAATTTGTGCTGTCTCATCTAATGGATACCACCTGAAGTAAACAACTGTTTCTATTTTTGGGCATCCCGAATCCTTTAAGATTAACACAGCAGTCTGCATGACAAGAAAAATGTACACTGGTATAGAGTTTGTGTGTGTATGCAAATGTGACGGAGATAAAAAAAATGCAACAATCTGTTAGCATATCCAACGCATGCACCAAACTGTCAATTAAACAATGATGGCCAGATGTTCGGCTCTCTTCATTAAGTTTAATTGATATCTCCGTATCATTCTCCCACGGTCCATTTGAAGCGTGCGCCATCAACAACGCTTCTAGATGGCACTGTGCACTTATCAACAACACTTTTCCAAAGATGTCAGTGATCTGGAAAGCTGTCTTTACAGTGACATACGCAGTTGGGTTCCATGCTATGTTGCTTTACAATGACATTTCCTTAATTTACTCATCCGTAGCCGATAGGAACCCCGCTGCTGAAGTCTCATTTTTCCTTTTTACCTGAGGGCAGGCATTTGAAAGATTTGGTTGTCGTGCAATAACAAACTCTAACCTTGTATCTCACCTTGGAAAAGAAAACAAATAGGCCTAAGTCTGGATTAAATGCTTTCCTGTATAACTTTACTCAGGATGATACTGGTGATGTTTTTTTTGCTTGTTTAGATCTCGGATGACACGCCCATAGACCGCCCCCATTCGGTTTAATTGACAGCTTGATGGATATCGAGCGTTGGCTGATATCATCAATTTTAATCAGATGCACCTGGATTGTTTTATAATCTATTTCAGATAAACGAAAAGAACATAAAAACAAAATGCTGTTGGTTGCTTTACATATCAATCAGACAGTTTTGGCAACAAGATGCAATGAAGATGAGACTTTACGGCACAACTCAAACGTGTTGCTAGATGACCATCTTAGGAATTCACGTGTATAGGAAATATCATATTTATTCCCACTGTTTTGCTGGAAATGATAAAAGGCGGTTCAAGACCTCTTCCCGACAAACACAAACACATTTATAGCTCACAAAGATTAGTAACAGAACCCCGGGGAGGTAACACTCATCTGTGAGTGCCACTGTGCACGCTGACATTGAACAAGGGCTTTATCAAACCCAGGGGCATTCGGGGACACAAAAGGACCATACAGATCATCGCACAGGGGACCACGGCTCTAGGTCTGCCTTTAATACCTGACTGCAGTGAACAAACCCATACGGCATTTCGCTTTTCCCTGCGGATGGATGAATGATTGCTCTCTTCTTAAACCACACATAGTGGTTTATGCACAGAAAGAGACGCTCAACCCTCGTGGGTTTGGCAAAAGCACGGAGCCGGCGTCTGAGAACATGCGGACTCATGGGAGGCAGAGATTTTTTAAATATCTGAACGAGAAATAAATGTCTGAAATTGACCTCTGATTCTACCCCAAGATGGTGCTGTGCCATTAGCAATCTTGCAGTTTCGTATTTTTCCGTCTTTTGTCATTTTGTGCACGTTTGGTGTTAGGCTGAATCTGTGAAGGAAATAAACGGCGAGATCGGTTTTGTGTATCTCGACTGCGGATGTTCTGCATGTCCCAATACACAAGCGCATACACGACTGCAAGCGCGTGGACGTGCACCCAATAAAAATGAATGTCAAATGACTGCAACAGATAATTATGAAAGTGTAATTTGCTGAAACAATGATGACTCGAGTGAAATTTACATATGAAAAACAGAGTTCAGTCTGGGGTCCTTTTCATTCATTAGAATATTTTCTATTAGATTGACTGCGTGATTTGATATCTGGTTAGTTGTGTAAGTCAGGCTGACAGGGTTTAGTTGGTTAGTCCCTGCTGGTAGATACTGTAACATAGCATTATGTCAGAAAAGGATCTTTATGCAGTAAAGGTCATTTAAAAGTTGTTCAAAAGCAGACTGATCTCACAGAAATGTGATTAATTTATTTGTGTCCATGGCACGAAATTCAGCTTCTTTGTGCCTTGAGCGAGAATGTCTTTTTCATGTCACTTGCATGAATTTCTTAGTTTTTTTTTGTGTCCGTTACACAACCTTGGTTTCATTTTATGTATTGTTTTCATTGTTTTTTCCAACTTGGAGTTGGGGTTAGATTCACATTCTGTTATATTTTTAGACATCGTAACCCAAACCCCAACTCTAACCCCAACTTCATGCGAGAATAGTTTTAAAAGCGGAAAAAAAACATGTAGAAACCAATACATAAAAGTACATCCTTACCGAAACCCAATATCCAACCCCAAGCGACAATGATTTAAAAATAGGAATAAAAAATGAGCAAACAATACATAAAAAGAAATGAAAAAGAAAGTTGTGCCACGGACACGAAAAACTATTTATAAAAATTTGTGCAAGTGACATGAAAAAGACATTTGTGCTCAAGGCACAAAAAAAAAATGAATTTCGTGCCATGGACACGAATAAATGAATCTTTTGTGACTATAACACGATTTGCCGTGAGATCATGGTGTTCAAAAGTATACTATGATGTAATAACATTGTTTGCAACATTTAAAGCTGCAATCTGTAACTTTTTCTGATTAAAAGGGCAATAACATAAACAGTATGGAGCAGTTTCCTGGACAGGGCTTAAGTTTAGTCCCCGACTAAAATGCATGTTTGAGCTGTTTTAGCTGAAAACAGCTTGCACTAACATATCTTAAAATATGTCATTGTTTTGTGTCAGTATGGACATTAGTTATGCTTTTGTAAGTGTTACTAACGTCCTGTATTAATCTAAATCCTTTCTTGAAAACTACCCCTCAGTATCCAAAACTGCCTCCTTACTGTACCAAAATTCACAACTGGTGTTAAGTTTTCAGGTTTGGGTTTTGCAGGAAATGTCAGTTGTTTTTCAATGCATGAAAATATATAAGTTCATACAGTAATCTGCAATTTCATGTTTCAAACACATATGGCGATAGAGAGGCAAACTTACAGATTGCAACTTTACACCAAACGTTATGCAGTAATGCAAAATTTAATGCAAGAAGTTAATAATGAATAAAGGCTGAGTTGTCAAGTTTAGATTTCGCAGATGATGTCAGTTGTTTTTCAATGCATGTAAATAGAAGTACATAAAGTAATCTGCAATTTCATGTTTCAAACACAGATGGCGATAAAGAGGCAAACTTACCGTATGTATTGCAACTTTACATCAAAAATTATGCAATAATGCAAAATCTAATGCAAAGACCCCAGATGAAACCTGCCGACATTATGGAATAAAAAGCTATGAATGACGAATCAGTCAAAAACAATCTTTAAATATTTTTATATGTAAACTTTAAATTTCACTGAATTGTTTATAAAACACAGTATACTTAAAGATACACATGCATCATCTTAATAAATTGTAATATAATTCGTATAGTATGTAACCTTACACTTTTTTCAACTCTAGGTCCACTGGATTATACATTATGGATTAAAGGTGGGAAATAAACCGATAGGGATTTTTTACTTTAGTCTTTATCGAGGTTAAACGCCCCCGGCACATGTATTCATGCACCGCAGTTTTAAAACAAGTGATTGTAAGCTATTGAAACACAAACAACAGAGCTAAATGCGCATGCTGTTTCTGTGTGAGAGGAGCGTGCACATCCGCTGCTCATTGAGCTCTTGAGCATTTTTGCCGCTTTATTGGCCTTTAATACACACATGTGTCAAAATTCCCATCTTTCCCATCCTCATAAACACAAGCATTTAGGTTTTAAGAGAAACTAAACAGCTGTAAAAGAAAACGCTGTATATTCCATCCGGACTTTGGTCTTAAAGGGGAAGTTACCTAATGTTGCTCCTGTCTGTCACTCATGTTAATCAAACAGCATTGAGTAAAAATCTCTCACTGCTCTTCACTAAATTTTCTACCTTAAGTAAGATGGATGACTTGGATGAGTTAAAAAACAACTAGGTAAAACGAGTAAAAAGAAGAATTTCTGTTGGAAGAGTTGCGTCATGTGGACGTGGCATGTGTCACTGTAAAGATATCACCGCATGACATTTGTAAATGCCATCAACACTTTTGCACTCTTCATCAAATACAAGCGCTACAGTATGGAAACGTGTGTGTTTGTGAATGTGAGGGGAACTGCAGGCAGTAAGTTAGAGACTTAGAAATGTCATGACGGGTTGATAGTGGCCGCGCACAGCATAAAGGGGCTCTGAAGCGAAAAGACACATTACCGTGACATTAAAGAGGTCTGGGATGTGCTCATAAATCAGCGTAAGGCGCACCGAGTCACCAACGGATGTGAGTGCTTTGTGTGAGGGGGCTGAAAGTGTTTATCACACGAAAACTCAAAGCTTTTGTGCTTTTGGGTCAAGGTCAATGTCTCAGACCCGAGACCTGAGACGATCTTGAATGATAAAACTCACGAGTAACATATGTTCAGACACTACACAACTGCAGTCCACGTGCACCCTGTCTAACATGTTAACATGACAGGCCGTGCATGAGAGATTCAGTCATTTGAACATGAAAATGGTCAATTGCCCCTCTGTGATGGGATCATCTTATGTTCAGTGACATTAAACGAACTCTCCCATTAAACTGAATTAAAATGAGCCATCACGTGGACTGAGGAAGTGACCACAGCACATAAAATACATGTAATATATGCATGCCATTGTCCAGAGGCAATAAATAGTTAGTCCATCTCACTTTTTTTCAGAAAAAAATCATTATGTAATATCTTTGTTCTGATGATCCCGAAGGAAGATATTTTGAGGAATGTTTGTACCAAACCGTCCGTGAGCCCCATTCACTTCCATGCAACATGATCTCACAAAGTTCCATGGTATAGTCACGAAATATTTTGCTTGTCTATTTGTATCATTGTCACGGATCTCCGCATTTTTCTGTGTCCGTACCACATACTTTCTTTTCCGTGTCAGTTTCACGTATTGATTACTCAATTGTTTTTCCTAGTTTTAAACCATTTTCGTGTGGGTTTGGGGTTAGATTTGGGGTTTGGGTTAGGATGTCACTTCAACTATTGGTTTATACTATTCTTTTCCAGATTTTTAAACAATTGTCGCCTGATGTTAGGGTTAGAGTTGCGTTAGGGTTAGAGTTGGGTTTGGGTTAGGATGTCATTATATGTTACAGAAAGTCGTTTTAACCCATGTGAAAACTATTGAGTAACCAATACTTGAGAAAGTCCGTGGTACGGAAAAATGTGGAGATCCTGACAATGAAAAGGATAAATTAGCAAAATATTCCATGACTATAACACGGAAATTTGTGAGATCAGGTTGCTCCATAGTAGGAAAAAAGGGTACTATGGAAGTCAATGGGGCTCACGAACGATTTGTGAAACCAGAGGTGTACCTTGCAAAATTTTATGAATTTCAGCTGGTGTAGATATTTCTGCCACAACGCTCTGTAAAATATTTTAGTTTAATAGCATACTGTGAAGATGAGACTTGTAAATAACAATAGATGTTAAAGTTAGTATGCAAGGATAAGCTAAAGCTGGCTTAATGACACTTAAGTGAAGTGTTGTGGAGATATGCAGACATTGTACAAAATATAGCAGCAGACTGAAAATGCCAGAAGAATCACAATGTGTGAAAATGTGAATAATGTTCTCGAGTTATGGCAAGATACGGTGACAATTTCTTGTTTATTTTTTGGATGGAACTGCACATGAATGCATTAGCTGTTGTTCCTGTGTACGGAAACATTGTTTATTGTTAAAGGGCTCATTAAGGAAATCGTTTGGTCTGCCTTACAGACTAATTGGGGAATTTGCAGTTTGAGTATACATTTCCAGGCTGATTAGAATAAGCAAAGAGACGTGTTAGTAATTTCCGGAGATCAGAGATGTTTTTAGTCAAGACGCTGGTCTTGAAAATCATGAAATTTGAACGTTATTATTTACATAAAAAGTTTCAGAAAATATTGTCATGCTTCATTTGAAGAGCAGAAATCTGTTTGCAGGAATCTTTTGAAATCTTTAAAGGATTGCTTCACTTTCTTAAAAAAATCCTGATAATTTACTCACCCCCATGCCTTTCAAAATCTTGATTTCTTTCTTTGTTCAGTTGGAAAGAATTTTTTTTGAGGGAAAACATTGGACAAGTCTAATATTATGAAGGCTATCTCATTCAAAGTCTGTCATAGTTAATGTTTTGGCATTTTTTACAAAATACAGTATGGGACAGTAGTTTAAAGGAAACAAACTACTGTTTCGATGACAGACTCAATGTCAAGCTCTGTTTGACAGAAAATGGTCCACTTCGGGACCAGAAATAAGACGTAAAAAAACAACTCTATTGTAGAGATCAGTAAGTTAACTTTAATCCATGTTCTGAAAGGACACCAGATTTCATTAAAGGCATCTTTTAAAGGTAGTGTGCAAGATTTTCACAAAAATGCTAACTTTAGTCAACTAGCACTGAAATCACGATCCCACCCTCCATTCAAAGCGCTATCCAAAGTCACGCCTCCTCCAAAACACATGAACATGTACAGAGCAG
Source organism: Misgurnus anguillicaudatus (assembly GCF_027580225.2). Lineage (NCBI taxonomy): Eukaryota > Metazoa > Chordata > Actinopteri > Cypriniformes > Cobitidae > Misgurnus > Misgurnus anguillicaudatus. The sequence goes on along the minus strand of NC_073351.2, from coordinate 34,701,277 downwards.
AAGCCCATTCATGTCTCATTCACCAGTAAGAAAACTTTGCATACAAAATGAATAACATTACTAAAATAACCAACATAAACAACTGGTTTTAAATCGGAATTATAGCACGTTTTTGGTTGTGTAGACGTAGTAGTTTGCTTATAATTCTGAAAACAATAAATATTGTTACGCTAATTTGTAAGGTTACACAAACTACATAAGCAACACAATGTTTAAATATAGCTGCAAGCAGCGATACCGGGGTCAAGCCAAACATGGCAAAAAATGATTCATACGTGATGACTGTCATAATTTAAGATCTAAGTTTGCATTAGTTTTATGAAAAAATAGCAATTTTTTGTATCTTGAGACCACTAGGTGGCGCTTTGCCGAAACAATAGATGGTGCCTCAGGTCATGACTGTGATGACACATACCAAATTTGGTGTAAATACAATAAAGCGATACGGAGATATAGCCTTAAATGACTTGACCACTAGGGGGCACTGACCAAACAATAAATTGTGACTCAGGTCTTGATTGTGATGACACATACCAAATTTAGTGTAACTACAATAAAGCGATACGGAGATATAGCCTTAAATGACTTGACCACTAGGGGGCACTGACCAAATAATAAATTATGACTCAGGTCTTGATTGTGATGACACCCACCAAATTTGGTGTAAATACAATAAAGAGATGCAGAGATATAGCCTTAAATGACTTGACCACTAGGGGGCACTGACCAAAAAATAAATTGTGACTCAGGTCTTGATTGTGATGACACCCACCAAATTTGGTGTAAATACAATAAAGAGATGCAGAGATATAGCCTTAAATAACTTGACCACTAGGGGGCACTGACCAAAAAATAAATTGTGACTCAGGTCTTGATTGTGATGACACCCACCAAATTTGGTGTAAATACGATAAAGAGATGCAGAGATATAGCTTCAAATCTCTTGACCACTAGGGGGCACCGGAAAGTTTACAAGTCCTCCCAGAACATGTTGCTGATGAACCATACCAAGTTTCATAACAATACGTAATTGCGTTTCTGAAATACTTGAACTTAAAGAAAAATTCTAAATGGCCGACACACAAAATGGCCGACCAAAAACCATTTGGTATCGTTTGACTCGGCATGCCTCAAGAAATCTAACAAGACCACTCTCATAATTTTACATTCAAGTTTGCAGTAGTTATAAGCAAAAATAGACATTTTTTATATCTCGTGACCAGTAGGGGGCAGTGTGACGAAATGGTGCATGCACCCTCAGGTCATCACTGTTATGACATATACCAAGTCTCATATTAATACACAAAAGTTTTGCGAAGATACAGGCTCAAACACATTTTGGCGTGCTCGCCCTCGCATTCTTTGATGCGTTATACGACAACGGATAGGTCTACCGAAAAGCTTTTGATAACTTTTTGTCTAGAGTGTCTCTAGATGATGCATACCAAAAATCTAGCCAATCACACGAGCGCTCTAGGAGGAGTTCGAAAAAGTAGGTGTTCAATATAATTCAAAATGGCCGACAGGAAGTAGGTTTGACTCAGACATATTTGGTACAGTCGGACTCAGCATGAGCCAAGGAATCAATAGAGTGAAGTCTTATGTCATAGTGGCAATTTAATCAAATGATATAAAGATTTTAAACAATTTATTTACATATCCTGACCACTAGGTGGCGCCGTCCTAAAGATTTATAGGTGCGCTCAGAACATGTCACTGATGAACCATGCCAAATTTCGTAGCGATACGCCATTCTGTTTGTGAAATACTGAACTTAATGAGAAAATTCAAAATGGCCGACACTCAAAATGGCCGACCGAAAACCGTTTGGTATCGTTTGACTCGGCATGCCTCAAGGAATCTAACAAGACCAACTTCATGATTTTAGACTCAACTTTGAAGTAGTTATCAGCGAAAATAGGCATTTTTCGAATCTCGTGACCACTAGGTGGCGCTGTGACGAAACGTTGCAGGCACCCTCAGGTCATGACTATAATGACATATACCAAGTTTCGTGTCGATACAATAAAGTTTTGCGAAGATACGGCCTCACGTCCGTTTTGGCGTGCTCGCCGCCATATATGTTGGCAATTTGTACGAGAACACATTGGTCTATCAAAAAGCTTTTAATAACTTTTTGTCTGGGGTGCCTCTAGATGCTACATACCAAAGGACATGAAAATCGGACAAACGGTCTAGGAGGAGTTCGAAAAAGTAGGTTTTACGGAAAATTCAAAATGGCGGAAAGATGTGCATGACACAAATGACATCAATGTGTGCAATTGAATCATCATGAGCAAAGGATTCAGAGGAAACAAGAATTTAGTTTCTAGGACTCACGGGTCAGAAGTTATGAGCATGAACATAAGTGGATTTTTGGACTGTTGGTGGCGCTAGAGGGTTTGAGTCAGACACACCAATGTTGCTATAGTAACTTCTGAGACTGTCCTTTACATGTGTGCCAAATTTCATAACTTTCCTATGTACGGTTCTATGGGCTGCCATTGACTTTTGGGTGGAAGAACGAGGAATAATAATAATAATAATAATAAATATAGCTGCAAGCAGCGATACCGGGGTCAAGCCAAACATGGCAAAAAATGATTCATACGTGATGACTGTCATGATTTAAGATCTAAGTTTGCATTAGTTTTATGAAAAAATAACAATTTTTGTGTATCTTGAGACCACTAGGTGGTGCTGTGCCGAAACAATAGATGGTGCCTCAGGTCATGACTGTGATGACACATACCAAATTTAGTGTAAATACGATAAAGCGATACGGAGATATAGCCTTAAATGACTTGACCACTAGGGGGCACTGACCAAACAATAAATTGTGACTCAGGTCTTGATTGTGATGACACCCACCAAATTTGGTGTAAATACGATAAAGAGATGCAGAGATATAGCTTCAAATCTCTTGACCACTAGGGGGCGCCGAAAAGTTTACAAGTCCTCTCAGAACATGTTGCTGATGAACCATACCAAGTTTCATAACAATATGCAATTGCGTTTCTGAAATACTTGAACTTAAAAAAAAATTCAAAATGGCCGACACACAAAATGGCCGACCAAAAACCATTTGGTATCGTTTGACTCGGCATGCCTCACGAAATCTAAAAAAGACCAGTCTCATAATTTTACATTCAAGTTTGCAGTAGTTATAAGCAAAAATAGACATTTTTTATATTCCATGACCAGTAGGGGGCAGTGTGACGAAACGGTGCATGCACCCTCAGGACATCACTGTTATGACATATACCAAGTCTCATATTAAAACGCAAAAGTTTTGCGAAGGTACAGGCTCAAACACATTTTGGCCGGCTCGCCCTCGCATTCTTTGATGCGTTATACGACAACGGATAGGTCTACCGAAAAGCTTTTGATAACTTTTTGTCTGGAGTGTCTCTAGATGATGCCTACCAAAAATCAAGCCAATCAAACGAGCGCTCTAGGAGGAGTTCGAAAAAGTAGGTGTTCAATATAATTCAAAATGGCCGACAGGAAGTAGGTTTGACTCAGACATATTTGGTACAGTCGGACTCAGCACGAGCCAAGGAATCAATAGAGTGAAGTCTCATGTCAGTGTGGCAATTTAATCAAATGAAATAAAGATTTTAAACAATTTATTTACATATCCTGACCACTAGGTGGCGCTGTCCTAAAGATTTATAGGTGCGCTCAGAACATGTCACTGATGAACCATGCCAAATTTCGTAGCGATACGCCATTCTGTTTGTGAAATACTGAACTTAATGAGAAAATTCAAAATGGCCGACACCCAAAATGGCCGACCGAAAACGGTTTGGTATCGTTTGACTCGGCATGCCTCAAGGAACCTAACAAGACCTCCTTCATGATTTTAGACTCAAGTTTGAAGTAGTTATAAGCGAAAATAGGCATTTTTCGAATCTCGTGACCACTAGGTGGCGCTGTGACGAAACGTTGCAGGCACCCTCAGGTCATGACTGTTATGACATATACCAAGTTTCGTGTCGATACACAAAAGTTTTGCGAAGATACGGCCTCACGTCCGTTTTGGCGTGCTCGCCGCCATATATGTTGTCAATTTATATGAGAACGCATTGGTCTATCAAAAAGCTTTTGATAACTTTTTGTCTGTGGTGTCTCTAGATGCTACATACCAAAGGACATGCAAATCGGACGAACGCTCTAGGAGGAGTTCGAAAAAGTAGGTTTTACGGAAAATTCAAAATGGCGGAAAGATTTGCATGACACAAATGACATCAATGTGTGCAATTGAATCATCATGAGCCAAAGATTCAGTGGAAACAAGAATTTAGTTTCTAGGACTCACGGGTCAGAAGTTATGAGCATGAACATTAGTGGATTTTTGGACTGTTGGTGGCGCTAGAGGGTTTGAGTCAGACACACCTTTGTTGCTATAGTAACTTCTGAGACTGTCCTCTACATGTGTGCCAAATTTCATAACTTTCCTACGTACGGTTCTATGGGCTGCCATTGACTTTTGGGTGGAAGAACGAGGAAGATAAATAATAATAAGAAAACTAACAGAAACAATAGGTGTCTACGCCACTTCGTGGCTTGACCCCTAAATATAGCTGCAAGCAGCGATACCGGGGTCAAGCCAAACATGGCAAAAAATGAATCATACGTGATGACTGTCATGATCTAAGATCTAAGTTTGCATTAGTTTTATGAAAAAAATAGTAATTTTCTTGTATCTTGAGACCACTAGGTGGCGCTTTGCCGAAACAATAGATGGTGCCTCAGGTCATGACTGTGATGACACATACCAAATTTAGTGTAAATACAATAAAGCAATACGGAGATATAGCCTTAAATGACTTGACCACTAGGGGGCACTGACCAAACAATAAATTGTGACTCAGGTTTTGATTGTGATGACACCCACCAAATTTGGTGTAAATACGATGAAGAGATGCAGAGATATAGCCTCAAATCTTTTTGACCACTAGGGGGCACCAAAAAGTTTACAAGCCCTCTCAGAACATGTTGTTGATGAACCATACCAAGTTTCATAACAATACGCAATTGCGTTTCTGAAATACTTGAACTTAAAGAAAAAATTCAAAATGGCCGACACACAAAATGGCCGACCAAAAATTATTTGGTATCGTTTGACTCGGCATGCCTCAAGAAATCTAACAAGACCAGTCTCATAATTTTACATTCAAGTTTGCAGTAGTTATAAGCAAAAATAGACATTTTTTATATCTCCTGACCAGTAGGGGGCAGTGTGACGAAATGTTGCATGCACCCTCAGGTCATCACTGTTATGACATATACCAAGTCTCATATTAATACGCAAAAGTTTTGCGAAGATACAGGCTCAAACACATTTTGGTGTGCTCGCCCTCGCATTCTTTGATGCGTTATACGACAACGGATAGGTCTACCGAAAAGCTTTTGATAACTTTTTGTCTGGAGTGTCTCTAGATGATGCATACCAAAAATCAAGCCAATCACACGAGCGCTCTAGGAGGAGTTCGAAAAAGTAGGTGTTCAATATAATTCAAAATGGCCGACAGGAAGTAGGTTTGACTCAGACATATTTGGTACAGTCGGACTCAGCATGAGCCAAGGAATCAATAGAGTGAAGTCTTATGTCATAGTGGCAAATTAATCAAATGATATAAAGATTTTAAACAATTTATTTACATATCCTGACCACTAGGTGGCGCTGTCCTAAAGATTTATAGGTGCGCTCAGAACATGTCACTGATGAACCATGCCAAATTTCGTAGCGATACGCCATTCTGTTTGTGAAATACTGAACTTAATGAGAAAATTCAAAATGGCCGACACCCAAAATGGCCGACCGAAAACCGTTTGGTATTGTTTGACTCGGCATGCCTCAAGGAATCTAACAAGACCAACTTCATGATTTTAGACTCAAGTTTAAAGTAGTTATAAGCGAAAATAAGCATTTTTCGAATCTCGTGACCACTAGGTGGCGCTGTGACAAAACGTTGCAGGCACCCTCAGGTCATGACTGTTATGACATATACCAAGTTTTGTGTCGATACACCAAAGTGTTGCGAAGATACAGCCACACGTCCGTTTTGGCGTGCTCGCCGCCATATATGTTGTCAATTTATATGAGAATGCATTGGTCTATCAAAAAGCTTTTGATAACTTTTTGTCTGGGGTGTCTCTAGATGCTACATACCAAAGGACATGCAAATCAGACAAACGCTCTAGGAGGAGTTCGAAAAAGTAGGTTTTACGGAAAATTCAAAATGGCGGAAAGATGTGCATGACACACATGACATCAATGTGTGCAATTGAATCAACATGAGCAAAGGATTCAGAGGAAACAAGAATTTAGTTTCTAGGACTCACGGGTCAGAAGTTATGAGCATGAACATAAGTGGATTTTTGGACTGTTGGTGGCGCTAGAGGGTTTGAGTCAGACACACCAATGTTGCTATAGTAACTTCTAAGACCGTCCTCTACATGTGTGCCAAATTTCGTAACTTTCCTATGTACGGTTCTATGGGCTGCCATTGACTTCAATGGCGGAAGAACAAGAAGAAGAATAATATATAATAATAATAATAAATATAGCTGCAAGCAGCGATACCGGGGTCAAGCCAAACATGGCATAAAATGATTCATACGTGATGACTGTCATGATTTAACATCTAAGTTTGCATTAGTTTTATGAAAAAAAGAGCAATTTTTTGTATCTTGAGACCACTAGGTGGCGCGGTGCAGAAACAATAGATGGTGCCTCAGGTCATGACTGTGATGACACATACCAAATTTAGTGTAAATACGATAAAGCAATACAGAGATATAGCCTTAAATGACTTGATCACTAGGGGGCACTAACCAAACAATAAATTGTGACTCAGGTCTTGATTGTGATGACACCCACCAAATTTGGTGTAAATACAATAAAGAGATGCAGAGATATAGCCTTAAATGACTTGACCACTAGGGGGCACTAACCAAACAATAAATTATGACTCAGGTCTTGATTGTGATGACACCCACCAAATTTGGTGTAAATACAATAAAGAGATGCAGAGATATAGCCTTAAATGACTTGACCACTAGGGGGCACTAACCAAACAATAAATTGTGACTCAGGTCTTGATTGTGATGACACCCACCAAATTTGGTGTAAATACGATAAAGAGATGCAGAGATATAGCTTCAAATCTCTTGACCACTAGGGGGCACCGAAAAGTTTACAAGTCCTCCCAGAACATGTAGGTAATGAACCATACCAAGTTTCATAACAATACACAGTTGCGTTTCTGAAATACTTGAACTTAAAGAAAAATTCAAAATGGCCGACACACAAAATGGCCGACCAAAAACCATTTGGTATCGTTTGACTCGCCATGCCTCACGAAATCTAACAAGACCAGTCTCATAATTTTACATTCAAATTTGCAGTAGTTATAAGCAAAAATAGACATTTTTTATATCTCGTGACCAGTAGGGGGCAGTGTGACGAAATGGTGCATGCACCCTCAGGTCATCACTGTTATGACATATACCAAGTCTCATAATAATACGCAAAAGTTTTGCGAAGATACAGGCTCAAACACATTTTGGCGTGCTCGCCCTCGCATTCTTTGATGCGTTATACGACAACGGATAGGTCTACCGAAAATCTTTTGATAACTTTTTGTCTAGAGTGTCTCTAGATGATGCATACCAAAAATCAAGCCAATCACACGAGCGCTCTAGGAGGAGTTCGAAAAAGTAGGTGTTCAATATAATTCAAAATGGCCGACAGGAAGTAGGTTTGACTCAGACATATTTGATACCGTCGGACTCAGCATGAGCCAAGGAATCAATAGAGTGAAGTCTTATGTCATAGTGGCAATTTAATCAAATGATATAAAGATTTTAAACAATTTATTTACATATCCTGACCACTAGGTGGCGCCGTCCTAAAGATTTATAGGTGCGCTCAGAACATGTCAGCGATGAACCATGCCAAATTTCGTAGCGATACGCCATTTGGTTTGTGAAATACTGAACTTAATGAGAAAATTCAAAATGGCCGACACCCAAAATGGCCGACCGAAAACGGTTTGGTAACGTTTGACTCGGCATGCCTCAAGGAATCTAACAAGACCTCCTTCATGATTTTAGACTCAAGTTTGAAGTAGTTATAAGCGAAAATAGGCATTTTTCGAATCTCGTGACCACTAGGTGGCGCTGTGACGAAACGTTGCAGGCACCCTCAGGTCATGACTGTTATGACATATACCAAGTTTCGTGTCGATACACAAATGTTTTGCGAAAATACGGCCTCACGTCCGTTTTGGCGTGCTCGCCGCCATATATGTTGTCAATTTATATGAGAACGCAATGGTCTATCAAAAAGCTTTTGATAACTTTTTGTCATGGGTGTCTCTAGATGCTACATACCAAAGGACATGCAAATCGGACAAACGGTCTAGGAGGAGTTCGAAAAAGTAGGTTTTATGGAAAATTCAAAATGGCGGAAAGATGTGCATGACACAAATGACAACAATGTGTGCAATTGAATCATCATGAGCCAAGGATTCAGAGGAAACAAGAATTTATTTTCTAGGACTCACGGGTCAGAAGTTGTGAGCATGAACATAAGTGGATATTTGGACTGTTGGTGGCGCTAGAGGGTTTGAGTCAGACACACCAATGTTGCTATAGTAACTTCTGAGACTGTCCTCTACATGTGTGCCAAATTTCATAACTTTCCTATGTACGGTTCTATGGGCTGCCATTGACTTTTGGGTGGAAGAACGAGGAAGATAAATAATAATTAAAGCTGCAAGCAGCATTTACCGGGTTTCGAGCATTAAAGCACGTCAAAGACGTCAGACATCGTCGACCAGGCTGATCCAGCATCCACAAAAACAAAAGAGGTGGTCAGAAACGGTTCATACAGACTATGTATGCTTAAGTTCATTCAGTGAAATGTCTCCCTCTCTTCTCACGGAACATTGACACACAGAACACTGAAGGAAATGTTTGTGATGCTTGCAGTGGCAAAACTTGGGTCACAAAATGTTAAAATAGTGTTAATGAGTCAAAAGAGCCGAACCCCATGTCTCTACGATGTTCTGATACAGAGATACAGCTCTTGTTAAATGGTTGCTAGGGTATTCTCATTGGTTGCTAGTGACTGAATTGCAATCCACCAATGATTATACTCAAAGCCATGAAAGACATTATCCATGATGACTCATGATTTTAGATGTAAGGTTGCAGTATTTTTAAGTGAAAAAAACAAATAACCACTAGGTGGCGCTAAGACAGACTCGTGCATGCAACCTCAGGTCATGACTGTGTTACTTGTAGCTAGAATCACGGCTATTCACTTTAGTTTAGTAAAGAAACAGTTGTATGACCATTGGGCTTACTCAATGTCAAAGGTTTTGTTCAATTATGAGGCCAACTAGTGGTGCAGGCATACCATTTTTTTTGTATTGCCTCAGACTCTGCTCAGACATCAGCGTATCAAATTTGGTGAAAAAAATGTCATTTCGTTGCAGAGTTATCTAAAAAACACAAAAAATGAATGTAATTTTTCAGTTTTTTGCAATTTTCGGCCATTTCTGATGGAAATTTTAACATAACACCAATAGAACTTTTTGTTCAGAAGTTCAAGTTAATTTCTTCCTATGGTTATTTCGAGTCGATCGGAATAACCCTCGCGGAGTTATTCACGCATGTTTTTTAAGCGCTATTTTGCTGTGCAGGGCTAACCGTAAGGCGAAACCTGGCATGTTTGGTATCGTTGGACTTGGCAACAATTCAAAACTCTTAGTAAAAAAGTCCCATGAAAATACATCAAACTCAGCCTAAGTTATAAGCATTTACATGATTTGTCTGGCCACTAGGTGGCGCTGTGACGAAACGAGGCACGCAACCTCAAGCCATGACTGTCATCACAAATACCAAGTGTCGTGTTGATACTTAATTTCTGTCCCCAGTAATAGCCAAAAAAGTCCAATTGGCTGCGCACACTTCAGACGTTTGGGCTTGGCATATCGACCGTGAGTCGAAAGTTCAACTTTTTTTTAATAATTATTGATATTCGAACTCCAAGGAACATTTTAGCACTGGAACGATTCTGATCGAGCGAAAAACCTAGGACTAGTTCGTTTTTATTTTTTTCGACAAAATCGAAAATACAGAAAATTTTTTATGACGGAAATAAAATCGGAGATATACATTTTTTAAGTTTGGAACCAGGGATTACAATGATACCAAACACTTGACTGTCTGATGTCCGGTTTAGGAGTTATGAGCACCAACGCGTCGGGCATTGCTATAGCGCCACCTATGGGCCCATTTGGCTGATTCACTGTATCTGAGTAGCCTGCTAATATACAACCAGTTGACCAAGTGGCAAGTTTCTACGACTTACGGTTTGGGCTGGGCAACGCGTTTTACCGTGGAAAAATAATAATAATAAAACAGACAAATACAATAGGTTTTCAGCACTTCGTGCTCGAAACCCTAATAAGAAAACTAACAGAAACAATAGGTGTCTACGCCACTTCGTGGCTTGACCCCTAAATATAGCTGCAAGCAGCGATACCGGGGTCAAGCCAAACATGGCAAAAAATGATTCATACGTGATGACTGTCATGATTTAAGATCTAAGTTTGCATTAGTTTTATGAAAAAATATAATTTTTTATCTTGAGATCACTAGGTGGCGCTGTGCCGAAACAATGGATGGTGCCTCAGGTCATGACTGTGATGTCACATACCAAATTTAGTGTAAATACGATAAAGCGATACGGAGATATAGCCTTAAATGATTTGACCACTAGGAGGCACTGACCAAAACAATAGATTGTGACTCAGGTCTTGATTGTGATGACACCCACCAAATTTGGTGTAAATACGATAAAGAGATTCAGAGATATAGCTTCAATTCTCTTGACCACTAGGGGGCACCGAAAAGTTTACAAGTCCTTTCAGAACATGTTGCTGATGAACCATACCAAGTTTCATAACAATACGCAATTGCGTTTCTGAAATACTTGAACTTAAAGAAAAAATTCAAAATGGCCGACACACTAAATGGCTGACCAAAAACCATTTGGTATCGTTTGACTCGGCATGCCTCACGAAATCTAACAAGACCACTCTCATAATTTTACATTCAAGTTTGCAGTAGTTATAAGCAAAAATAGACATTTTTTATATCTCGTGACCAGTAGGGGGCAGTTTGACGAAATGGTGCATGCACCCTCAGGTCATCACTGTTATGACATATACCAAGTCTCATATTAATACGCAAAAGTTTTGCGAAGATACAGGCTCAAACACATTTTGGCGTGCTCGCCCTTGCATTCTTTGATGCGTTATAGGACAACGGTTAGGTCTACCAAAAAGCTTTTGATAACTTTTTGTCTAGAGTGTCTCTAGATGATGCGTACCAAAAATCAAGCCAATCAAACAAGCGCTCTAGGAGGAGTTCGAAAAAGTAGGTGTTCAATATAATTCAAAATGGCCGACAGGAAGTAGGTTTGACTTTGACATATTTGGTACAGTCGGACTCAGCACGAGCCAAGGAATCAATAGAGTGAAGTCTCATTTCAGTGTGGCAAATGAATCAAAGGCTATAAAGATTTTAAACAATGTCTTTACATATCCTGACCACTAGGTGGTGCTGTCCTAAAGATTTATAGGTGTGCTCAGAACATGTCACTGATGAACCATGACAAATTTCGTAGCGATACGTCATTCTGTTTGTGAAATACTGAACTTAATGAGAAAATTCAAAATGGCCGACACCCAAAATGGCCGACCGAAAACGGTTTGTTATCGTTTGACTCGGCATGCCTCAAGGAATCTAACAAGACCACCTTCATGATTTTAGACTCAAGTTTGAAGTAGTTATAAGCAAAAAGAAGCATTTTTCGAATCTCGTGACCACTAGGTGGCGCTGTGACGAAATGTTGCAGGCACCCTCAGGTCATGACTGTAATGACATATACCAAGTTTTGTGTCGATACACAAAAGTTTAGCGAAGATACGGCCTCACGTCCGTTTTGGCGTGCTCGCCGCCTTATATGGTGTCACTGTATACGAGAACGCATTGGTCTATCAAAAAGCTTTTGATAACTTTTTGTCTGGGGTGTCTCTAGATGCTCCATACCAAGGGACATGCAAATCGGACAAACGCTCTAGGAGGAGTTCGAAAAAGTAGGTTTTACGGAAAATTCAAAATGGCGGAAAGATGTGCATGACACAAATGACATCAATGTGTGCCATTGAATCATCATGAGCCAAGGATTCAGAGGAAACAAGAATTTAGTGTCTAGGACTCACGGGTCAGAAGTTATGAGCATGAACATAAGTGGATTTTTGGACTGTTGGTGGCGCTAGAGGGTTTGAGTTAGACACACCAATGTTGCTATAGTAATTTCTTAGACCGTCCTCTACATGTGTGCCAAATTACATAACTTTCCTACGTACGGTTCTATGGGCTGCCATTGACTTCAATGGCGGAAGAACTAGGATGAATAATAATAAGAAAACTAACAGATACAATAGGTGTCTACGCCACTTCGTGGCTTGACCCCTAAATATAGCTGCAAGCAGCGATACCGGGGTCAAGCCAAACATGGCAAAAATTATTCATACGTGATGACTGTCATGATTTAAGATCTAAGTTTGCATTAGTTTTATGAAAAAATAGCATTTTTTGTATCTTGAGACCACTAGGTGGCGCTTTGCCGAAACAATAGATGGTGCCTCAGGTCATGACTGTGATGACACATACCAAATTTAGTGTAAATACAATAAAGCGATACGGAGATATAGCCTTGAATGACTTGACCACTAGGGGGCACTGACCAAATAATAAATTGTGACTCAGGTCTTGATTGTGATGACACCCACCAAATTTGGTGTAAATACGATAAAGAGATGCAGAGATATAGCTTCAAATCTCTTGACCACTAGGGGGCGCCAAAAGGTTTACAAGTCCTCGCAGAACATGTTGCTGATGAACCATACCAAGTTTCATAACAATACACAGTTGCGTTTATGAAATACTTGAACTTAAAGAAAAAATTCAAAATGGCAGACACACAAAATGGCCGACCAAAAACCATTTGGTATCGTTTGACTCGGCATGCCTTACGAAATCTAACAAGACCAGTCTCATAATTTTACATTCAAGTTTGCAGTAGTTATAAGCAAAAATAGACATTTTTTATATCTCGTGACCAGTAGGGGGCAGTGTGACGAAATGGTGCATGCACCCTCAGGTCATCACTGTTATGACATATTCCAAGTTTCATATTAATACACAAAAGTTTTGCGAAGATACAGGCTCAAACACATTTTGCCGTGCTCGCCCTCGCATTCTTTGATGCGTTATACGACAAGGGATAGGTCTACCGAAAAGCTTTTGATAACTTTTTGTCTAGAGTGTCTCTAGATGATGCATACCAAAAATCAAGCCAATCACACGAGCGCTCTAGGAGGAGTTCGAAAAAGTAGGTGTTCAATATAATTCAAAATGGCCGACAGGAAGTAGGTTTGACTCAGACATATTTGATACCGTCGGACTCAGCATGAGCCAAGGAATCAATAGAGTGAAGTCTTATGTCATAGTGGCAATTTAATCAAATGATATAAAGATTTTAAACAATTTATTTACATATCCTGACCACTAGGTGGCGCCGTCCTAAAGATTTATAGGTGCGCTCAGAACATGTCACTGATGAACCATGCCAAATTTCGTAGCGATACGCCATTCTGTTTGTGAAATACTGAACTTAATGAGAAAATTCAAAATGGCCGACACCCAAAATGGCCGACCGAAAACCGTTTGGTATCGTTTGACTCGGCATGCCTCAAGGAATCTAACAAGACCACCTTCATGATTTTAGACTCAAGTTTGAAGTAGTTATAAGCGAAAATAGGCATTTTTCGAATCTCGTGACCACTAGGTGGCGCTGTGACGAAACGTTGCAGGCACCCTTAGGTCATGCCTGTTATGACATATACCAAGTTTCGTGTCGATACAATAAAGTTTTGCGAAGATATGGCATCACGTCCGTTTTGGCGTGCTCGCCGCCATATATGTTATCAATTTATACAAGAACGCATTGGTCTATCAAAAAGCTTTTGATAACTTTTTGTCTGTGGTGTCTCTAGATGCTAAATACCAAAGGACATGCAAATCGGACGGACGCTCTAGGAGGAGTTCGAAAAAGTAGGTTTTACGGAAAATTCAAAATGGCGGAAAGATTTGCTTGACACAAATGACATCAAAGTGTGCAATTGAATCATCATGAGCAAAGGATTCAGAGGAAACAATAATTTGATTTCTAGGACTCACGGGTCAGAAGTTATGAGCATGAACATAAGTGGATTTTTGGACTGTTGGTGGCGCTAGAGGGTTTGAGTCAGACACACCAATGTTGCTATAGTAACTTCTGAGACTGTCCTCTACATGTGTGCCAAATTTCATAACTTTCCTACATACGGTTCTATGGGCTGCCATTGACTTCAATGGCGGAAGAACAAGAAACTGAAATATAGCTGCAAGCAGCAATGCCGGGGTCAAGCCGAAAAGGGCAGAAAAGGATGTAAAATTGAGATCGGATAAGCAGATTGAAGACCCTAGGTAAACCTAATAATTTTAGATGAAAAAACAAAAAAGTTACCAACAAAAATAATCTATGTTCTTGTCTATTGCAATTGTCCTTCTGTTATTGACAATTATGAAACATTAGGGCACTGAAGGACATGTGAGTGGTGTTTGCAGTGGCAAAACATGGGTCACATCATGTTACAACAAGTTTAGTCAAAAGAGAAAATCCCCGTGTCTCAACGATTTTCTGATGCAGAGATATAGCTTTTGCAAAAACGGTTAATAAGGTATTCTCAATGGTTGCTAGGGAGTGAATTGGCAACCACCAGTGATCATAGTCAAAGCCATGAAAGGAATAATCCATGATGACTCATGGTTTTAGATGTGTTGTTGCAGTAGTTTTAGGCAAAAATACCATATTCTATCTCAGAACCAGTAGGTGGCGCAAAGACAAAATTGTGCATGCAACATCAGGTCATGATTGTGTTACATCTAGCTAGTTTTATGACTATACACTTTAGTTTAGTGAAGAAACAGTTGTATGACCATAAGGCTGGCTTGATATCAAAGGTTTTGTTCAATTATAGGGCCACCTAGTGGTGCAGGCATACCATTTTTTTTGTGTAGGCTCAGAATGTGCTCATACATCAGCGTATCAAATCTGGTGAAAAAAAATATTTTCGTTACAAAGTTACAACCATTTATGTGTAAAAAACACAGAATTTGAAGGTAATTTTTCGTTTTTTGCAATTTTCGGCCATTTCTGATGAAAATTTTAATATAACGCCAATAGAACTTTTTGTTAAGAAGGTAAGGTTAGTTTCTTCCTATGGTGTTTTCGAGTCGATCGGAAAAACGTTCGCAGAGATATTCACGCGTGTTTTTTAAGCGCTATTTTGCTGCGCAGGGTTAATCGTAAGGCGAATTCTGGCATGTTTGGTATCGTTGGACTCGGCAACTATTCAGAACTCCAAAGAAGCAAGTCCCATGAAAATACGTCAATCGGAGCCAAAGTTATAGGTGTATAAATCATTTTTCTGGCCACTAGGTGGCGCTGCAACGAAACTATGCATGCACCCTCGGTTCCTGACTGGCATCTCAAGTACCAAGTGTCGTGTCAATAGGCCTAAGTTTGACGAAGATACAGCCTAAAATCTGTTTTTTTGCGCTCTACGTAAAATTCGTTAAGGCGGTATACGACAACGGATTGGTGTATCGAAATTCTTTTGATAACTTTTTGCCTTAAGTGTCTCAAGATGATACATACCAAATTTCGTGGCAATTGGACAAAAGCTCTAGGACGAGTTCAAAAAAGTAGGTTTTACAAATAATTCAAAATGGCGGAAAATTTTCATGTCGAAAAAAGACGCCATAGGGTCCAATCGAATCGTCTTGAGCCAATGAATAAGATAAAGCAATAATTTTGTTTCTAGGGCTTACGGATCAGAAGTTATAAGCAAAAACATAAGTGCAACTTTGGACTGTTGGTGGCGCTAGCGGGTTAGAGATAGAGACTCCAAAATTGCTGTGGGGACACATTGGACTGTCCTCTATCAGTGTGCCAAATTTCATAACTTTCCTACGTACGGTTCTATGGGCTGCCATAGACCGCAATGGCGGAAGAAGAATAACTAATAATAAATATAGCTGCAAGCAGCAATGCCGGGGTCAAGCCGAAAAGGGCAAAAAAGGATGTAAAATTGAGATTGGATAAGCAGATTGAAGATTCTAGGTAAACCTAATAATTTTAGATGAAAAAACAAAAAAGTTATCAACAAAAATAATCTAAGTTCTTGTCTACTGCAATCGTCCTTCTGTTATTGACAATCATGGAACATTAGAGCACTGAAAGACATGTGAGTGGTGTTTGCAGTGGCAAAACATGGGTCACATCATGTTACAACAAGTTTAACTAGTCAAAAGAGACTATCCCCGTGTCTCTACGATGTTCTGATGCAGAGATATAGTTTTTGCAAAAACGGTTGATAAGGTATTCTCAATGGTTGAAGGGGAGTGAATTGGCAACCACCAGTGATTATAGTCAAAGCTATGAAAGGAATAATCCATGATGACTCATGGTTTTAGATGTGTTGTTGCAGTAGTTTTAGGCAAAAATAGCCATTTTCTATCTAAAAACCAGTAGGTGGCGCAATGACAAAATTGTGCATGCAACATTAGGTCATGATTGTGTTACATCTAGCTAGTTTAATGACTATACACTTTAGTTTAGTTAAGAAACAGTTGTATGACCATAAGGCTGGCTTGTTATCAAAGGTTTTGTTCAATTATAAGGCCATCTAGTGGTGCAAGCACACAATTTTTTTTTGTGTAGCCTCAGAATGTGCTCATGCATCAGCGTATCAAATCTGGTGAAGAAATATATTTTCGTTACGAAGTTACAACCATTTATGTGTAAAAAAACACAAAATTTGAATGTAATTTTTCGTTTTATGCAATTTTCGGCCATTTCTGATGAAAATTTTAATATAACGCCAATAGAACTTTTTGTTCAGAAGGTAAGGTTAGTTTCTTCCTATGGTGTTTTCGAGTCGATCGGAAAAACGCTCGCGGAGATATTCACGCGTGTTTTTTAAGCGCTATTTTACTGCGCAGGGTTAACCGTAAGGCGAATTCTGGCATGTTTGGTATCGTTGGACTCGGCATCTATTCAGAACTCCAAAGAAACAAGTCCCATGAAAATACGTCAATCACAGCCAAAGTTATAGGCGTGTAAAGCATAAGTCTGGCCACTAGGTGGCGCTGCGACGAAACTGTGCATACACCCTCAGTTCCTGACTGGCATCTCACGTACCAAGTGTCGTGTCAATAGGCTTAAGTTTGGCGAAGATACAGCCTAAAATGTGTTTTTTTGCACTCTACGTAAAATTCGTTGACGTGCTATACGACAACGGATTGGTTTATCGAAATTCTTTTAATAACTTTTTGCCTTGTGTATCTCTAGATGCTGCATACCATTTTTGGGGGCAATCGGACAAAAGCTCTAGGACGAGTTCGCAAAAGTAGGTTTTACGAATAATTCAAAATGGCGGAAAAATTTTCATGACGGAAAATGACGTCATAGGGTCCAATCGAATCGCCTCGAGCCAAGGAATCAGAGGAAACAAGAATTTTGTTTCTTGGCCTTACGGATCAGAAGTTATAAGCAAAAACATAAGTGCAACTTTGGACTGTTGGTGGCGCTAGCGGGTTAGACATAGAGACTCCAAATTTGCTGTGGGGACACATTGGACTGTCCTCTATCAGTGTGCCAAATTTCATAACTTTCCTACGTACGGTTCTATGGGCTGCCATAGACCGCAATGGCGGAAGAAGAATAACTAATAATAAATATAGCTGCAAGCAGCAATGCCGGGGTCAAGCCGAAAAGGGCACAAAAGGATGCAAAATTGAGATTGGATAAGCAGATTGAAGAACCTAGGTAAACCTAATAATTTTAGATGAAAAAACAAAAAGTTATCAACAAAAACAATCTAAGTTCTTGTCTACTGCAATCGTCTTTCTATTATTGACAAGCATGGAACATTAGAGCACTGAAGGACATGTGAGTGGTGTTTGCAGTGGCAAATTATGGGTCACATCATGTCACAACAAGTTTAATTAGTCAAAAGAGACCATCCCTGTGTCTCTACGATGTTCTGATGCAGAGATATAGCTTTTGCAAAAACGGTTGATAAGGTATTCTCAATGGTTGCTAGGGAGTGAATTGGCAACCACCAGTGATTATAGTCAAAGCCATGAAAGGAATAATCCATAATGACTCATGGTTTTAGATGTGTTGTTGCAGTAGTTTTAGGTAAAAATACCATATTCTATCTCAAAACCAGTAGGTGGCGCAATGACAAAATTGTGCATGCAACAACAGGTCATGATTGTGTTATATCTAGCTAGTTTTATGTCTATACACTTTAGTTTAGTGAAGAAACAGTTGTATGACCATAGGGCTGGCTTGTTATCAAAGGTTTTGTTCAATTATAAGGCCATCTAGTGGTGCAAGCATACAATTTTTTTTGTGTAGGCTCAGAATGTGCTCATGCATCAGCGTATCAAATCTGGTGGAAAAATATATTTTCGTTACAAAGTTACAACCATTTATGTGTAAAAAACACAGAATTTGAAGGTATTTTTTCGTTTTTTGCAATTTTCGGCCATTTCTGATAAAAATTTTAATATAACGTCAATAGAACTTTTTGTTCAGAAGGTAAGGTTAGTTTCTTCCTATGGTGTTTTCGAGTCAATCGGAAAAACGCTCGTGGAGATATTCACGCGTGTTTTTTAAGCGCTATTTTGCTGCACAGGGTTAACCGTAAGGCGAATTCTGGCATGTTTGGTATCGTTGGACTCGGCAACTATTCAGAACTCCAAACAAACAAGTCCTGTGAAAATACATCAATTGGAGCCAAAGTTATAGGTGTATAAATCATTTTTCTGGCCACTAGGTGGCGCTGCGACGAAACTGTGCATGCACCCTCAGTTCCTGACTGGCATCACAAGTACCAAGTGTCGTGTCAATAGGCCTAAGTTTGACGAAGATACAGCCTAAAATCTGTTTTTTTGCGCTCTACGTAAAATTTGTTAAGGCGGTATTCAACAACGGATTGCTGTATCAAAATTCTTTTGATAACTTTTTGCCATGAGTGTCTCAAGATGATACATACCAATTTTGGTGGCAATCGGACAAAAGCTCTAGGACGAGTTCGAAAAAGTAGGTTTTACGAATAATTCAAAATGGCGGACACATTTTCATGACGGAAAATAACGACATAGGGTCCAATGGAATCGTCTTGAGCCAAGGAATCAGAGGAACCAAGAATTTTGTTTCTAGGGCTTACGGATAAGAAGTTATAGGCAAAAACATAAGTGCAACTTTGGACTGTTGGTGGCGCTAGTGGGTTAGACATAGAGACTCCAAATTTGCTGTGGGGACACATTGGACTGTCCTTTATCAGTGTGCCAAATTTCATAACTTTCCTACGTACGGTTCTATGGGCTGCCATAGACCGCAATGGCGGAAGAAGAATAACTAATAATAAATATAGCTGCAAGCAGCGATACCGGGGTCAAGCCGAACATGGCAAAAAATGATTCATACGTGATGACTGCCATGATTTAACATCTAAGTTTGCATTAGTTTTATGAAAAAAAAGCATTTTCTTCCTATCTTGAGACCACTAGGTGGCACTGTGCCAAAAGAACAGATGGTGCCTCAGGTCATAACTGTGATGACACATACCAAATTTAGTGTAAATACAATAAGGCGATACGGAGATATAGCCTTAAATGACTTGACCACTAGGGGGCACTGACCAAAAAATAAATTGTGACTCAGGTCTTGATTGTGATGACACCCACCAAATTTGGTGTAAATACAATAAAGAGATGCAGAGATATAGCCTTAAATGACTTAACCACTAGGGGGCACTGACCAAACAATAAATTGTGACTCAGGTCTTGATTGTGATGACACCCACCAAATTTGGTGTAAATACGATAAAGAGATGAAGAGATATAGCTTCAAATCTCTTGACCACTAGGGGGCGCCGAAAAGTTTACAAGTCCTCCCAGAACATGTTGCTGATGAACCATACCAAGTTTCATAACAATACGCAATTGCGTTTCTGAAATACTTGAATTTAAAGAAAAAATTCAAAATGTCCGACACACAAAATGGCCGACCAAAAACCATTTGGTATCGTTTGACTCGGCATGCCTCACGAAATCTAACAAAACTAGTCTCATAATTTTACATTCAGGTTTGCAGTAGTTATAAGCAAAAAGAGACATTTTTTATATCTCGTGACCAGTAGGGGGCAGTGTGACGAAATGGTGCATGCACCCTCAGGTCATCACTGTTATGACATATACCAAGTCTCATATTAATACGCAAAAGTTTTGCGAAGATACAGGCTCAAACACATTTTGGCGTGCTCGCCCTCACATTCTTTGATGCGTTATACGACAACGGATAGGTCTACCGAAAAGCTTTTGATAACTTTTTGTCTAGAGTGTCTCTAGATGATGCATACCAAAAATCAAGCCAATCACACAAGCGCTCTAGGAGGAGTTCGAAAAAGTAGGTGTTCAATATAATTCAAAATGGCCGACAGGAAGTAGGTTTGACTCAGACATATTTGATACAGTCGGACTCAGCATGAGCCAAGGAATCAATAGAGTGAAGTCTTATGTCATAGTGGCAATTTAATCAAATGATATAAAGATTTTAAACAATTTATTTACATATCCTGACCACTAGGTGGCGCCGTCCTAAAGATTTATAGGTGCGCTCAGAACATGTCACTGATGAACCATGCCAAATTTCGTAGCGATACGCCATTCTGTTTGTGAAATACTGAACTTAATGAGAAAATTCAAAATGGCCGACACCCAAAATGGCCGACCGAAAACCGTTTGGTATCGTTTGACTCGGCATGCCTCAAGGAATCTAACAAGACCACCTTCATGATTTTAGACTCAAGTTTGAAGTAGTTATAAGCGAAAATAGGCATTTTTCGAATCTCGTGACCACTAGGTGGCGCTGTGACGAAACGTTGCAGGCACCCTCAGGTCATGACTGTAATGACATATACCAAGTTTCGTGTCGATACAATAAAGTTTTGCGAAGATAAGGCCTCACGTCCGTTTTGGCGTGCTCGCCGCCATATATGTTGTCAATTTATACGAGAACGCATTGGTCTATCAAAAAGCTTTTGATAACTTTTTGTCTGGGGTGTCTCTAGATGCTACATACCAAAGGACATGCAAATCGGACGGACGGTCTAGGAGGAGTTCGAAAAAGTAGGTTTTACGGAAAATTCAAAATGGCGGAAAGATGTGCATGACACAAATGACATCAATGTGTGCATTTGAATCATCATGAGCCAAGGATTCAGAGGAAACAAGAATTTAGTTTCTAGGACTCACGGGTCAGAAGTTATGAGCATGAACATAAGTGGATTTTTGGACTGTTGGTGGCGCTAGAGGGTTTGAGTCAGACACACCAATGTTGCTATAGTAACTTCTGAGACTGTCCTCTACATGTGTGCCAAATTTCATAACTTTCCTATGTACGGTTCTATGGGCTGCCATTGACTTTTGGGTGGAAGAACGAGGAAGATAAATAATAATAATAATAATAAGAAAACTAACAATAACAATAGGGTTCTACGCCACTTCGTGGCTTGACCCCTAAATATAGCTGCAAGCAGCAATGCCGGGGTCAAGCCGAAAAGGGCACAAAAGGATGTAAAATTGAGATTGGATAAGCAGATTGAAGAACCTAAGTAAACCTAATAATTTTAGATGAAAAAACAAAAAAGTTATCCACAAAAATAATCTAAGTTCATGTCTACTGCAATCGTCCTTCTGTTATTGACAATCAGGGAACATTAGAGCACTGAAGGACATGTGAGTGGTGTTTGCAGTGGCAAAACATGGGTCACATCATGTTATAACAAGTTTAATTAGTCAAAAGAGACCATCCCCGTGTCTCTACGATGTTCTGATGCAGAGATATAGCTTTTGCAAAAACGGTTGATAAGGTATTCTCAATGGTTGCTAGGGAGTGAATTGGCAAACACCAGTGATTATAGTCAAAGCCATGAAAGGAATAATCCATGATGACTCATGGTTTTAGATGTGTTATTGCAGTAGTTTTAGGCAAAAATACCATATTCTATCTCAAAACCAGTAGGTGGCGCAATGACAAAATTGTGCATGCAACATCAGGTCATGATTGTGTTACATCTAGCTAGTTTTATGACTATACACTTTAGTTTAGTTAAGAAACAGTTGTATGACCATAGGGCTGGCTTGTTATCAAAGGTTTTGTTCAATTATAAGGCCATCTAGTGGTGCAAGCATACAATTTTTTTTGTGTAGCCTCAGAATGTGCTCATGCATGAGCGTATCAAATCTGGTGAAAAAATCTCTTTTCGTTACGAAGTTACAACCATTTATGTGTAAAAAACACAAAATTTGAAGGTAATTTTTCGTTTTTTGCAATTTTCGGCCATTTCTGATGAAAATTTTAATATAACGCCAATAGAACTTTTTATTCAGAAGGTAAGGTTAGTTTCTTCCTATGGTGTTTTCGAGTCGATCGGAAAAACGTTCGCGGAGATATTCACGCGTGTTTTTTAAGCGCTATTTTGCTGCGCAGGGTTAACCGTAAGGCGAATTCTGGCATGTTTGGTACCGTTGGACTCGGCAACTATTCAGAACTCCAAGGAAACAAGTCCCATGAAAATACGTCAATCGGAGCCAAAGTTATAGGCGTGTAAAACATATGTCTGACCACTAGGTGGCGCTGTGACGAAACTCTGCATGCACCCTTAGTTCCTGACTGGCATCACAAATACAAAGTATCGTGTCAATAGGCGTAAGTTTGGCAAAGATACAGCCTAAAATCCGTTTTTTTGCGCTCTACGTAAAATTCGTTGATGCGCTATATGACAACGGATTGGTTTATCCAAATTCTTTTAATAACTTTTTGCCTTGAGTGTCTCTAGATGGTGCATACCGATTTTCAAGGCAATCCGGCAAAAGCTCTAGGACGAGTTCGCAAAAGTAGGTTTTATGAATATTTAAAAATGGCGGGAAAATTTTCATGACGGAAAATGACGTCATAGGGTCCATTCAAATCGTCTTGAGCCAAGGAATCAGAGGAAACAAGAATTTAATTTCTAGGACTTCCGGGTCAGAAGTTATAAGCAAAAATGTAAGTGCAACTTTGGACTGTTGGTGGCGCTAGCGGGTTTGAGATAGAGACTCCAAATTTGCTGTGGATATTATTTGGACTGTCCTCTATCAGTGTGCCAAATTTCATAACTTTCCTACGTACGGTTCTATGGGCTGCCATAGACCGCAAGGTGACAGGAAGAATAATAAATAAGAATAAATAATAATAAGAAAACTAACAGATACAATAGGGGTCTTCGCCCATTCTGGGCTTGACCCCTAAATATAGCTGCAAGCAGCGATACCGGGGTCAAGCCAAACATGGCCAAAATCGATTCATACTTGATGACTGTCATAATTTAAGATCTAAGTTTGCATTAGTTTTATGAAAAAATAGCAATTTTTTGTATCTTGAGACCACTAGGTGGCGCTTTGCCGAAACAATAGATGGTGCCTCAGGTCATGACTGTGATGACACATACCAAATTTAGTGTAAATACAATAAAGCGATACGGAGATATAGCCTTAAATGACTTGACCACTAGGGGGCACTGACCAAACAATAAATTGTGACTCGGGTCTTGATTGTGATGACACCCACCAAATATGGTGTAAATACAATAAAGCGATACGGAGATATAGCCTTAAATGACTTGACCACTAGGGGGCACTGACCAAATAATAAATTGTGACTCAGGTCTTGATTGTGATGACACCCACCAAATTTGGTGTAAATACAATAAAGAGATACAGAGATATAGCCTTAAATGACTTGACCACTAGGGGGCACTAACCAAACAATAAATTGTGACTCAGGTCTTGATTGTGATGACACCCACCAAATTTGGTGTAAATACAATAAAGAGATGCAGAGATATAGCCTTAAATAACTTGACCACTAGGGGGCACTGACCAAAAAATAAATTGTGACTCAGGTCTTGATTGTGATGACACCCACCAAATTTGGTGTAAATATGATAAAGAGATGCAGAGATATAGCTTCAAATCTCTTGACCACTAGGGGGCACCGAAAAGTTTACAAGTCCTCCCAGAACATGTTGCTGATGAACCATACCAAGTTTCATAACAATACGCAATTGCGTTTCTGAAATACTTGAACTTAAAGAAAAAATTCAAAATGGCCGACACACAAAATGGCCGACCAAAAACCATTTGGTATCGTTTGACTCGGCATGCCTCAAGAAATCTAACAAGACCAGTCTCATAATTTTACATTCAAGTTTGCAATAGTTATAAGCAAAAGTAGACATTTTTTATATCTCGTGACCAGTAGGGGGCAGTGTGACGAAATGGTGCATGCACCCTCAGGTCATCACTGGTATGACATATACCAAGTCTCATATTAATACGCAAAAGTTTTGCGAAGATACAGGCTCAAACACATTTTGGCGTGCTCGCCCTTGCATTCTTTGATGCGTTATACGACAACGGATAGGTCTACTGAAAAGCTTTTGATAACTTTTTGTCTAGAGTGTCTCTAGACGATGCATACCAAAAATCAAGCCAATCACACGAGCGCTCTAGGAGGAGTTCGAAAAAGTAGGTGTTCAATATAATTCAAAATGGCCGACAGGAAGTAGGTTTGACTCAGACATATTTTATACCGTCGGACTCAGCATGAGCCAAGGAATCAATTGAGTGAAGTCTTATGTCAGTGTGGCAATTTAATCAAATGATATAAAGATTTTAAACAATTTATTTACATATCCTGACCACTAGGTGGCGCTGTCTTAAAGATTTATAGGTGCGCTCAGAACATGTCACTGATGAACCATGCCAAATTTCGTAGCGATACGCCATTCTGTTTGTGAAATACTGAACTTAATGAGAAAATTCAAAATGGCCGACACCCAAAATGGCCGACCGAAAACCGTTTGGTATCGTTTGACTCGGCATGCCTCAAGGAATCTAACAAGACCTCCTTCATGATTTTAGACTCAAGTTTGAAGTAGTTATAAGCGAAAATAGGCATTTTTCGAATCTCGTGACCACTAGGTGGCGCTGTGACGAAACATTGCAGGCACCCTCAGGTCATGACTGTTATGACATATACCAAGTTTCGTGTCGATACAATAAAGTTTTGCGAAGATACGGCCTCACGTCCGTTTTGGCGTGCTCGCCGCCATATATGTTGTCAATTTATATGAGAACGCATTGGTCTATCAAAAAGCTTTTGATAACTTTTTGTCTTGGGTGTCTCTAGATGCTACATACCAAAGGACATGCAAATCGGACAAACGGTCTAGGAGGAGTTCGAAAAAGTAGGTTTTACGAAAAATTCAAAATGGCGGAAAGATGTGCATGACACAAATGACATCAATGTGTGCAATTGAATCATCATGAGCCAAGGATTCAGAGGAAACAAGAATTTAGTTTCTAGGACTCACGGGTCAGAAGTTATGAGCATGAACATAAGTGGATTTTTGGACTGTTGGTGGCGCTAGAGGGTTTGAGTCAGACACACCAATGTTGCTATAGTAACTTCTTAGACTGTCCTCTACATGTGTGCCAAATTTCATAACTTTCCTATGTACGGTTCTATGGGCTGCCATTGACTTCAATGGAGGAAGAAGGAAGAAGAATAATAATAAGAAAACTAACAGATACAATAGGTGTCTACGCCACTTCGTGGCTTGACCCCTAATAATAAAATTAAGAAAACTAACGGATACAATAGGGGTCTTCGCCCCTTCGGGGCTTGACCCCTAATTAGGGGTCAAGCCCCGAAGGGGCGTAGAACCCTATTGTTATTGTTAGTTTTCTTATTATTATTATTATTATATATTATTCTTCTTCTTGTTCTTCCGCCATTAAAGTCAATGGCAGCCCATAGAACCGTACATAGGAAAGTTATGAAATTTGGCACACATGTAGAGGACGGTCTTAGAAGTTACTTTAGCAACATTGGTGTGTCTGACTCAAACCCTCTAGCGCCACCAACAGTCCAAAAATCCACTTATGTTCATGCTCATAACTTCTGACCCGTGAGTCCTAGAAACTAAATTCCTGTTTCTTCTGAATCCTTGGCTCATGCTGATTCAATTGCATACGTTGATGTCATTTGTGTCATGCAAATCTTTCCGCCATTTTGATTTTTCCGTAAAACCTACTTTTTCGAACTCCTCCTAGAGCGTCCGTCCGATTTGCATGTCCTTTGGTATATAGCATCTAGAGACACCCCAGACAAAAAGTTATCAAAAGCTTTTTGATAGACCAATGCGTTCTCGTATAAATTGACAACATATATGGCGGCGAGCACGCCAAAACGGACGTGAGGCCATATCTTCGCAAAACTTTATTGTATCGACACGAAACTTGGTATATGTCATTATAGTCATGACCTGAGGGTGCCTGCAACGTTTTGTCACAGCGCCACCTAGTGGTCACGAGATTCGAAAAATGCATATTTTCGCTTATAACTACTTCAAACTTGAGTCTAAAATCATGAAGGTGGTCTTGTTAGATTCCTTGAGGCATGCCGAGTCAAACGATACCAAACGGTTTTCGGTCGGCCATTTTGGGTGTCGGCCATTTTGAATTTTCTCATTAAGTTCAGTATTTTACAAACAGAATGGCGTATCGCTACGAAATTTGGCATGGTTAATCAGTGACATGCTCTGAGCGCACCTATAAATCTTTAGGACGGCGCCACCTAGTGGTAAGGATATGTAAATAAATTGTTTAAAATCTTTATAGCATTTGATTCAATTGCCAGTATAACAATAGACTTCACTCTATTGATTCCTTGGCTCATGCTGAGTCCGACTGTACAAAATATGTCTGAGTCAAACCTACTTCCTGTCGGCCATTTTGAATTATATTGAACACCTACTTTTTCGAACTCCTCCTAGAGCGCTCGTGTAATTGGCTTGATTTTTGGTATGCATCATCTAGAGACACTCTAGACAAAAAGTTATCAAAAGCTTTTCGGTAGACCTATCGGTTGTCGTATAACGCATCAAAGAATGCGAGGGCGAGCACGCCAAAATGTGTTTGAGCCTGTATCTTCACAAAACTTTTGTGTATTAATATGAGACTTGGTATATGTCATAACAGTGATGACCTGAGGGTGCATGCACAATTTCGTCACACTGCCCCCTACTGGTCACGAGATATAAAAAATGTCTATTTTTGCTTATAACTACTGCAAACTTGAATGTAAAATTATGAGACCGGTCTTGTTAGATTTCGTTAGGCATGCCGAGTCAAACGATACCAAAAGGTTTTTGGTCGGCCATTTTGTGTGTCGACCATTTTGAATTTTTTCTTTAAGTTCAAGTATTTGAGAAACGCAATTGCGTATTGTTATGAAACTTGGTATGGTTCATCACCAACATGTTCTGGGAGGACTTGTAAACTTTTCGGCGCCCCCTAGTGGTCAAGAGATTTGAAGCTATATCTCTGCATCTCTTTATCGTATTTACACCAAATTTGGTGGGTGTCATCACAATCAAGACCTGAGTCACAATTTATTGTTTGGTCAGTGCCCCCTAGTGGTCAAGTCATTTAAGGCTATATCTCCGTATCGCTTTATTGTATTTACACTAAATTTGGTATGTGTCATCACAGTCATAACCTGAGGCACCATCTATTGTTTCGGCAAAGCGCCACCTAGTGGTCTCAAGATACAAGAAAATTACTATTTTTTTATAAAACAAATGCAAACTTAGATCTTAAATCATGACAGTCATCACGTATGAATCATTTTTTGCCATGTTTGGCTTGACCCCGGTATCGCTGCTTGCAGCTATATTTAGGGGTCAAGCCCCGAAGGGGCGTAGAACCCTATTGTTATTGTTAGTTTTCTTATTATTATTATTATTTATCTTCCTCGTTCTTCCGCCGAAAGTCAATGGCAGCCCATAGAACCGTACATAGGAAAGTTATGAAATTTGGCACACATGTAGAGGACAGTCTCAGAAGTTACTATAGCAACATTGGTGTGTCTGACTCAAACCCTCTAGCGCCACCAACAGTCCAAAAATCCACTTATGTTCATGCTCATAACTTCTGACCCATGAGTCCTAGAAACTAAATTCTTGTTTCCTCTGAATCCTTTGCTCATGATGATTCAATTGCACACTTTGATGTCATTTGTGTCATGCACATCTTTCCGCCATTTTGAATTTTCCGTAAAACCTACTTTTTCGAACTCCTCCTAGACCGTCCGTCCGATTTGCATGTCCTTTGGTATGTAGCATCTAGAGACACCCCAGACAAAAAGTTATCAAAAGCTTTTTGATAGACCAATGCGTTCTCGTATAAATTGACAACATATATGGCGGCGAGCACGCCAAAACGGACGTGAGGCCGTATCTTCGCAAAACTTTATTGTATCGACACGAAACTTGGTATATGTCATTACAGTCATGACCTGAGGGTGCCTGCAACGTTTCGTCACAGCGCCACCTAGTGGTCACGAGATTCGAAAAATGCATATTCTCGCTTATAACTACTTCAAACTTGAGCCTAAAATCACGAAGGTGGTCTTGTTAGATTCCTTGAGGCATGCCGAGTCAAACGATACCAAACAGTTTTCGGTCGGCCATTTTGGGTGTCGGCCATTTTGAATTTTCTCATTAAGTTCAGTATTTCACAAACAGAATGGCGTATCGCTACGAAATTTGGCATGGTTCATCAGTGACATGTTCTGAGCGCACTTATAAATCTTTAGGACAGCGCCACCTAGTGGTCAGGATATGTAAATAAATTGTTTAAAATGTTTATATCATTTGATTAAATTGCCACTATGACATAAGACTTCACTCTATTGATTCCTTGGCTCATGCTGAGTCCGACTGTACCAAATATGTCTGAGTCAAACCTACTTCCTGTCGGCCATTTTGAATTATATTGAACACCTACTTTTTCGAACTCCTCCTAGAGCGCTCGTGTGATTGGCTTGATTTTTGGTATGCATCATCTAGAGACACTCTAGACAAAAAGTTATCAAAAGCTTTTCGGTAGACCTATTTGTTGTCGTATAACGCATCAAAGAATGCGAGGGCGAGCACGCCAAAATGTGTTTGAGCCTGAATCTTCGCAAAACTTTTGTGTATTAATATGAGACTTGCTATATGTCATAACAGTGATGACCTGAGGGTGCATGCACCATTTCGTCACACTGCCCCCTACTGGTCACGAGATATAAAAAATGTCTATTTTTGCTTATAACTACTGCAAACTTGAATGTAAAATTATGAGAGTGGTCTTGTTAGATTTCGTGAGGCATGCCGAGTCAAACGATACCAAATGGTTTTTGGTCGGCCATTTTGTGTGTCGGCCATTTTGAATTTTTCTTTAAGTTCAAGTATTTCAGAAACGCAATTGCGTATTGTTATGAAACTTGGTATGGTTCATCAGCAACATGTTCTGGGAGGACTTGTAAACTTTCCGGTGCCCCCTAGTGGTCAAGAGATTTGAAGCTATATCTCTGCATCTCTTTATCGTATTTACACCAAATTTGGTGGGTGTCATCACAATCAAGACCTGAGTCACAATTTATTTTTTGGTCAGTGCCCCCTAGTGGTCAAGTTATTTAAGGCTATATCTCTGCATCTCTTTATTGTATTTACACCAAATTTGGTGGGTGTCATCACAATCAAGACCTGAGTCACAATTTATTTTTTTGGTCAGTGCCCCCTAGTGGTCAAGTCATTTAAGGCTATATCTCTGCATCTCTTTATTGTATTTACACCAAATTTGGTGGGTGTCATCACAATCAAGACCTGAGTCACAATTAATTTTTTGGTCAGTGCCCCCTAGTGGTCAAGTTATTTAAGGCTATATCTCTGCATCTCTTTATTGTATTTACACCAAATTTGGTATGTGTCATCACAGTCATGACCTGAGGTACCATCTATTCTTTCGGCACAGTGCCACCTAGTGGTCTCAAGATAGGAAAAAAATGCTTTTTTTTCATAAAACTAATGCAAACTTAGATGTTAAATCATGGCAGTCATCACGTATGAATCATTTTTTGCCATGTTCGGCTTGACCCCGGTATCGCTGCTTGCAGCTATATTTATTATTATTCTTGTTCCGCGTTCTTCCACCCAAAAGTCAATGGCAGCCCATAGAACCGTACGTAGGAAAGTTATGAAATTTGGCACACATGTAGAGGACAGTCTCAGAAGTTACTATAGCAACATTGGTGTGTCTGACTCAAACCCTCTAGCGCCACCAACAGTCCAAAAATCCACTTATGTTCATGCTCATAACTTCTGACCCGTGAGACCTAGAAACTAAATTCTTCTTTCCTCTGAATCCTTTGCTCATGATGATTCAATTGCACACATTGATGTCATTTGTGTCATGCACATCTTTCCGCCATTTTGAATTTTCCGTAAAACCTACTTTTTCGAACTCCTCCTAGACCGTTCGTCCGATTTGCATGTCCTTTGGTATGTAGCATCTAGAGACACCCCAGACAAAAAGTTATCAAAAGCTTTTTGATAGACCAATGCGTTCTCGTATACAGTGACAACATATATGGCGGCGAGCACGCCAAAACGGACGTGAGGCCGTATCTTCGCAAAACTTTATTGTATCGACACGAAACTTGGTATATGTCATTACAGTCATGACCTGAGGGTGCCTGCAACGTTTCGTCACAGCGCCACCTAGTGGTCACGAGATTCGAAAAATGCCTATTTTCGCTTATAACTACTTCAAACTTGAGTCTAAAATCATGAAGGTGGTCTTGTAAGATTCCTTGAGGCATGCCGAGTCAAACGATAACAAACGGTTTTCGGTCGGCCATTTTGGGTGTCGGCCATTTTGAATTTTCTCATTAAGTTCAATATTTCACAAACAGAATGACGTATCGCTACGAAATTTGGCATGGTTCATCAGTGACATGTTCTGAGCGCACCTATAAATCTTTAGGACAGCGCCACCTAGTGGTCAGGATATATAAATAAATTGTTTAAAATCTTTATAGCATTTGATTCATTTGCCACACTGAAATGAGACTTCACTCTATTGATTCCTTGGCTCGTGCTGAGTCCGACTGTACCAAATATGATAGAGTCAAACCTACTTCCTGTCGGCCATTTTGAATTATATTGAACACCTACTTTTTCGAACTCCTCCTAGAGCGCTCGTGTGATTGGCTTGATTTTTGGTATGCATCATCTAGAGACACTCTAGACAAAAAGTTATCAAAAGATTTTCGGTAGACCTATCCGTTGTCGTATAACGCATCAAAGAATGCGAGGGCGAGCACGCCAAAATGTGTTTGAGCCTGTATCTTCGCAAAACTTTTGCGTATTAATATGAGACTTGGTAAATGTCATAACAGTGATGACCTGAGGGTGCATGCACCATTTTGTCACACTGCCCCCTACTGGTCACGAGATATAAAAAATGTCTATTTTTGCTTATAACTACTGCAAATTTGAATGTAAAATTATGAGACTGGTCTTGTTAGATTTCGTGAGGCATGCCGAGTCAAACGATAACAAATGGTTTTTGGTCGGCCATTTTGTGTGTCGGCCATTTTGAATTTTTTCTTTAAATTCAAGTATTTCAGAAACGCAATTGCGTATAGTTATGAAACTTGGTACGGTTCATCAGCAACATGTTCTGGCAGAACTTGTAAACCTTTTGGCACCCCCTAGTGGTCAAGAGATTTGAAGCTATATCTCTGCATGTCTTTATCGTATTTACACCAAATTTGGTGGGTGTCATCACAATCAAGACCTGAGTCATAATTTATGGTTTGGTCAGTGTCCCCTAGTGGTCAAGTCATTTAAGGCTATATCTCCATATCGCTTTATCGTATTTACACTAAATTTGGTATGTGTCATCACAGTCATGACCTGAGGCACCATCTATTCTTTCGGCACAGTGCCACCTAGTGGTCTCAAGATACAAAAAATTGCTTTTTTTTTACATAAAACTAATGCAAACTTAGATCTTAAATCATGACAGTCCTCACGTATGAATCATTATTTGCCATGTTTGGCTTGACCCCGGTATCGCTGCTTGCAGCTATATTTATTTATCTTCCTCGTTCTTCCGCCGAAAGTCAATGGCAGCCCATAGAACCGTACGTAGGAAAGTTATGAAATTTGGCACACATGTAGAGGACAGTCTCAGAAGTTACTATAGCAACATTGGTGTGTCTGACTCAAACCCTCTAGCGCCACCAACAGTCCAAAAGTCCACTTATGTTCATGCTCATAACTTCTGACCCATGAGTCCTAGAAACTAAATTCTTGTTTCCTCTGAATCCTTGGCTCATGATGATTCAAATGCACACATTGATGTCATTTGTGTCATGCACATCTTTCCGCCATTTTGAATTTTCCGTAAAACCTACTTTTTCGAACTCCTCCTAGAGCGTTTGTCCGATTTGCATGTCCTTTGGTATCTAGCATCTAGAGACACCCCTGACAAAAAGTTATCAAAAGCTTTTTGATAGACCAATGTGTTCTCGTATACCGTGACAACATATACGACGGCGAGCACGCCAAAACGGACGTGAGGCTGTATCTTCGCAACACTTTGGTGTATCGACACAAAACTTGGTATATGTCATTACAGTCATGACCTGAGGGTGCCTGCAACATTTCGTCACAGCGCCACCTAGTGGTCACGAGATTCAAAAAATGCCTATTTTTGCTTATAACTACTTCAAACTTGAGTCTAAAATCATGAAGGTGGTCTTGTTAGATTCCTTGAGGCATGCCGAGTCAAACGTTATCAAACGGTTTTCGGTCGGCCATTTTGGGTGTCGGCCATTTTGAATTTTCTCATTAAGTTCAGTATTTCACAAACAGAATGGCGTATCGCTAAGAAATTTGGCATGGTTCATCAGAGACATGTTCTGAGCGCACATATAAATCTTTAGGACTGCGCCACCTAGTGGTCAGGATATGTAAAGAAATTGTTTAAAATCTTTATTTTATTCGATTAAATTGCCACACTGACATGAGACTTCACTCCTTTGATTCCTTGGCTCGTGCTGAGTCCGACTGTACCAAATATGTCTGAGTCAAACCTACTTCCTGTCGGCCATTTTGAATTATATTGAACACCTATTTTTTCGAACTCCTCCTAGAGCGCTCGTGTGATTGGCTTGATTTTTGGTATGCATCATCTAGAGACACTCCAGACAAAAAGTTATCAAAAGCTTTTCAGTAGACCTATCCGTTGTCGTATAACGCATCAAAGAATGCGAGGGCGAGCACGCCAAAATGTGTTTGAGCCTGTATCTTCGCAAAACTTTTGCGTATTAATATGAGACTTGGTATATGTCATAACAGTGATGACCTGAGGGTTCATGCAACATTTCATCACACTGCCCCCTACTGGTCACGAGATATAAAAAATGTCTATTTTTGCTTATAACTACTGCAAACTTGAATGTAAAATTATGAGAGTGGTCTTGTTAGATTTCTTGAGGCATACCGAGTCAAACGATACCAAATGGTTTTTGGTCGGCCATTTTGTGTGTCGGCCATTTTGAATTTTTTCTTTAAGTTCAAGTATTTCAGAAACGCAATTGCGTATTGTTATGAAACTTGGTATGGTTCATCAGCAACATGTTCTGGGAGATTTGAAGGTATATCTCTGCATCTCTTTATCGTATTTACACCAAATTTGGTGGGTGTCATCACAATCAAGGCCTGAGTTACAATTTATTGTTTGGTCAGTGCCCCCTAGTGGTCAAGTCATTTAAGGCTATATCTCCGTATCGGTTTATTGTATTTACACTAAATTTGGTATGTGTCATCACAGTCATGACCTGAGGCACCATCTATTCTTTCGGCACAGCGCCACCTAGTGGTCTCAAGATACGAAAAAATTGCTATTTTTTTATAAAACTAATGCAAACTTAGATCTTAAATCATGACAGTCATCATGTATGAATCATTTTTTGCCATGTTTGGCTTGACCCCGGTATCGCTGCTTGCAGCTATATTTATTATTATTATTATAAAAAGAAAACTAACAAATACAATAGGGGTCTTCGCCCCTTCGGGGCTTGACCCCTAATAATAAGAAAACTAACAAATATAGCTGCAAGCAGCGATACCGGGGTCAAGCCAAACATGGCAAAAAATGATTCATACGTGATGACTGTCATGATTTAAGATCTAAGTTTGCATTAGTTTTATGAAAAAATAGCAATTTTTTTGTATCTTGAGACCACTAGGTGGCGCTGTGCCGAAACAATAGATGATGCCTCAGGTCATGACTGTGATGACACATACCAAATTTAGTGTAAATACGACAAACCGATACAGAGATATAGCCTTAAATGACTTGACCACTAGGGGGCACTGACCAAACAATAAATTGTAACTCAGGCCTTGATTGTGATGACACCCACCAAATTTGGTGTGAATACGATAAAGAGATGCAGAGATATAGCTTCAAATCTCTTGACCACTAGGGGGCGCCAAAAAGTTTACAAGTCCTCCCAGAACATGTTGCTGATGAACCATACCAAGTTTCATAACAATACGCAATTGCGTTTCTGAAATACTTGAACTTAAAGAAAAATTCAAAATGGCCGACACACAAAATGGCCGACCAAAAACCATTTGGTATCGTTTGACACACGAAATCTAACAAGACCAGTCTCATAATTTTACAGTCAAGTTTGCAGTAGTTATAAGCAAAAATAGACATTTTTTATATCTCGTGACCAGTAGGGGGCAGTGTGACGAAATGGTGCATGCACCCTCAGGTCATCACTGTTATGACATATACCAAGTCTCATATTAATAAGCAAAAGTTTTGCGAAGATACAGGCTCAAACACATTTTGGCGTGCTCGCCCTCGCATTCTTTGATGCGTTATACGACAACGGATAGGTCTACCGAAAAGCTTTTGATAACTTTTTGTCTAGAGGGTCTCTAGATGATGCCTGCCAAAAATTAAGCCAATCACACAAGCGCTCTAGGAGGAGTTCGAAAAAGTAGGTGTTCAATATATTTCAAAATGGCCGACAGGAAGTATGTTTGACTCAGACATATTTGGTACAGTCGGACTCAACATGAGCCAAGGAATCAATAGAGTGAAGTCTTATGTCATAGTGGCAATTTAATCAAATGATATAAAGATGTTAAACAATTTCTTTACATATCCTGACCACTAGGTGGCGCTGTCCTAAAGATTTATACGTGCGCTCAGAACATGTCACTGATGAACCATGCCAAATTTCGTAGCGATACACCATTCTGTTTGTGAAATACTGAACTTAATGAGAAAATTCAAAATGGCCGACACCCAAAATGGCCGACCGAAAACCGTTTGGTATCGTTTGACTCGGCATGCCTCAAGGAATCTAACAAGACCACCTTCATGATTTTAGACTCAAGTTTGAAGTAGTTATAAGCGAAAATAGGCATTTTTCGAATCTCGTGACCACTAGGTGGCGCTGTGACGAAACGTTGCAGGCACCCTCAGGTCATGACTGTAATGACATATGCCAAGTTTCGTGTCGATACAATAAAGTTTTGCGAAGATACGGCCTCATGTCCGTTTTGGCGTGCTCGCCGCCATTTATGTTGTCCATTTATACGAGAACGCATTGGTCTATCAAAAAGCTTTTGATAACTTTTTGTCTGGGGTGTCTTTAGATGCTACATACCAAAGGACATGCAAATCGGACGAACGCTCTAGGAGGAGTTCGAAAAAGTAGGTTTTACGGAAAATTCAAAATGGCGGAAAGATGTGCATGACAAAAATGACATCAATGTGTGCCATTGAATCATCATGAGCAAAGGATTCAGAGAAAACAAGAATTTAGTTGCTAGGACTCACAAGTCAGAAGTTATGAGCATGAACATAAGTGGATTTTTGGACTGTTGGTGGCGCTAGAGGGTTTGAGTCAGACACACCAATGTTGCTATAGTAACTTCTGAGACTGTCCTCTACATGTGTGCCAAATTTCATAACTTTCCTACGTACGGTTCTATGGGCTGCCATTGACTTTTGGGTGGAAGAACGAGGAAGATGAATAATAATAATAATAAATATAGCTGCAAGCAGCGATACCGGGGTCAAGCCAAACATGGCAAAAAATGATTCATACGTGATGACTGTCATGATTTAAGATCTAAGTTTGCATTAGTTTTATGAAAAAATAGCATTTTTTTGTATCTTGAGACCACTAGGTGGCGCCGTGCCGAAACAATAGATGGTGCCTCAGGTCTTGATTGTGATGACACCCACCAAATTTGGTGTAAATACAATAAAGAGATGCAGAGATATAGCCTTAAATGTCTTGACCACTAGGGGGCACTGACCAAAAAATAAATTGTGACTCAGGTCTTGATTGTGATGACACCCACCAAATTTGGTGTAAATACGATAAAGAGATACAGAGATATAGCTTCAAATCTCTTGACCACTAGGGGGCACCGAAAAGTTTACAAGTCCTCCCAGAACATGTTGCTGATGAACCATACCAAGTTTCATAACAATACGCAATTGCGTTTCTGAAATACTTGAACTTAAAGAAAAATTCAAAATGGCCGACACACAAAATGGCCGACCAAAAACCATTTGGTATTGTTTGACTCGGCATGCCTCACGAAATCTAAAAAAGACCAGTCTCATAATTTTACATTCAAGTTTGCAGTAGTTATAAGCCAAAATAGATATATTTTATATCTCGTGACCAGTAGGGGGCAGTGTGACGAAATGGTGCATGCACCCTCAGGTCATCACTGTTATGACATATACCAAGTCTCATATTAATACGCAAAAGTTTTGCGAAGATACAGGCTCAAACACATTTTGGCGTGCTCGCCCTCGCATTCTTTGATGCGTTATACGACAACGGATAGGTCTAACGAAAATCTTTTGATAACTTTTTGTCTAGAGTGTCTCTAGATGATGCCTACCAAAATTCAAGCCAATCAAACAAGCGCTCTAGGAGGAGTTCGAAAAAGTAGGTCTTCAATATAATTCAAAATGGCCGACAGGAAGTAGGTTTGACTCAGACATACTTGGTACAGTCGGACTCAGCATGAGCCAAGGAATCAATAGAGTGAAGTCTTATGTCATAGTGGCAATTTAATCAAATGAAATAAAGATTTTAAACAATTTATTTACATATCCTGACCACTAGGTGGCGCCGTCCTAAAGATTTATACGTGCGCTCAGAACATGTCACTGATGAACCATGCCAAATTTCGTAGCGATACGCCATTCTGTTTGTGAAATACTGAACTTAATGAGAAAATTCAAAATGGCCGACACCCAAAATGGCCGACCGAAAACCGTTTGGTATCGTTTGACTCGGCATGCCTCAAGGAATCTAACAAGACCACCTTCATGATTTTAGACTCAAGTTTGAAGTAGTTATAAGCGAAAATAGGCATTTTTCGAATCTCGTGACCACTAGGTGGCGCTGTGACGAAACGTTGCAGGCACCCTCAGGTCATGACTGTAATGACATATACCAAGTTTCGTGTCAATACACCAAAGTGTTGCGAAGATACGGCCTCACGT
The DNA here is from genome assembly GCF_027580225.2 of Misgurnus anguillicaudatus. Classification (NCBI taxonomy): domain Eukaryota; kingdom Metazoa; phylum Chordata; class Actinopteri; order Cypriniformes; family Cobitidae; genus Misgurnus; species Misgurnus anguillicaudatus. The sequence continues at coordinate 34,663,501 of NC_073351.2, read as the reverse complement.
CCGTTTTGGCGTGCTCGCCGCCGTATATGTTGTCACGGTATACGAGAACGCATTGGTCTATCAAAAAGCTTTTGATAACTTTTTGTCAGGGGTGTCTATAGATGCTAGATACCAAAGGACATGCAAATCGGACAAACGCTCTAGGAGGAGTTCGAAAAAGTAGGTTTTACGGAAAATTCAAAATGGCGGAAAGATGTGCATGACACAAATGACATCAATGTGTGCATTTGAATCATCATGAGCAAAGGATTCAGAGGGAACAAGAATTTAGTTTCTAGGACTCACGGGTCAGAAGTTATGAGCATGAACATAAGTGGATTTTTGGACTGTTGGTGGCGCTAGAGGGTTTGAGTCAGACACACCAAAGTTGCTATAGTAACTTCTGAGACTGTCCTCTACATGTGTGCCAAATTTCATAACTTTCCTACGTACGGTTCTATGGGCTGCCATTGACTTTTGGGTGGAAGAACGAGGAACAAGAATAACAATAAATATAGCTGCAAGCAGCGATACCGGGGTCAAGCCAAACATGGCAAAAAATGATTCATACGTGATGACTGTCATGATTTAAGATCTAAGTTTGCATTAGTTTTATGAAAAAAATAGCAATTTTTTCGTATCTTGAGACCACTAGGTGGCGTTGTGCCGAAACAATAGATGGTGCCTCAGGTCATGACTGTGATGACACATACCAAATTTAGTGTAAATACGATAAAGCGATACGAAGATATAGCCTTAAATGACTGGACCACTAGGGGGCACTGACCAAAGAATAAATTGTGACTCAGGCCTTGATTGTGATGACACCCACCAAATTTGGTGTAAATACGACAAAGAGATGCAGAGATATAGCTTCAAATTTCTTGACCACTAGGGGGCGCCGAAAAGTTTACAAGTCCTCTCAGAACATGTTGCTGATGAACCATACCAAGTTTCATAACAATACGCAATTGCGTTTCTGAAATACTTGAACTTAAAAAAAAAATTCAAAATGGCCGACACACAAAATGGCCGACCAAAAACCATTTGGTATCGTTTGACTCGGCATGCCTCACGAAAACTAACAAGACCAGTTTCATAATTTTACATTCAAATTTGCAGTAGTTATTAGCAAAAATAAAAAAAAATTATATCTCGTGACCAGTAGGGGGCAGTGTGACGAAATGGTGCATGCACTCTCAGGTCATCACCGTTATGACATATCCCAAGTCTCATATTAATACGCAAAAGTTTTGCGAAGATACAGGCTCAAACACATTTTGGCGTGCTCGCCCTCGCACTCTTTGATACGTTATACGACAACGGATAGGTCTACCGAAAATCTTTTGATAACTTTTTGTCTAGAGTGTCTCTAGATGGTGCATACCAAAAATCAAGCCAATCACACAAGCACTCTAGGAGGAGTTCGAAAAAGTAGGTGTTCAATATAATTCAAAATGGCCGACAGGAAGTAGGTTTGACTCAGACATATTTGGTACAGTCGGACTCAGCATGAGCCAAGGAATCAATAGAGTGAAGTCTTATGTCATAGTGGCAATTTAATCAAATGATATAAAGATTTAAAAAATTGTTTCTACATATCCTAACCACTAGGTGGCGCCGTCCTAAAGATTTATAAGTGTGCTCAGAACATGTCACTGATGAACCATGCCAAATTTCGTAGCGATACGCCATTCTGTTTTTGAAATATTGAACTTAATGAGAAAAGTCAAAATGGCCGACACCCAAAATGGCCGACCGAAAACCGTTTGGTATCGTTTGACTCGGCATGCCTCAAGGAATCTAACAAGACCACCTTCATGATTTTAGACTCAAGTTTGAAGTAGTTATAAGCGAAAATAAGCATTTTTCGAATCTCGTGACCACTAGGTGGCGCTGTGACGAAACGTTGCAGGCACCCTCAGGTCATGACTGTTATGACATATACCAAGTTTCGTGTCGATACAATAAAGTTTTGCGAAGATAAGGCCTCACGTCCGTTTTGGCGTGCTCGCCGCCATATATGTTGTCAATTTATATGAGAACGCATTGGTCTATCAAAAAGCTTTTGATAACTTTTTGTCATGGGTGTCTCTAGATGCTACATACCAAAGGACATGCAAATCAGACAAACGGTCTAGGAGGAGTTAGAAAAAGTAGGTTTTACGAAAAATTCAAAATGGCGGAAAGATGTGCATGACACAAATGACATCAATGTGTGCATTTGAATCATCATGAGCCAAGGATTCAGGGGAAACAAGAATTTAGTTTCTAGGACTCACGGGTCAGAAGTTGTGAGCATGAACATAAGTGGATTTTTGGACTGTTGGTGGCGCTAGAGGGTTTGAGTCAGACACACCAATGTTGCTATAGTAACTTCTGAGACTGTCCTCTACATGTGTACCAAATTTCATAACTTTCCTATGTACGGTTCTATGGGCTGCCATTGACTTCAATGGCGGAAGAACAAGAAGAAGAATAATATATAAATATAGCTGCAAGCAGCGATACCGGGGTCAAGCCAAACATGGCAAAAAATGATTCATACGTGATGACTGTCATGATTTAAGATCTAAGTTTGCATTAGTTTTATGAAAAAATAGCAATTTTTTCATATCTTGAGACCACTAGGTGGCGCGGTGCAGAAACAACAGATGGTGCCTCAGGTCATGACTGTGATGACACATACCAAATTTAGTGTAAATACGATAAAGCAATACAGAGATATAGCCTTAAATGACTTGACCACTAGGGGGCACTAACCAAACAATAAATTGTGACTCAGGTCATGACTGTGATGACACATACCAAATTTAGTGTAAATATGATAAAGCAATACAGAGATATAGCCTTAAATGACTTGACCACTAGGGGGCACTAACCAAACAATAAATTGTGACTCAGGTCTTGATTGTGATGACACCCACCAAATTTGGTGTAAATACAATAAAGAGATGCAGAGATATAGCCTTGAATGACTTGACCACTAGGGGGCACTAACCAAACAATAAATTGTGACTCAGGTCTTGACTGTGATGACACCCACCAAATTTGGTGTAAATACGATAAAGAGATGCAGAGATATAGCTTCAAATCTCTTAACCACTAGGGGGCACCGAAAAGTTTACAAGTCCTCTCAGAACATGTAGGTAATGAACCATACCAAGTTTCATAACAATACACAGTTGCGTTTCTGAAATACTTGAACTTAAAGAAAAATTCAAAATGGCCGACACACAAAATGGCCGACCAAAACCCATTTGGTATCGTTTGACTCGCCATGCCTCACGAAATCTAACAAGACCAGTCTCATAATTTTACATTCAAATTTGCAGGAGTTATAAGCAAAAATAGACATTTTTTATATCTCGTGACCAGTAGGGGGCAGTGTGACGAAATGGTGCATGCACCCTCAGGTCATCACTGTTATGACATATACCAAGTCTCATATTAATACGCAAAAGTTTTGCGAAGATACAGGCTCAAACACATTTTGGCGTGCTCGCCCTCGCATTCTTTGATGCGTTATACGACAACGGATAGGTCTACCGAAAATCTTTTGATAACTTTTTGTCTAGAGTGTCTCTAGATGATGCATACCAAAAATCAAGCCAATCACACGAGCGCTCTAGGAGGAGTTCGAAAAAGTAGGTGTTCAATATAATTCAAAATGGCCGACAGGAAGTAGGTTTGACTCAGACATATTTGATACCGTCGGACTCAGCATGAGCCAAGGAATCAATAGAGTGAAGTCTTATGTCATAGTGGCAATTTAATCAAATGATATAAAGATTTTAAACAATTTATTTACATATCCTGACCACTAGGTGGCGCCGTCCTAAAGATTTATAGGTGCGCTCAGAACATGTCACCGATGAACCATGTCAAATTTCGTAGCGATACGCCATTCGGTTTGTGAAATACTGAACTTAATGAGAAAATTCAAAATGGCCGACAACCAAAATGGCCGACCAAAAACTGTTTGGTATCGTTTGACTCGGCATGCCTCAAGGAATCTAACAAGACCTCCTTCTTGATTTTAGACTCAAGTTTGAAGTAGTTATAAGCGAAAATAGGCATTTTTCGAATCTCGTGACCACTAGGTGGCGCTGTGACAAAACGTTGCAGGCACCCTCAGGTCATGACTGTTATGACATATACCAAGTTTCGTGTCGATACACAAAAGTTTTGCGAAGATACGGCCTCACGTCCGTTTTGGCGTGCTCGCCGCCATATATGTTGTCAATTTATATGAGAACGCAATGGTCTATCAAAAAGCTTTTGATAACTTTTTGTCTTGGGTGTCTCTAGATGCTACATACCAAAGGACATGCAAATCGGACAAACGGTCTAGGAGGAGTTCGAAAAAGTAGGTTTTATGAAAAATTCAAAATGGCGGAAAGATGTGCATGACCCAAATGACATCAATGTGTGCAATTGAATCATCATGAGCCAAGGATTCAGAGGAAACAAGAATTTAGTTTCTAGGTCTCACGGGTCAGAAGTTGTGAGCATGAACATTAGTGGATTTTTGGACTGTTGGTGGCGCTAGAGGGTTTGAGTCAGACACACAAATGTTGCTATAGTAACTTCTGAGACTGTCCTCTACATGTGTGCCAAATTTCATAACTTTCCTATGTACGGTTCTATGGGCTGTCATTGACTTCAATGGCGGAAGAGGAAGAATAATAATAATAATAATAATAATAAGAAAACTAACAATAACAATAGGGTTCTACGCCCCTTCGGGGCTTGACCCCTAATAATAATAATAAATATAGCTGCAAGCAGCGATACCGGGGTCAAGCCAAACATGGCATAAAATGATTCATACGTGATGACTGTCATGATTTAAGATCTAAGTTTGCATTAGTTTTATGAAAAAAAGAGCAATTTTTTGTATCTTGAGACCACTAGGTGGCGCGGTGCAGAAACAATAGATGGTGCCTCAGGTCATGACTGTGATGACACATACCAAATTTAGTGTAAATACGATAAAGCAATACAGAGATATAGCCTTAAATGACTTGACCACTAGGGGGCACTAACCAAACAATAAATTGTGACTCAGGTCTTGATTGTGATGACACCCACCAAATTTGGTGTAAATACAATAAAGAGATGCAGAGATATAGCCTTAAATGACTTGACCACTAGGGGGCACTAACCAAACAATAAATTATGACTCAGGTCTTGATTGTGATGACACCCACCAAATTTGGTGTAAATACAATAAAGAGATGCAGAGATATAGCCTTAAATGACTTGACCACTAGGGGGCACTAACCAAACAATAAATTGTGACTCAGGTCTTGATTGTGATGACACCCACCAAATTTGGTGTAAATACGATAAAGAGATGCAGAGATATAGCTTCAAATCTCTTGACCACTAGGGGGCACCGAAAAGTTTACAAGTCCTCCCAGAACATGTAGGTAATGAACCATACCAAGTTTCATAACAATACACAGTTGCGTTTCTGAAATACTTGAACTTAAAGAAAAATTCAAAATGGCCGACACACAAAATGGCCGACCAAAAACCATTTGGTATCGTTTGACTCGCCATGCCTCACGAAATCTAACAAGACCAGTCTCATAATTTTACATTCAAATTTGCAGTAGTTATAAGCAAAAATAGACATTTTTTATATCTCGTGACCAGTAGGGGGCAGTGTGACGAAATGGTGCATGCACCCTCAGGTCATCACTGTTATGACATATACCAAGTCTCATATTAATACGCAAAAGTTTTGCGAAGATACAGGCTCAAACACATTTTGGCGTGCTCGCCCTCGCATTCTTTGATGCGTTATACGACAACGGATAGGTCTACCGAAAATCTTTTGATAACTTTTTGTCTAGAGTGTCTCTAGATGATGCATACCAAATATCAAGCCAATCACACGAGCGCTCTAGGAGGAGTTCGAAAAAGTAGGTGTTCAATATAATTCAAAATGGCCGACAGGAAGTAGGTTTGACTCAGACATTTTTGATACCGTCGGACTCAGCATGAGCCAAGGAATCAATAGAGTGAAGTCTTATGTCATAGTGGCAATTTAATCAAATGATATAAAGATTTTAAACAATTTATTTACATATCCTGACCACTAGGTGGCGCCGTCCTAAAGATTTATAGGTGCGCTCAGAACATGTCAGCGATGAACCATGCCAAATTTCGTAGCGATACGCCATTCGGTTTGTGAAATACTGAACTTAATGAGAAAATTCAAAATGGCCGACACCCAAAATGGCCGACCAAAAACGGTTTGGTAACGTTTGACTCGGCATGCCTCAAGGAATCTAACAAGACCTCCTTCATGATTTTAGACTCAAGTTTGAAGTAGTTATAAGAGAAAATAGGCATTTTTCGAATCTCTTGACCACGAGGTGGCGCTGTGACGAAACGTTGCAGGCACCCTCAGGTCATGACTGTTATGACATATACCAAGTTTCGTGTCGATACACAAAAGTTTTGCGAAAATACGGCCTCACGTCCATTTTGGCGTGCTCGCCGCCAAATATGTTGTCAATTTATATGAGAACGCATTGGTCTATCAAAAAGCTTTTGATAACTTTTTGTCATGGGTGTCTCTAGATGCTACATACCAAAGGACATGCAAATCGGACAAACGGTCTAGGAGGAGTTCGAAAAAGTAGGTTTTATGGAAAATTCAAAATGGCGGAAAGATGTGCATGACACAAATGACAACAATGTGTGCAATTGAATCATCATGAGCCAAGGATTCAGATGAAACAAGAATTTAGTTGCTAGGACTCACATGTCAGAAGTTATGAGCATGAACATAAGTGGATATTTGGACTGTTGGTGGCGCTAGAGGGTTTGAGTCAGACACACCAATGTTGCTATAGTAACTTCTGAGACTGTCCTCTACATGTGTGCCAAATTTCATAACTTTCCTACGTACGGTTCTATGGGCTGCCATTGACTTCAATGGCGGAAGAACAAGAAACTGAATAATAATAATAAGAAAACTAACAGAAACAATAGGTGTCTACGCCACTTCGTGGCTTGACCCCTAATAATAAGAAAACTAACAATAACAATAGGGTTCTACGCCCCTTCGGGGCTTGACCCCTAATAATAAGAAAACTAACAATAACAATAGGGTTCTACGCCCCTTCGGGGCTTGACCCCTAAATATAGCTGCAAGCAGCAATGCCGGGGTCAAGCCAAACATGGCAAAAAATGATTCATACGTGATGACTGTCATGATTTAAGATCATGCAATTAAGTTTGCATTAGTTTTATGAAAAAATAGCAATTTTTTCGTATCTTGAGACCACTAGGTGGCGCTGTGCCGAAACAATAGATGGTACCTCAGGTCATGACTGTGATGACGCATACCAAATTTAGTGTAAATACAATAAAGCGATATGGAGATATAGCCTTAAATGACTTGACCACTAGGGGGCACTGACCAAACAATAAATTGTGACTCAGGTCTTGATTGTGATGACACCCACCAAATTTGGTGTTAATACGATAAAGAGATGAAGAGATATAGCTTCAAATCTTTTGACCACTAGGGGGCGCCGAAAAGTTAACAAGTCCTCCCAGAACATGTTGCTGATGAACCATACCAAGTTTCATAACAATACGCAATTGTGTTTCTGAAATACTTCAATTTAAAGAAAAAATTCAAAATGGCCGACAGAAAAAATGGCCGACTAAAAACCATTTGGTATCGTTTGACTCGGCATGCCTCACGAAATCTAAAAAGACTAGTCTCATAATTTTACATTCAAGTTTGCAGTAGTTATAAGCAAAAATAGACATATTTTATATCTCATGACCAGTAGGGGGCAGTGTGACGAAATGGTGCATGCACCCTCAGGTCATCACTGTTATGACATATACCAAGTCTCATATTAATACACAAAAGTTTTGCGAAGATACAGGCTCAAACACATTTTGGCGTGCTCGCACTCACATTCTTTGATGCGTTATACGACAACGGATAGGTCTACAGAAAATCTTTTGATAACTTTTTGTCTAGAGTGTCTCTAGATGATGCATACCAAAAATCAAGCCAATCACACAAGCGCTCTAGGAGGAGTTCGAAAAAGTAGGTGTTCAATATAATTCAAAATGGCCGACAGGAAGTAGGTTTGACTCAGACATATTTGGTACAGTCGGACTCAGCATGAGCCAAGGAATCAATAGAGTGAAGTCTTTTGTCATAGTGGCAATTTAATCAAATGATATAAAGATTTAAAAAATTTTTTTTACATATCCTGACCACTAGGTGGCGCCGTCCTAAAGATTTATAGGTGCGCTCAGAACATGTCACTGATGAACCATGCCAAATTTCGTAGCGATACGCCATTCTGTTTGTGAAATACTGAACTTAATGAGAAAATTCAAAATGGCCGACACACAAAATGGCCGACCGAAAACCGTTTGGTATCGTTTGACTCGACATGCCTCAAGGAATCAAACAAGACCACCTTCATGATTTTAGACTCAAGTTTGAAGTAGTTATAAGCGAAAATAAGCATTTTTTGAATCTCGTGACCACTAGGTGGCGCTGTGACGAAACGTTGCAGGCACCCTCAGGTCAAGACTGTAATGACATATACCAAGTTTCGTGTCGATACACCAAAGTGTTGCGAAGATACGGCCTCACGTCCGTTTTGGCGTGCTCGCCGCCGTATATGTTGTCACGGTATACGAGAACGCATTGGTCTATCAAAAAGCTTTTGATAACTTTTTGTCAGGGGTGTCTCTAGATGCTAGATACCAAAGGACATGCAAATCGGACAAACGCTCTAAGAGGAGTTCGAAAAAGTAGGTTTTACGGAAAATTCAAAATGGCGGAAAGATGTGCATGACACAAATGACATCAATGTGTGCAATTGAATCATCATGAGCAAAGGATTCAGAGGAAACAAGAATTTAGTTTCTAGAACTCACGGGTCAGAAGTAATGAGCATGAACATAAGTGGATTTTTGGACTGTTGGTGGCGCTAGAGGGTTTGAGTCAGACACACCAAAGTTGCTATAGTAACTTCTGAGACTGTCCTCTACATGTGTGCCAAATTTCATAACTTTCCTACGTACGGTTCTATGGGCTGCCATTGACTTTCAGCGGAAGAACGAGGAAGAAAAATAATAATAATAATAAATATAGCTGCAAGCAGCGATACCGGGGTCAAGCCAAACATGGCAAAAAATTATTCATACGTGATGACTGTCATGATTTCAGATCTAAGTTTGCATTAGTTTAATGAAAAATTGCAATTTTTTCATATCTTGAGACCACTAGGTGGTGCTTTGCCGAAACAATAGATGGTGCCTCAGGTCATGACTGTGATGACACACACCAAATTTAGTGTAAATACGATAAAGCGATACGAAGATATAGCCTTAAATGACTTGACCACTAGGGGGCACTGACCAAACAATAAATGGTGACTCAGGTCTTGATTGTGATGACACCCACCAAATTTGGTGTAAATACGATAAAGAGATGCAGAGATACAGCTTCAAATCTCTTGACCACTAGGGGGCGCCGAAAAGTTTACAAGTCCTCCCAGAACATGTTGCTGATGAACCATACCAAGTTTCATAACAATACGCAATTGCGTTTCTGAAATACTTGAACTTAAAGAAAAAATTAAAAATGGCCGACACACAAAATGGCCGACCAAAAACCATTTGGTATTGTTTGACTCGGCATGCCTCACGAAATCTAACAAGACCGGTCTCATAATTTTACATTCAAGTTTGCAGTAGTTATAAGCAAAAATAGACATTTTTTATATCTCGTGACCAGTAGGGGGCAGTGTGACAAAATGGTGCATGCACCCTCAGGTCATCACTGTTTTGACATATACCAAGTCTCATATTAATACACAAAAGTTTTGCGAAGATACAGGCTCAAACACATTTTGGCGTGCTCGCCCTCGCATTCTTTGATGCGTTATACGACAACGGATAGGTCTACCGAAAAGCTTTTGATAACTTTTTGTCTAGAGTGTCTCTAGATGATGCATATTAAAAATCAAGCCAATCACACGAGCGCTCTAGGAGGAGTTCGAAAAAGTAGGTGTTCAATATAATTCAAAATGGCCGACAGGAAGTAGGTTTGACTCAGACATATTTGGTACAGTCGGACTCAGCATGAGCCAAGGAATCAATGGAGTGAAGTCTTATGTCAGTGTGTCAATTTAATCAAGCAATATAAAGATTTTAAACAATTTATTTACATATCCTGACCACTAGGTGGCGCTGTCCTAAAGATTTATAGGTGCGCTCAGAACATGTCACTGATGAACCATGCCAAATTTCGTAGCGATACGCCATTCTGTTTGTGAAATACTGAACTTAATGAGAAAATCCAAAATGGCCGACACCCAAAATGGCCGACCGAAAACCGTTTGGTATCGTTTGACTCGGCATGCCTCAAGGAATCTAACAAGACCACCTTCATGATTTTAGACTCAAGTTTGAAGTAGTTAAAAGCGAAAATAGGCATTTTTCGAATCTCGTGACCACTAGGTGGCGCTGTGACAAAACGTTGCAGGCACCCTCAGGTCATGACTGTAATGACATATACAAAGTTTCGTGTCGATACACCAAAGTGTTGCGAAGATACGGCCTCACGTCCGTTTTGTCGTGCTCGCCGCCGTATATGTTGTCACGGTATACGAGAACGCATTGGTCTATCAAAAAGCTTTTGATAACTTTTTGTCAGGGGTGTCTCTAGATGCTAGATACCAAAGGACATGCAAATCGGACAAACGCTCCAGGAGGAGTTCGAAAAAGTAGGTTTTATGGAAAATTCAAAATGGCGGAAAGATGTGCATGACAGAAATGAAATCAATGTGTGCAATTGAATCATCACGAGCCAAGGATTCAGAGGAAACAAGAATTTAGTTTCTAGGACTCATGGGTCAGAAGTTATGAGCATGAACATAAGTGGATTTTTGGACTGTTGGTGGCGCTAGAGGGTTTGAGTCAGACACACCAAAGTTGCTATAGTAACTTCTGAGACTGTCCTCTACATGTGTGCCAAATTTCATAACTTTCCTATGTACGGTTCTATGGGCTGCCATTGACTTTCGGCGGAAGAACGAGGAAGAAAAATAATAATAATAATAATAAATATAGCTGCAAGCAGCGATACCGGGGTCAAGCCAAACATGGCAAAAAATGATTCATACGTGATGACTGTCATGATTTAAGATCTAAGTTTGCATTAGTTTTATGAAAAAATAGCAATTTTTTCGTATCTTGAGACCACTAGGTGGCGCTGTGCCGAAACAATAGATGGTACCTCAGGTCATGACTGTGATGACACATACCAAATTTAATGTAAATACAATAAAGCGATATGGAGATATAGCCTTAAATGACTTGACCACTAGGGGGCACTGACCAAACAATAAATTGTGACTCAGGTCTTGATTGTGATGACACCCACCAAATTTGGTGTTAATACGATAAAGAGATGAAGAGATATAGCTTCAAATCTTTTGACCACTAGGGGGCGCCGAAAAGTTTACAAGTCCTCCCAGAACATGTTGCTGACGAACCATACCAAGTTTCATAACAATACGCAATTGCGTTTCTGAAATACTTCAATTTAAAGAAAAAATTCAAAATGGCCGACACACAAAATGGCCGACCAAAAACCATTTGGTATCGTTTGACTTGGCATGCCTCACGAAATCTAAAAAGACTAGTCTCATAATTTTACATTCAAGTTTGCAGTAGTTATAAGCAAAAATAGACATATTTTATATCTCATGACCAGTAGGGGGCAGTGTGACGAAATGGTGCATGCACCCTCAGGTCATCACTGTTATGACATATACCAAGTCTCATATTAATACGCAAAAGTTTTGCGAAGATACAGGCTCAAACACATTTTGGCGTGCTCGCCCTCGCATTCTTTGATGCGTTATACGACAACGGATAGGTCTACCGAAAAGCTTTTGATAACTTTTTGTCTAGAGTGTCTCTAGATGATGCATACCAAAAATCAAGCCAATCACACGAGCGCTCTAGGAGGAGTTCGAAAAAGTAGGTGTTCAATATAATTCAAAATGGCCGACAGGAAGTAGGTTTGACTCAGACATATTTGGTACAGTCGGACTCAGCATGAGCCAAGGAATCAATAGAGTGAAGTCTTATGTCATAGTGGCAATTTAATCAAATGATACAAAGATTTTAAACAATTTATTTACATATCCTGACCACTAGGTGGCGCCGTCCTAAAGATTTATAGGTGCGCTCAGAACATGTCACTGATGAACCATGCCAAATTTCGTAGCGATACGCCATTCTGTTTGTGAAATACTGAACTTAATGAGAAAATTCAAAATGGCCGACACCCAAAATGGCCGACCGAAAACCGTTTGATATCGTTTGACTCGGCATGCCTCAAGGAATCTAACAAGACCACCTTCATGATTTTAGACTCAAGTTTGAAGTAGTTATAAGCGAAAATAGGCATTTTTCGAATCTCGTGACCACTAGGTGGCGCTGTGACGAAACGTTGCAGGCACCCTCAGGTCATGACTGTAATGACATATACCAAGTTTCGTGTCGATACACCAAAGTGCTGCGAAGATACGGCCTCACGTCCGTTTTGGCGTGCTCGCCGCCGTATATGTTGTCACGGTATACAAGAACGCATTGGTCTATCAAAAAGCTTTTGATAACTTTTTGTCAGGGGTGTCTATAGGTGCTAGATACCAAAGGACATGCAAATCGGACAAACGGTCTAGGAGGAGTTCGAAAAAGTAGGTTTTACGAAAAATTCAAAATGGCGGACAGATGTGCATGACACAAATGACATCAATGTGTGCAATTGAATCATCATGAGCCAAGGATTCAGAGGAAACAAGAATTTAGTTTCTAGGACTCATGGGTCAGAAGTTATGAGCATGAACATAAGTGGATTTTTGGACTGTTGGTGGCGCTAGAGGGTTTGAGTCAGACACACCAAAGTTGCTATAGTAACTTCTGAGACTGTCCTCTACATGTGTGCCAAATTTCATAACTTTCCTATGTACGGTTCTATGGGCTGCCATTGAATTTCGGTGGAAGAACGAGGAAGAAAAATAATAATAAGAAAACTAACAATAACAATAGGTGTCTACGCCACTTCGTGGCTTGACCCCTAAATATAGCTGCAAGCAGCGATACCGGGGTCAAGCCAAACATGGCAAAAAATGATTCATACGTGATGACTGTCATGATTTAAGATCTAAGTTTGCATTAGTTTTATGAAAAAATAGCAATTTTTTCATATCTTGAGACCACTAGGGGGCGCTGTGCCAAAACAATAGATGGTGCCTCAGGGAATGACTGTGATGACACATACCAAATTTAGTGTAAATACAATAAAGCGATACAGAGATATAGCCTTAGATGGCTTGACCACTAGGGGGCACTGACCAAACAATAAATTGTGACTCAGGTCTTGATTGTGATGACACCCACCAAATTTGGTGTAAATACGATAAAGAGATGCAGAGATATAGCTTCAAATCTCTTGACCACTAGGGGGCGCCGAAAAGTTTACAAGTCCTCCCGGAACATGTTGCTGATGAACCATACCAACTTTCATAACAATACGCAATTGCGTTTCTGAAATACTTGAACTTAAAGAAAAAATTCAAAATGGCCGACACACAAAATGGCCGACCAAAAACCATTTGGTATCGTTTGACTCGGCATGCCTCACGAAATCTAACAAGACCAGTCTCATAATTTTACATTCAAGTTTGCAGTAGTTATAAGCAAAATTAGAAATGTTTAATATCTCATGACCAGTAGGGGGCAGTGTGACGAAATGGTGCATGCACCCTCAGGTCATCACTGTTATGACATATACCAAGTCTCATATTAATACACAAAAGTTTTGCGAAGATACAGGCTCAAACACATTTTGGCGTGCTCGCCCTCGCATTCTTTGATGCGTTATACGACAACAAATAGGTCTACCGAAAAGCTTTTGATAACTTTTTGTCTAGAGTGTCTCTAGATGATGCATACCAAAAATCAAGCCAATCACACGAGCGCTCTAGGAGGAGTTCGAAAAAGTAGGTGTTCAATATAATTCAAAATGGCCGACAGGAAGTAGGTTTGACTCAGACATATTTGGTACAGTCGGACTCAGCATGAGCCAAGGAATCAATAGAGTGAAGTCTCATGTCATAGTGGCAATTTAATCAAATGATATAAACATTTTAAACAATTTATTTACATATCCTGACCACTAGGTGGCGCTGTCCTAAAGATTTATAAGTGCGCTCAGAACATGTCACTGATGAACCATGCCAAATTTCGTAGCGATACGCCATTCTGTTTGTGAAATACTGAACTTAATGAGAAAATTCAAAATGGCCGACACCCAAAATGGCCGACCGAAAACCGTTTGGTATCGTTTGACTCGGCATGCCTCAAGGAATCTAACAAGACCACCTTCGTGATTTTAGGCTCAAGTTTGAAGTAGTTATAAGCGAGAATAGGCATTTTTCGAATCTCGTGACCACTAGGTGGCGCTGTGACGAAACGTTGCAGGCACCCTCAGGTCATGACTGTAATGACATATACCAAGTTTCGTGTCGATACAATAAAGTTTTGCGAAGATACGGCCTCACGTCCATTTTGGCGTGCTCGCCGCCATATATGTTGTCAATTTATACGAGAACGCATTGGTCTATCAAAAAGCTTTTGATAACTTTTTGTCTGGGGTGTCTCTAGATGCTACATACCAAAGGACATGCAAATCGGACGGACGGTCTAGGAGGAGTTCGAAAAAGTAGGTTTTACGGAAAATTCAAAATGGCGGAAAGATGTGCATGACACAAATGACATCAACATGTGCAATTGAATCATCATGAGCCAAGGATTCAGAGGAAACAAGAATTTATTTTCTAGGACTCACGGGTCAGAAGTTGTGAGCATGAACATAAGTGGATTTTTGGACTGTTGGTGGCGCTAGAGGGTTTGAGTCAGACACACCAAATTTGCTATAGTAACTTCTGAGACTGTCCTCTACATGTGTGCCAAATTTCATAACTTTCCTACGTACGGTTCTATGGGCTGCCATTGACTTCAATGGCGGAAGAGGAAACATAATAATAATAATAAATATAGCTGCAAGCAGCAATGCCGGGGTCAAGCCGAAAAGGGCACAAAAGGATGTAAAATTGAGATTGGATAAGCAGATTGAAGAACCTAGGTAAATCTAATAATTTTAGATGAAAAAACAAAAAAGTTATCAACAAAATTAATCTAAGTTCTTGTCTACTGCAATCGTCCTTCTGTTATTGACAATCATGGAACATTAGAACACTGAAGGACATGTGAGTGGTGTTTGCAGTGGTCACATCATGTTACAACAAGTTTAATTAGTCAAAAGAGACCATCCCCATGTCTCTACGATGTTCTGATGCAGAGATATAGCTTTTGCAAAAACGGTTGATAAGGTATTCTCAATGGTTGCTAGGGAGTAAATTGGCAACCACCAGTGATTATAGTCAAAGCCATGAAAGGAATAATCCATGATGACTCATGGTTTTAGATGTGTTGTTGCAGTAGTTTTAGGCAAAAATACCATATTCCATCTCAAAACCAGTAGGTGGCGCAATGAAAAAATTGTGCATGCAACATCAGGTCATGATTGTGTTACATCTAGCTAGTTTTATGACTATACACTTTAGTTTAGTTAAGAAACAGTTGTATGACCATAGGGCTGGCTTGTTATCAAAGGTTTTGTTCAATTATAAGGCCATCTAGTGGTGCAAGCATACAATTTTTTTTGTGTGGCCTCAGAATGTGCTCATGCATCATCGTATCAAATCTGGTGAAAAAATCTCTTTTCGTTACAAAGTTACAACCATTTATGTGTAAAAAACACAAAATTTGAAGGTAATTTTTCGTTTTTTGCAATTTTCGGCCATTTCTGATGAAAATTTTAATATAACGCCAATAGAACTTTTTGTTCAGAAGGTAAGGTTAGTTTCTTCCTATGGTGTTTTCGAGTCGATCGGAAAAACGTTCGCGGAGATATTTACGCGTGTTTCTTAAGTGCTATTTTGCTGCGCAGGGTTAACCGTAAGGCGAATTCGGGTATGTTTGGTATCGTTGGACTCGGCAACTATTTAGAACTCAAAGGAAACAAGTCCTGTGAAAATATGTCAATCGGAGCCAAAGTTATAGGCATGTAAAACATAAGTCTGACCACTAGGTGGCGCTGTGACGAAACTCTGCATGCACCCTTAGTTCCTGACTGGCATCACAAATACAAAGTATCGTGTCAATAGGCTTAAGTTTGGCGAAGATACAGCCTCAAATCCGTTTTTTTGAGCTCTACGTAAAATTTGTTGACGCGCTATACGACAACGGATTGGTTTATCAAAATTCTTTTAATAACTTTTTGCCTTGAGTGTCTCTAGATGGTGCATACCGATTTTCAAGGCAATCCGGCAAAAGCTCTAGGACGAGTTCGCAAAAGTAGGTTTTATGAATATTTAAAAATGGCGGGAAAATTTTCATGACGGAAAATGACGTCATAGGGTCCAATCGAATCGTCTTGAGCCAAGGAATCAGAGGAAACAAGAATTTAATTTCTAGGACGTACGGGTCAGAAGTTATAGGCAAAAACATAAGTGCAACTTTGGACTGTTGGTGGCGCTAGTGGGTTAGATATAGAGACTCCAAATTTGCTGTGGGGACACATTGGACTGTCGTTTATCAGTGTGCCAAATTTCATAACTTTCCTACGTACGGTTCTATGGGCTGCCATAGACCGCAATGGCGGAAGAATAATAAATAAGAATAAATAATAATAAGAAAACTAACAGATACAATAGGGGTCTTCGCCCATTCTGGGCTTGACCCCTAAATATAGCTGCAAGCAGCGATACCGGGGTCAAGCCAAACATGGCAAAAAATGATTCATACGTGATGACTGTCATGATTTAAGATCTAAGTTTGCATTAGTTTTATGAAAAAAAATAGCAATTTTTTCGTATCTTGAGACCACTAGGTGGCGCTGTGCCGAAACAATAGATGGTGCCTCAGGTCATGACTGTGATGACACATACCAAATTTAGTGTAAATACGATAAACCGATACGGAGATATAGCCTTAAATGACTTGACCACTAGGGGGCACTGACCAAACAATAAATTGTGACTCAGGTCTTGATTGTGATGACACCCACCAAATTTGGTGTAAATACGATAAAGAGATGCAGAGATATAGCTTCAAATCTCTTGACCACTAGGGGGCACCGAAAAGTTTACAAGTCCTCCCAGAACATGTTGCTGATGAACCATACCAAGTTTCATAACAATACGCAATTGCGTTTCTGAAATACTTGAACTTAAAGAAAAAATTCAAAATGGCCGACACACAAAATGGCCGACCAAAAACCATTTGGTATCGTTTGACTCGGCATGCCTCAAGAAATCTAACAAGACCAGTCTCATAATTTTACATTCAAGTTTGCAGTAGTTATAAGCAAAAATAGACATTTTTTATATCTCGTGACCAGTAGGGGGCAGTGTGACGAAATGGTGCATGCACCCTCAGGTCATCACTGTTATGACATATACCAAGTCTCATATTAATACGCAAAAGTTTTGCGAAGATACAGGCTCAAACACATTTTGGCGTGCTCGCCCTCGCATTCTTTGATGCGTTATACGACAACGGATAGGTCTACCGAAAAGCTTTTGATAACTTTTTGTCTAGAGTGTCTCTAGATGATGCATACCAAAAATCAAGCCAATCACACGAGCGCTCTAGGAGGAGTTCGAAAAAGTAGGTGTTCAATATAATTCAAAATGGCCGACAGGAAGTAGGTTTGACTCAGACATATTTGGTACAGTCAGACTCAGCATGAGCCAAGGAATCAATAGAGTGAAGTCTTATGTCAGTGTGGCAATTTAATCAAATGATATAAAGATTTTAAACAATTTATTTACATATCCTGACCACTAGGTGGCGCTGTCCTAAAGATTTATAGGTGCGCTCAGAACATGTCACTGATGAACCATGCCAAATTTCGTAGCGATACGCCATTCTGTTTGTGAAATACTGAACTTAATGAGAAAATTCAAAATGTCCGACACCCAAAATGGCCGACCGAAAACCGTTTGGTATCGTTTGACTCGGCATGCCTCAAGGAATCTAACAAGACCACCTTCATGATTTTAAACTCAAGTTTGAAGTAGTTATAAGCAAAAATAGGCATTTTTTGAATCTCGTGACCACTAGGTGGCGCTGTGACGAAACGTTGCAGGCACCCTCAGGTCATGACTGTAATGACATATACCAAGTTTCGTGTCGATACACCAAAGTGTTGCGAAGATACGGCCTCACGTCTGTTTTGGCGTGCTCGCCGCCATATATTTTGTCAATTTATACGAGAACGCATTGGTCTATCAAAAAGCTTTTGATAACTTTTTGTCTTGGGTGTCTCTAGATGCTACATACCAAAGGACATGCAAATCGGACAAACGGTCTAGGAGGAGTTCGAAAAAGTAGGTTTTACGAAAAATTCAAAATGGCGGAAAGATGTGCATGACACAAATGACATCAATGTGTGCATTTGAATCATCATGAGCCAATGATGCAGAGGAAACAAGAATTTAGTTTCTAGGACTCACGGGTCAGAAGTTATGAGCATGAACATAAGTGGATTTTTGGACTGTTGGTGGCGCTAGAGGGTTTGAGTCAGACACACCAATGTTGCTATAGTAACTTCTGAGACTGTCCTCTACATGTGTGCCAAATTTCATAACTTTCCTATGTACGGTTCTATGGGCTGCCATTGACTTTTGGGTGGAAGAACGAGGAAGATAAATAATAATAAGAAAACTAACAGAAACAATAGGTGTCTACGCCACTTCGTGGCTTGACCCCTAATA
The DNA here is from genome assembly GCF_027580225.2 of Misgurnus anguillicaudatus. Lineage (NCBI taxonomy): Eukaryota > Metazoa > Chordata > Actinopteri > Cypriniformes > Cobitidae > Misgurnus > Misgurnus anguillicaudatus. The sequence continues at coordinate 34,644,602 of NC_073351.2, read as the reverse complement.
ATAATAAGAAAACTAACAATAACAATAGGGTTCTACGCCCCTTCGGGGCTTGACCCCTAAATATAGCTGCAAGCAGCGATACCGGGGTCAAGCCAAACATGGCAAAAAATGATTCATACGTGATGACTGTCATGATTTAAGATCCAACTCTGCATTAGTTTTAGGGAAAAAATAGCAATTTTTTGTATCTTGAGACCACTAGGTGGCGCTTTGCCGAAACAATAGATGGTGCCTCAGGTCATGACAGTGATGACACATACCAAATTTAGTGTAAATACGATAAAGCGATACGAAGATATAGCCTTAAATGACTTGACCACTAGGGGGCACTGACCAAAAAAGAAATTGTGACTCAGGTCTTGATTGTGATGACACCCACCAAATTTGGTGTTAATATGATAAAGAGATGAAGAGATATAGCTTCAAATCTCTTGACCACTAGGGGGCACCGAAAAGTTTACAAGTCCTCCTAGAACATGTTGCTGATGAACCATACCAAGTTTCATAACAATACGCAATTGTGTTTCTGAAATACTTCAATTTAAAGAAAAAATTCAAAATGGCCAACACACAAAATGGCCGACCAAAAACCATTTGGTATCGTTTGACTCGGCATGCCTCACGAAATCTAAAAAGACTAGTCTCATAATTTTACATTCAAGTTTGCAGTAGTTATAAGCAAAAATAGACATATTTTATATATCGTGACCAGTAGGGGGCAGTGTGACGAAATGGTGCATGCACCCTCAGGTCATCACTGTTATGACATATACCAAGTCTCATATTAATACACAAAAGTTTTGCGAAGATACAGGCTCAAACACATTTTGGCGTGCTCGCCCTCGCATTCTTTGATGCGTTATACGACAACGGATAGGTCTACCGAAAAGCTTTTGATAACTTTTTGTCTAGAGTGTCTCTAGATGATGCCTACCAAAATTCAAGCCAATCAAACAATCGCTCTAGGAGGAGTTCGAAGAAGTAGGACTTCAATATAATTCAAAATGGCCGACAGGAAGTAGGTTTGACTCAGACATATTTGGTACAGTCAGACTCAGCATGAGCCAAGGAATCAATAGAGTGAAGTCTTATGTCATAGTGGCAATTTAATCAAATGAAATAAAGATTTTAAATAATTTATTTACATATCCTGACCACTAGGTGGCGCCGTCCTAAAGATTTATAGGTGGGCTCAGAACATGTCACTGATGAACCATGCCAAATTTCGTAGCGATACGCCATTCTGTTTGTGAAATACTGAACTTAATGAGAAAATTCAAAATGGCCGACACCCAAAATGGCCGACCGAAAACCGTTTGGTATCGTTTGACTCGGCATGCCTCAAGGAATCTAACAAGACCACCTTCATGATTTTAGACTCAAGTTTGAAGTAGTTATAAGCGAAAATAGGCATTTTTCGAATCTCGTTACCACTAGGAGGCGCTGTGACGAAACGTTGCAGGCACCCTCAGGTCATGACTGTAATGACATATACCAAGTTTCATGTTGATAGACCAAAGTGTTGCGAAGATACAGCCTCACGTCCATTTTGGCGTGCTCGCCGCCATATATGTTGTCAATTTATATGAGAACGCATTGGTCTATCAAAAAGCTTTTGATAACTTTTTGTCTGGGGTGTCTCTAGATGCTACATACCAAAGGACATGCAAATTGGACAAACAGTCTAGGAGGAGTTCAAAAAAGTAGGTTTTACGGAAAATTCAAAATGGCGGAAAGATGTGCATGACACAAATGACATCAATGTGTGCAATTGAATCATCATGAGCCAAGGATTCAGAGGAAACAAGAATTTAGTTTCTAGGACTCACGGGTCAGAAGTTGTGAGCATGAACATAAGTGGATTTTTGGACTGTTGGTGGCGCTAGAGGGTTTGAGTCAGACACACCAATGTTGCTATAGTAACTTCTGAGACTGTCCTCTACATGTGTGCCAAATTTCATAACTTTCCTATGTACGGTTCTAGGGGCTGCCATTGACTTCAATGGCGGAAGAGGAAACATAATAATAAATATAGCTGCAAGCAGCGATACCGGGGTCAAGCCAAACATGGCAAAAAATGATTCATACGTGATGACTGTCATGATTTAAGATCTAAGTTTGCATTAGTTTTATGAAAAAATAGCAATTTTTTGTATCTTGAGACCACTAGGTGGCGCGGTGCAGAAACAATAGATGGTGCCTCAGGTCATGACTGTGATGACACATACCAAATTTAGTGTAAATACGATAAAGCAATACAGAGATATAGCCTTAAATGACTTGACCACTAGGGGGCACTAACCAAACAATAAATTGTGACTCAGGTCTTGATTGTGATGACACCCACCAAATTTGGTGAAAATACAATAGAGAGAACCAGATATAAAGACTAAAATGACTTGACCACTAGGGGACACTAACCAAACAATAAATTGTGACTCAGGTCTTGATTGTGATGACACCCACCAAATTTGGTGTAAATACAATAAAGAGATGCAGAAATATTGCCTTAAATGACTTGACCACTAGGGGGCACTGACCAAAAAATAAATTGTGACTCAGGTCTTGATTGTGATGACACCCACCAAATTTGGTGTAAATACGATAAAGAGATGCAGAGATATAGCTTCAAATCTCTTGACCACTAGGGGGCACCGAAAAGTTTACAAGTCCTCCCAGAACATGTAGGTAATGAACCATACCAAGTTTCATAACAATACACAGTTGCGTTTCTGAAATACTTGAACTTAAAGAAAAATTCAAAATGGCCGACACACAAAATGGCCGACCAAAAACCATGTGGTATCGTTTGACTCTGCATGCCTCACGAAATCTAACAAGACCAGTCTCATAATTTTACATTCAAATTTGCAGTAGTTATAAGCAAAAATAGACATTTTTTATATCTCGTGACCAGTAGGGGGCAGTGTGACGAAATGGTGCATGCACCCTCAGGTCATCACTGTTATGACATATACCAAGTCTCATATTAATACGCAAAAGTTTTGCGAAGATACAGGCTCAAACACATTTTGGCGTGCTCGCCCTCGCATTCTTTGATGCGTTATACGACAACGGATAGGTCTACCGAAAATCTTTTGATAACTTTTTGTCTAGAGTGTCTCTAGATGATGCATACCAAAAATCAAGCCAATCACACGAGCGCTCTAGGAGGAGTTCGAAAAAGTAGGTGTTCAATATAATTCAAAATGGCCGACAGGAAGTAGGTTTGACTCAGACATATTTGGTACAGTCGGACTCAGCATGAGCCAAGGAATCAATTGAGTGAAGTCTTATGTCATAGTGGCAATTTAATCAAATGATATAAAGATTTTAAACAATTTATTTACATATCCTGACCACTAGGTGGCGCCGTCCTAAAGATTTATAGGTGCGCTCAGAACATGTCACCGATGAACCATGCCAAATTTCGTAGCGATACGCCATTCGGTTTGTGAAATACTGAACTTAATGAGAAAATTCAAAATGGCCGACACCCAAAATGGCCGACCGAAAACGGTTTGGTATCGTTTGACTCGGCATGCCTCAAGGAATCTAACAAGACCTCCTTCATGATTTTAGACTCAAGTTTGAAGTAGTTATAAGCGAAAATAGGCATTTTTCGAATCTCGTGACCACTAGGTGGCGCTGTGACGAAACGTTGCAGGCACCCTCAGGTCATGACTGTTATGACATATACCAAGTTTCGTGTCGATACACAAAAGTTTTGCGAAGATACGGCCTCACGTCCATTTTGGCGTACTCGCCGCCATATATGTTGTCAATTTATATGAGAACGCATTGGTCTATCAAAAAGCTTTTGATAACTTTTTGTCTGGGGTGTCTCTAGATGCTACATACCAAAGGACATGCAAATCGGACAAACGGTCTAGGAGGAGTTCGAAAAAGTAGGTTTTACGGAAAATTCAAAATGGCGGAAAGATGTGCATGACACAAATGACATCAATGTGTGCAATTGAATCATCATGAGCCAAGGATTCAGAGGAAACAAGAATTTAGTTTCTAGGACTCACGGGTCAGAAGTTATGAGCATGAACATAAGTGGATTTTTGGACTGTTGGTGGCGCTAGAGGGTTTGAGTCAGACACACCAATGTTGCTATAGTAACTTCTGAGACTGTCCTCTACATGTGTGCCAAATTTCATAACTTTCCTACGTACGGTTCTATGGGCTGCCATTGACTTCAATGGCGGAAGAACAAGAAACAGAATAATAATAAGAAAACTAACAATAACAATAGGGTTCTACGCCCCTTCGGGGCTTGACCCCTAAATATAGCTGCAAGCAGCAATGCCGGGGTCAAGCCAAAAAGGGCACAGAAGAAAGTAAAGTTGAATTGGATAAGCAGATTGAAGAACCTAGATAAACCTAATAATTTTAGATAAAAAAAACAAAAAAGTTATAAACAAAAATAATTTAAGTTCTTCTCTACTGCAATCGTCCTTCTGTTATTGACAATCATGGAACATTAGAGCACTGAAGGACATGTGAGTGGTGTTTGCAGTGGCAAAACATGGGTCACATCATGTTACAACAAGTTTAATAACTCAAAAGAGACCATCCCCGTGTCTCTACGATGTTTTGATGCTGAGATATAGCTTTTGCAAAAACGGTCGATAAGGTATTCTCAATGGTTGCTAGGGAGTAACTTGGCAACCACCAGTGATTATAGTCAAAGCCATGAAAGGAATAATCCATGATGACTCATGGTTTTAGATGTGTTGTTGCAGTAGTTTTAGGCAAAAATACTATATTCTATCTCAAAACCAGTAGGTGGCGCAATGAAAAAATTGTGCATGCAACATCAGGTCATGATTGTGTTACATCTAGCTAGTTTTATGACAATACACTTTAGTTTAGTTAAGAAACAGTTGTATGACCATAAGGCTGGCTTGTTATCAAAGGTTTTGTTCAATTATAAGGCCATCTAGTGGTGCAAGCACACAATTTTTTTTGTGTTGCCTCAGAATGTGCTCATGCATCAGCGTAGCAAATCTGGTGAAAAAATATATTTTCGTTACGAAGTTACAACCATTTATGTGTAAAAAACACAAAATTTGAATGTAATTTTTCGTTTTTTGCAATTTTCGGCAATTTCTGATGAAAATTTTAATATAACGCCAATAGAACTTTTTGTTCAGAAGGTAAGGTTAGTTTCTTCCTATGGTGTTTTCGAGACGATCGGAATAACGCTCGCGGAGATATTCACGCGTGTTTTTTAAGCGCTATTTTGCTGCCCAGGGTTAACCGTAAGGCGAAATCTGGCATGTTTGGTATCGTTGGACTCGGCAACTATTCAGAACTCCAAAGAAACAAGTCCTGTGAAAATACGTCAATCGGAGCCAAAGTTATAGGTGTATAAAACATTTCTCTGGCCACTAGGTGGCGCTGCAACGAAACTGTGCATGCACCCTCGGTTCCTGACTGGCATCAGAAGTACCAAGTGTCGTGTCAATAGGCCTAAGTTTGACGAAGATACAGCCTAAAATCAGTTTTTTTGCGCTCTACGTAAAATTTGTTAAGGCGGTATACGACAACGGATTGCTGTATCGAAATTCTTTTGATAACTTTTTGCCATGAGTGTCTCAAGATGATACATACCAATTTTCGTGGCAATCGGAGAAAAGCCCTAGGACGAGTTCGAAAAAGTAGGTTTTACGAATAATTCAAAATGGCGGAACAATTTTTATGACGGAAAATAACGACATAGGGTCCAATCGAATCGTCTTGAGCCAAGGAATCAGAGGAAGTAAGAATTTTGTTTCTAGGGCTTACGGATCAGAAGTTATAAGCAAAAACATAAGTGCAACTTTGGACTGTTGGTGGCGCTAGTGGGTTAGACATAGAGACTCCAAATTTGCTGTGGGGACACATTGGACTGTCCTTTATCAGTGTGCCAAATTTCATAACTTTCCTACGTACGGTTCTATGGGCTGCCATAGACCGCAATGGCGGAAGAAGAATAACTAATAATAAATATAGCTGCAAGCAGCAATTACCGGGGTCAAGCCAAAAAGGGCACAGAAGAAAGTAAAGTTGAGTTCGGATGAGCAGTTTAAAGAACCTAGGAACATCTTTTGATTTCAGACAAAACAATATAACAGTTATCAGCAAAAGAGCTGTGTTCTCATTTAGTGAAATCTCCCCCTCTCTTCTCAACTAGCATTGATAACTAGAACACTGAAGGAAATGTGAGTGGTGCTTGCAGTGGTAATACTCAACTTACAAAATGTTACAGTGGTGTTAATGAGTCAAAAGAGCCCATCCCCATGTCTCTACGATAATCTGATGCAGAGATATAGCTCTTGCAAAAACGGTTGATAAGGTATTCTCATTGGTTGCTAGAGAGTAAATTGACATCCACCAGTGATTATAATCCAAGCCATGAAATGAATAATTCATGATGACTTATGGTTTTAGATGTGTTGTTGCAGTAGTTTTAGGCAAAAATACCATATTCTATCTCAAAACCACTAGGTGGCACACTGACAAAATTATGCATGCAACCTCAAATCATAACTGTGTTGTATCTAGCTAGTTTAATGACTATACACTTTAGTTTAGTGAAGAAACAGTTGTATGACCATAGGATTGGCTTGATATCACAGGTTTTGTTCAATTATAACGCCATCTAGTGGTGGAAGCATACAATTTTTTTTGTGTAGCCTCAGACTGTGGTCGTACATCAGCGTATCAAATATGGTGAAAAAATCTCTTTTCGTTGCGAAGTTATAAACATTTATGTGTAAAAAATACAAAATGTAAAGATAATTTTTCGTTTTTTGCATTTTTCGGCAATTTCTGATGAAAATTTTAATATAACCCCAATAGAACTTTTTGTTCAGAAGGTAAGGTTAGTTTCTTCCTATGGTGTTTTCGAGTCGATCGGAATTACGCTCGCGGAGATATTCGCATGTGTTTTTTAAGTGCTGTTTTGCTGCGCAGGGTTAACCGTAAGGCGAAATCTGGCATGTTTGGTATCGTTGGACTCGGCAACTATTCAGGACTTCAATGAAACAAGTCCCGTGAAAAAACGTCGATCATGTCCAAAGTTATAGGCATGTAAAGCATAAAACTGACCACTAGGTGGCGCTGCGACGAAACGGTGCATGCACACTCAGTTCCTGACTGGCATCTCAATTACCAAGTTTCGTGTCAATAGGCCTAAGTTTGGCGAAGATACAGCCTAAAATCTGTTTTTTTGCGCTCTACCTAAAATTTGTTGAGGCGCTATACGACAACGGATTGGTTTATCAAAATTCTTTTGATAACTTTTTGCCGTGAGTGTCTGTAGATGCTACATACCGATTTTCTTGGCAATCGGGCAAAAGCTCTAGGACGAGTTCGCAAAAGTAGGTTTTACGAATAATTCAAAATGGCGGAAAAATTTTCATGACGGAAAATGATGTCATAGGGTCCAGTCGAATCGTCTTGAGCCAAGGAATCAGAGGAATCACGAATTTCGTTTCTAGGACTTACGGGTCAGAAGTTATAATTGAAAACGTAAGTGCAACTTTGGACTGTTGGTGGCGCTAGAGGGTTGGAGATAGAGACTCCAAATTTGCTGTGGAGACACATTGGACTGTCCTTTATCAGTGTGCCAAATTTCATAACTTTCCTACGTACGGTTCTATGGGCTGCCATAGACCGCAATGGCGGAAGAAGAAACGGAAGAAGAATAACTAATAATTATAATAAGAAAACTAACAAATACAATAGGGTTCTACGCCCCTTCGGGGCTTGACCCCTAATAATAAATATAGCTGCAAGCAGCGATACCGGGGTCAAGCCAAACATGGCAAAAAATGATTCATACGTGATGACTGCCATGATTTAACATCTAAGTTTGCATTAGTTTTATGAAATAAAGCAATTTTTTGTATCTTGAGACCACTAGGTGGCACTGTGCCGAAAGAATAGATGGTGCCTCAGGTCATGACTGTGATGACACATACCAAATTTAGTGTAAATACAATAAAGCGATACGGAGATATAGCCTTAAATGACTTGACCACTAGGGGGCACTGACCAAAAAATAAATTGTGACTCGGGTCTTGATTGTGATGACACCCACCAAATTTGGTGTAAATACGATAAAGAGATGCAGAGATATAGCTTCAAATCTCTTGACCACTAGGGGGCACCGAAAAGTTTACAAGTCCTCACAGAACATGTGGCTGATGAACGATGCCAAGTTTCATAACAATACGCTATTGCGTTTCTGAAATACTTGAACTTAAAGAAAAATTCAAAATGGCCGACACACAAAATGGCCGACCAAAAACCATTTGGTATCGTTTGACTCAGCATGCTTCACGAAATCTCACAAGACTAGTCTCATAATTTTACATTCAAGTTTGCAGTAGTTATAAGCAAAAATAGACATATTTTATATCTCGTGACCAGTAGGGGGCAGTGTGACGAAATGGTGCATGCACCCTCAGGTCATCACTATTATGACATATACCAAGTCTCATATTAATACGCAAAAGTATTGCGAAGATACAGGCTCAAACACATTTTGGCGTGCTCGCCCTCGCATTCTTTGATGCGTTATACGACAACTGATAGGTCTACCGAAAAGCTTTTGATAACTTTTTGTCTAGAGTGTCTCTAGATGATGCATACCAAAAATCAAGCCAATCACACGAGCACTCTAGGAGGAGTTCGAAAAAGTAGGTGTTCAATATAATTCAAAATGGCCGACAGGAAGTAGGTTTGAGTCAGACATATTTGGTACAGTCTGACTCAGCATGAGCCAAGGAATCAATAGAGTGAAGTCTCATGTCATAGTGGCAATTTAATCAAATGATATAAAGATTTGAAACAATTTCTTTACATATCCTGACCACTAGGTGGCGCCGTTCTAAAGATTTATAGGTGCGCTCAGAACATGTCACTGATGAACCATGCCAAATTTCGTAGCGATACGCCATTCTGTTTGTGAAATACTGAACTTAATGAGAAAATTCAAAATGGCCGACACCCAAAATGGCCGACCGAAAACCGTTTGGCATCGTTTGACTCGGCATGCCTCAAGGAATCCAACATGACCACCTTCATGATTTTAGACTCAAGTTTGAAGTAGTTATAAGCGAAAATAGGCATTTTTTGAATTTCGTGACCACTAGGTGGCGCTGTGACGAAACGTTGCAGGCACCCTCAGGTCATGACTGTTATGACATATACCAAGTTTCGTGTCGATACAATAAAGTTTTGCGAAGATACGGCCTCACGTCCGTTTTGGCGTGCTCGCCGCCATATATGTTGTCAATTTATACGAGAACGCATTGGTCTATCAAAAAGCTTTTGATAACTTTTTGTCTGGGGTGTCTCTAGATGCTATATACCAAAGGACATGCAAATCGGACGAACGCTCTAGGAGGAGTTCGAAAAAGTAGGTTTTACGGAAAATTCAAAATGGCGGAAAGATTTGCATGACACAAATGACATCAATGTGTGCATTTGAATCATCATGAGCCAAGGATTCAGAGGAAACAAGAATTTAGTTTCTAGGACTCACGGGTCAGAAGTTGTGAGCATGAACATAAGTGCATATTTGGACTGTTGGTGGCGCTAGAGGGTTTGAGTCAGACACCCCAATGTTGCTATAGTAACTTCTGAGACTGTCCTCTACATGTGTGCCAAATTTCATAACTTTCCTACGTACGGTTCTATGGGCTGCCATTGACTTCAATGGAGGAAGAAGGAAGAAGAATAATAATAAGAAAACTAACAATAACAATAGGGTTCTACGCCCCTTCGGGGCTTGACCCCTAAATATAGCTGCAAGCAGCAATGCCGGGGTCAAGCCGAAAAGGGTACGAAAGGATGTAAAATTGAGATTGGATAAGCAGATTGAAGAACCTAAGTAAACCTAATAATTTTAGATGAAAACACAAAAAAGTTATCAACAAAAATAATCTAAGTTCTTGTCTACTACAATCGTCCTTCTGTTATTGACAGTCATGAAACATTAGAGCACTGAAGGACATGTGAGTGGTGTTTGCAGTGGCAAAACATGGGTCACATCATGTTACAACAAGTTTAATAACTCAAAAGAGACCATCCCCGTGTCTCTACGATGTTTTGATGCTGAGATATAGCTTTTGCAAAAACGGTCGATAAGGTATTCTCAATGGTTGCTAGGGAGTAAATTGGCAACCACCAGTGATTATAGTCAAAGCCATGAAAGGAATAATCCATGATGACTCATGGTTTTAGATGTGTTGTTGCAGTAGTTTTAGGCAAAAATACTATATTCTATCTCAAAACCAGTAGGTGGCGCAATGAAAAAATTGTGCATGCAACATCAGGTCATGATTGTGTTACATCTAGCTAGTTTTATGACAATACACTTTAGTTTAGTTAAGAAACAGTTGTATGACCATAAGGCTGGCTTGTTATCAAAGGTTTTGTTCAATTATAAGGCCATCTAGTGGTGCAAGCACACAATTTTTTGTGTGTTGCCTCAGAATGTGCTCATGCATCAGCGTAGCAAATTTGGTGAAAAAATATATTTTCGTTACGAAGTTACAACCATTTATGTGTAAAAAACACAAAATTTGAATGTAATTTTTCGTTTTTTGCAATTTTCGGCAATTTCTGATGAAAATTTTAATATAACGCCAATAGAACTTTTTGTTCAGAAGGTAAGGTTAGTTTCTTCCTATGGTGTTTTCGAGTCGATCGGAATAACGCTCGCGGAGATATTCACGCGTGTTTTTTAAGCGCTATTTTGCTGCCCAGGGTTAACCGTAAGGCGAAATCTGGCATGTTTGGTATCGTTGGACTCGGCAACTATTCAGAACTCCAAAGAAACAAGTCCTGTGAAAATACGTCAATCGGAGCCAAAGTTATAGGTGTATAAAACATTTCTCTGGCCACTAGGTGGCGCTGCAACGAAACTGTGCATGCACCCTCGGTTCCTGACTGGCATCAGAAGTACCAAGTGTCGTGTCAATAGGCCTAAGTTTGACGAAGATACAGCCTAAAATCTGTTTTTTTGCGCTCTACGTAAAATTTGTTAAGGCGGTATACGACAACGGATTGCTGTATCGAAATTCTTTTAATAACTTTTTGCCATGAGTGTCTCAAGATGATACATACCAATTTTCGTGGCAATCGGAGAAAAGCCCTAGGACGAGTTCGAAAAAGTAGGTTTTACGAATAATTCAAAATGGCGGAACAATTTTTATGACGGAAAATAACGACATAGGGTCCAATCGAATCGTCTTGAGCCAAGGAATCAAAGGAAGTAAGAATTTTGTTTCTAGGGCTTACGGATCAGAAGTTATAAGCAAAAACATAAGTGCAACTTTGGACTGTTGGTGGCGCTAGTGGGTTAGACATAGAGACTCCAAATTTGCTGTGGGGACACATTGGACTGTCCTTTATCAGTGTGCCAAATTTCATAACTTTCCTACGTACGGTTCTATGGGCTGCCATAGACCGCAATGGCGGAAGAAGAATAACTAATAATAATAATTATTATAAAAAGAAAACTAACAAATACAATAGGGTTCTACGCCCCTTCGGGGCTTGACCCCTAATTATTATAAAAAGAAAACTAACAAATACAATAGGGTTCTACGCCCCTTCGGGGCTTGACCCCTAATAATAATAATAATAATAATAAGAAAACTAACAATAACAATAGGGTTCTACGCCCCTTCGGGGCTTGACCCCTAATAATAATAATAAGAAAACTAACAATAACAATAGGGTTCTACGCCCCTTCGGGGCTTGACCCCTAATAAGAAAACTAACAATAACAATAGGGTTCTACGCCCCTTCGGGGCTTGACCCCTAATAATAAGAAAACTAACAATAACAATAGGGTTCTACGCCCCTTCGGGGCTTGACCCCTAATAACAATAGGGTTCTACGCCCCTTCGGGGCTTGACCCCTAAATATAATATCTGAATCTATCTAAATAAAATCATACCTACTTTTCCAAAAGAAACACTGCAACGACCCTCAGCTGTTTCCATCTCGTGAAAAAGCAGTAAAGTTACCGATGTTAAAGGGATAGTTCGGCCAAAAACGATATTAAACCCATGATTGACTCACCCCCAAGCTGTCCGAGTTACATATGTCCATCGTTTTTCAGACAAACACATTTTCGGATATTTTAGAAAATATTTTAGATATTTCTGTTCATTAAATGTAATGTTGCGGGGTCCAGGAATAGTCCACGACCTTCAAGTCCAAAAAAGTGCGTCCATCCTTCACAAATTAACTCCAAACGGCTCCAGGATGATAAACAAAGGTCTTCTGTGGGTAATCCGTGAGGTGTTGTTGTAGAAATATCCATATTTAAAATGTTATTAACTTTATAAACTAGCTTCCGGTAGCGCCGCCATTTTGGAGTGATGCGCATTCAGGATGAGAGTTTCTCTGCTGCTGCTCGGTGCCCCCGCCCTCCGAATTTGTCATACGTCACTAAGAAAAGTGCGTACACTACGCTAATCCTCTCTTCTGAGTCTAAGATGGCGGCGCTACCGGAAGCTAGTTTATAAAGTTAATAACATTTTAAATATGGATATTTCTACAACAACACCACACGGATTACCCACAGAAGACCTTTGTTTATCATCCTGGAGCCGTTTGGATTTAATTTTTGAAGGATGGACGTAATTTTTTTGACTTTAATGTAGTGGACTATTCCTGGACCCCCCAACAATACAATTAATGAAAAGAAAAATCTAAAATATTTTCTAAAATATCCGAAAATGTGTTTGTCTGAAAAACGATGGACATATGCAACTCGGACAGCTTGGGGGTGAGTAAATCATGGGTTTAATATCGTTTTTGGCCGAACTATCCCTTTAATTAGGGTTTTTGCTCTTTACTGATCCAAACAGTTTTTGTCATTTTTGTTTCAAAAAATATATTTCGTTTTGTGGCTCCTGTGCAGGTTACCATTCTTCCTCTGTTTACAGAGCAGACGTGATCGCGCTGATGACGTATGATGTCTGCGTGAACAGGGTGTGCAGTGGCATGCAAAACACGTTCACAGAAGAGGAGCAAAAATTGCATCCATTAATTGCATTCGGTCCGAGTTTAATAATTTGTTGAAAAAAAATTTAGTCCTACCCCTTTCACAAATGACATATGTTTATATAAATACATTTAGACACTTTAACAGTGATTGCAACCAGCATAATAAATTTTTTTTGGGATCAAATCAGATAATCTGCATGACTTGGCAATAATTTAATTTAACACCAAACGTTCTTTGCTCACCATCTATTAGCTTTTGTTTCTAGTTGCAAAGTCTTGGATTTTATCCTGTTAAAAAATCCTACTCATAATTTCCATGGAGAAACAACAGTAGGGGAGAGAGGGGGAACACTTTTGTCTTTAGCTCTATCATTCAAAACATATTTAAGTTAGATTAATCCTTTTTTACACAATCAACTAAATCTGCTACAAATGAACACTTAAAGTTTGTTTGTGGGACCCACTGTTATTGGTATTATGTATCTGCCTATAATAGATAGATATCCACACATTCATCCATACATGATCCTTCGTCTAACCATCCTTGTATTATGCAGCATAGAAATAGATTTTTTTTAAATAATAATAAGTATCAGTTATTTCCTCTGAATTTGTAACAACATTTTGTTATCATTTTGATGAGTACTATTTACATTGTTTATATTTTATTATCATTGTATACCTGAGGCTTCATTATAACACTGTGTGACAACTAACTCCGCTGTGTAAAATGTTTTCAGTCTCATCTATCAGTTACTAGGAGTTGCTGACATGTTTCAAAATAGTGTTATGTTTTAGTATATAAACTTTTTAAGACAGACCTACACTGTGCTATGAGCTCAGAGGTTGCAAAGTGGATCGGGTGATTCTCACGAAAACTTGGTTTTAAAAATGTCAAGCGTGAAAATGTAAAAATTGCTTAAATTTACTTTTTTTCCCACCAGACATTGAAAAACAAAGTCTGGAGTAAATGGGAACATTAATTTAAAAACTTTTACTTATCATTTAACACTTTTTGTAACATAATTTAAAAAATTTGTCCTAAAAAATCTCATTACCGCAACAGTCAGAAAACATCAACACTGACATATTTTCAAAATGACATGACAAACCTGAAAGAACATAATTTGGAGATTCTGCACATGCATTTAAAATCGAAGTATTATGCTTCTATTAATTAAGTTAACATTTAATAAGCATCTGTTGCGGTAATGATAATCAAAATGTCGTGTAAGCATTCTGACAAGACAATTAACTGTAAAAAATGATCTTACCTGGTAGCCATCTTGAAGTAACTGGTCCATGTGCTTGCTCACTCAAAATCAAACTTTATTAAAATTCTGTATGTGTGCTTAAACTGTTCTCAAAAAGTGTTGCGGTGGATGAGAACATCAGGCATGGACACATCATTTTCCTAATTTTTCTTCATTATTATTATTATTCATGAATATTCCGTAAATATTTTTTCTGTCATCTAAAGTAGTCTAGCAAAACATCCATTTATTTTTTTTCTTAATATTTTTGTGTTAATTTGATTAAATTACAACATAACGCATGTTCAAACACAGCCGGACACATTGCGGTAATGAGAATTTCAGCAGAAAATGAGATAAAATTTCCAATTATAAATTCTTATGTTGAAATCACACATTGTGCAAGGTAGAACACAGTATTGTGTTAATTCTGATGCTTTTTAATGTTACTATATTACACATTTTAAAGCTAAAATCATTAGTGCTGTGGTGTTTCAATGGTTTCCTGAGAATCAACCGGATGGTATTGTGCATGCTTATTTAAAAGACACACATCCACATAATTGTAACTAATTTCCTAGAGAAAATTCCCAGTGAAGCACAACAACTTAAGCCTGAGGAGAGATCCACCAATCAGATAAGACACTGTTACCATGGGAACCGGATTTACAGATCTAAAGCATTGTGAATGATTCGTAATTGAGTCTGCAGAAACCATCAAACTACAGTACTTTTATATTAAGTTATGGATATTTAGCAATAAATGTGATATGATAATACTGCTTATATGTTATTAGAATTAAAATCAATAATTATAAGGTCAATATTTTCATATTGTATAGTCACTTTAAAACAATAACACCATTCATAATGATTCAAGGATTGAGCAGTTCAAAAACAGATTAAATCAAATCAGTGCTGTTAAAGCAGTGGCTCATTTTTGTTTTTAAATAAGCTTTGGAAACGGAGAGTTAAGATTTGAAGCTGGAGTTGTAATATACAGTAATGGCCAAAAGTATCGGTGGGCATATTTGCACAATATTTGCTTTTATTGCACCATCAGGTTTGAAACCATCAAAATATTAAATGAGGTGTATGGTACAGTACACAAAGGAGAAAACATAGCACATCAGGGAATATGCTGTAGGTTTTAATCTAATATACAGTACCAAAAAGTGTGCAGAAAAACAAAATGCTCACAGAAATAAAGCATAGACTGACTACACTGACTGTTTTATCAGTTATTAATATTTTTGTTGATCCTAACTTGTTTTGGATTTAAAAAAAAACATTCTCATGGGTCTTGACTCAATACGTTTGCACATATGTTGTGTGTAATCTTCACAAAGCATTGCTTCAGTATGCAGTCCAAGTAACAACTATGCAACATGCATAATTTTTTTATACATTATAAATAATGTATTTAAATAAAGGGTGAAGATGTTTTCCAAAGTAGGGCATTACTTTTGGCCTCTACTGTACATTTTTGTGCCTTGAAGTGCACAAGTTTTAATCACGTTTTCTGAATACACACTGCTACATAAATATGTGCGCCATAGGGAACACATGTAATTATGCAGAACTTCCTCTGTTATGCCGAAACACATATTCACATCTCAAATGAGATTAGCATGGCAACGACTCGTAACGCACGTCACATACATTGAATTCGCTGAAGACCCATTACCTCCTTCTAACGTGGAAGACAATGGAGGGGATATTGCTACGTGATGGAGTTGAACGTATTATAAGCAATCAACACTGTAAACCAAGAAAGGTTCCCAGAAAAAGCAAGCAATTTACTCAGAAAAATGGGATTTGCTTTGGTTAAACGCTTGGCTGAAATTACTATTGTACATGAAATGCATTTTATGAATGTAAAGCGTGCACATGCTATTAAAGATTAGAGCTGCTGTGGGTTTAAAAAAAAAGGGGGAATGGTAAAGAAACTGGCGGGTAGAGCAAAAAAGTTTTAGGCCCTTTCACAAGCCAGATTCAGTGATATCTTTAATTCCAGTCTGGGAAACATGGATTTTCCAAAACTTGCTTTGAATAAGAAGCAACTATTTCAAGCCTTTACAATCTACTATAGTCCCAAAGCAGAAAACACAGTAAACTCGCTTTCTGAAAATCTGTTTGAATACAACTTCACTTTGTTATGTCATTGTTAATGTAATACATTAAGTGTCTCTGTGGAGTGTGACCTCAGCTTTTATCTCCAAACAGACGAGGGTTGTGGACTCGCTTCAGATCCCCTATTAGTGATTCCCTCGTGTGGTAAAGAACGGCGGAGCATTCATATTTAATCACTACATATCAATTTTTAAACTCTGGAATCGTATCCCCTTTTCTGGTGTGAAACATACAATCGGATGGGACATATCCCCCGACACCCTGACGGAAATATAGGGGAGCTCTGTTGAATTCCTACCTAATGGTTTCAACCCCTGCAGAAAGAAACCTGACCCATGATGCTAAACAAGCACATTTACTCTAAATGAAGTCTGGACATTGTGCAATGAAATCTTGTCTTGTTTTAGTGATGTTAAGGTAATGTCATAATGATTGAGATGTCCTTGAACCACATGATGGGTTCACAGCCACAGCCTCCAAATGCAAATGCTACTCTTAAAATCAACTCCAGACCTTTAACATCCTTCTTTCATGAGTAATTTATTTAACAACTAGAAAATATGTGTCCATAAAACAGCTTTTATGTTAACTGTCCCATTACTTTTGGCCTCTTTAAAAAGGGGGAGCTACATATTAAACAGCTGTAATTCCTAAACGCTTCAGACAATTTGGATGTGAATGTGGATATCCCAGTGTTTAAGTTTAAGATTATGGGGGTCCCTAGCTATGCTCCCCAGTCATTATAGGGTCACCGTAAGATGTGGTCCTGGACCAATGTTTTAATCAAAGAAACCCCAAATTACCCTTAAGTTTGAGAAGTTTTAAAAAAAAACTCTTACCCTAAAGATTACGAAGATAATAACTAAAGATAATAACTCAAAATACAACTAACCATTTAGTTAAAATATGAGCAATTTAAATCATGAACAAAAATAAAGCAGTATTTTTTTATGTGTTGCGGTGAAGGTGCGATGACTTCAAGCCTGCTTGACTGTGAGATGCAAACCACGTTTGCTCTTCATGGGAATGCTTTGAGTTGCCAGGCGACAGTGGCAATGAATCTGTGTAGCACAATGGGGGCAAGAAGATACGACAGGAATAAGAACCACGAGAAGTCATGCCGAAATCAAATTAGGATTACATTTCAATCTCACATAACCGGTGTGATGCATCAGGAAGGTTTACATTCACAAATCTAAATAAATAAATAAATTACAACCCCAAATTGTCATTAGGCAAATGCGGACATCTGCAAAGGTGGTTCCCATTAGAGACAAACACGAGGTGCTGGCTTCACATACAGACTCTTGGCTTGTTTATTGTAGCAGATGCTTTTTATTACATCTCTAATAAAAATAAATCTAAGAAAGCCTTTTCACGTAGATTTGCAGATTTAATAAAGCAATAAATCCAAATTAGTGCAATAACCTGCTTCAAGTGTTGATTGCTTCAATAACAATGTCAACAGTAGTATGTTAAGACACTAAATTGTTACATTTATTAAGAGTAATGATCCTAGATAAAGTTTTAATCCACCATGTAGAATTGTCCATGGGCAGTGTATGGTTGCCAAGCAACATGTCTCATTAATGAAGTATAAATTTGGCACGACCTTGCTCATTTTGTCCTGTCAATCATCACACAAGCACTCCATCCAAAACTTATCTTCTATTCTAACTTAACCCAATTCATCCAATCACATGGTATGGAGGAGGAGTTTGTTTCAGTATCAAGATCGTCCACCAAAACTTATTGGCTATTATTTTTATTAAGAGATGGACAGACAAACTCCCCAAATGTTTATCTGCATTTTACAATCTGAATCAAGGGTCTAAGCAATAAGTTTTATGCATGAATATTACAAAAGTGTTTCCTTTACAAAAAAACAATTTCTGGTTTCTGTGCTACACACACTCGTGAAACAACTAAAGCCTAATACGAAGCATGATACGCATTAAAGTAACTATAACTTTCCAGAATAAGTAAAAAGTTGACAAGACGAAAATGTTCAGCAGGCCTGGTGCTGTTCGAAAAGAAGGAGGGGGGAGTAAATCTTGTCACCCCTTTAAATATTTTATCGTGAAAATCAGAAACAATTTCTTCAGTAAGGAGGAGGAGAAGGCATTCCCAAAACTAGAAACAACTGAGCGCTGTACTCTTTGACATACAAATGAGAAACTTCAAAGGCGTCCTTCGAGAAACTGTCAACTAGAGAAGCCATCTACTATTCCCTAATGTGCATGCCACTCGCACTCCACACTGCATTTATCAGCTCAGCAAAAATCTGCACTTTGGTGAAGAGCAGGGGCGGATCTAGAAAATTATTTATGGGGTGGCAAGGGGGTGGCATGAGAACTACGAGGGGTGGCAATGAAGTAAGCATCCTTGCATGGTTGTCGTGGATACAAAAAATTATATACTGTATATACTGTATATACTATATGCGGTGTATACACTGGACCTCAAATTTTTATAACATAAAAACAGGCAACAACAAATGTTCCTATAAGTACCCAAGCAGCTACCTTTAGCATCTCTACCGTAGCACCCTTTGTCTTAATACACACATCTTACCAATATCTAAAAACACTGACTGTAACCATGATGAGCAAGGTTGAACATAATGGTATAAAGACTGTTATATAAATAAAATAGGTTTGCCTAGTTTATATTAATGTAAAACATATTTAAAAGGCACACATCTCATAACCCTCTTCTTTAATCCTTTCACTCACTTCATGATGGATTTCTGTCTTTTCACTTCTTTTAGCTATTTGCCATCCATATGTTTCATTCTTTCATGGCTTCATCTACTCCTTTCCCCACAACATATTTTTCTGTTTTATTTGTACCTTCCACTCCCATAGTATTTGATTTTAGTAATGGATATCAGCCTTCTTTTCATAGTATCATTAAGTTTTGTCTTTCAAGCTTTCTAAACATACACAACACTGAATAGTTTTGTTTCCTTAATGAAGACTATATCATAACGAGTGATTTCATATATGCACGTATGGAATATTTTGATTGCTGCACTAGCTAACAAGACATGACGGGCTAACTCTAAAAAGAACTGCTTAAAAGATATTTACTGCTTACACAAACGTGCAGTTCAGTTGTTTTTATATATTAATATTAAACAATCAACAGTTTAACTTTTGTATTTTTATCCTGATGCAACATTTATCTGTAAAATATGACCGTATTCAGTACTCCGATTTGCTGATGTGATGCTCAACTTAATCACTTAAAGACACTAAAGAGAAACCACTAATGTTTTGCCAGCATGTGATAATGTGAGGTGCTTTATTAGATCAGAATTACTTGCTACAGACGTGAAGAGACTCTCTCTTCATGGGCATAAGTTGCACATTCATAAACATTCTTGCCTTTCACTTCAACGATGGAAAAGTAACGTTTGTGCTTTGTATACTTTGTGCTTGCGTCCGCTACCTTTGTTTTGAGCTCGTAGTACTTTCCATCGCTCTGTTGTCGCGGGTTTGTGCGACTCGGATCACGGATGGACTGCAGCGCGAGAACCGGGCTGCATGTGAGTGCCTTGGATGGGGTGATGCATGCTTTCACGGCAGTTCCAAAAGTTTCCAACCACGCCAGGAAAGATCGCTAGATTTGTCCTAGTCGTTTTAAATAAAGTCGCTAAAGGGGTCTAAAAAGTTTCTTAATATAGCGACCAAGTTGACAAGACTGCACGGACTTTTTTTACACTGTAAAAGACTTTTTGCTCTGACTGACTGTTCGTGCTTGTATATGAACTCTGCTGCCTCTGGTTGGCTAACGATGGAAATTAAGCCAATCACAATCAGCTATGTGGTTGTCCCACACCCTCTAAGACACACACACCAATCATCGTCAGATATGTGTCTCCCACCCCTAAACACACGCAGAGAAAAACTACATTGCCTTTCTGGTTAAAAGAGCCTACTCGGATATATATTATATATATTAGGATACCAGCGCTGGGGTGGCATATGGGGTGGCAATGCTTTTATTTAGGGTGGCAACTGCCACCCCGTGCCACCCCGGTAGATCCGCCCCTGGTGAAGAGAGATACAGAGAGTCCACGCGTAACGTCGTCTCTCTTGCTCTCTCGCACAATGATTTTAACCTTCAATTACCATAAAATGTTTAAGAAGGAAGATTAGGGAAGTAGCTAGAAATATAACATGGTATATGTTGATATCAGTCACACGCTACACTAATATGCTAACATGCAGTAATACTAGCTTGATCTCACGAGAATTCGTAAGTATTTTACGAGTTGGCTTATTCGTATAAATTCGTATTAAGTAATTCGTACAAATAAAAAACAATAATGACACCCCACCCCTAACCCCTTACGAGAACTCATACGTATTTTACGAGTTGGCTAATTCGTATACATTTTTTAGTAAGTAAATCGTACAAAAAACAATAATGACAGCCCACCCCTAACTCCTTACGAGAACTTGTATGTATTTTACGAGTTGGCTAATTCGTATAAATTTGTATTAAGTAAATCATACAAAAAAAGAAAGCCCACCCCTAACCCCTCACGAGAGCTCGTATGTATTTTACGAGTTGGCTAATTCGTATAAATTTGTATTAAGTAAATCGTACAAAAAAAGAAAGCCCACCCCTAACCCCTCACGAGAGCTCGTATGTATTTTACGAGTTGGCTAATTCGTATAAATTTGTATTAAGTAAATCATACAAAAAAAGAAAGCCCACCCCTAACCCCTCACGAGAGCTCGTATGTATTTTACGAGTTGGCTAATTCGTATAAATTTGTATTAAGTAAATCATACAAAAAAAGAAAGCCCACCCCTAACCCCTCACGAGAACTTGTATGTATTTTACGAGTTGGCTAATTCGTATAAATTTGTATTAAGTAAATCATACAAAAAAAGAAAGCCCACCCCTAACCCCTCACGAGAGCTCGTATGTATTTTACGAGTTGGCTAATTCGTATAAATTTGTATTAAGTAAATCGTACAAATAAAAAACAATATAGACACCCCACCCCTAACCCCTTATGAGAACTCGTACGTATTTTACGAGTTGGCTAATTCGTATAAATTTGCATTAAATAAATTGTACAAAAAACAATAATGAAACCCCACCCCTAACCCCTCACGAGAACTCGTACATATTTTACAAGTTGGCTAATTCATATAAGTTCGTATTAAGTAAATCGTACAAATAAAAAACAATATAGACACCCCACCCCTAACCCCTTACAAGAACTTGTACATATTTCACGAGTTGGCTAATTCATATAAATTATTATTAAGTAAATGATACAAAAAAAAAGAAAGCCCACCCCTAACCCCTCACGAGAACTCGTACGTATTTTACGAGTTGACTAATTCGTATAAATTATTATTAAGTAAACTGAACAAACAACAATAATGAAACCCCACCCCTAACCCCTCACGAGAACTTGTATGTATTTTACGAGTTGACAAATTCGTATAAATTTGCATTAAGTAAATTGTACAAAAAAACAATAATGAAACCCCACCCGTAACCCCTCACAAGAACTCGTACATATTTTACAAGTTGGCTAATTTATATAAATTCGTATTAAGTAAATCATACAAAAAAAGAAAGCCCACCCCTAACCCCTCACGAGAACTCGTACGTATTTTACGAGTTGGCTAATTCGTATAAATTATTATTAAGTAAATTGAACAAAAAACAATAATGAAACCCCACCCCTAACCCCTCACAAGAACTCATACATATTTTACAAGTTGGCTAATTCGTATAAGTTCTTATTAAGTAAATCGTACAAAAACAATAATGAAACCCCACCCATAACCCCTCACAAGAACTTGTACATATTTTACAAGTTGGCTTATTCGTATGCATTTGTATTAAGTAAATTGTTCCAAAAAAAAATAAAAAAACAATAATGAAACCCCACCCCTAACCCCTCACGAGAACTCGTACATATTTTACAAGTTGGCTAATTCGTATAAGCTCGTATAAGTAATACGTATACATTTGTATTAAGTAAATTGTTCCAAAAAAAAAAAAAAAAACAATAATGAAACCCCACCCCTAACCCCAAGGTCACATTGGCAAAAGCAAAGTGTACAAAAATGTATGAATGTTGTTGAACGAATTAATACGAATTAGCCACCTCGTAAAATATGTACAAATTGCCATGAGATAGTGTTTGCAATACAAATGTACATTAGCAGAAATCAAGTTAGCATGTGACATTTCAGAGCAAATATCAGGGCAACTAACACATTCAGACCAAATACAATAATTGTACAAACACTTTTTACAATCAAAAAAGTGAATCTTTTCACATCCTGATAGCAATCACTGATCATAACAAAAACAAATCTGCAATCACCTGCCATGCCTTTAAATGAAAAAAGTGGTATTTGGTTATTGGTTAATATTGACCAATAGCACATGTAACTTGCATCAGAAAGGAAGTTGTTTTAGATGCAGAGCAAGTTATTATTCTGATGAAAG
The DNA here is from genome assembly GCF_027580225.2 of Misgurnus anguillicaudatus. Classification (NCBI taxonomy): domain Eukaryota; kingdom Metazoa; phylum Chordata; class Actinopteri; order Cypriniformes; family Cobitidae; genus Misgurnus; species Misgurnus anguillicaudatus. Next base: position 34,621,698 of record NC_073351.2, on the reverse strand, counting down.
ATTAAAGTCAGACTATGTTTTTTTCTTTAAATAAAATGCACTTATGAATTATGCAAAATAAGGTGACAAAGTAAATTGGGTTAACACTTTCATGTTGACTTTAAAAGCAGGGGGGGGGGGGGGTGCATTAAAAATACAAACAAATCACGTACAAGGCCAAAGCCTGCTGTACAGAACCCTCTGAAATGAGGTTTAAGAGCCACTGAGAGATGTTTGGTGATCACAGAGGAGCAGGAGTTACTGTAAAACACAAAGTTACTGTTATACTTGTTCACCTACAGTATCTCATAATGTTCTTGTTCTTGAAGTTAACCAGTACAAACCCCATCTGGCATCCGGTGCCGTCATCGGACACATGCTGTGTTCTGACATTCTACCTCCATGATACCAAATATACAGCAATACAGAGAGAAGTGCAACACAATGATGCGTCACTGATGTGAAGCTAAAAAAAAACATTTGGTTGTTTCCTTGTTCCCAAGAAAACAGGAAAATGGTGCTGAAGTCTTAGGCCACCAATAGCTTTGTTAATTTGACAAAGTTTTAATAGTTTTCGCTCTCTACATCAAGATACAAACAGAACATATACGGAAATATAAAAAAAATTCAGGGTAAAAGTTTGATCTCTTTTTACGCTCAAAGATCACGTTCTTTCTGATCCCATTTTTTAAACCCTAGTTAGTGTGTGATGTTGCTGTTAGAACATAAATAATACCTGTAAAATGTTAAAGCTCAAAGTTCACTGCCAGGCGATATATTTTCTTTAACATAATGCGCCTTTCAAAGCCTACAGCAAACGTCCGTTTTGGACTACAGCCCTCTACTTCCTGCTTTAATGACATCACTAGAACAGTTTTTTGACTAAACTCCGCCCACAGGAATACGTCAGTCGGCAGCTAAGCTAACGGCAAGCTAAGCTGCTGTCGAATCACAACACACTAAAAAAGCTACACAATCAGAACTCTTTACCTATTTCTGAAGGAGGGACTTCATAGAAAAAGGAAGACATCAGCTCATTTTGAGGACAGTGAAAAAAGCGCTATACAGATAAGTAGATATTGTAAATATACTGCTTTTTTACACGTGAAACATGAATACATGTTATATTGCACACTGTAAACAGAAGTAAAGCTTCAAAAACACAGAAAGAACGTGACTTTTAACACATCCTGAACTCTTTGCGGAGACTGAAGTCATGAAGTCATTAGATTAGAAATAAACATCACAATATTATTTCAGGTTTAAGAGAGCCTGTAGGTTCCTGCTATTGCTCCAATGTAAGTAGATAAATATAAAAATAAAAAAGCAGATTTTAAGGATTATACTCCATACAAATTGTCTGTATTTTCTGGTTGTACTCCAGCCTGATCTCACGAGAATTCTTACAAAGTTAATTGTGCAAAAACGTATGATTATCATAAAGAAACAATAATGAAACCTGAACCCCACGCCTAACCTAATGTCACATGGGTCACGGCAAATCATTCAAAAATGTATGGATGTGGTCGTACAAGTTAATACAAATTAGCCACCTAGCAAAATACGTACGAATTGTCATGCGATAGCGTTGTGTATTCTAATAAAGATAAATAATGATATAGTCATTATAGCATTGCTAAATCAACAAATATAATGGTGGTACGATGGCCTTATGCTCCGTACTAGGTGCACTAGGCATAGCGTTTCTTACTCTAGATTACTTGTGGGATTTAACTTAAAGTCATGTGAATTTTTGAGTTGAATATTTTCAATTTGTGCAACAACACGTTTGAGGCAAATATCGCGTGTTTTCACGCAATCGCGCCACCTAATTCGTGTCACTCGCATCACCCCGCAAGCATTCGCGTATAATCGAGTCTTTGCATTGACTTTGTAATCTTCTCGCACAAATTGTTGAATTCGCGTTTGGTGTGTACACCCCATAAGACTTTTGCATAGTACTGTTTCTGAAAATTCATCTTAATTTGCACAAAAACATGTTTAAGGCAAATAGCGCATGCTTTCACGCAATCGCGCCACCCAATTCAAGTCACTCGCATTGACTGATGCGCATTCACGTATATTCGCATCTTTGCATTGACTTTGTAATCTACTTGCACAAATCGTTGAATTCGTGTTTGGTGTGTACGCCACATAAGACTTTTGCATAGTACTGTTTCTGGAAATTCATCTCAATTTGCGCAAAAACACGTTTGAGACAAATAGCGCATGTTTTTATGCAATTGCGCCACCCAATGTGCGTCACTCGCAACGCCCAACACGCATTCGCATATATTCGCGTCTTTGCATTGACTTTGTAATCTTCTTGCACAAATCGTTAAATTCGCGTTTGGTGTGTACGCCACATAAGACTTTTGCATAGTACTGTTTCTGAAAATTCATCTCAATTTGCGCAAAAACATGTTTGGGACAAATAGCGCATGTTTTTGCGCAATTGCGCCACCCAATTTGCGTCACTCGCATTGCCTCAAGCGCATTCACATATATTCGCATCTTTGCATTAACTTTGCAATCTACTTGCACAAATGGTTAAATTCGCGTTTGGTGTTTACGCCCCATAAGACTTTTGCATAGAACTGTTTTTGTCCCCATACATACTCATTAACATAACATGTTACATTCTCATGTTTTACCTTTTCTTTCCATTTCTGTTATTCTCAATATTAGACTCTTGTTAGTGCCACAACACAAACCAGATTTAGTTTTTTATGTTTCTTTTTGTTTTTTAGATCTATCCACACCACATACTCACACAAGATAACTGTTGTTTTGGGAATTGGCTCGGCACTACGAAGAGTCTCGGCGGTCTCACAAACAAGTGCCATTTTTCACCCTGGTTTGAACCCAACAAAATCCTCCTTCACAATCCACCTTCATTAGCGCGGCACTTCACACAGCTCCAAGCTTCTGCTTTAAATAGAGAATTAGCTGCTGTATCTCTCTCTCTTTCTCACTCATGGCTCAGGACTCATTACCCACAGTCTCTGGCAGTGGGTGGCCTAAGTGTTAAAATGATTTATTTTTGTAATAAATACTCTCTCACACACAAACTCTTTCTCTCTTTCTCTCTCTCTCTCTCTCTCTCTACATGTTTATGCATTCCCCTGATGTAGCCGACCAAGACGAGAACACTTTTATAAGGTGACTTTGATACCAGGGGGTTGTTAATGTTTTAACAGTCCTATGTGGCCGTACTTACTTTCTATTTCTATTACTGGTCTTTATATAGCGGTTAATGTGCTTTATCTGCGTGGCTGTTTTCTGCAATGCAGATGAGACGAGGTGCCCGGGTCATGGCACCATTTTTAAATAGGTAATGGTTAATTCTTTTTCTTAAGAAGTCAAACTGATGTGTCAAATCAGCTAAGCAGATGATGAATGTTCACAGTGCATGGAGCAGTTCAAAAGCCGAGCTCTACGTCTTACAGTAGGTAAAAAACGACGATGCTGTGGTTTAACTTTTTTTTACTTCCTCCTCTAGTGTTTTTCCTCGACAGGGTTTCTGCTTTGAAGATGTAAATTAGAGGTCTTACCAAAAGCTATTTAACACCTAAGTGACTTAACTCCCTGCAAAGCTAGATGTGATATTTCTGTAGCATGTTAAGAACTATACAGCATTCATGGTATATTAGTTAATTAAAATGAGCAAGGCTTGTTCTACTTATAGACATTATTTAACATAATTTCATTATTTAATGATTACGGTTAACTTAACTGTAATTGCTATTTAATTCCTCAATACGCATTTCTGGTCTTGTACAGAATCCATCAGTGCGTGTTATTAAAAAAAAAAAAAGTTTGTCTCATATTTAATCAAAATTAAATTGTCTACAGCATAGTTGATGTTATATGTCTATTTCTAGATGTATTTATGTATTGTTTCAAGGTACTGTGCTCTTGTTTCAGCAGTAACAACATAAACAAGCGGCTTTAGTGGAAAACACGTAACTTCCGGTAAACTCCGCTAAGAATAAATAACAACAAAGTTCTTTAAACATAGTTTATTTATATAAAAAGCAAAATAAACAACACATAGATTACCTAGGAAACCAAAACATTTGTTATTTCCGACAAGGTATTTGTTTAAGAGTTCAGTTTTAGCAACTAGTCAGACCAATTAACAAACAGAAACCGGAAGTAAAGTTCCGACAGGACACGTAATCGCGCAGCCGCACGTGCGTCCGATGAAACCATCTATAGGTCGGTTATAGAACATTGCGTTATCAGCGCAAAAGGTCATAGTTTTGTACCACACATACTTAAAAAAACATGTATACCTGCACTGTTAAGTCACGTTGGATAAAAGTGTCTGCCAAATGCATAATTGTAAACATATCGTTCCATGCAATACTGTTAGTAATTAAAGGCTCTCTAAGCGAATCTGCGAGACGTTAGTTATTGTTGACCTTTGAAACTGTTTTCAAACAGACGGAGCGTAGCTAACTCCTCCCCTCCCCCTCCCTTCCGTGCTTTCATGAACGCGCCCAACCCCCACCCCCAAATCCTTTTTGTCGTTTATTGGCTGGAATACTTTGTTTTGTGATGCTAGGTTTGGCCACTTGTTGATATTGCCGTTTGTGAAGCCTGGGCTGTCTACAGAGATCGCGTTTTTTTACAGTTTGATCAGCGGTATGTAACAAAAAATGTTGTATGGTCTCAAACGCTTCAATTCGCTTAGAGCGCCTTTAACAAAGTAATTTAAATACAGCTAGTGTTAATTTAATAAAGGTTATAATTCGAATAACAAATAAGCAGATAGGAAACATTAACATTGGGATTTATTGAGATGTTTGAGAGTAAACTTGACCTTCAGCCTCAGCTTCATGGTCCAAAAGTCTTCTCAGAAGTGTGTGGTCGTGTTTTGAGAGCAGATCTCCAACAATCCTCTGCAAAATGACAGATCTGACTTTTCTGATTCAGAATGACCACTTTTTATCACAATAACTTTGTGATTGATAAAATAACGGCATGTTTTTATTTGCTTTTTGAAATCATGTTTTAACTGGAAGTGCATGCATAAAAAAATTCTCACATTTTAAGCAAACTCATTTGTTGGCAGATAAAATTTCGGACTAAACCTCTTGTCTTACAGATACATTGTAAAGACCATCTGCATTTATTTGAACAAAACCTGAAGTCAGTGTAATATTTCTCAGACCCTTCCTAACTAATCGCTTCTCTAGCTGCCATCCTGCAACATGTCTTTGGGCTCTATCTTACACCCGGCGCAATGCAGCGCAATGCGCGACGCAAGTGTCTTTTGCTAGTTTCCACCCTTCCCAATTATAATTTTCACGTTTAGCGCCACGTTGTTTAAATAGCAAATGCATTTTTTAAATGCTACCTCACGGATTTATTGTATATGATGACTCTGTAGCTGTGGATATAGTGAGATGAGAAAATTTTTTTTTAAGTAATGCTTAAAAAAACTGATGCTGTCCAAGTGCTGAACCTTGCGGAGAGCCGTTTGTAAATTCTTTATCTCCTGTTTGTTACAAATAAAGTATTTTTACAGTACAAACCTTTTCTTACATACTTGTAAATTATTTTTTGATGATATTGGATAGCCATACATTTAAAGCAATTAAAAGTCTGCTTTTTTACTTCCATGACTAAAAGAAAACGGGTTTTAAAGGTTTTAATGAAAGAATAACGATTTCAATACAAGTGAAAAACAACAGAATTATTAAAAATTAATCTTAAACTGCTTAAACTGGGGATCTTCTTCCTCCGCTTAGTTTTTCAGTTTACAAAGTCCGTCATCTAAATAGGGATTAGACATGGCGCCAGCGCAACTGGCTTTTAAAGGGGATGAAAGGGGAAGCTGAGACTCACATTGGTTTATTGCACGTTACGCCCAAAATACTCCCATTAATCATTAAAAAAATTGGACCAACCCTTTTCGACCATGCGCTCGCCGCACAAACAATTTTTCCCATCGTTAAATTAGCAAAAGTGGATTCGGACACGCCCATTTAGACGTTGCGCTGTGAGCTTTAGACAATGCGCTTAGATCGTTAAAATAGGGCCCCATAAGTCTAACATTGCAGTGTTCAGTGTGTCAGCCTTAAAGGAAAACACTCCATATCTTGACTTCTCTACCTTTGCCCATGCCATAGTCTCAGCCTCAGACGTCACGCCCACAATCTGTTGGCTGCACGTCTGATGTTTTTCGTACACTTTTCTGGAAACCCTGTGAGAATGTTAAAGTCGTCTTTGATTGGTTGAAATAAACCGGATTTCCACGAGACGCGAGTGTCGCGATTAGTTTCGGTCCCTGGAAAACAAAGCTATGACGTTCCATTGAGGAAGAGAATCAGTCGTGTTCACGTGGATAATAATGAGCAGTTATCATGATCAGCTAAACATTGGATTCTCAAAAATATGCAAATTTCGCAGCATCGACTCTCTAAAAGATGTCCAAGAGTTTTGCTTGAGGCAGTTAGTGGAGTCAAAAAGTTTGGTTCTCCTGAATTGCTTGTATGTGTTAAAAAGTGAAGAGATATGCTTCAAACAGACGTTTAACGGGAACGTCTCATTGGTGTGGCTGTTGATGAAGTGCACAACGTTGTCCTATGGTGAGTAATGTTGTTTATTTAGATACTATTCGGTTGGGGCTGGTTATTTCAATAACTGACTTGTTGCCAGCCGGCTCGTTATTGTGGGGAGTCCGAAACGTGACGCTAGATGAAACAAACTGTGATTGGTTGTTTGACATGTCGGTCAAACAGCTCGTGGGCGGGCTTTGTCCAGAAAAAGCAGCGAAAAACACCAGACCTTCAGTATTGAAGGTCTGGCTACGCGAGACTACCCATGCCATTACAACATCATCTCTCTTTCTCTCTCTCTCTCTCTCTCTCTCTCTCTCTCACACACACACACACACACACACACCATCAACAAGAGATGAACAGTCTTGCTTGCTCAACGTATTGGCCCCAAAGTCGAATGAATTATAAATTCAGGTTATCCCTCAGAATTAAGTAGATAAGGGTCTGTGCCCTGAGCTTATCCTTAATTTATGCAGATACACTTGGTATCTCATGTTAAGAGTTGGATTTGGCTGTAAAGTAGTCCAATTAGATGCTCTATCCAGCCTCATCACGCTTATAATTCAAATTGTTTGGCTGAGTGGGGTTTATGCAACGCAGGTAATGATGAGCGGGAGAATCTATCAGCATTTGCCAATTGAGAGCGTTTAATATTTATGACGAGTCAAGATGTATTTTCCAGACGAATACAAATGCTTTTCCGAATGTGTGCAAATCAGCTGAAAATTCTCAATTTCTACCCCTAAAGTGTTTTTGTCATTCGTGTCTTCATACTTTTAGCAAGACCATTATGTAAAGTAGATCGGAAAACAACGTCAACAAAAACAAACCAGATTACGTATGCGCACTTCACTGGGCCAAATCTATTATTTTCAGATAATATTTCACAAGTTTTGTCTGAAATAACTGATTGACATGCTTAGCCTCTGCTTTCAGAGACCCTTGTGCGCGACTCGAATGGTTTGCGGTTCGTATTTGGTTCGACCCTTTCAAAAGCAACTTCTCACCTTTCCTTGCAAAAATCTAAGTGTGTTTGTTTGTCGGTCTGTCTGTCCTTCTGCCGGTCTCTGTTCGGGCTTGTAAAAATAGGGCAATTGGTCAGGGAGGGTGATTTGATTGTCTGTCTGTTTGAGGTAAAAATATGCATTGAGAGGCATGAAGAAAACAACCAATCAGACTGTTGTGAATAGTTCCTCATATAAAACAGAAAAGCTACATGCACTGCATTGACAACAAACAAAACAACCCCTGCTGTAAAAATATAAAAGGCAATAATCAGTGCCCCGAAAGAGGAGAAAATGGCTAGAATGTCCAAATATTTACAGAACACAATACAGTTGCCAAATGTTTTGAGGATATTGTATATAAAGTGGAATTCTGGCTTCAACATCTTTAAGGATTCATTCAGAAAAGATAACACAAGGTGAATTTTCATGTGAACCAGAATAAAAGTTGAGGATGAGTTTGATAAAGTATAAAACAAAAGCATATATTTAAGCATACAGTATACAAAAAAATAATAATAGTTTTAATGGATATTTGTGACCCTAGACAACAAAACCAGTCTTAAGGCTCATTTTTTAAATTGCTTTTGAACTGCTCAATGCACTGTGAATATTCGTCATCTGCTTAGGTGATTTGACATATCAGTTTTACTTCTTAAAAAAGAGAATTAACTGTTACCCGTTTAAAAATGGTGCCATGACCCGTGCACCTCATCTCATCTGCATTGCAGAAAACCCAGATAAAGTACATTGAGTGCAATATAAAGTATAGTAATAGAAATGGAAAGTTATTACGGCCACATAGGACTGTTAAAACATTAACAACCCTCTGGCCGAAATACAACAATTTCAAAATCTAAAATCTTAGGGCGTAAAAAGTATAAATATTGACAAAATCGACCAAAAAATAAAGTTAAAGCTGTCCAAATAAAGTCCTTATCGCATCCACTCACAAAAAAAAACTAGGGATGTGCAGATAAATTATCCGATGATGCTTGCTATGCTTCTCAATGAATTACGGTAAAATGCTGCTACTTCCAAAAGCCAGAGGATGCTCTCGTACAGAAACTCTATACGGGCAATATTAGTTTATATCGGCATTTATCGTCCCATCCCTAAAAAAAACTTTTGATATATTTACAGTAGACATTTACAAAATATTTTAATAAAACACATCTTTACATAATATCTGGATGATTTTTGGCATAAAATAAAAATGTATAATTTTGACCCATACAATGCATTGTTGGCTATTACTATAAATGTACCCAGTTTTGTGCGACTGGTTTTGTGGTCCAGGATTGCATTTTTATTGTCTAATAGCGAATTTGGTGTCTATACATTTTAATGGAAGATACATAACACCTTCTCTAGAAACTTTACAAACAATGACATAGTGAATGTGATCAATACAGCGCGTCGACCTGTGCTTCTCATCTGCAGAGACTTAAATTTTTCGGTATGAGATGTGGAAAGAAGGCTGAGACTATTGTTTGTGTTAAAAGTTCAGAGCACAACATGCAGTAAAAGAGATTTATGCTTTACTTATTGTATTTAACTAACGACAGGAGCTTCTGCAACCTCGTTCTCTCAACTGTGAAATTAGAGCTTTGCTTTGCCAAAACCCAAATAATGAACAGAATAATAGTGAAGGTGAGTCTGCAGAGAAAACAGACAGATGTGTAATCTAACACAGGTCTAGTTTGGCATTATGAATTAACTTTACATTACCTTGCAAAAATCTATGTGCATGTGTTTCTCTTCATATTTTGTTAATATGAGGGCACATTAAAACTGACTTGGAAACCTTTTACCATGCAGTCACCATTTAGTTTATTTTACTGTCTCATATGTGCTGTTTTTGTTCCCTTAAGGGAACTCGCGCTGCGTCGTCATAGTGCTGCTTTGGGAATGCCTCCAGGCATGAGTGCGTCTGAATCATAGACTGTAAAAAAAGATGGACGACGCCTGTTCGCTCTCTTCCATTGGTGAAAAATGAAGCCGTCAGTGTCCCGATATGGCGCTGACATCTTGGGTCTTGAGTCTGCGTAGTAGCGATTTCGGGACCAGTCATGCGCTGTAGTGAGCAGGAAGTGAAGCCGCGAAATCAAAACCCCGCCCTCGCTCTCAATGACGTGACACCACCGTTTTTACATCATTAAATAACTAACTAAACACAAACCTATTTTAAAAACAAACATTTTAATGTACATCAGCGTGATAAAAGCTACAATAAATGACAGAAACCAGCTTCGGAAAAAAGATAATTGAAGTGCAATTAAAATTTTTAGTTGGTCTCAAGTCCCATTGAATAACATGGGGATGCGGGCTTTATGACCTATACTGGGACCAGTCACTGGGGGGCGATCGCAATGTTTTGGCTTCACTTTTCAGGGCTTGTGCGGCACGTTTGGTCTGAATGTGTATTTCAAATTCAACCAATGGTGGGGCTTAACGTCACTGGCAATAACGGGGAGCCAGGCAGTATAAAAGGCAAATATTTAACCGAAGACAGTGTAACAGGGATGCAGGACGTATGGCAGGGGAGACGCAGCGTCTCGTTCCCTTATCAGGAAACAAGGGTATATACGGGTGATTCTCACGAAACCATTGAAACACCACGGCACTAATGATTTTAGCTTTAAAATGTGTAATATAGTAACATTAAAAAGCATCAGAATTAACACAATACTGTGTTCTACCTTGCACAATGTGTGATTTCAACATAAGAATTTATAATTGTAAATTTTATCTCATTTTCTGCTGAAATTCTCATTACCGCAATGTGTCCGGCTGTGTTTAAACATGCATTATGTTGTAATTTAATTAAATTAACACAAAAATATTAAGAAAAAAAATAAATGGATGTTTTGCTAGACTACTTTAGATGACAGAAAAAATATTTACTGAATATTCATGTATAATAATAATGAAGAAAAATTAGGAAAATGATGTGTCCATGCCTGATGTTCTCATCCTCCGCAACACTTTTTGAGAACAGTTTAAGCACACATACAGAATTTTAATAAAGTTTGATTTTGAGTGACCAAGCACATGGACCAGTTACTTCAAGATGGCTATCAGGTAACATCATTTTTTTACAGCTAATTTGAAATATTGTCTTGTCAGAATGCTTACACGACATTTTGATTATCATTACCGCAACAGATGCTTATTAAATGTTAATTTAATTAATAGAAGCATAATACTTTGATTTTAAATGCATGTGCAGAATCTCCAAATTATGTTCTTTCAGGTTTGTCATGTCATTTTGAAAATATGTCAGTGTTGATGTTTTCTGACTGTTGCGGTAATGAGATTTTTTAGGACAATTTTTTTTTAATTATGTTAAAAAAAGTGTTAAATGATAGGTAAAGGTTTTTAAATTAATGTTCCCATTTACTCCAGACTTTGTTTTTTAATGTATGGTGGGGAAAAAAAGTAAATTTAAGCAATTTTTAAATTTTCATGCTTGACATTTTTAAAACCAAGTTTTCGTGAGAATCACCAATACACTGTAAAAAATTTGCTGTAATTATGCAACTGGCTGCCAGTAACTTACTGTAGAAGATGTTCATTTAACTTTGAACAAACTGTTGTCAGTTAATAACATAAATGTAAAATCTACAGTAAGTTACTGGCAGCTAGTTGCCAGTAATACCCAGTAATACTGTAATTTCTACAGATTTTTTTACAGTGTACATAACCTGAGACATTTTTCCATTGTCTCAGACTATTTAATCTTAAAATATGAAAATACATCATAAAAATATTGACACTATAAAACTATGATAATCTAACTCAAGAAGGAAATAATCAATTTTAATGCTAATTGTTAAATGTTGATTTTTACTCAAATAACAGCACTACCCTCAATTTTGTTTCGGCACGTGTTTACCAATAAGAGCACCAGTGAAGAGCATTTCATACCAAACATGTTTAAAATTACATTTTCACTATAGGCTGTCTGGCGATTTAAACCCTGGAAATGACATTTATGATAGTTGAGGGAAAAATTTAAATGAAAAAAGTTTTGCATTTCTTAGAGTTTTCATTTTAAAAAATCTACAAGGCCAAAAGCTCCCACATATATATAGCATCAATATGTGCATCTTTTTTCAATATCTGAGTATTTGTGGCTAGCAAACTGCCCAAAAGGTTTATTCAGACATTCTGTAAAAATTAAATTTTTTGGTTACAGTAAGGAAATGTTCTTCATGCTCATAGCTATACAATAATAACATATACACAGTAATAAAAGGTCTGCTGTCAAGGTCTAAAAAGCAGCAAACAAATATAATCAATTGCAATACATTGTATGTTTTATGAAGCAAAAATAAGTCATTATTGAAATAAAACTCAACTCAAGTTGTGCACACAGATACCATTTAAAAAGAGAATCTGAACGAAGAGCTCTGAGTAAAGATAAAAAAATCTATATTTTTATGGTACACACTTCCATGACGAATTTAACTGACAAGCAAGTTAGTCATAATCAATATACCTCATTTAATTATATGCCGTCATTTTACTGTGCTCTAATCCCTGCTTACAAACCTTGAAAAATGTTTCTTGCATTTCAACATCCATTTCCCTCTCTCTCTCTCTCTCTAACCCTTGTGGAGATTTCCAGATGTGAGAGCAGGTCGTGCTCAGCGGGAAACACGCTGAAACATGCATCCAGATCTTCATTTATGAGATATGCCCTAGATATTCAGCTGAGAATCAAAATCATCAACACTCAGACCGAGCGCTCCTTCTTTTCATGCAAATCTGAGAGAGTCGAGTATGAAGCATCTACACAAGACATTCAAAGCATCTATTTTAAAGATATTTATAAATTTGTCCAGCATGGCTCTTATTTGGGACGTGGTGTTTTTTTTTTTGTTGTTGTTGTAATTACTTAGAATTTTAACATGAATGTACATTGCTGCAACAGTATGAAGTTGACTTTTTGGATGAATTGTTTTCTAGCTTTTGCCATATTGAGACAAATAAGTGACTTTAGCTATCCATCTCTTAAAAAGACAAAAACATCATTAAAGGAATATTCCATTTTCTTAAAAAAAATCCAGATAATTTACTCACCACCATGTCATCCAGAGTGTTGATGTCTTTCTTTGTTCGGTCGAGAGGGAATTGTGTTTTTTGGGGAGAACATTGCAGGATTTTTCTAGTTTTAATGGACTTTAATAGAGCCCAACATTTAATACTTAACATTTAACAGTTTCAAAGGACTATAAACGATCCAAACGAGGCATAAGGGTCTTATCTAGCAAAACAATTGTCATTTTTGACAATAAAAATAAAAAATATCCACTTTTAAACCACAACTTCTCGTCTAAATACGGTCGTGATGGGCCAGCGCGACCTCACGCAATACGTCATGACGTCAAGAGGTCAAAGAGGACGAACGCGAAACTCCACCCCAGTGTTTACAAATGTGTTGAAAGAGGACCGTTCCTACGTTGTTGTATGTCAACTGATACTAATTAATGTCTTTGTGTCAGTTTATTGTTTACAATGGACCGCAAATTTGCACTTTTGCTTGTACGACTGCTGCAGGTTTTTGGAAATATAAGCCATTGTTGCTGCTCGTAAAGGATTTTAACATTGACAGGTGCTCTTTCATACTTAAATTATATTAATTAGGCATTCTTTAAAGGCAGAAACCTGCAACTGTTTAGCTGCGCATAATTTTAAGCTCATTTGCAATTTATAGATTTCACGTCTGAAAGTGAAGCATACACGTACATCTATGCGTACATTGTTTTATGAATCACTAGTGTGTGCTTTTGAGAAATTATCATAAGATCAAATTTAGGACGTTTTCTATGTAGCATTATATAAATAAGGCCCATGGACATGAAAGTAAGCAGTTTATCAATCAAACCTATTGTACAGCTTCAGAAAACCTGGAATAACCAGCCTAATCTCACGAGAAATCGTACATATTTTACGAGTTGGCTAATTCGTATCAAATAATACAAAGTGAATCGTGCAAAATCGTACGATTCTCATGAAAACAACAACAACAACGAAACCAAACCCCTAACTCTGCACCGAACCCCAACGTCACAAGGGTCATAGCAAATCGTACCAATACTGAAATGTGATTATGTGAATTGATATGAATTAGCCAACTCATAAAATATGTATGAATTCTCATGAGATAGCATTGGAATATCACACAAGTGTTTTTTAGCAAACACTACTAAAAATAAAAGTGAAACAAAGGACAGCAATGCCATAAATCTAAAGAACTTAAATGACCCGTATCTTTCTCACCTTACTTTAATCTGAATAACTTTATTCCACTTCAGAGAACCTTTTAATTACCTTTATTTTGAGAAGTGTATGACATATTTTGTCACTATTAAAAATTCATGAAAATATGTATTTTTTCGAATGAAATACTCTCATGTCGTTCCAAACCATTGTATATAGGGATGAATAGATGAATGCAGAGAAATCTTTAGAAAATGGAACAGATACAAATCTTCAGCTTGATTCACTGTGTGGAATCAGTGCTGGAAAAAAGCCTTTATCCAAAACTGCATTTATCCCCCACATGTTTGAACCTATAGGGTTACGGATGGTGCATCCCATGGTCGAGATGAAGAGGGGTTGTCAAAGACGAAAACTGTCAGAGCCAATCAACCTCAGCTGCAGTGAATGTAGTGAGCACAAAATCAAGGCGTGTACTCACCTCATCATTTGTTCTCACCACAATAGAGACAGAGCGCCGTTATGCAAATTTGAAAACCACGCCCACCGGGGGGGAAATCAATCCAACCGTCTCCATTGAGTTTGTATTGCGAGAAGCCGCCTCCTTGTCATTTCTGGCTTATAACAAAAAACTGAATAATGCCTAAAAGCTGCTGTGTGACAATATGTACAGCTAACAAGCCAAAGAACCCAGAAATAAGTTTTTATAAGCTGTCGAGCCGTAAAACCCAGTCTTTAAGGAGAATAAAGTGGATCGCCGACTACGTTTCCCCCTAGTGGACGCAGTTCTACTAATAGAAGTACTATGAAAAGTTGCCTGTATCCATGTTTGTGTCTTTAGACGCTCGTTTTTTGGGGTCGACAGCTTATAAAAACTTATTTACAGATTAAACTTAAAAACAGAATAATACCTAAAAGCTGCTGTGTGACAAGGTGTACATCTAACACGCCAAAAAAATAAATAAATAATTTTTTATAAGCTGTCGACTTCAAAAAACGAGCGTTTAGACACAGAAATGGAAACAGGCAACTTTTCATAGTACTCCTATTAGTAAAACTGCGTCCAATAGGGGGAAACGTAATCGGCGATCCACTTTATTCTCCTTAAAGACTGGGTTTTACGGCTCGACAGCTTATAAAAACTTATTTCTGGGTTCTTTGGCTTGTTAGCTGTACATATTGTCCCAAAGCAGCTTTTAGGCATTATTCAGTTTTTTGTTATAAGCCAGAAATGACAAGGAGGCGGCCTTTTGCAATACAAAGTCAATGGAGACTGTTGGATTGCTTTCCCCCCCGGTGGGCGTGGTTTTCAGGTTGTGACGCGCTGCGCTCTGTCTCTATGACCTGACAACGAACACGGCAAGCTGGATTTCGACTCATGCA
This sequence comes from Misgurnus anguillicaudatus, assembly GCF_027580225.2. Taxonomy (NCBI): domain Eukaryota; kingdom Metazoa; phylum Chordata; class Actinopteri; order Cypriniformes; family Cobitidae; genus Misgurnus; species Misgurnus anguillicaudatus. The sequence continues at coordinate 34,606,532 of NC_073351.2, read as the reverse complement.
GACTCCTTTTTCTATCAAACACAGAAATATAAACAGACTATGAAAAAATCTACACTGTCAAAAATAAAGGTACGAAGCTGTCACTGGGGCAGTTACCCTTTAAAAAAAGGTCCTAATATGTACCATTTAGGTACAAATATGTACCTTTAAAGGTACATTTTGGCAGTTCAAAGTACTAATATGCCCTCTTTGGGTACAAAGGTGTACCTTTTTGAAAGGGTATACTGTCCCAGTGACAACCTTTGTACCTTTTTGTGTACAGCATAAAAAAGCAAAACTACAGCAAACTTTAAAGGAGACATTTCATGAGACTTTTTAATATGTCAAATAAATCTTTGGTGTCCCCAGAGTACATATGTGAAGTTTTAGCTCAAAATACCATATAGGTAATTTATTGTGCCATGTTTAAATGATTTTCAGCATGTTACAATAAAATACACTTCCACAAACACTCAGAAGTTTACTTTTTGCCCAAACCCCACGAGCACATTTAAATGATCTGTAATAAAACAACACGTTTAATGCTTAAACTTTAGAGAAACAGATCAAATGACATGTTTATGCTTATTGTCTATGATTGAACACATTTGCATTTCTTTCAGTCTCTTAGAGGCTGTTTACACTTGGCATTAACATGCGTTTTCGTCGATCGGATCACAAGTGGATGACGTTAATGCCAGGTGTAAACGGTGTTCAAAACGTTTTGAGCTCGTCCACTTTCGACCACTTTCAACCACATCCAGAGGTAGTCGAAACCACTTTGATCGGATCGCTTTGGAGTTGCGGAACGCACATGTGGTTGAATGTGTTCGAACAGCAACACGCGACCGCCTTCTCTCCGCCCATTTATCTAATCTGAGGTATTAAACACAAGTTTTACGTCTTTTTTTGACTTCTGGCGTGAACATACGGTGAACAGCGCTATTTTTAGCCATTGCTTGATAAAACTAAAGCGTCTGATCTCCGTAGTTTCGTTTTGAAAGCGGGTGAAAGTTGCGCGATCCTATTTCATCAATTGCGCTGAAAATTCAAAGAAAGCTCTTACATACTCATGTACAAAACACTGTGCAGCATGTTTACTTGCTAAACAAGCAGTGCACTCCGACATAATATTAGTTTGCGTCCATATAATTACTCCCGCTCGGGTTTGAATGACAGCAGAGAGACTCGCCCATCGTCTCACAGACCACCCCCTCATAGTATTCAGCACAGAAGCGGTCAAAAGTGGACAAAAGAGACGGATTTAAATACCAGGTGTAAACGTAATGTGTGTCTCTCGTCCACTTGTGATCCGATCGATGAAAACACATCTTAATACCAAGTGTAAACAGCCCCTTACTCTCTGTCTTATGACTCCTCGTAATTATTTAATACTTCAGAGAAACATTAAACAACATATTTATGCTTATTGAGTATGATAGTGAATACGCGTTGTTCTCTCACTCTGTCTCGTGCAGTGCATTAATCCTCGTGTTCATTCATATAAACTTCGGAGAAACATATTAAACAACATACTTGTATTGATGAAAGAGAACCGTCGCGTCGCGTTGCTCTCTCTCTCTCTCTCTCTCTCTCTCTCTCTTTCTTGCACTAAGGTAACGTTAATCCTCATTTTGAACCTTTGGAAAGACCATTAAAACTACAAGTTATTTTTTAAGATTGTAGGCTACTGTTTGTGTTTGAGGGAATACAAACGCATCGTGCTGTCAGTCATTCTTTCTCTCTGTCTCTCGCACTCGTGAGGCCGCGTCGTGGTTGGATAGCGCAGATGAAGGGGCGGTATCATTATAATAAGATCCCCTTACTACGCCATGGGGGGGGGGGCGAAATCCGAATGATCTATATATTCACATGCTTGCAGAAAGAGCCTTACCAAAACAAAGTTACAGGGTTGCTATTTTTCATGTTTTCTGGGTTGGAAGAAGCACTGGGGACCCGATAATAGCACTTAAACATGGAAAAAATCTGATTTTCATGGAATGTCCCCTTTAATGCACATCTTCAGTTCATTAGTCATAAAATGGTATTTTTGCCAAAACACCCATCTGAAGGACCAAGCCATAGACATAGAAATTATTCTTAATTTTGAAGCATGTCTGAATTAGTTTTTTATGAAACACAAAAATGCCATTAATATATATATATCAGATTTCCACTAAAAAGGAGGTAGCCTTGGAACAACATAAGGATGCAAGATCAGTCCTTCAAATTACAATCACCCTGAAGGAATCGATGTCTTGTTCAAGGGCACAATGTTGATAACTTACAGATAAACCTTGAATTGGTTTAAAGCGTCCTTGTAGTTATAACCCCAGATCTTTCTAGTCTACACCACCCCAGTGAAATAAAGCCCATTCCCACATGCCTTCATTACATTCATGCACACTTCTGAGTTAATGACAGACAGTGGTTTGGTTGTGAATAATGACCTGGGTGATGTACAGAAACCGAGGGTCCTTCATTGCACTGCGGATGAGGTCTCGCTAGCAGTGTAAAATAAATTCATCATCTTTTTTTTCTTTATTACTTGTTGCTTATTTTTTGAGTGACAGCAATCATCCCCTAAGCCTCTCTCAGGTCATGGATAAACTAAAACAATAAAACTCCCAAACGTGTGTGTGTTATTTGTGTGAGGAGGTCATGCGGAGCTGGTGTGCGTTCGTGTGATAGACAGATACATATCAAAGTTAATGAAAAAGAGCGTAACTGTTGAACTTGCTCTGCTTACCTGAGCTGTATCCAGTGTTGATACCCACAAGACTTTATTGGTTTATGAGGAGGAGCTGTCCATCAAGACTTTGGCAAATACAGTACTAAGGAATTAAAGAAAATAACAAGTTTGGTCATGGCTAATTTCACAGTGTTTTCTGATCCCCGGCTGCCCTGAAGCTCTCATACGATACACAAAATGACTCTATTTTAAATGCAATCATTTCAGAAGAAATATTTTAACATTCCACAGCACGAAATGAGAAACCAGAGAAAATAAGCCCTTCTTTAAATTTGTGATGATTAAATTTTCTTTAAAACAGCCAATCTTGTTAGCTTGCTTGAGAAGATTGCTGAAAGTATTGCTAAGAGTGATTTTTGCATTGCATTTTGGGTTCTGTACATTTTTGAGAATGTGTTTATAATGACACGTATACATCATAATTGTGACCCTGAACCACAAAACCAGCCAAAACACTCATTTTTTATTGAGATTTATACTGTACATCATCTGATGAATCTGGAATTTCAGGCTACAAATAGGTCACATATTACTAATGATATATAAAGTTTGGCAAATAAAGTTTTTACTTAATATCCTAATGATTTTTAGCATACAAAATTGATACCATGTATTTTTTTTGGCTATTGCTACAAATATACCCATGCAACTTCTGAATGGTTTTGTGATATAAGGTCACAAATATGTTAAAATCAGAAAAAAGTTGGCACAAAGTAAATTGAAAAAAAGGAATTTCGATAAATAAAGACTTTGGACTATTTACCACACAGAGAAAAGGAAATACTGCTGATTACTCGCTGTTTACTGATTGCTGTGAAATAGGAAGCAGTATTTGGTAGAGAAAACATGCATTTAAAGTGACACTTTGTAGTTTTTCAACCTTCATAATACATTTTCAAGAATCTTGAGATGGTACATCGACTTAAAATAGGTTGAATGACATGTCTACCGTAGCCTGACGGGGTCTATATCGCTTTTACTCGTACGGTTAAAAATGGGGTTTCAGTTAGTAACCCGAGCACAAAAAAAACTACAAAATTTCACTGCTTTAGGGCATACGTCACTTCCTCCACTTCCTCAAATTCGGACGTGAGAGCTCAACTATTTATTTTCCTGATGTTTTTGTCATGGCCGAAGCAGCAACTAAGAAAAAGAAACCTAAGGTTTTGTCGGAGGAGACCAGAAAGAGAAAATGGGAGAATGACAGAATAAAAGGAAGGACGAGTATTAATATTGGGCCAGCGTTCGCTCGTTGGTGTGAACTAAAGGAGGAGGAGGGGTTCCTGACCAATGCTGACTTGGCTGTCACGCTTTTTGACTAGTAAGTAATGTTATATTGCTTGCATATATAAGTCCTGTGTGGTGCAAGAACACTAATTATTTTTTTTCTGAACGTGAATTTTGCTGGAGGCTACTTGGGGGGTGTAGAGAGTGAACACATGACTCTGTGGTGTCGCGGTAGTGTCATGGGTTTGATTCCTCTTTAAGGCTATTTTTTTATATAAACTTTAACCAAGCAACCACCGTTACAACTGGCTTGTAAACGTGAGCTATGTGATCGTTTGAAAAAAAAAAAAAAAAAACCCATGAAATTATATTCATATGACATGCTGAAAGGCACACCGTGGACTTTGTGACCTAAAGAGTTGTCTTCTTTTCCTTTGCAACAGTGATGTGCCGCTTGTGGCCTCTAGGGGCGCTAGACGTGAAAAACACATGTCTAGCACCCCCTAGTGCCCAAAAAAATCCGCGGTGTGCTTTTAATGAAGTTTATTTAACTAAGTATGGGAGGAGCATGGTCATGTGATCAACCAATCAGTGTGAAGAGGTCTTTATCTGTCTCGTGACAGTTTTGTGCAGCATCCCTCCTCCACCCCATCGCCTCACTCTTAGCTAATAAATCTATCCAAGTTAAAGGTGCGGAGTACTCTGGATTCAGGCAAAAAATCTGAGCTCTGAGCCCTCCCCTCGGACAGCATGCCAAATATGCTTTATCATCCTATTGATTACATGGTAATGCAAACTTGTGAATTATTTATTTAAAAACATAAAGCTACCGGTTCATTCGAACAATGAGCTCACAGCATTGGAGAGACTTGGGAGAAGTGCTGTTGCTACGTGAGCTTGTACCGGCTAATGAGAAGCAGAATTCATCACCTTGATGTCTACAATGACATGCTTCAAACATAACTCACCGACATCACACATTTATTGCCACCTTCTCAGAAAGAAGGCAGGCTCAAGAGTCAGAAATAGAATCTCACAGAGATCTCAAATCCACAAACTCTCCAATGAACACCAGAGGGTTCAGCATTTCCATTGCTTTTCCTTAGGCAGAGGTGAAGAAAGTTCACGATATCTCTTTTTAGTAATATTACCTGACTAATGTTACATCAAGTTTCATTTTATTTCATACAAACGACTATTTCATTTTTAAATGACAATTCCTATCTTAAAAATCTATTTGACTAATTAATTCATGGGTAGAGAGTAAATTACTGTGAAATTTAATCAACGCTCTGACTCTGAGGTCTCCTTTGGTTCCTGTGGATGCATTGATTGTCTACCAAAGTTCTGGGAAAAGACTTCTGAGAAATAAAAAATCAACTTAATCTTTCAAGAAGTGTTGGAAATGTTCAGCTACGGTACATTCTGGTGGAGTTTGACCAGTGAAGTTGAACACAAAATTAATTAAGCCCTTCATGTGTGTTGCTTGTCATGTCAATATACGTGTTCGCCGCATCATGTAAACTTATGTGCATCATGTATCATGTCAAAATACCTGTCTGCTGCAGACACTTCGAAGGGGTTTATGATAAAAGAGACGTTCACGTTTGCCACATTTACTCACTTAATCTCAAGTGTATAGTGTTAAGTTAGTGTCTTGCGAGTATTTTGTGAACGTGATCATCTTTTTTATCATAAACCCTTTCGCCGTGTGTGCAGCAGGCACATATTTTTACATGATTCACATGACGCAACGAACACATATTTTGACATGGCGAGCAACACAAATGACACTCCACACACATTTTTGAATTCGCGCCCTTGGAAGAGAAGTCACCAGCCGCCAATGGTTAAATTGATTGATGGCTTCATTAAGAAAGCAAAGTTTAAGGACAATGAATCACCGTAATGAACCACCATTGACCAGTTCAGACATGCCCTTTGACCTCTGTTAGGTCACTTGCACTCTAGAACATTTGGTGTGGACCTGAGTCTTTTAATTATGGATGTCTAGGTTGGGTTGGGGTTGGAACAATCAATTGAAAGAGTGAAAACAAGCCTTATTTACTGGATCCCAGCTTGGATTTAATCATTTATGTTGTTCTGTTTGAATCATAACCTATAGAATTCACTGTAAGACACTGTACCAACATAATTTTCCATAAAGCAACGTGCATTGGTAAACCACTACAATATGCCTGATATTTTCTCTTAGAGCGGGTTCATACTTGTAGTTCGGTTATTTTAGTTCTTTTGGTCCGGACCCAAAATGAAAACAATTTATCAGGTCCTAATATGCATTTCAAGGAAATTAAAGATAGTGAACTTTAATGTGTAAAGATAAGGATAAGGCTGGAGTAAGCATGCTTGTTTTATAAATCTTTATATGGATGCAGAATTAACAGCACTTGAGTATTTTGTGCATTTTTTCTAGTATGTGCTTGATGGACAAAATATCAAAAAGCTATTTTACCTCTCCGTTGCTCCACATTTGCCCTCTGCTCATTTTGTTTTTGCAGGGCTGTAACGATTAATCGTGCAAATGCGAGTTTTCTCAATGAATGAATTTGAATGAATTACGGTGAAATCCGGACACATCCAAAAGCCAGGAGACGCTCTCGTGCAGAAACATTACAAACGCTATAGAGGTAATGCATTGACGTCACTTTTCCACGTGACCACGCTGGAACTAGCCCCCGTCGAGTGGCAAACCTTCAACAAAATGGCAAATGGTTGACTATTATCAGCTATTATCATCTTAAATTGGATTTAGTTGGACTTGATAGCAGAGGTGGACAATACTTAGTTACATTTTCAAAGCATCCGTGCTTTATTAGGATGTTTGTACTGTGAACAATTTTACTTCACTACATCAACTTTATACTGTGTATTCTTTAACCCTTTAACTGGGCTGCCCTTTTTGAGTGGGGGGTTGGTGAAAAGGTGATATACACCTTTAAATTAATATAACTCTGGCTTTTTTTTTTGTCTAGAAGCCCAATTTTGGTTTTAATTTTGGTAATTAAGTCACTTCAACGTTTTTAGGGAAGTGTCTGGAGGTGAAAATATTCATTTTTTTTAAAGCAGTTTACATTTATTTGTAATAAATAAAAATGCAATATAGTATTATTTTTAATACATAAAATTGTCAAAAAAATGAGGTTTGTGCTGGTTTGTTGTGAGGTTTGCTGCATACTTGTGTCACAAATGAATAAATTACAGTTACTGCATTATTATTACTGCTAAAATGTTTTGAAATATGAAAACTACATTCTTAGACCTTTCCAACAATATATAGTTTGCCGTGATAGATTAACATTTACATAGAAAATATTGAAATAAACGTAGGTGTCCCGGTCGCGGGACAGTGCCAATTAACGGTTAATATTGCATATTAAAATGTATTTAATACCCAATTACATTTAAATTGTGTACTTTTACTTGAGTAAAAGTACGTTAATGTACTTAAATATTAAATGTAAAATTAAATGTATTAGAGTAAAAATTATGATAATATGCTTTGGAATGTATGTTTTCCAAAGAAAAACACGGATAACATACAAATCCTTGAAAAAATACTTGATAGTGACCCTAGCAAATTATCAACCCACCTGTGGTCTGTGGACGTTGGCATGAACAATCTATTTATTTCTCGTTTTGGTGTTTTTTTGTCTGTAAAACAATAGCACCGAATTCTTGTTAATCTGTTAGTACAGTCTATCGCACAACAACTGTTTTTCATTTAGACGGGTTTTCACCGTGTTTTCGGCGATGTCACGCTGTACTCAAATGCTGCCGCTCTGTCTTTTGCCACTCAGTGAGCGTAAACGCAGTCCCTCTTGCCGACGGTGATGTCATGTGCATACCCTCTATTCCAGGAAATGTCTATAAGAATATTTATATCGCCATTCTTCAAATTGTTTCATGTATTTTCATGATAATAAAGAATATTTTGAAAAATGTTGTTTAATAAGTGTTGAATTTTTAAATGCACGTTATAAACGACTCAGACTTTAGATTGAAAGGGACTTCTTACTGACCAAAACGCCATAGTACACGCACAAGCTGCGCATGAAACACATAATCACAACCTTGCGATTCGGAATCGATTTCAGACAGGTCTTTTTAATGGGACACATGATTTATCGTCACAGCCCTATGTTTTTGCATACACTGCTCATTCCACTGTAAAATCCCATCCTGTTTTTTGTTCGATAACTAAGTGCATTCACATACAAGTCGAACCACACCAGAATTTGCTTGGAAGCGGGCCGAGACCCACATTTTAAGTGTTCAGTGTTCAGGTGGCAGCATACACATTTACTCAAATGAACCGCACCAATTCAGCAATCGCACCAGAGTTCATTTTAATCGAAACAAACATGACAAATATGAACTTCCCTCGAGAGTTTAGTTCTCTGTGATCAGGACAGGTTTAACCCAGCTATAAGGGACACTTGAACAGAATAATCCTGAAAGTGAAGACTTGAAACCATACTAGGATCTCAGAGAGCACTCCCACTGGCTCCCACTGCTGGGATAAAACACCTCTGTTTTTCTAAAACTGATAAACATGCATGCAGGGACTACCTTGCACACCGATGTGACACACACTATGATGTTTTGAGTAGTGGCCAAACAGATGACCACAGTAGGAGCCCGTGAGTGCCAACAGGATGCCAGTGAGATGCATTAACCATCACCCAACAGGGATAAATGATTCGCCACACGAATACCTGCCACGATAAATCACATCTTGGTGGAGGAGATGCATCTGCACTGCCAAATCAAACAGCTCACAGTGCTACCGTCTTTCCAGCTGTTCTGAATGAGTCAGGATACATAGAGGTAAATGAGACAGAGGGTTTCACTGCAGGGTTTAGCCGTGAGAGCAAGAAAACGCAAAGGTTGAGATCATCGTTGTTATGCCGTTGGACATCTGCGATCTTAATTTGTGAGAGGAACTCTAAGGCAGTTTCTGATTCCACTTGATTCATGTTTCCTAAAGGTATAGGTAAAATCTGTCATCATTCATGGCCCCTCATTTATATTCATGCACACTGCACATTCCCACTCCATATCAAAATACACCATACTATGTACTCCAATGCACAATACACTGCACCCTAACGCAACATCAACAACCCTAACTTGTCACCATCCATCTAATACCACCTCATATCTATTAGTGTGTTAGTGTACATCTGTTTTTGTGCACACCCACTGTGCACTTCATGTGTATATTGTGTATTTTGTGTGTATATTATGTGTTGTGTATTGTGATACTGCGTATATGTAGGGGTGCACGGGGCAAAAACTAACGCAGGTTTAGTTGTAACACGGACTGTTTACATTGTTGCACAAAAGTTGAGCGTTTTGGTTTCCGGTATTTTTTTTCACGCTGCCATAAGACGATCTCCCGCAACTTATTGTAAATGTATAATGTTTTTCCAGAGAGTTATTGATGAACGAGTGTTTTGGTGACATGGAAGTAAATTTTTTCATCATATGTTTTTTTCAGTTTCTAAGTTGGGTGTGTAAGATACCAAATCCATGTCATATTAATCAGTGTCTTGGTGACTAAAACATAGCATCGTTTTAAAATATGTCTACAGCTTTTTGCCAGCTTTTTTTTGGTGGGCTTGACAATATTTTGACCCAGCGGGGTTAATTGTAACGCTGTGTTATAACTAACCCCTCAGTACTTACAATATGAAAAACGCTAAAGACTTTGATGGTCATCATCTCAGAATTTGATTTTGAAACTGTAGTATGGTTTTTACAAAATTGGTCACATATATTTTTTTGTCATAATTGTGCTGCTTTTTCTTACATATTTAGACATTTGTATCCATTTATAATTGAACTATTGTTAGAAAATGGCTGGATGAATGAATACAGTGTGGATACCTGTCTATTATAGACAGATATATAAACAATATCCACTTCAAGTATATAGACAAAATAATAATAAAATATTTGCCTGCAAACTTAATTTTTAGCAAGTGTTACAACTAACACCACCTATGGGGTAAGTTGTAACGTTTGCACTTCTGTCACGTTTGGTGTAATTGTCCAAGAATGGTAAGTACTAGAAACAAACTTCAAATGTTTATTTGTAGCAGAGATGTGTGTGTAGCTTGTGTAAAAATATAATTAATCAAGCTCAAATATTTTTTGAATGATTGAGCCAAAACCAAAAAGCGTTCGCTCTCCCCTATATTGTAATTTGTACAGTTTGTCCTATTGTATTCTGCACTGTCTGAAGCACCCACTTTGCTATTCGTGATGCGACAATAAAGTGATTTGATCCTACAGATGCTCTAATCCAAAATGACCTGCAGTGCATTTAAGCTATACATTATTTCAGTTTGTGAATTTTCCGGTAACAATGCAAAGCTCAATCGAATAAAATACAAAAACAAACACGGTAACGCTTTAGATTACAGCCCGGTAAGTACTGCGTAAGTACAGCGAATTTACAGCATATGTTTCTGTAATTATAGTTTACTTATGAAGTATGTACATGTAATTATAAGGGAACAATTTATAATATTTGGGGAATAAAGGGGTAACAACCAGGAAAAATACAAATAATATATGCAGTAAAGTACTGCGTAAGTAAAGCGAATTTACAGCATACATTTCTGTAATTATAGTGTACTTATAAAGTACATACGTGTAATTTTAAGGAAACAATTTAAAATATTTTAGAAACAAAGGGGTAACAAGTGCCACTTTAATTTACAACCTGCAGATGTTGTATTTACTCTTAAACTACATGAAACAAGGGGGTAACAAGTGCCACTTTAATTTACAGCCCGCAGATGTAGTATTTACTCTGTAACTACGTGAAACAAGGGGGTAACCAGTGCCACTTTAATTTTCAGCCCGCAGATGCTATACTTCCTCTGTAACTATGTGAAAAATGGGGGGGGGGGGTTGACTTTGACTGTAACAACACAAAACAATGGTATATTTACACAGTAACTACAGAACCCAACAAATTCCTTTACTCTTTTTCTTTCTTAAGGTAAGTAACCTTTATTGAAAATTCTAAATAAATTGTATCGTAATAATAAATAGTAGTGATGCACCGATGTGAAAATTTTGGCCGATGCCGATAACCGATATGACCCTTGTCTGTTATGGCCGATACCGATATTTGCCGATGCCGATATCTCTGTATAAAAAAACACATTTTAATGATAATCAAATAAAGAGCTATTTTCCAAAACATTTTTTTTTTACTTTTGTAATTTATTCCCAGAAATGATTGATTGGGCACCTTTACCCATGTGCAAAATGTCATCAATTAGCTGATTGATATGTAAGCTTATTCTTTGTAAGCTTCGGGATGCTTATTTTTAAGTGGGTGATCAAATTGGTTGTGTTGAACAATTTGTCCCGAACTCCCCCTCTTATCACCCGGCCCTCACTCTCATTGCATACAGCAGCAGGGGTGTCCAGACTTTTTTGTGTGGTGATCTACTTTTAAAATGATAAAGCCGACAAGATCTACATGCTAAAAAAACACTTTAAATGCGTGGACTATACTGCATATATCTCTACATTAGATTTAGGGCTGACACCATTACTCTATTTTTTTGAGAAGTTAAAAAAATCCTGGAGTTCATGTCGAGTACTGTATAAAATAGCGGAGATACGGTTTAGTAAAACAAACTAGAAAGAAAATGACAACAGTATCAGAAGCATATAAATCAGCACAATGCTGCAGCTCTCTCTCTCTCTCTCTCTTCCTCCCTCGTTCGCTCGGGCGCGCGTACACACACCGGGCGCGTGCATCAGCTGCATGAAGGCAAGAATGTGATTGCATCCTGGTAAATTTCGGAAGTTTACACGACTAAGCTGCAGCGGGCAGGCATAAGATTTATAAAAACACATTTGAGAAGAAAAGCACAGCAACTCAAAAAGACTTTGTGTTTCACAATTACTCTAAGACAGTGGTGTCCAGACTTTTAGCCGACAAGTTCTACATGCTAAAAACACTTTAAATGCGTGGACTATACTGCATATATCTCTACATTGGATTTAGGGCTGTCCACCATCAGAGCATGTGAGTGAAGCAGAGCGACCGTGTGACTCTCCGCTAAATATTCCGCTCTACTGTTCAAGCGCTCCACTCAGTCGCTCACCGCCCAAGCAAGCGCTCCGTTAACTTTCCGCTCACGCTCGCAAATAAACCAATTCCCGCTCAGATCCCGCTCCGATATTTTTTTTTTAGTAAGCCTAATTGTTTTCTTGGATAATTGCATTTAATTAAAGTATTAGCTGATAAATCGCAGTTATGTACAGTTGTGTGTTGGCTATTATAGTTTAACTGATACGGAGCTCCGGATATAATTAAAATTAACAAATTGTTTCCACGACATTCACATGTTTTACTAATTTTAAGTAATAATAAATGTAATAAGTAATTACGAAATATTATAATAATTCGTTCCCCTTATGAGAAAGATTAACAAACTATTCTGTTATATAAATATATTATTTGAAAAAACTAAAATAAATTGAAGAACAATTTCTTAACAAGAAGGTTTTTAAAGTGCAAATTTTTACAGTGCATCAGTAAATACAGAACACAGCTGTGTCTTAAAGAAATTAAAATTAGACAGTATTTATGAACCTGTAAATGTACAAAACGAATGCAATACAGAAGGCCATGAGTATTTATTTATGGCATTTTCAATAGTATATTGGTAGATAAATTAACGTGTATCTATATAGTATAAACGAATAAAAAATTATTTTGGCTAAATTCATCTGGATATATCATTTTAGTCAGACTGATTTGTCATCATTTCAGAAGCTTAAATGTTATCTAAAACAACTTACATTTTATCCCGAGTGTTACTTGGTCAAAAATATTTTGAAATATAGCCGCGAGAGCAAATTATAGCACAAAAATGTTTAGCTCACACGGACCGAATGAAAAGCCGTTAATTAAGCGAACTCTCTGTAAAATAGAGGACGTGCTGAATCAGTCGAGTCGGCAGATTATCATCAATGTTTATAATGTTCCACGCATGCTGTTGATGAAAAAAAAATAATATCTTAATGTCCAGGGAAGAGTCCAGTGTTCAGTCAGTTAATATTAAATGCGTTTTTGGCTGAAGCTTTCTCATCCACGGAGCGGAGAACTATAAAGGTTCTTATTTTAAGTGGTTTTAATGCTGGTAAGCAATCAGTTAGCCTATATTATGGCGCTTTGTATTTGTGTTGATCAGTTAGATTAAAGTAGCCTAATTTTAATCTTTAAAACTGCATCTAGATGCAGACGACACTACAGTTATTCTGTCATCTTAGTTTCATTTCTTTCATTTCTATGTAAGGCTGGCGACTTCATTAAAACAATATTTGAACTCCATAACTTATTGCTAGCCATTTTTACAGATTCTCGAACTAGCAAATTACCAAAGGGCATTCTGGGATGAGCGAGCAGAGCGGAAATTTCGGAAATGCGCTCTGATGGAAATATTACCGCACCGCTCACATGCTCTGGCGGGCAGGCATAAGATTTATAAAAGCACATTTGAGAAGAAAGGCACAGCAACTCAAGACTTACGTGATGTGTCAGAATTACTCTTGGAGGCACTGAGCAGCATAAGGATACACAGTTAAATTATGTGCAATCTACCGGCATTGCCTTTGCGATCGCGATCGACGTATTGGACACCCCTGTCACACAGCAAATCGATGATCTTCTTCAGACACTTTGAAGAACGACCAGGCAAACGACAGAACCTGCTTCAGCACATGTGTAACTTATGCGCTTGTGCAAAAACAAACATACTCGCCCCCACACTCACGTCTCCTACACACACGTCAAATACACAAGAATGATTATCGGCCTGTTCACATCGGCCCTATTTTGACATCGGACCGATGCCGATGTGTAAAAAAATGACCATATCGGCCGATATTATATCGGCGGCCGATATATCGTGCACCACTAATAAATAGCATAAACACATTAACTAAATTTCAAGTTTTATTGTTTATTAATCTCCATAATCATGCATCATGAAATGATAAAATATGGTTGTAACCCCTTTATTCCCCAAATATTATAAATTGTTCACTTATAATTACACATACTTCCTTTATAAGTATACTATAATTACAGAAACATACGCTGTAAATTCGCTGTACTTACACAGTACTTTCCGGGCTGTAATCTGAAGCATTACCAAAAACACTTTAACACAACTCTTTATCCACAGAGTCCTTCTATCAGGAGAAGAATCAACTAAGCTGGACACTAGCAAAGTCCTCCAAAATGTGGATTTCCTAATAACCCAATTGCCTAGAAGAATAATTGAGACATTAAGGAAAGTTAATATGTGATTTTGCGTCTCTTGTGGGATTTAATTACCATAAGATATTCTTGTCGCCTGATACAGAGCAACGGATGGAATGTCAAGACGGTGAGAAAAAGAGCAATAGAGGATAAATCGAGCCAAACGCAGACCGACAGACCAGGAAGTCTCAGACTCGCAGGAGAATCTGGCCTAATTATATTTTGCTGGGTGGCTGAGCAGACCGGCCCTAGTTAGGAGTGCACCAGTGAAGACCACGGCCACATTAACAAGATCTGCCCTGCCTGGGACAAGTGATAATTATCAGCAGTAAGCCCTGAGAGAGTGACAAGGACTAGCTGCTCTCATGGGCACATCTCTAATGTAGTAGAGAGGAAGAGCGAGAGCGCTAATTATCAGAGCGAGCGAGCTCCATCCGTCCCTGTTCCTGCAGCACAGATCCACCCGAGACACTGATCCGTCTACGTTTTATCATAGCTCCCACGACTCTCCTGAGGATTGCTTGGACACTTGTTGTAAAACTCGCCGGGCGCCGTGGTGATAAAAGACTGATAAATATCCAGCACTTCCTTCCAGCAACATGAAAAATGACCATAAGCAAAACAAAGAATTGCGTATTACGGTCTTCGGATAAGCGTTTTCTATTTACACCTATAGCTAATCTTCAAGCTCTCCTTGCTTCGTAGCATCTGTCTTGCGTTTTTCGTTTCCCATTACCCCTCCATCAACCATCTCCAGGCTTTAAGTTACCCATCAGGGGGAAGATGGGAGGTAATTATGTTAACCTAGCAAGAAGCTGAAACGACGCTTTTCGGTGAAGCAGATGGAGAGCTGGAGAAGGACGAGAATATGAGACTCGGTGTAATCGCACAGAGACCGTTTAAAAGCGCCCGGTATGTCGTACATAACAAGAACCCTGCATGTTATATTCTCCAGCGTGCCGTACCCGAGGAACAAAAAGAAAAACGATATTAATAAAGGTTTTATTGCAAAATGCATTAAGTGGATGATATACAGTTTCTTCATCAGACTGTAGCTTAAAGGAACAAATCTGTCATTGTTTACTAACTGTCATGTCGTTCCAAAGCATCAGCGGCTTGATTTAGTGTAAGTTGGGTTATGGTGAAGACACTGTGAATAACTGAAATGATATAATGCTTATATTTATACGGTATTATCAAAATTTCTTGCATCGATCATGCAACATATGATTGCCATCCGTCAACGTGGGTCCATCATGATGAATTTTCCTTTGTGCTAATTCTCGATTCGAGGAGAGCGCAGATGTGATGAAAATGCATAAGTGTGATTGGAAGCCAAGATTATGAGGGTGAATACGATTACGGCGCTTGTTAAGGGCCTCTAAAAAGGTTAAAGAAATCAGTCAATAAAACAACAAGGCCCAGAGATTGAGAGACTCTCCCAGCTATGCGGAAAATAGCAACTGCGTAACTCATTTTCTTCAAAATAACATTCATTTTCACAGTCAGCGAGTGACGATGAGAGATATCGCACAGCTAAACAAGAGATGCAAGTTTAAACAACATCATTTTCTGTCTTCAAATTACCCTGAATAAAATAAAGAGAACCATGGGAGTAAATGTTTAGACTGTCTTTGCTTGTGTGTGTGTTTTATTTTTAGTTTAAAATTGCATATCATGTGAAGTCTTCTGTCTTACATGTTATTGAAAAATAATGTACATTTTAAAAATCAAACACTGATTGGTTAATGCACAATGAAGTAACAAGAACATGGAGTAATTATATTTGTCTCAACTAACATCAACAAAGATTAATAAATGCTGATAAAAGACACTGTTCATTGTTAGTTTATGTCATATGTGTTACAGAAAATGAGATATAATAAACACAAACAAATACATTTTGCATAAATATTATAATATGTAATAATGTTCATTATATTATTAAGTATTTACTGCATTTACTGCATAGTGCCTTAATGAGAATTAAAACAAATACATTATTTGCAATTAGCAAAACACATTTTCATCTAGGTTGATTTCATTAACATCAGTAAATGTATTTGCTCATTGAGATCATGTTAGCTATGTAGTTTTTGAGCATTTATTGATCTGTTAATGTTAGAAAAGGCCATTACAATTGTTAATGTTAGTTGAGTGTGCGTTAACTAATGTTAACAAATACAGCCTTACTCAAACCACACACACGCACGCACGCACGCACGCACACAAACACACGCGCACACACAAGATGCTTGATGCACATGGAAATTGTTATTATAACATACTCAATAATTATGTTTACATGCACAGTCGAATGCTTAATAAACTGATAACGTGTGAGGTCATGTAGATGCATAAAAAGGTTTATCAGGGAAAACACATAAATGGCGCAAGCAAAAACCATCCCTGATAAGTTTTTGTTCATTACCTCGATTTTGCATTGTATGTAAACACCTTAACCGACTTTCTCACCGTTTTCTTCATGTGCGCATCTCTTGGCACAGAAACTGCAAAAATATAAGCTCATGTTACATTTACATTTTCTGCAGACATGAGAAGAGAAATAGTACAGTATAGACAGTATAGCTTAAGACAGATTTTCCGTTTTTGAACGACTATATGTACTCAATGGCGACTGGTGACTTTTCTTCCAAAAGGTTCACATCCATTTTCTTGCTGTATTTGTGTGTGTGTGTTACATTGAGACTGGATTTGCCACTGGCGGTCCGGTTCTCTCTGTGATTCTGGGCTGTTTTCTGGGTGGCTGGTCAGCTCTGCTGGGATCCCAGTATTGATTTGTGAGTCAGAGTAAAGTGTGTGCTACAAAACAGAAGCACAAACCGAGAGAAGGTGCTGTCACAACAAAGAGTCTCTCGTTCCACATGACGTGAAGCCTGGAGGACAAGCTACTGATATGAGAGACACACACATACTGTACACTCTTACAGATATATGTTTAGATAAGCAGGATTAGTGTTTTGAGCTAGAGGTTAGATTCCCTCTTCACTGACTCAGATAAAAAGATTGAAAGAGAGAATGTGTGTGTAATGTCAAACACAACAAAACATAAATCTATGAAGCAGAAAACAGTGTTTATATGGTAATGGTAGAGAAGATGCATCAATACACTTACAGTGTTTTCCTACAGTTATAAAAGTCTTCTGAAGCAGTCTTAAAGGGACAGTAAGTAGAATTTTCTCCCGTCTCGTGGTGAAATTGTATTTTGCATTCAAACGAATAGTGCTCTCTAAGGCCTTGCTGTACCAAATCCGTGTTGCAACTGCGGTAGCCGTTATGTAATCACTGATCTCCTTGTCCGTTTCAGCTGGTTCAGGTGTTTTGAATGGAAATGCGTTGCAGTAGCCTAGTGCCTTTTGTCCCTCTCTGCTATTATAGTTTTTCAATACATGAAAGCCTCCTTGGACTTACCCTTTCAATGTAAATAAAGGGAAGAAATTCTAAGCTTACAAAGAAAAGTCAGATCATTGGCAAAGGTCATTTGACACCAATGAGGACATATTTATGAATAAAGACATTGAATTTGACTACTTAAAAAGTTGTTTCATAGTACCATGTTTGGGTCAAAAATTGACAAACCCAACCAGAAATATTTACTGTATGTAATCCATCTGTTGGATAAAATAATTAAAATTTTTCTGGTTGGGTTTGACCATATTTGACCCAAACATGGAATGAAACGAGTGCGGGGTTGATCTCATGAAGAATGTCTAACATTTACAGGTCATATTCACCCTTAAATTAAACTTTACTCTAAAATGTTGGGTTGTTTCAACCCATGGTTGGGTAAATATTGGACAGAACCAACTGTTGGGTTATAAATAAACCTATGGTTGGGTAACAACAACCCATCGCATGTTTATTCATAACCCAATGATTGGTTCTGTGCATGATACACCATTTACCCAAGACTCTTTATATAAAACACACATTTTCCTTTACTCTAAAAATGCTTGGTTGTTTCAACCTATAGTTGGATCAAATATGGACAAACCCAACCAGAAAAATCTTGTTTAATTTAATCCAACAAATTGATAACAGTCAATAAACCTGGTCGGGTTTGTCCATATTTGACCCAAAGATGGGATGAAACAACTCAGCATTTTTTAGACTGCTTCAAAAGACTTTTATATAAAACACACAGTTTCCTTCACTGTAAAAATGTGTGGTTGTTTCAACTCACTGTTGGGTCAACTTTATGGACAAACCCAAAAGTTGGGTTAACTTCTATCCAAATGCTGGGTTGAGTAAAAACAGTATTTTATAAAGAGTTTAATACATATCACATATGTATTGTTGCTCATGTATAGCTCAGTGGTAGAGCATTGCGAAAGGAACAAACATACTGATAAAAATGTGTACCTTGTAATGCACCGTAAGTCTCTTTGGATAAAAGTGTCTGCCAAATGCATAATAGTAAATAGTTATATTACAATTATCATAATTAAGCATCGTTAACTACAAAACATTGCACATCATCAGGGGCATTAATCCCTTCAGACCCTGTGTCCACTGGAATGGACATCACATGTTTTGTGGTTCAAACCAATAAAAATGCTGATCACCCAATCAAAATAAGGCACACTGAAAATCACTGGAAATTAATCACTGGTTGCTACACCTCCACACTCGTTGTGGAAATAAGTGGAAGGTGATCAGAAATAAAGGTCAAGGTGGTGGAAGGAGATATATGGGACACCAGCATTTGAGAGAAAACATTTGCCTGGACTGAACCGACCTCAGTCGGACACACAGCACAGCTGTGCTGCACAAGAACCTTCGGGTCAGCATGTACTTTCACAAAAGTCTCTGGTCTTTCAATGAGGGCTGCTTGAACAAGCAAAAGTGCTTTTTGTACTTTTCTACACGGTAACCTGCTGAAGTAGCAGAATCTACTCAGACGAACCCAAAAGCTTGAGCAAAGCAATCAAGCAGGCCAACTCTGTTATCAGAAGTAAAGTGGCTTTACTGGGGGCAGTGCCAGAGGAGACTGCTGTAATTGGACTCCATTGGGAACCACAAAATCCACATCAACTCACTGGTGTAAGTCGATTGGCTGATATACACATAAATTTACTCTGGTGTTGAAACGTCATGGGTCTTATCAATCAGTTTGACCCTGGAGCACAAACGGGATCAGATGAGGCACATGTCTACTATACATTAAGGCAGGACACAGATGAAGTAAGGAATGAGATTAGGGAATGACGCGGGCCAGACTCAAACTTGTGTGTGTTCAAATGTTACAGGACAAAATCAAAATGCACTCAAAGAACGCTGGGATATTTTCAACCCAGCGTTGGGTCAAAAAATCCCATTACAACCCAAAATGTTGGGTTTGTCCCTTTTTTTGGCCGTGGGCTGGGTTGAAAACAACCCAACATTTTTTCTGAGTGTAACATCACAGCATATTTTTTCATGCACTTTACAAAAAAAAAATCTTTTACTGGGTTTGTTTTTGGCACTTCTAAGCACTTTGGCACTTAGATGGTCTGGCAGATCTAAGACTGCTGTATAAATGAACTCAAGCCTGTATCTGTTTCTCTAAGCTGTACGAGTGACCCTGTCTAAAAACGTCCTTCCGTGTCTCAGTTCATCTCATGCAAATTCATATCAGCTACACTGAGACAGATAATGAATTTTTATAATTGTGTTTGGAGACAGAAGAAGTGTTCAATGAGAAACAGACTTGGACCTTTCAATGTCATATGCTCTCTCTTAAAGGGCACTTGATTCAGCACAATGACACTGCGCACATGTGGAGAATTAATCAAACTATAAACTCTCATCATCTTCTACAAAGACGTGTATTTAAATATATGGCAGGAGCCAAGACTACGGTGAGTACGTTGGTATTTCAACACATCGCAATTCAAACTATCTTACGAGGTGGCTAATTTGAATGAACTAAACATACAAAAAATATTTTTCTTTCTAATAATTTTACATTTTTGTATAATTGCATTGTAGAAATGTATACAAAATCACCACCTTATAAAACAATTATGAATTCCCATCAGATCAGACGGGTTATTTTCAGGCACAAATGTACACCCGTTTAAAATAATTGTCTGATGGATATTACACACAAAATATCAGAAGTTAAAGTGATGACAGGTGGTGAGCTCTTTACCATTTGAGACCACTATGTGTACAACTGGCCTGCAAATTTACCTGGGGTGCATTTCCCGTACACGACATTGCAGCTTACTCAAAGAATGCATGTTTTTTTAACCCTATAA
This sequence comes from Misgurnus anguillicaudatus, assembly GCF_027580225.2. Classification (NCBI taxonomy): domain Eukaryota; kingdom Metazoa; phylum Chordata; class Actinopteri; order Cypriniformes; family Cobitidae; genus Misgurnus; species Misgurnus anguillicaudatus. The sequence goes on along the minus strand of NC_073351.2, from coordinate 34,585,990 downwards.
TTTAACCTACTGTATGTTGGGTTGTTTTAACTCAAAATGCTGGGTTGTTTTAACCCATTGTTGGGTCAAATATAAACATTTTCTGGGTTCTTCCAAGAAAGTGGTATTTCTGAATGGCCCGGATTTGAGGTGAAATTATTTAATTATTTAACATACAATATGTTCAGAGACAATTCGATTAATGGCGTTTAGTGGCTTTTGTATCCGAGTTCCTTCCTTTCAAATCTCAGTCATGCTGTTAACTGATAGTAGAGGTCTTCACCGGTCCACTTAGATCCGAAAACTAAAGTTTCTGGTCTAAAACTTTTATGTGTGCCTTGGACACGGTTCGGGTATAATATTAGCCGCCTCGTGTCTTGGGTTTTTTGAGAATTTTTGGTACAGTCGGGTAAAACTTTTTTGCCACTGTTCTTGGGTCGGACTCGGGTCTAATTTTGTGGGGTTTTTTTGGGGTCGGGTTTTTCTTTAAAAACAAAAAAAATATGCACGTCGGATTTGGGTACAAACATATTTGGGTCATTTCGGGTCATGGTACATTTTTTGGACCCGATAAGACCTCTAACTGACACTGGTAATGACTGGATGTCTACCAAGTTCTAGATGAAGATTTTAAGATGTAGTGTTCAACATGTTATTAGTTAGAAGAGTGGAGCTGGAGATCTGTTGTTTTTGTTCTTGGCCCATGAAATGTTATATCAACACTGCACTCAGGCTTTCTCTCCACGGCCATACACTGTCCCTACAGTCACACTGAATTCTGATGATTCATAAGCTCTGCTCCAAAACCCAGTTGCTCATACACACCGCTCATAAATTGTATCAGAGGCGCTCCCAATGCTGAGGCTGTTCCAAAAAACATGCAGCGAAATGATGCTGCTCCTTAACCCTTATGGGTTGTTGGGGGATGTTTTCATCCACTATGGGGTTCTTTGAGTCTTAATTTGACCACAACTTTCTCTTTGTTTCAGCAAATGGAATGATTTTTGGTGACAGATCTTATATTGACACATGTTTTGGGAAAATGCTTTAAAAAACGTCTAAAAATCAACAATACACAGTGGGCAAATTTACTATCCTTTCTAGTTGTTTGTGGATGAAAACATGCACTAAATTAAACTGATTTGAAATGATTTGGTGGAATATAACAAAATATGACAGAACTACACCTGTTTGAAATTGAAAGAGTCAGCAAAGTTAAATTACCAGAAAAATTACCACATCCACACATTAAATTACCACATCAATACCTTAAAATCACTGATAAAACTATAAGATTTAGCACACACAAAGCAAAAACATCAATCAATATATGTTAAACTTTTTTTTCTTTTGTTTGATTGACATTGTGACAGACTGCTTAAAATCTAAGTGATCTAATATAATGTTACACATCAGATATTTTTACCCAACAGTTAACCAAACATTTACTTAAGACATAACAGATTATAGATCCTGTCTGCGTGAATTATTATCAAAACAGATATTTGTAAAACTTTAATTTTGTGTAGATGTCTATATATCCGGGTCACGCGCTTCAGATGTCAGTCAGTCACCATGAGGAAGATCGCTTTTGAGTCTTGTCGCTTTAATAACTCTTTAACAATAATCAGGTACCGAACTTTATCTCTCTTAATGACTCATTTAACATCAAGCAAGTCCTGCAGTCTATTTTCTAAGTCATAAATAAAAGCGAAACCAAAATGAATTGAGACGCATCTTTGTTTTAGATTAAGCATTGACGGGAACGTTACACCTAAATAAAGATAAGAGCATTTAGAGCATTGGATTTGCTAGACGATTTGGTTAATGTTCTTATTTCTATGAAAACCTTTGAATCATTTAGACAGGATCCCATTTGTCTGCGTCTCTGTTCATTCAACTATGGGCTGGACCAAGGGTCAGCCCTAATTTATATATATATATATATATATATATATATATATATATATATATATGCGTAAATCTGTCAATCAACCTCAGTACTGAACAAAACTGCCAAATGTTAAAAAAAATCCATAATTTTAACTCTTTAATAGCCAAGTTTGTGAGCTTCGTTTACAGTCTGGGTAGACGCAGGCTGTAAGTTTGGAAGTAAAAAACCTTCGCAAACATGTCTAAAGATAACAGGTCAACCGCGTCACTACAGTCACGTGACTTCACGCGGTTCACAACAGAACCGGAAGAGAAGACAATGCTAAATAAATGTGTAATTTTTGCTGTTTTTGGACCAAAATGTATTTTCAATGCTTCAACACATTCTAACTGACCCACTGATTTCACATGGACTACTTTGTTGAGGTTTTTATTACCTTTCTGGACATGGAAACCTAAGTCACAAGTAATGTAACTGATTTGGGGGAAAGACACACAAAATGACCGATTGAGTTGAGATTTCTCAGTGTAGTCAAAATGAAAAGTGTCCCGTAATGCATTTCAATTGTAATGTTATCTTTTTTACATAAAAGAACAGTGATGGTAATGATAATTTCATTGCAACTCATCAATATTATTCGAATGAATTTAGGACATTAAAAACAAAATTTTTTTTTAAAACTGTAATATTTTATCGTCTTCTATACCTTCACCTAGAATCTGTAGAAATGTACTCTTGTCATTTTATCAAGCAGTTTGTTTGAGGTCTAAATCAGTGGTTCTCAAACTTTTTCAGCGTGCACCCCCCCCCCTGTGTACGGTGCATCCTTGCATCCTTTCGTGGCCCCCCCCAAAGAAAATTTATGACATAAAAAATTACAAAACTTAATTTGAATTAACCAAAACCTATTCAATTATACAATGTAGTGCTGTTGGTTAGTAGGCTTATTTTTCTGAGGTTAAAATACACTGAATTTATAATAAATTGATGTATTTTATAAAATTTCATTAAACTGGGGCCCCCCCTGGCACCATCTCAGGGCCCCCCAGGGGGTCACGGCCCCCAGTTTGAGAACCACTGGTCTAAATAATGATAACTATAACTATAAAATATGAAGAGTTTCGTTGCAAAAACGAGATAACCACCGTTTTGTTAATTTTTCAGAAATCGTTTTTTGGTTCTGCATTCCAATTAATTTCAATGCAAGTGCAGTTGGTTTGTTTTGATTTAAACCTTCATAACTTAAAAAATACAGCTAAGTAGCACCATAAAACAAAATGATAACATGATAACATAATAATAAACATGTTTTGACAAAAATTTAAAAAAATGGATTTATTTCGTTTTGCAATGAAACTCTTCATATATAGTTTTAAAAACTGTTTTATATTAAAGAGAATACCGGAGTTCAAACCACAACTATAATGACAACGATACAATAAACCACATCATTGGGCTAACTTTCTGAGCGATTATTTTCCAAACAATTGACAGCCAATCAAATCAATTTGAACTTTTCAAGTGCACGTGCATTTAAAAGGATGGATGACATGGTGGAAAAGCTCATTGCCGAGGTCTAAAACATAAAATGACCTCAGATATCCAGCGCTGATGCAGTTGCTATAAACATTTTATTCCACTACATTGACTATGCCAAAAGGTAAGATATTAGATTATACAAACTACTAGATTCACTGAGTTATGCAAATGCAGCATGTTTAGGACATCTGATGGTTATGCCCGCAGTGAAAATGCCACAAGAACAGTATATTTATACATTCAATGACATGTGAACAAAGCGTTTTTATCAAAGGAAATGTGCAATATTAGTTAATGCCATTGAAGGTAAATGATTTGTGCAAGTACTGCACATTGCGAGCTAATTAGCATAAAGTTATTGTTATCATCCGGTGGTGTGGACGCCAATATACAGTAGTTATCATTATAGTTAATATTATAGTTATAGTTATGATGTGAACGACCCTTTACCCTGAGATGCATTTTTAACAGTATTGAATGAGATCTATTCTGAGCTCTCATTGGCATTTTCTTCATTATTCTGTCCAAGTCATCCATTTCAAAACATTTTATTTTTGTTAGCCTAGTAGTTATATTTTTCTCCACAACTAATTTCAAACACTCAAACATCAAAGGGTTTTTAAGATCATGAAAACCTTTCAGTCAAGTGACCCTGAATGTTTGAACAGTATTTAAAATAGATCTCTCCAATTAAAAATGCACTACTTCATTTAATACGGTGCTCTCTCTCTCTCTCTCTCTCTCTCTCTCTCTCTCTCTCTCTCTCTCTGCTGTATTTCTAAGAATACTGAGTCATGCAACATGTTAACATCAACCTGCTTGTGTTACTATTAATTATGTTGTTACATCTGTGAAGAGGATCTCAGATGAGTCACTTAAATGCTCATTTTCTTTAATTTCTTCATGTACAATTGTACAATTTAAATAGTCCAGCGAGTTAAATACTGTATAGTAGTATACCGTATGTTAAATACATTCATGTTCAAATGTTGGGTGTTTCTTGTATTGATTCGCCGAAGTGTCCATCATCATGTTTTTTGTTTGGTCTAATGCTGCATTCCAGATGACTCGGATTTCGGAGGTTTCCCACTTCAAACATCTGGAATGGCACTTGAAATTAAATATCTGATAACCTGTTATGTTTACAGGTTTGTAACATCCAACGTTTTTTTTCCAATGCGACATGAAAATGAATGCTTTAAAATATATTTATTTTTTAAAATATATATCAAAATATATAATAAAATAAATTTAAATTATATCTCAGCACATATACTTTTTGGCAATTTTTTGTTTATTTGAAACATTTTAAATTAAATAAAAAAAATATTATTTTGCCTTATGGGGTTGCAGACACGTTAAAAGGGTTTATTATGAAATAGACGCTTGAGTTCACAAGATAAGACACTCACTTAACACTAAACTCTGATTACACATGATTAAGCAAGTATTTAACAATCTTTTTTTTTCATAAACCCCTTCAAAACATCCGCGGCAAGCACGTATTTTGATATGACGCATTTGTGACATATTTGGAAGAGAAGCCACGACACTGGTCCATCATTTTGGCATTAAAAAATGGATTTACTAAAGACGCGTAGTGGACCTTATTGCATATGCATTTCTAGGAGTTTCCTTTTCAGAGAAGATAATTTAAATGATTCAAGCTACACAATTTACTAATGTTAGCGCGTGTGCTATTACTTGTATTTGCGCCATTATTTAACGCCGAAAAAAGCATGTCTTAAATCATCTTGCACTTGAAATGGATGAAATGGATGCTGATAGTAGAGGGACTTCTTTTTTTATTTGCTGAAGTAGATAAAAGAGTCACTAGATGACGTCACACAATACCAGGCAATTTAAAACTTCTTGTAAACCTTCATCTTTTTGTCCTCCAGTTCTTTTCAGTGTACTTTGGTTTTGTTAGCTGGGATTACACACCTCCAATTTTCCGCTGCGATGTCCGTGGTGCTGAACTCAAGCGCCTCAGGTGTTAGTAGATCACCCGCACCTCATCAGATCTGCTTATCTGCAACCCTGAACTAATTTGTGCTGCTCTTAGTAGATTGCGTTGGTCCTTATGGAAATCAGCTGTTGCGCCTGTGTTCATTATTTTTGCCCTTTGTAGTATATATTTTTTGTATATTAGCACTTTTTTGGATTTGTGCCCTTGCACTAATTTGCCATGTTTAGTAAATTTGGCACTTAAACCGGGATGTCCCACTTCTGTCTTTGTCTGGAATGCGGCATTACACTGAGATCAGTTTCTGTTCTGATTAACCACATGTGAAGCAGTCCATACTTTTGCTGTCTGTCAAGTCTGGACAAAATGACAGTGCAGTGAATAAAACAATTTATTTATTGACAATGCAATTCCTGCTTCAAATGAACAGGAAAGAAAAAATAGTGTGCTGCTGACTGCATACTGTGTGCAGTCTATACTTTAGTGCAGTGTTTTAATGGTATGAGAAATAGTACACAGCATTGTTGTCATATCACCTCATTATATCTTATTGCATCTGGTGGTGTGTCTACTGTAGCTATCATCTCAGAAATCATTATTTTTCATTTTGTTCAATTGAATTTTCGACAATCTAATCACATAATGAGTCAAACAAGATGTGCATTTGGAAAGTACTGTATTGCCATTTTCTACAGGCAATAAAGTGTGAAATTAACCCAAAAACATTCATACCTCTGTTATGTTCTGAAGATGTCTTTTGACCAATAAGTCAAAAGGTGATGAAGACTGGTGGTCCTCAATGATGCAAGTTATCATCGTATAGCATCAATGTTGTCCTTTTGAAACGGTCACTGTTAGTAACTTAAACTAAGGCTGTGTATTTACTGCAGAAACTAACAACACAATCTCATGACAATACGTACTTGTTCTACGTGGTGCAGTTTGATGCAATCTCATGTGTATGTTTTAGTACGAATCTGCTTTCATCCCTTTGGTTCTGATTATAGACAGGAGTTTCTGCGCGGGTTTTATTTAGACAGACTGAAAAAGGCCAGATCTTCTTATGTGATGAAACAATGCCAGGAAATCATAATGCCAAGATGGCCTTTATAAACATAACTTTTAAATCAGCTGTGTCACAGATCAGAGATGGAGTCACACAGGAAAGGATTCCGGTGCCGTGGCTTCTCTTTCATTTCCTTTTTAGTGTGCCGGCTCGGCCCTGGAGGAGTAATTACTTTAAGGAAGCTAATAAAGAATAGATTAGGCTGCAACTTTGAAGAACTCATTTCAAATGGTGCAGAAGAGAGAATAGGCAGACTAAAGGCAATATGGGTATGCAACAAAGCTCGAAAAACTACGAGGAAAGAGAGAGAGAGACGAAAAGATTGAGGCGTGATGTTGAGGAGGAGTGGGTGAAGACGAATGAGAAGTGGGGAGGAGTGATGCTGATTTGGAAACACACTGTAAAAAGTTAATTAGATTTGTTTGTTTGGCTTTTATTTATTCTTTAAATCCAGCCAAAATATCTCTGAGCAATGTAAACAATGGATTCATCATCCAAATGGATTAGGTACCTTTCATGTGAGAAGCACAGGAAGCATTTGCCACTTTTTGCTAATTGATTTGACTTTCGGTTGGATTTGTCAGCGTGCCGCTGTAGCAATCACTTATTCAACGCCAAAAGCGCCATCTGATATTTCTCATCTCAAAATGTGAAAAAAAAAACATGCAATTTGTCATCTAGTGAATTGTAGTGATTTTTCTCGTCCATGGTTAGAAAGGTACATTATAAAAATTAAATCGACCATAACTGGTTTCTTTTACAGAAATTAATGCTTTTTCTCTGATACTGCATGAACTAAATGGACTCTGGAACAAAACTAAAACCTGGCAACAGTTTTTGTGTTTAACATGGGTGTAAATATTTGATTTTCCTTAATTCTGAGCATCATTCACCGTGCATGATTTTGCTATGACTCAAATAAAAAAAAAGCATAGATGACAAAAACAGAATAATTGTTTGGTTGTTTCAGTCCATTCTTAGGTCAAGTATGGACGAGCTCAACCTTTGGTTTTAATTAACCTAGAATTTAATAAAAACCCAATGGTTGGTTTTGTCCATATAGTATATGACCCAGCATTTTTAGAGTGTATTTGAACTATGGTGAAATATAAATATTTAATATATAATGAGAAACAAACCTGCAAATCCTTAAAATATTAAAAAGTTGATTAATAAAGTTCATAATCAATGCATTGGATTGTTACTACCAGGTTAATACATTACAATGCATCATTATGCATCATTATATATTTACACTCCTTGCTTTAAATGAGCTGTATGTAGGTTTTTGACTCTACTACATTAAAAAAAACTATAATATATTAATAGATATTTAGGAAACAAGCTAATTTACATATGTTTTTCTGAAAATCTGTAGCCAGTTATTCGCTTTTTGAAATATGCCTTCCAGTCCTAAATGTGTGTTTTTGTTTTGGTGTGTGAGATCTCGCCCCTGTATTTTGACAGCTCGGTTGCCAGTTATTACGGTGGCTTAAATGAGACCCCAATGGCCTATAAATGCGCAGATTGAGTTATACAAATCCACATGAGCGGGTTTGTAATTTGCAGACAACAAAAATCATTGCAAACGTAAAATGAGCAAATAAACATATGCTTTATGTCTCTTGCAACCCGAGCAACATGATCTCACAAAGTTCCGTGGGATAGTCCCGGAATTTTGTGCTCATTTTTCCGTGGCGTTCTCGCGGATCTCCGCATTTTTCCGTGGCCGACTGTCTTTTTCCGTGGCATTCTCGCGGGTTGGTTGCTCGGCTGCTTTTTCCTGTTTTCAAACCATTTTCGCTTCGGTTTAGGGTTAGATTTGATGTTTGCGTTAGTATGTCACTTTAAATATTGGTTTATACTATTTTTTTCTGATTTATTCTTTTATATTTTCTAAACTTTAAACAATTGTTGCCTGGCGTTGGGGTTAGAGTTGGGTTTGGGTAGGGATGTCATTTCATGTAAATCTAACCCTAAACCGAAGCGAAAATGGTAAGAAACAGTTGAGTAACCAATCCGTGAGAATGTCACGGAAAAAGACAGTCCGTAGCAGGGCCACGGAAAAATGCGGAGATCCGTGAGAATGCCACGGAAAAATGAGCACAAAATTCCGGGACTATGACACGGAAATTCGTGAGATCAGGTTACACACAACTCCTCTAAACTCGTTTCCCGATGTTTAGCACATTTTACAGTGTGTTTTCTGATGGTTTTGAAGGGTGACAGAGATTTGAGTACAACAGAGATTGATGAAATATATCAAACAACCAGATTTCCTTCTGATTTAATTTTCAAACAGCAGATATATCTTTGGAGTAATGCAGGTTGGCAGACATTTGGACAGCAGCTTGTAGTTCAGCTCAACCATTCAGATTCTCACACATCAGCGCTTCTGTCTCTGGGGACTCTGCTTTTACCTCTGAGAGTTAAAAAAGGTTCAAAATGAAGATCAAGGGCTAAAGGTTGTACAGCCGGATATGAAATGTACTAAGCTGCCGATAAAACTCATAGCAATAGTTCATCCCAAACTTCAATGGGAAAACTTGATCTGTGGACCTTCATCAGGCCAAAAGTCATATTTAATTTGATATGAATGAAAACCAGAGTGTGAGGGTTGGAGTTTGTGAATAAGTTCAGCTTTTCCACTATTATATTTACAGTCCGCTCAATAGTCTGTAATAACTTAAGGTTTTTTTGGTCCACTGGAGCAGGGGTTCAAGGGACCCCTGGAGGTCCTCAATGCTTTGCCAGGGGGACTGTGAAATAAATTGTAGTATACCAGGGGGCTATTAAAAGCTTTATTCTGATTGGTTGAGAAATGTTCCATGGGTATGGATTATTTTTTGATAAAAGCAAACCTAACCTGTCAAATGTCTTAAAATAAGCACCAGAGCAATGTTTGTGGTATCCGTGGTATGAGTGGAATAATTGGCTTGTGCCACATTACCACTTTGGGTTTGTTTTTACTATGTTTATCAATTCAACGTGTAAAATAATTGTAAAAATCTTCTTTAATGTAATACTATGCTTATGGCACTTTTCCGTTGCATAGTACCCAACAGGTTAGGTTGTGTCAGCTCACCTTACTTTGGCTTGGTTAGCTTTTTCATTGAGATTAGTACCACCTCAGAGTGGGAGGGATTATAAGAGTGTCATTACATTTGCGCTGCCTACTGCTGTGACATCATACAAAACGTGGGAGCGAGCATCGTTGGAATGCAGTGTTTCCCATACATTAATTTATTTGTCAGAATCAAAATTGAACACCACAAATAGATGTTTGCACATTGCGTTTATCACTATACTCTCACATTTCTGTACAAACACCAGTGGCGTCAGCATCATTTAAGTTGCAAAAATGCTTCTCAGCCTGTGGATGTTTTTGGCCACTAAAAGGGAGTTTGGGAACAAAGCACAGGTGACAACAGGTTTCCTCGAGACAGTGCATGCATGAAGGTTAAGCTAATCTTGCTTTTAGCGAAGACGCTGGGAGTCGCAGTTATTGCATACCAATCAGCGATTTACAGTGTTTTCACGTCACGTTTTAGGCCATGTCCCACACTCCCAACTTGTGGACTTCCTCAGAGTCACTTCACACTTTGATGACATCATATAGTGCAGACCTTAAGGGCCACTGGCGCAAGTCCACAAGGGCGCACCAGAGTCGTATTTTGGGACAGACTCGAGCGTCATGCCCGAAATAGGAAGAGAAGTGGTGTTGTTGTTTGCCCATCAGTGTGAACTCCTCCCATCCATCGTCTGATGGCTCTTTTGAAAGGACTTCTGGGTTGGTGAAGTGCGTCGAGTGTGCAGCAGTGCGGGCTTCGCCAAAGACAGCTTTATGGGTGCAAAGGGGGCGCTGATGAGCACACTTTCGGAGCTGTCAGATACAGTAGGACAACCTACAAACCAGTAGACCAGTGTTTATCAATCAGGGGGCGGGTCCCACAGGGGGGCCTCAGCAGATTTCCAAGGGGGACTCAGGATTACTTAAAATTATTTAAAATTGGACGACAAAAGCATTAAGCAAAAATCAGGATGTTTCTTTTTTTTGGTCATTTTAGTAGCGCATATACTGTACATCTGTTTAGTCATTCCAAGCTCTTGTTAAATTTATTTGGAAAAAAGTGATTGGGGGGCTTTCCAATATTGTTGTGGGCAATTAGGGGTCCCTGAAGTGAAAAAGGTTGGGAACCACTGCCGTAGACTAAGCAAGCACGTGCAATTTAAGGCCATGAGACCAAAAGTCCACATGAAGTGCGCCATTTGGGACAGGGCCATAGTATCAGCTCAGCACACTTGGAACCCCAACCGAGGTGATCCTAAAAAAGTATCAGGTACTTTTCCCAGTGGAAAAGCGTCTAAAAGTGAGCTGAGCTGACTTGACCCATGAGGTACTATGCAATGGAAAAGCACCATTAGTAACCATTCAAATTTTAAGGGGGGCCTGTAAGGCGTTCCTGGCTGCAAAAAGTTTGAGAACCCCTGCACATTTTGGGGAAGATTTATGTTAGATATAAATTCGACTCAAAGCTTGATGAAAGCGTACAGATAATTCAACCCAACAATCATACTGTACATCTACAGAATTCTGTGCACATTATTAAAACAAAAAATGTAAAGCTTTTCAGATCTCTTTTAACAAATGTCTTTAGAATGCAGTACAGCAACACTGCTATCTCTCTAAACACGCAGGATTTGCAGATTAAACTTTGAGTGCACTGTCTCACCCTCTGGCTAAAGGTAAATAAATCATGTGGAATTACAGAGAGTTTGTGCGTCAGGAAGGAATTGAGGGGAATTGAGAGTGATGCCCTGTATTTTTAAAGCATTCATCATTTCTTTAGAGTGCAAAAAAATCACAGGAACAGAGTTTTCTTCTTCCAGGATTCCAGTGTTACTGGATTTGTCTCGCTCGCCGTTCCGTGCTGCTAACTCAAATTGCTGCACTGTTGCTTCTTTGTACATCACATTCAAAGCTGCCAAAACTCTGTCAGCCAAGTGCCAAACAGCACTGTATAAAACAATACAAGAAAGCTGACGCCGATGAGCATGGCCACCCACACTGTCTTTGCATTTATATTGTTTAAAGCTCCTTTACCACTACAAACTGTTTACATAAACAGAGATAGACCATGCTGAAATCATTTTCTGCACGCTAAGACGTGCACGTTTATTCTTTCTGAAAACATTCACCATTTTATAATGCACTTTATTGTGCACAACACTGTGACCAGGAATAATGTGAACATTTCTTTAAAGTGGCCATAGAGTTCTTCTTGGTAGTCTTCAATTTAGTTACCTTTATTTTTGCATTGCGTAAGAATTACATCCACAGACTGCAGTAACAATATATTGATTTTATAATTCAGTGTTAATTCTATGCGTGCGAGCGTGGCATTGTTTAATCTGTTACTCCCTTGGCCGGACAGTCAGGTTTTAGGTTAAAATATCCCGGTACACAGCGCCTGGTGGATTTCATGATGCCATAGATTTAACAACAGCCTCTAGACTGCTAACAGCAAAACAGGCCCAAGGCATCAACAATCTACTACTGTAATTGGAACCACAAAATACACAACATTGTCCATGCAAAAGTTGTGGGCTGTTAGCAGGGCATTGCTATGCAGTTGCTAAGGTGCTTTGATGGGTTGCTAGGGCATCTGGGTACTAGGATAAGAGGTCACCCGAGTCTGTATGATACTAGACAAGGAGTGGGTCTCTCCAATCACAAATGTTAATGTAACAGCACATCTCTACACAAGCTACACAATTTGAATTACACTCTCACATGGCTTTCTGTAGCTGAGCAGTGCAAAGGTCATGGGTTTGATTGCCAGCGAACACGCATACTGATAAAATGTGTATTTTGCAGTAAATGCATGCAATGCATAAATGTAATCAGATTTTAACTTTATTGTTGTGGCTTAGGAATACATTTTTAGGATTTGTCTATGTAAAATCTACATATAGTATGAGCAGTTTATACGAAATAATAGAGCTCATACAGTACTCGGGTGATTCTCACGAAAACTTGGCTTTAAAAATGTCAAGCATGAAAATGTAAAAATTGCTTAAATTTACTTTTTTTCCCACCAGACATTGAAAAACAAAGTCTGGAGTAAATGGGAACATTCATTTAAAAACTTTTACTTATCATTTAACACTTTTTGTAACATAATTTAAAAAATCCGTCCTAAAAAATCTCATAACCGCAACAGTCACAAAACAACACCACTGACATATTTTCAAAATGACATGACAAACCTGAAAGAACATAATTTGGAGATTCTGCACATGCATTTAAAATCAAAGTATTATGTTTCTATTAATTAAATTAACATTTAATAAGCATCTGTTGCGGTAATGATAATCAAAATGACGTGTAAGCATTCTGACAAGACAATATTTCAAATTAACCCTTAAAAAAATGATCTTACCTGGTAGCCATCTTGAAGTAACTGGTCCATGTGCTTGGTCACTCAAAATCAAACTTTATTAAAATTCTGTATGTGTTCTTAAACTGTTCTCAAAAAGTGTTGTGGAGGATAAGAACATCAGGCATGGACACATCATTTCTTCATTATTATTATACATGAATATTCAGTAAATATTTTTTCTGTCATCTAAAGTAGTCTAGCAAAACATCCATTTATTTTTTTTCTTAATATTTTTGTGTTAATTTGATTAAATTACAACATAACGCATGTTCAAACACAGCCGGACACATTGCGGTATTGAGAATTTCAGCAGAAAATGAGATAAAATTTCCAATTATAAATTCTTATGTTGAAATCACACATTGTGCAAGGTAGAACACAGTATTGTGTGATTTCTGATGCTTTTTAATGTTACTATATTACACATTTTAAAGCTAAAATCATTAGTGCCGTGGTGTTTCAATGGTTTCGTGAGAATCACCCATTCGTGTCTGTTACACTTTTTTTTTTTTTATGCAAAATTTCCACTTTTTTTTTCCTGTGACAGCATGTAAATGATTCAAATAACAAAGCATGTTTTCATTCATTGAACTCACTATTCTGTAAGCTTTAAAAAGCCTGGCAGATAATGTGGTGATGAGATGACGTGTGGTAATTATTTATGTCTAGTCTAGAGTTGCGTAAGCTAAAGGAGTGAAACGGAGGCATGGACAAAGCTCCGAGCCGGGACTGACACCAGCGAGGTGAGCTGTGCGAGCGTGAGACAGACTGTGATGGATGGGAGAGAGGAGGAAGAAATTATAAGGGTAAATGTCACACCTGCCTATCACATCACTGCTGCTCTGTGTGACACACCGGGTGGCCAGTGTGTCATTTATACAAACACTCACACACACACACACACATACATATGAGTCCATATCACACAATGGCTTTAGTCTAATGACTGGTTGGTTTTAGTCATAAGTGACTTTAATGATGCTTTTAGCATGTAAAAATGTGTCAGTTAGATAACTAAGATAACTTATGGGGTGTGTATAATCAGTTCAGTCAGTTTACTTACAAGCACGTACAGCATGGCTAGCTATCTTCGTGCAAGCTATTGGTGTTTCCAAAATATTTTTCAAAAAATAACGATAGATGTTTTAAAAGAGCATGTTGCAACATCTTTTTTAGTGCCAAATTTGACCAGGAATTAAGATGTTAAAGTTTAAGGCATGTATGCTATGTTGAGTGTTAGTGTAGCCTAAACTATCCTACAATTTTCTCCCAGATGAACACAGTGGACAAATTTATAATTCATCTGTCCCATATAGCAAATACATATATTTTTTAATATAATTTTAAATATAATTGCCAAAAAGATATATGTTTACAAAAACATATTTTTCATTCATGTATTTTTTGTACATTTTAAAATATATATAGACGGTTTCAGCAGTAACAACATAAACAAGCGACTTTCGTGGAAAACACGTAACTTCCGATGAACTCTGCTAAGAAAAATTAACAACAAAGTCCTTTAAACATAGTTTATTTATATAACAAGCAAAATAAACAACACATAGATTACCTAGGACACCAAAACATTTAATATTTTCCATGAGGTATTTGTTTAAGGGTTCAGTTTCAGCAACTAGTCAGACAATTAAACAAACAGAAACCGGAAGTAAAGTATCAACCAGACGCGTAAAGAAATCCCGTCGCCGCACGTGCGTCCGATGAAAGCGTCTATAATAAATCTATTTAGTCTTCCATATATTGCAATCAAAGGAAAAAGATTCATATTGCATTGAAAGGAAAACTTTGTTTATATTACAAACTTGTAAACAACAGATTTAAAAAAGTTTATAATTATATTATAATATATAACTTATTTTCAACTTTAAACATATACTTTATAAAATTAACTTTACTTTATAAAATTATATATATAGCGATATGGGTTGTAAAATAAAAAAAAATGCTTGCCTTTGAAATACATTTCTGCTCAACACCTACAAGGCCTTTACAAAAAAATTGAAAATCTGTCTCATTAACAATTATGTCTGCCATTATGTCTAACATTAAAAGCCGAGCCTGTTAAGCTGTATTATATTTGATATACTATAGCCTTTTTGAAAATGTGTTTTTTTGTGTATCTTATTATTGTAACAGGTACAGTGTACCTTAAGTTATTTTACAGTGTGATTTATATTGTAATCAATTTGCCATAGACTTGTAAATGTATTTTCTTGTTCATATTTTAATGCTTTTTACATCTTGGCCAGATGACTACTGATGTAAAATAGCTTTTTGGCTAATTCTGGCTTTTTTAACCATGTTTCTTCATGTGTTATGTGAAATTGCACGGTCCCCTTTTAAATAAACCATTAAATCAAATCAAATTTTGAAATTATTAAATGTATGCCGATTATGTTGTGGGTTACAACTAATTAAAAAAAAATACATTTAAATTTAAACAACTTATTAAAATGAAATATTATATTACATTTTATCCTTCAATATTAGCAGTCCAGTGGGTTACATAAACAGGGCGGCAATGGCAGGGGCGAAAATTTCATCTAAATGTTGGGGGGGACAATAAACATAAAATTTTTCAAGAACAATTTTTGAAGGGGACACCAATAATACAGGCAAAATTGTACTTGCAAGGAAATGTCCACAGATAGAAAACGTTTCTCTTTCTCTATGAACGGACGCAAATGTAATTTTAATACACATGAATGCAGAGGTGGAAAGAGTAATAAAATATTCCACTTAAGTAAAAGTAAAGTTACTTTAATAATATTTTACTTAAGTAAAAGTAAAAAGTAAGTCATTTTAATTTTACTCAGAGTAAAAAGTTACTTTTTTACAGCGGGGAGAGGTTTCTAGTATAGTTAAAAAAAGACAAGGAAATATAAATCTCAAACTAGTTGTTTTTTATTGTAGGAACATCTTTACAATTAAAGTGCAATAACAAAAAGGTAATAAAATAAAAAGCTTTTTTATAACTAAGAAACAGTTATGGAATTATTTAATGATTTTTACAGGTGAGTTATGCACTTTTGAAGCAAAAATAATATGAGGTCAGCAGCTAGTAAATACAATCACTATAGTAAGGTTGTAATTGATGTATTGCTGGTAAAATACATTATTTTATTAAACTATATATCTAGTTTAAATGAGCATATCATGAGATGAGTGCCATAATACTTTTATCCTTTACACATTTATTGTATTCTAGCTTCCTTGACATGTGTACCCGATGTCTTTCAATCTCTCTCTCTCTCTCTCTGCAATGTCTAATGACCTGCGCATTCCCGAGGATGTTCTTAAGTTATGTTTGACTTGACGCAAAGCTGCTAGACCTCGAAGGATAATGCGCATGTATTAAAACAACCCAGTATCACGAAATTGCGTGACTATTTCACGCATGGACCAGCGTGACAATGTCACGCTTTGCCGCGTTTGAGCGTGAGCATGTCACGCTTTCTGTTTGTGTCGCTGTCACGTATTGGTTACTCAACCCTTCCGTCCTAACCTCTTACCACCGTCGCTTCGGTTTAGGGCCAGATTTACATAAAATGACACCCTTACCTAAACAAACTCTAACCCCAACGTCAGGTGACAAGTTTAGAAAATATAAAAGAATAAGTATTGTATCTTTTTATTTTATAAACCAATACTTAAAGTGACAAATACTTAAAGTGACATATAACACAAGCACCAAATCTAACCCTAAACCGAAGCGACAATGGTTTGAAAATAGGACAAAAAAGTTGAGCAACCAACACGTGACAGCGACACAAACAGAAAAGCGCGACACGCCCACGCCCAAACGCGGCAAAGCGCGACACCGCCACGCTGGTCCACGCGCGAAACAGTCACGCAACTTCGCGATATAGGGTTGTATTAAAAACGCGTAGTGCAAATTAGCGCTAAAAACCCGGTCGGCAATTCAAGAGCTTGAATGAAACAATCGCTTCGCGTCAATGGTCAGGGGTTTCTTTCATAAGAATTGAATTGAGGGTCTGCATTAGGCAAGGCAAGGCAAGGCAAGTTTATTTGTATAGCACATTTCATACACAGAGGTCATTCAAAGTGCTTTACACAGAAATGAGAAAACAATATATAAAAATAAGATTTACAAAGATACATGAGAATTTAAAATAACAATTAAAGAAAATAAATGTGATTTTAATAAAACAGTTTAAAATGTTAAAAAGAATAAAACAGATGTAAAAGTGGCTTGAGTTAAAAGTGCAGTCAGTGTGAAGCAGCACAGTGCTCATTCAGTAAATGCAGTTCAAACACAATACAACTTTCACAGAAATGTCACAAAAAATAACAACAATATATCAACAATGCAAATCACATTAAGACGTCACTTCTTCTTTCCAGTATTCGTGGACCTTTCGTCCCTCTCCATGGCTCTTTCTGCGCGTTCCCCCGCCCATCAATCAATCATCCGTGGCGCTTCTTTATCCCCTTGCTTTTTTGTTTTATTTTTACTCAGTAACGGATATGATTTAAAATGTAGCGAAGTAGCCTACAATACTTTAAACAAAACATACTTAAGTAAAAGTAAAAGTACAGATTTTAAGAACTACTCAAAAAGTAAAAGTACACACAAAAGAACCCCAATTACAGCAACGTGAGTAAATGTAATTTGTCACTTTCAGCTCTGCCTCACCTCTGCATGAATGCATAAAAATGTTTACTTGTTCGTTTATCTGCTTCTGTTCTCATAAAACGAAATATGTTCATGTTTATATGTCCAATTAGACCAGTTTTAAAACACATGAGGATAAACTGATAAGTGGTGCGAAACGTTGGTTTGCGGGTATATAGCTGATAAACTCGTCGGCTCCGTACACTTCTCAACCACCCGACTGTGTGGCGCTGGCAGTGGACCAAACCACTGTGAGGCAAGGGAGGGGGGAATCAAAATGTTTTTTGTTGTTGCTCCGTTTGCATTTGTATTGTTTTACTTCTTACACAACTATTTTAAGTATTATAAATCATTAAATTATTTTCAATACACAAATTTTAATGACATTTTAAGGGGGGGCAACCCTCAGATGGGGGGGTCCTGTCCCCCCGACTCCCCCTGGATTTCCGCCTCTGGGCAGTGGTGTCAGCGATAAATATGTCCTGGGATTGAGTCAGTCTGGCACTGCAAGTATAGGCCACATATTGTTTTCAGTCAGTATAAATTAATCACACTTGAGTGTAATTTTAAGTATATTTCTAAAAAACTAAACTAATTTAAAAGAAGTATACTAATAGCACATCACTAAAATAAACATTTTAAATTTTGTAATAGATTCTGCATATCACTCTTACTCATCGCGCATCTCGCGAGCTTCTTGCTTGCATGTCAGTAAGTAATGCGGTGATACAGTATGATCATGCAGGCATGCGCTGTCTTTTCTGCTCTGGATGCTAGTTTTGTTAGAAAACCATACCCATTATATCAAGACGCACATCGCTAAGCGTGTTCACATGCATGCAGCACATAGAGCAATTATTACCACTGTCTACTATTATGCTACCGGTAGTCGTAATATCTGCAAGAACTAGCAATATTTCCTCCTACTTTAAATACTGTCTGTCTATCTGCATATGACCTTTTAAAGTACATTTCAACAGTATATCGTTTCATAAACAGTCTAGGATGTGGCTCTAGTGTAGATTATTTGGGTTCAGAAGGCTGTTTTACACTTGATTGAATTGCTGGATCTGAACCCAAGTTCAGTTACTCCCTCGCTGGCATCAGCGGGTTTGTTTATCTTATCAATGTAAATGTCACTGTGAATAATGTAAGATGCTGTTTATCACAGTAACAGTTATAAGACTTGAGCTGTACCGTTTAACATGCTTTATGTTTTTAACATCTGTGCTTGCATTCAGCTCAGTGGTAGAGCATTGAGTTAAAAGCGCAAAAGGTCATGGGTTCAAACCCAGAAAGCACATGCACTGGTAAAATGAATACCTTGCTATACATTGTAAGGCGTTTTGGATAAAAGCTGTCGAATGTATAAATGTGCTTTTACCACCAAAACTGTACCTTCGTCTGTCTGTGACATTTGTTTTGTCTTTGCAGACTGTGTGCGACAGAAAGTCTTCAGGTGATTTTTTTTTAGGTATCATGTTCTGTATTCTTCATGTCTACATTCTGCAACATCCTCTGTGTACTTGAAGAAAATGTAATTTATCATGCATCTGCATGTTTCATCTTTCTGAGAGGAGTGTGATGTGTGTGTAATCGTACAACAGAATGCAATCTATCCTGCTATTGTTGCTCTGAGACAGTTTGAAGAATCGCTCAGATTTTTTCCTCTTGTTAACTGATGTGAATTTCAGACTAGGGCCATTATGTCCAAACTCATTTTACCACAGACATCTGCTTGCAGCTAATGTTTTATTAATCAGTTCATTTCATTGGACAGCCATTTAAAATTTGCCTGAATGCTTATGTTTGTCACATTTTTTTATTTTGGTAAGTCTTTATTTTCTTGTCTTTCTTATCCGTTACTACAATTACTAGTAACCCAACCAGTAATTTGCTAAAAGGTTATTTAGCAAACACTTAAAGTGACTTAAAATCAGTGGTGAAGTCTAGTTTGAACTGTGAACATACTGAAACATGTCTGTTCACCCATAGCTTTCAACAAACTTAACCTAGTTTCTTCATCATGCCGGGCATCATGACTCCCCATGTACACAGTGTTGGGTAAGTTACTCAAAAAGGTAATGAATTACTTGTTACTAATTATATCTTCACTCATGTTCACTCATGATTACTTTCTCCAAAAACTATTGAATTATCACCAATTGCTTTCTAAATCCTATTTAGTAAATGATACAAGGATAGGCTTAAACCGGCTTAAATAAGAGTACATATATCATTCTGGTCACACAATTCTCACTATTAACTAACTATTAACTCATTCCCCGCCAGCCTATTTTTTAAAGGTGACCGCAATCATTTTTTTGTGATTTTGTGAAGTTTCACAAAATGCCTTCCTGGAACATTTTTTCTAAAAAATATATAAACATACAAATATATCAAATTAAATAACAGACTCTCTGCTTTCAAACAAACAAAACGGGATTTTTTTCATCCTATCTATATTTTTTTCTCTGCTTATAAACTTTAAATATGGGTATTTTCTTATATAAATATATTTTTTAGCAAAAAGCTGAAATAATTGCATATGTGTGAAGGAATTATGTTAGAGATCAGATTCAGAACGATTATCAAAACATATACAGATTTTAAAATTAGTAAATATTTTTTGCATTTTTATAAATTAGGTAAGGGCCATTTAGTGGATAATCGCGGTATTACAGTATGACATAAAAGCTCATCACGAACACGATTTTCATGCAAATGTTTTCTCTTAATTGACGAGATAACTATTAACTCATTCCCGCCACCCTTTTTTTTTTTTAAAGGTGGACGTCAGTATTTTTTGTGATTTTCACAAAAATTCCACAAAATGCCTTCCATGTTCTTCATTAAATATATAAACATATAAATATATCAAATGAAAGAATAGACCCTCTTCTTTCAAACAAACAAACAAACACAATGAAAAAAGTTTCATCCTATCTGCATTTGTTCTCTTTTCAAAAACTCTGGTTAGGTTTCTTCAAAAATACAAAATTTTTAGCACAAAGCTAAAATAATTATTGCATTTTTGTAAAGGAATTTTGTTAGAATTCAAATTCAGAATGGTTATCAAAACATACACCGAGTTTAAAATTATTAAATTAGTTTTTGCTTCATTTTTTTGTGGCCATCCACATAAATTGTGGCCATCTAGTGGATAATAGCGGAATTACAGATTACCATAAAAACTCATCAGGAAAACAGTCATTGGTAGGCAGGGCCGGCGTCAAGGGGGGTTTTGCAGAATAAGACATTAATAAGACATTTTGCCCTTCATT
Organism: Misgurnus anguillicaudatus; assembly: GCF_027580225.2. Taxonomy (NCBI): domain Eukaryota; kingdom Metazoa; phylum Chordata; class Actinopteri; order Cypriniformes; family Cobitidae; genus Misgurnus; species Misgurnus anguillicaudatus. The sequence continues at coordinate 34,565,162 of NC_073351.2, read as the reverse complement.
GATAGACAGTAAGTAATTGAGTGACGACTGGAAAGTACAGGGTTGAGAGAGGGGTATGGGATCGGCAAAGGACCTTGAGCCAGGATTCGAATTCGGGTCGCTGGAAGAGCGTTTGCACCATATGTCGGAGCACTGTCCACTACACCATCGGCTCTGACTAATATGTGCGATTCAAGTAAACAGCCAACATCTCAGTAATATTAATGCTAAAAAGCAACCAGTTTATAGTAAAAATTGGAAACTAAAGTGGTACCTTTATTCTTATTAAATTACCAAACTATTTAAAGATGTGAGATGAATATATAAAAACATGCATTTAAACATTAGACCTTAATTTTTATGTTAAATCCATTTTTGTTTTATATATCATTTAGTTACTTTAGAAGTAACTGTAATTAAACTACAGGAAAATAAAAGTAATCCCTTACTTTACTTTTTCAAGGGAAAAGTAATTAAATTACAGTAACTAATAACTTAGTAACAAGTTTCACCCAACACTGACCATACCCTACTTAAATCAAAACCAATGAAGGTACCAATCATTGGGAAATGAACAGCAAGCTGTGCACTCTTCCTTGTTTAAACTCTTGGTTCCCTTTTCTAAGCATTAAAGTGATTTATAATATACTGCCATCGTACTGAATCCACCCAACCGGATATTCAAAGACTTATATGTTGAAAAGATGTGAGGGCACAGAAAGACATTTTATTCCTCACAGTTTGCTCGTTCATAGCTCAGGAGATGTGATGGAGCGCTCATTTAAGTATCAACTAAGTGAACTGTGACTCTGATTCATTTATAGATGAATTTAAAGGCAGAGTTTTGTCTTGTTTTACTATCAGGTCTCCTTCTGAGAGAAATCACACCACTAGTGTACATTAGACACTATGCCCCCTTCTCTACCATAAGTAGATTTAATTTAACTTCACAGAAAACAAATATAACACATTTATCATGCAAGATTGCTGATGTGTTTTCACAGGCGTATTGCTTTGCTTAATGAGTTCAGTATACGTACGGTTCAAGGATTTCCCGGGTGTCTTTCCCACCGTGATGGGGCTCGCATACGACTCCTGCAGATGAGTTTTGGGACTTGGCGTCTGTGCAGATTTAAGGAAATAAGCAGATCTACCTAGAAGCCAGTAGGCATTTCAGAGAAGTGTTCGGAAGAAATATCGACACTTTTGTATAAACTTGTTAAAAAAGTCTGTGCTGTCTTGCTGATGTGTTTATGCACCAATTTACAGACTGAACATATAAATCTTGCAACCTATTAAGGTAGAGATAACAAGATTTTGTACAATATTTTCAATCAGGCTCTTTTATCCTGTCAGACTGAGCGATTAAAGAGCTGTTTATATCGTACAACAGGAGCTTTGAGTCCGAGGAGATGTGCCTCCTCAAAACACAACAGTAGGCCTACAAAAATTAAACAAAACAGGTATTATGAAATATGAAATCTAATAATGTGCCAAACACTTTTTTTACCCCGATTACACTGCCTGTGTAAATAAAGCCTGCTTATTATCTGGAATAACCCAATTCACCCGTCTCACCTATTCAGGGCAATGTTTTCCAAAAGCTTCATTAACTATGGTCGTGAGTTTGTCTTTATTGGATAGTTCAAAGATTCAGGTGTTTCTCAAAACCATAGTTTCAACTTTGTTAAAGGCTCATTATAGTTGTTTTCATACTGTATATACTTCTGCATCGACGTGCAATTACACATGCAGACCCCTAGTAGGCAGTATCCAAGTATGCAACCCAAAGTAGCAGTGCAACAGCCAAAGAAGAAGCAGCTTGTGGTACATTCACATGGGGCGAAAGCGTTAACACAGTCGCCGCAACACATGCTCCGGTCTTCCATAAACGTAATTGGCTAAATCTCCCAAGGATTTTTGCATAAGACAATCTGATTGGCTGATGCACGCGCTGCCTCTTGAAACGTTGAGAAATGTTCAACTTCTGGCGCGAGTACACTCAAAAAAATGATTCATTGGATTAACTCAATAAAATTGTGGCCAGGATTTCCATCCAATATGAATGTGTACCCCTAACTCATAAAAAACTGCTTTACACAATAAAAATATATTGAGTTAGTCCAACTCAATTTAAAGAAAATGGCAATACTCAATTAGTTGCCTCAACTCAATTTAGTGTAGTCTGAATAACTCGATTTAGCGTAGTTTGAATAACTCAATGTAGTGTAGTCTGAAGAACTCAATTCTGTTATTTTATATAAAAGGTTTTATATCATACTAATTAGCATAAGCACATGTTACCATGCTAATTATAATATATGATACTTTGAATGAGCATGTGAGAAGAGACTGATCTCCAAACAGGCATTAACACAGTCAGTGCTCATTGAGAGAAATATGTCACATCCACAACACAACCACAAGCGCCACTCTTCTGCACGATGGTAACGAAACAATTTGAAAAAATATAACACAAACGCTTCTAAATCAATAAGATAAACGGACATTAAACACTAAAAAGTCTTTCTCTTTACCTAAAAATGCATAAAATAACACTTAATAAAAAAATTACTGTCCAAAAGCAGTTGCATGCAAAGCATGCTGGGAAATTATTTGTCCAGAACCCAAACTCAAACTAATTGTGTTAACGCAATTAAAAAGAAATCAATAAATTATAGTACATATTTATTTTGTGTTATACTAATTAAATATATATACGTATTGCTCTTAATGAAGTATTTTACATTTATTGAACACAATTTTAATATGTCATTTCTAAGAAGGGCTTGAATCATTTTTTTTAGTGTAACGGCACTGATGCAACGCAGACGGATCCACAATTCAGTTCGGCAATGCTTAACGTCACCCATTAAAAGTGCATGGGGAAGCGTTAACGCTTACGCCCCGTGTGAATGTACGGTAAATCCAGCAGCTTGTTGTGTACAATCCTGTCCCAAATGGCGCACTTCATGTGGACTATCGGTCTCATGGCCTTAAATTGCGCGTGCTCGCTTAGTGCACGAGTTCATAGGGTATCCCATCTGTCATTTTTATGTTCCAAAGTGTGCTCTTCAGTGCCCCCTTTGCACTCTTGCACATGCACTGCTGCAGGCTCCACCCACTTTACCAACTCTACACCACTTCTAGTCTGTCCAAAATATGACTCTTGTGGACTTGCGTTAAAGGTCCCTTAGGTCTGCACTACATGATGTCATCAAAGTGTGGACTCTGAGGAAGTCCACAGGTCCGGAGTGTGCCATTTGGGACAGGGTCTATGATTTGAGAAGACCAGCAGTGGTGGAGGTAAATAGACAGCGACTTTTGTGTTAAATCACTCTTTACCTTAGCCCATTTTCGTTCTTACCGTCGCAAGCAAAAATGTCTATGAAGAAATGTGACGCAGATTCTTTTAACCTGATTGGATTGGTTCAAGTGGACCAATTACAGCACTTGCGGATTGCATAGAATGAACGTGTTCTTAAAATTTTGGCTAGGTGCGTTTCAGACTATGCAGAGTTATGCACAACCTACGCATAACCTACCGCATAGAATTTACACATGACTATAAATTACACTTTTGTCTGATAGACTTATGTAACTGATATCAATGCCATGTCAAGTTATGAATTTACATTATTTTCTACATAAACATTTTTTTTGCCTTTTAAGGTGCCATGTTCGCCAATATGGGATAAAGTGTGTAAAAACAAGCAGAGAAATGTCAAATCTTGATTTAGAGGATACACCAAAGTGAATAAATATATATTTACACCAGAAACAACAGCAAACCAATGCTGGCATCTTGGCGACACTGGTAAAGGCTGACAGCTTTAGAAGTCTGAAATCAAATAAACACAACTAGCTACGAAAAATAAAAACGCAAGCAGCAGATTGTTTAATAAGCCTTTGGGATAAAAGGAAAAGCTGCTGGCTATCTGACAAAGCAGAAATTAAAGAGGAAATGGGATTCAGGAGAGTTTGGGAGAGGAGGGATCATGAAATGTAAACATCACTATGACTCCCAGCATGCTTTCCTAGAAGTCTGTACTATTGACTGTGGGAATGACATAGGGACTAGATCTTAGTTTAATTAGGAATTATAACTTAAACAAACTTAAAACATTACTTGTGCGCATTTTGAGCCAAAACAAGAAGTACTTATCCATATTTGACCTAACCAACAACATTTTGGATTGAAACAATGAAGCGTTTAGACTCTTCAGAGATTTCTGGTTCAGTTCGGGTTCAGTCTTAAAACGTGTCTGGGCGGGTCAGGTCACAGGGTCTTATTTAACTAGAGAAGAGAAAATCCCATAATAGTGATACATGTGCTAGCAGTTGAGTGAAACATTGAATGAATATAAAGGAGTCACCCAACAGTGTATCTCTGCTCATACTGCACATCATTGTATATTCTGTTTGTTCCACAGAGACCAAAACAAAAGTGAGCAGTCACAGCATTCGCCTGTCAGACCGGGTCATGAAGCCAGCGATATACAGATACAAAACCTTACAAAAATAAAGCACTGATTTTCTGTTATTTCAGAACATTTTCTATGTTTTTAATAATTCAGCATTATGGCAAAATCACAAAAAGGAAATCTCTTTAATATCTCAGAGTTGTTCATCCAAAGCAGGAGTGAGATCGAATGGAGAGCAGATGGAGCCTTTAACTAAAGTCTTAGTTTACTGGATCATTTTCCTAAGAATAAGACCCAAGTAATCTTACAAAAGACCAATTAAAAGATTTCAGTATAAACATTTCATTTTCAGGATTAGATCTGCATCTATCCACATTAATTTTGTTGCTTTACATCACTATTGAGGCGGTGTCCTGGACAGGAAAAGTCTCTAGTTATATTGGGACATTTTACAAACATACCTTACAGGAAAAAAAACATTACTGGTGTGCATCTTGAGACAAAACAATGGCACCGATATGTTTTAAGATATTTACTTTGGGAATATAGGCTTAAGCCTTTTCTGGGAAACCGCCTCTATATGTCAACAACACTAAGTAAGGGATAATGTATAGTCAGCAGGTTGTTATAGCAGAAATAAGCCCCGACAGTGTGATCAGGAGGGTCGATTACGAAGCAGAGGGTCTTGTATTACACTGAAGGGGCTTATTTTGTAAAAACAAACCACCTGCCTGTACATTATCCCGCTTATTACACAGCTATTTATAAATAAGGTAAGGGACATTAAATATTGATTTGAAATATTTATAAGATCATTTTTAAAGAATGCAGACCTTCCGCAAGGAAAACACGTTAACCTTCAATTTTAAGATAAGAAAAGACATTCAAATGTCACAAATATGTGACTGGTTTAATAAATATATTGTCATATATGTAATTAAAATAATATTTATATTTAATTTTGCGTAATAATTAACGGTACCTATCAAAATTATTTGCTGCATCTGTGTGTTATTGTTTTTAAGTGGTTGTTTTGTGTGAATAGAAAGAACTGTAAATTTTGCGACTGGCCAATCAGAATCAAGCATTCCAACGAGCCGTGTAATAAATTTAGAATAAAATAGAAGCACCCATGTAAACAAAACTGAGATCTAAACAATTATTTATTCCTCAGGATAAGCCTAACACAAACCAACATACAGACTAACTAAAACCAAACACAAGAACATTTTCAGAGTGTGACATCTGCATAATATAATCTTTACTGCAGGGAAAACCCTTATCATAACAAAACAATAAAAAGCTCTTAGTCAAATAAAAAGGGTATTTTTTAGCTAAACATTGAAGACCACAAGAGACAAATGTCAAATAACCAACAAGCAGAAATCTAACAAACTCTGTTTCGAACAAATCAAAGCCGTCGGGTACAGGGAAATGGGGGCTTCCTTTAAACCCACCGATACACAGGCTGTATGCTATTATCAAAAGCACTTTTACAATCCATGTGGTCATTCTTTGATCACTGATACAGTAGCTACACATGCTGGTGAATATACACAGAATATCACAACATCACACACATGCGCTAGCTACAGTAGCTCACGTACATGCAACTGAGAGTTTATCACATCTAGACAGTTTTTCATGCGGAGAAGACTAAATAAAGTTTCTTAGTGGACAGGACACAAACCTTCAGAAAAGATCTTAAAAGGTATAAGACAAAGAAAACAAGAAACAAATTGAGATACTTACAATACAGCCCTTTAAAGACATGCAGGTTTATTTCGTGGCCATATTGGCTGCCATTTTTTTTTTGTCATGCAAGCTAGGGTGCACACTCGCAAACTTCCCTAAGCACTTGCACTCAGGGTATCCCTGCCACCATCCTGAAATCGATTTCATTTTGCAAAACGGACAAGGGAAGTGAGTCTGCTTCACATGTATAGACCTTTTGCGAGTCGACGTCACAGTTACGTCACGCGCGCATGTGGTGGCAGAAAAACAGTATTAAAGAATGAGACACGAGTGAAACGAACAATATAACTCACTAGAAAATGTTTTGTTGTGCTGTTGAGTGTCAGAATAGGAATGCCAAAATACATGACCTTCATTTTTATAGTATACCGTCGTCGAAGACACCATTTAAAGATAAACGTAGGTGTTTATGGTTGCAATAAAAGCCCTCAACCGGACAGACTGGAGTGATGAAAACATCTGAAAATCTTTTAATAATTTGAATAGAAAATAATTAGAGAAGATATCCGGTGTTCTGTCGAAGTCTGATCCCTCTATGTGTTTCTTATAGCGTTTTCATCACATTACGTTTATAATTTATTTAGAAAGATTAAAGATTTGAATTAGTTCATAATATCAATAATTTTACCATTTATTAAAGTTTTCGTATTTTTTTTCCTTTTCTATTACTTCTTTTTACCTTCTATCTTAGCCTACATCGTCTTCCTGTTTATTCTAAATTATGATGTTTACTAATAAATATATAAACATAGCACACACACACACACACACGATGTAAAGTGTTAATAATATATAAACAGGCCTATACAAATTAATTTGTATGTAAATATAATAGTTTTAGATCAAACACGTAGGCTAAAAATATAAGGAAGAAATTGAAAACAGGAAATGATGAAATGTTTAATAAATGATATTATACAGAATACATGATAGTATTGCTCTTATAAGTACTTCAGCGATTCATACTGTAAAAATAATTGATTTACCAATAAAGAACAATACATATACATTACATACATGCACACAATTAGTAGTCAAGCCATTTAAACTTTAAATTTATTTAAAAAATAAACGTAACTTGGTGAAAACGTTATAAGAAACATTACACTTAAGAGAAATAGCCTATAGGGGAAACAGACTTCTACAGAACACCGGATCCTTAAAAATCACAGTTTAATGCTAAAACACTTCACACAGCTGTTGAGAAGCATTCACTTTCTGCCACCAGTTGGGCTCCGCCCACAAAAAAACGTCATCTCTGTTTGCAAACACGCAAAAGGTCTATAGACAACACTATAGACCACAATGCACGTCAATTGTGATGTCTTAACCGATCGGTTACGTCATTCACTGATCGGTCTGCGCAGCACCACGTGAAATTAAACAAACCTTTGATCTTTGCACTTAACCCCAAGTGATCAAGTATTTAAACCCAATTCAAGTATTCCCCCAGTAGTGTGTACCCTTATTTAATGTAAGCAATGATGTACATCCTAGTCAACGAGTTTGAGTGGAAAGGAAATACAAATTTGGAGTTGAACACAGCCTAGGACAGCTACTTCTTCTTCTGACGCTTATGGCAGTTGGTAAACCAACTTCTGGTGCATTAACGCCACCTACTGCACTGGAGTGTGAAGCAATAATATGCAAGGAAATAAAGGAAATAAAACTCAATTCTAACATCTAGCCCTATTTCTTTAACATACTTTATAATGGCTCTATATGTTCTCCATTCCTCTGAATGACCGTTATACAGATTTGTACATTAAATGTTTGTATGACTAATTTCCTGAATTAGTTTTAGTCTTTCATTTTCATATGTCTGACATAGAGCTCCTACATTCTTGAACTGAGAAAATACACTGAGAAAAATTTGTATACAATTTAAAATAATAAATGTTTCAAGCACTTTTTTTGTGGGGGTGTTGTCATGCCGTGGGTACTCACAGCAGCCCCACTCGCGTAATTTGCGGGTGAAAGATGTCCCCACCGCTTTATGCCAAAGTTGATTGTGTCCCAAGTCCCGACCACTTATTGGAAGAATTATTGCATTAGGGTTCATTAACATCTGCATGAAAAAATGCAAGACGCACCACTTCTAAGCGCTTGCCAGTGAACACGAGTTTCGTCTCAGACTCGTTTTTTTTCGGGTACGCTTGCCGCGCATCTAGATTTAAAATAAACTTGAGCATGACTTAATATGGCCTCTAAAAAGAAAATTATCTATATCTATTGTCGATTAATAATCATTTGCCTATTCATCCTCTATTGCAAGACACAAAAATCTATTTTATGCAAAACTCATCTCAGTGTAGGCTATTGGATAAAAGTAAAGTTTCATATGAATATGATGTTTTTTTTTCAAGTAAACAGTATACATGATCTAAGTACTAAAAAAATTAAGATAACGATTTTATTTTTCCATCTGCTTTCCCTGCATACTTGATAAATCTTGTTTGTGTATTGTATAGCAGTGGTTTCCAAGCTTTTTCAACCCACAGGTAATCTCAAGACCCACCATTTTTTAAAGAAAATAGAAATATAGGAGAAAACACAAAGACATTAGTTCCCTTTCAGTAGTTTTTGAATAAGTTTAATTGAATACTATTATGATACCTTATTGTAGGGCTGCATGGCAAAATCATAATTGTTTAGGCTACTGTATTTGCATTGAATTGTAAATAATATATTTGAAAAGGCTTCAGAGAACAGTGCACTATTGCATACGTATATACTACTGAGGATTTAATTATATTATTTTAATATAGTCTGTCATGAACTAAAGTGGGCCGGTCTAGGCATCAAACGCCAGGGCTGAAAATAAGTCCAACTCCGGCGCTGTTTATACATCTTAGCAGTTTTAACTATTTCTGAACTCTTTGTTTGGTTTGAAAAATATGTAAAAAATCTTTATCTTTAGTTTGTCCTTTTGGTAACAGAAGCAGACCACGTTTCAATATGGGATACAGTACTCATCACTTTTTGAATATGCGACAAATTGCTGTATTGTCATCCTCACTTTGGGTAAAAGTGTCTGCTAAATGTTTAAATATACATTTGTTCGAGTCATCTGAGTATTTATGCATGCATACACAGCATACATACTTTATACCGCAGAAATACTAGAAGCCATTTTCTATGAGGTCAAACAGCATCTCTTGTAGCCCCAGTTTGATCTCCTTTCTAAAAATGCCATGAACTGCATGAAATGTTTCTCCAACAGAGGTCATCTCCTGTTTAGAAATAGAAATAGAGCAAAAGTACGTACTTTAAGAAGAAAACTATGTGAAGTAGAGCAACGGTGTCTGTATTTAGCCTTCTTTTCCTCACGCATGCTGTCAAGTCCCTCGTGAACGCTTGAGAAAAAAAATCACTCAGCTTCAGCCCTCAAGGTAAACCGGTTTTTAAATCACTTTCATACATTTTGTATGGCAGTTGTATTTGCCTCTCTTCACTTTTTACATGAACAAAATGCCACGGTTGGAAATTGCAACTGTCACAGCAACACATACTTATCAAAACACTTTCATTCCTGCACGGCCTGTAGTTGACAGACTGAATGAGTTAAATAAACCCGGTTGGAAATGTCAGTTTATTTCTTTTATAAAATAAAATACAGACGGGAGGTCACGTGTCTCTAGAGGGTCAGGTTTATGTGCAGTACAAAGCCAAAAGTGTGTGTGGGTTTGAGAGTACTTTGTGTCGAAGGCTGTGACCTTCCTCCTCGTGGGAAGCACATGGAGGTCACGGTCAATGACTGGCTGCTGGTGCCGAACAGCATGGTGTGGATCTTTTCTGGAAACCTTCCCGCGTAACCTGCATGTAACCGCTTGGTTGTATCTCTCCATAAACATGTGATTTAAACAAAAACACTTTTATCCAAAAGGATTCAAGCTATACGTTTTATCAGCATGTGCGCTGACTTGTGAATTGAACCCATGAGCTTTTGCCCTGCAAATGCAATGTTCAACCAACTGAACCATAAAAACTGTATTTTACAGTACATGCATGCATATTTGTTTATTCATTTATTTATTCATGCATTCTTAACACCATTCCAGCATCTATGGATATATTCATGGCGAGAACCAGTTAATCTATACACAAGTTAATTTATATAGACGTTAGAGGAAAAACAATTTGACATTTCCAGTGTACCCAACATGCATGTTTTTGGCAGGTGGGAGGAAACCGGAGTACCAAACTCCATGCAGAAAGGCCTCTTAACCCAGCTGGGCCGCACATACATGTATAAAAAATAAAATTATATAGCACTTTATTTAAATAAGCTTTACAGTGCATGAAATGCGAGAAATAAAAGACAGACAATAGGAAATGTATCAAATCAGCAATACCAGCGTTATGAATGTGACATTTGCAGTCAAAACCTGTAATATAAATTCTCAGAGAATGCATTTATTACCAATATTGTGAACCATCTGTTTATATTTTCTTTAACCTTTGACAGTCCAGACATAAGAAAAATATCAGTCTATACTCATGTTTTCTGTTTTAGATTAGGGAAACATGCATGCATCATGGATGTGACAAAAAATGTCATAACGTACTTTGTAGGAATTTTGTGAATTAAAACAAACAGAAACCAGAAGCAAAAATACCCAATAAATGGGGATGGAGCATTTATTTTATTTTTGAATGTGGGTAGCATTGTTGCCTCACAGCAATCCAGCAGGCAGAAACTAAGAGAGTGAAATAATGGCTAACTATAGACCTGATATAGTCCAGCTATGAGTAACCCACTTCTACCCTAAAAAACCTTGAATTTGGTTACATGACGTTTTAGTGTAAATAACTTAGAGATGATATTTCATCATGTAAGCAAAGTCAACAGGTGTTTAAGGTGTTTGCTTCCATTTTTTACATGCTCTAATGCTTTAATCTTTGTCTATTCTTGGGCTATGGTTAGACGTCTATTACAGTGGGTTCACACCAGCCGCGTTTGAGACGTCAAATTTGCATCTTCTGCGTCTATTTTGCCGCTTTAAAGTTTTGAGTTTACTCGCTTCATTCACGCATGAAATTCTAGTCATTTGAGACATTCACGTGGAAATTGGCATCGTGGGACGGCCTTCCATAGGCTTCTGCGACTCCGCTAGCTTCCTGTAATCACGTCACTACTAGAGCAAGCTCCTGATTGGTTAACACGCCGCTTTTTTCCCGCAAATTCCGTTTCAATTTTTCAACTCGCGCGCTTCCCGCAGCAACGCTCAATTCGCAGCATTCGTGCAAAGTAGACGCGCGAATGAGGCGGAATCGCGTCTACTGCGCTGCGCTAAATGCCTCATTCGCGCCGCGCGACCTCCAGACGCGCATCAACGCATCTTTACATTGACTTAACATTGAAATCACTCGCACTTGACACCTCTACCGCGGCTGGTGTGAACGCAGCATTTGACTTCCACATTAGACTTGTGTATGGAGTAACCAGTTCTCGCCATGAGTACAGCCATAGATGTTGGAATGGCATAAAGAAGAAAGAAAGAAAGGAAGGGAGGAAGGAAGGAAGAAAGGAAGAAAGAAAGAATGTCCATTTATGAGGAAAAAACAACATTATGAAACAACAATGTGACATTTCTTCGTTGTATGACAATTCTGAAATTTGCACTTACTTAACTGTGTAAAATAATGAAAAAATGCTTTTAAAAACTTTAAGCTAAAAATCTTTAAAGCACCCATTTTCGTGATCCTTTTGTAAACTTTAATTGGTGTGTAATGTTGCTGTTTGTGCATAAATAATGCATACAAAATTATATAGCTCAAAGTTTAATGCCAAGCGATATATTTTCTTTAGCAGAATTAGCTTTTCAAGGACTACAGCGAACGGCCGGTTTGGACTACAGCCCTCTACTTCCCAGATATATGACGTCAATATGAGACTTTTTTTACTAACCTCCACCCACAGGAATACGTAAGTTGCCAGCTAAGCTCAAGTTAAGCTAAGCTGCTGTCGAATTACAACACACTAAACAAACTACACAATCAGAACTTGTTACGTATTTCTGCCGGAGGGACTTCATAGAACAAGGAAGACATCAGGCTGTTTTTAGGACAGTGAAAGCAGTGCTATAGAGATACGTAAATTAAGGTGACCAAATTTTTTTTAAATGAAAACCAGGGATATTTCCTAGTTCAATGGTCAAAATATCATTAAAATCTCATTCGTTGTTATCTATAAATAAAAAAATGGGGACAAAATATTTTCTGCAAAAATACTTAGTATTTTTGTCTTGTTTTCAGTACAAATATCTAAAGATTCTTAAATCAAGATGCATTTTGTTCATAAGCAAAATCCTCTAAGAAAAAAATCTAGCTTTAAGACAAAAAATATTAAACTGACAAAAAATATTAAAATATAATTTTTTTTGCTTGTTTTGTGAATTTAATATTTTTGATCTAAAAACTAAACTTATTTTCTAAGGTCATTTTGCTTATCAAAGAAATGAGTCCTGTTTTCAATATTTGTACAAAACTAAAAACAAGAGAAAAATACTAAGTAAGAAAGTAATTTTTTAGTGTTTCTAATTCAATTAATTGAACAATTTCTGTAGCCTAAATCAATTTGTTTACCTTTTTTTATTCAGTGCACAGATATGACATATCTCATCAAAAATTACTTCTAAGGTACTACTTCAGCTGATTTCATAGCATTGTAAAAGTTAAGAACAGAAGAAATAATGCAAAATGTAAACAAATTTAGGCTACACAAAACAAATGCTCAGTACCATGCTGTGATCAGTTCACTTCATTGGTTTATTGCTTTAATTTAACATAAGTAGTTAGTACCTTAACCCCTAACTTTGACTGTTTTCATATCTTGATTGATGATAACTTGATGACGCTTTCTCATGTGTCTCGTAGTAAATTTTTCTTCGCTAAATCAGTGGCGTGCAACTAAGAAATCAGTGTAGCTCGCGGCTCCCTCTGCTGGTGAAAATAATCATTACAATTTTTCAATTCAATTTTATTTATATAGCGCTTTTCACAATTTGGTAATTGTATCAAAGCAGCTTTACATAATAGATGTAGTGAAAAGCACAGAAAATCGACAGATAGCACAACATAATAAACGATAGCACAAGCAGTTAAATTTGCTGCGGCTATAAATCAACATTATAAGCAAACGTATTACTAATGTAACGTATAGAAGTTAAGCCCAAAAACATGATTACATGATTGCTCTGGTCTGGTGCAACAAACACTACATGCTGATCAGTTTTTTTTTTGTGTATTTGATGGTTGTTTTGGACGTGCTGTAAAACGGGGACATTTCCGGGGACAGCTCCAGTCGGGGACAGGACATCAAAAAACGGGGACATCTGGTCACCTTAAAGTTAATTGTGTGAAAAATACTGCGTTTTTTTACACACAAAACATCAACACAAGTTATATTGCGCACCATAAACACAATCAAAGCTTTGAAAACACAGACAAAACGGGACATCTAAGTTTGATTTTACATAAAGTATTTGGAATAATACAACAGCATACAGTAGATTATAAATATACCAATGATGTGTATGTTTAAAGTGTTCACATTTACACCTGTTTATGAGAAGAACTTTTGTATGTGTTTGTCAGCCGCTCTAATAACATTTCAGCAGTTTCTCTTTCTTGCAATTACAAGTTCAGGCTATTTATTCGTGCACATCTCTTTTTTGTTGGTAGCAAAGAAGCGTGCAGTGAATGAATGTGAGTTTAGGACACGTTTTTCGGTCTGTGACAGGGTTGTGTTTTGTTCATTATTTTCATCCGTAACCGTTCTCATCTCTGTTTGCTAGGACAAGCATCACTACTGCTATTTGAATGAACCTCATTGTGTGAATCCTGCACCGTCTGTGCTGTGACATGAAAGATACATTGAATTGTGTGGCCTTCAGAGGACACATGAGCTGTTATTTCTATAATGCTGGGGACACCTTACAACTTGCTGAAAGCAAGGTGGGACCAGCCCGCTCATACCTAGAGCCGACCCTGATCCAAATAAGCACGGATGAACCATTTTACATCCAAGTAGTGTCTGGTTCATTTATTTTACAGAAATACTTCCATTAAATACTTTACAATGCAAGCTTTTATTCACTTTTATGTTATGATTTAAGCAGTACAGGATAACAAAAGCCCTGTAATTTCCTCTGGCCATGTAACATGAGTGTTGCCTCATCAAAGCACATCATCCATCTGGTATTTGATGGAGCGTTTTTCTGCCTCCACCTCTCCGTGGCATCCGATTCTCACCTGCTGTGCACTGAGCCGTGAGTGATGGAGAGACACTTTCAACATCACCTCTGCTGGGACAACCCAACATCCTTACTACCTCTACACAGCCACCAGCCATTTCCAGATGGCCACAACACCTGCCATACTCTGTCAACAAAAGGTCCAATTATACGTAAGCCCCTGCATTCACCTTGATATCCCACAATCCCTCTCTCCCACACCTGTCCTCTCACATTATAGCTTTCACTAGTCATCATCCTGGAGTTTATCCCCTTAGAAAGTGATTACAAAACGCTTTGATGACTATCTGCTTTGATGCAGTGTTTTTACACAGTGTAAAGTTGCTTTAAAAAGCATAAAAACTGTCTAGAGTATTTAAAGTTTAAATTAATAAAAAAAAATGTTCAGGCAAAATAGTTTTTTTCAAAACTGTACGATTTATTGTATTTTCTTTACATTAAAACAGTATTTTTCAAATACTGTATATCAATAGAGCTTGTCATTATACTTCAACCCAGTCTCACGGCAAGTCGTGTTATAGTAACGAAAATGATGACACATTACAACAATAGTTGGGAACCAACAATAGTTGGGAACCAACAATAGTTGTTTTGTAGTAATGCTGTGAAAAAACTTTTGTAGTAACTTTATTTTTAAAGGTGTAATGTCTCACTTGCAACCAGAGCCGGCGCTAGACCATAACTAACAGGGGGGCACTCGGCTTCCAACGGGGGGGCACGCAATAGCAAAAACAAGACATTAAAATAACAAATACAGCAAGCACACACTCATACAACTAGTACAGACTGTCAGCTCATTTCCCGTATAAAGTGCAAAAGACCACAAACTATGCGCAAAACTATTGAACTTCGACCGCGGCGTGAGCGCAAGCTGAGCTCCGATACCCTGACACTAAGAAGCAGATCTTTAAAAACATTTAAAACTGTATGTTTATCTTCTTCATTTGCAATCATAGCAATCATTATACTCCTCCACTTCTCTTTATAACAGACTTTCTTTTCAAAACAAAAATGTCTTCGAACTCACACATGCAGGAAATATTATCTCTTAACACTGCCAAACGCTAGTAACACTAATTATATGGTATAAATGTCACATTGTAAATGTGAAGAGGAGGCATGTGCTAATAGAACCTGGTTTTGAAGAAGAAAGAAAGAAGTCATTAGTGGATAATGATTTTAATTACACTCTCTTTGTCAGCGCTTGACAAGAGGTTTCCCTTCTGCATAATTACACTGTGATTGACATGCAAAATAAACAGGGTCTGAATGACACTGACGGTACGCTGTTGCCACGAGCAACAGGCTGATGGAGGAACCGGAAAATACCTGCATGTGATGAAATGCTAAAAGCGTGCAATAAGCTTCTTTAGGTCAAATGTTTGGATGTGGATTTTATATATTACAGTATTAACTTCATTTCAAACATTCACATAAGTACAACGGGATACAAGAGTTTATTTCCTAACTCAAACACTTTTATACTTCACAAAGGAAATGTTTTATTTTTCTCGGAGGTTGCCTGTGGAGACTTTATGGAGTTCACCGTTATATTTTACTCAAATATCGATTTTCTTTCAGATATTTCATAAAACATACTTTAGGAGAAATAAAAACACACAGATGAGACAGCTGACATACAGAGTGTATATGTATAACATAAATGCACATGGCATAATTATTTGTTTATGGAGGAATTTGACTTTAAATTAAGGGGGGGGGGGTAACAGTATTTCATGCATTCTTACTTATGTTTAAGAGTTTTTTCCTCATGCTAAACGAATGCAAAGTGTCAAAAAAGCATTTGGACCTGTTACAGAGTATTTCTGTGCCGAATGCACTTCGCCAGGGTTCGTACACGTTTCTGAAAGTTTTTTTCCCGATTACGGGCCCAGCTGACGTTTCAGGGTGCGCTATACGTATCACTTCTTTTTATGGGCACTTCCCCCGGAAATCCATGCCCACACGTCAATCAGCGGAAGAGCAAGAGCCGAGTCACAGGCCAAGTTACAGGCAGTTTGTTTATCAGGGTGTGTTTGTTTAACGCTGGATTTCGTTAAAAATGTTCCCAATTGGGTCATGAATTTCATGTGGTAAGTAAAACGTCTGTGTTGGAAATAGTCGCGTAAGTGCATATTATATAAACGCATAAACATTGTAGTGAATCATAAGTTATCCAGTCAGTGTTGTATAAAGTGTTGACTCGCTCCTCCTGCAGTTCGTAACTCCTCCTTCCGGATTTTTTTGTACGTTATTGGTAAAAATCGGTAAAGCTAATCTATCTTTTATAAATCTAATAAAACTAAAGACTATTTATGTCTGACGAGATATAAAGTATATAATACTGCTCTATAGGTACTCCAGATTAACATTAGAAATGCAAACAACGTATGTTATGTACCCTTTAAGATTTTACATTTATATTTTTTATATTATAGTAGACCTTTTGTGGCAAATGAGTTTGACTTAAAATATTTTGTGAACTCTAGAGGAAGTCTCCATATGCTCTGAATTTAAACAAATTAGTATGACTATGTAAAGTGCTGAGGCTGTGGTAGAATCCAAGTGCAAAAGTTTATTAATAAGCCATGCAAACAAGACAAAGGGCAATCCACAAACGTAATCCAATGAACAGGCTCTCTCTCTTTCTTTTACCATACTGTACTAAAGTCTCTTTAGGGAAGTTGCCTCACTTGTCGGCCATGTTTGCAATGCTCTGGGCAGTTATCTCAGTCATATCTTGACAGAAATCTCTAAAATCTCATGCAAAAAATCTCAATTAAACAACATATTGCTGATCAACATCTTGACATCAGCTTTTGTTGTTGTGCTAAAAACATCTTTTTCTTAGTCGTTTTAGCTACTGCACTTTACAGAGCTCCTCCCCCAGAGAATTATAAGCCTTTTTTGATTGATGATTGGTTCGTTTAACTGGTAGGCAGGACTTTTGTCACCAGAAAGGCTATACTGAGCATTGCATTGTCCCATATTCATAGTTAAAAGTGCTTGGTTTTGTTATATCCATTATCCTTGACAAAAATTGTACATGTTAGTTTAAGGATTACAATTTCATAAAACAATCCAGATAATTTACTTACCCCCATGTCATCAAATATGTCTTTCTTTGTTCAGTCGAAAATAAATTATGTTTTTTGAGGATTTTTCTCCATATGGACTTTAATGGACCCTTAACAGTTTAGTTTCAGTGCACCTTTAAAAGGCTCGAAACAATCCCACTCAAGACATAAGGATCTCATCTAGCGAAACGTTT
The DNA here is from genome assembly GCF_027580225.2 of Misgurnus anguillicaudatus. Taxonomy (NCBI): domain Eukaryota; kingdom Metazoa; phylum Chordata; class Actinopteri; order Cypriniformes; family Cobitidae; genus Misgurnus; species Misgurnus anguillicaudatus. The sequence continues at coordinate 34,547,475 of NC_073351.2, read as the reverse complement.
TATCTTTTCCGCCCAAAAAAGTACTACACAACTTCTCATTTTGCACTAGCCGTATGAAGCCTCAGCGTAACCGTGCTTATTGCGTAATCACTTCAAAAGGTCACACGTTACATATGTGAAACGCACACTTGCGGACCATATTAAACAATAAACTGACAATAATTAGTATCATTCCTCATACAACAAATGTCAGAATGGTCCTCTTTCTCCACACATGTAAACACTGAAGCGGTAGTTTCGCATACGTCATGCATGATCTTTCCATGTGATTACGTAATACTTAAGGTCACACTGACGTATTACAAGGTTAGTGCAAGACGAGACTTTTTTTTATGTTTTTTTTTTTTGTGAAAATGATGATGGTTTTGCTAGATAAGACCTTTATGCCTTGGTTGGGATTGTTTAGAGCCATTTAAAGCTGCACTAAAACTGTTAACTGTTGAGGTTCACTAAAGTTCACTATTTGGGGAAAAATCCTGGAATGTTTTTTCTTAAAAACTTAATTTCTTCTCGACTGAACAAAGAAAGACATAAACATCTTGGGTGACATGGGGTGAGTAAATTATCAGATTTTTATGAAAGTGGAATATTCCTTTAAGGCAATCTGTTAGTTCACAGTAGACTGATTTTGTGTAACGTCAGCGTATATTTCAGTGTGATGACAAACACATGGGCTGATGGGAGCAACCGGGGACCCCAGAGCAGACAGCGCGCCCGGCCCTTCTGTTCTGTGAGATCACACCATCCCCACCGACTGAATTATTCACAGAGACACATGATCGAAACAGAACTGGAGTTGAATTATGGATTAAAAACTTTGATGATTACTGAACCCACTGGCTATACAGAAATAAACCGTTTTAATCTGACATTACGATACCAAATGATATCATCCTCCATGGATCACTGGAGTTGCACGACAGTGCCATATGCACACATTGAGGCCAAATACTCTTGTGTATTGATATTTGCAGTACATTAGGCCACAGGCTGTGAAATTGTCCTTTTTTAACAAATTTTGAGCTGAAATTTGACTCCGAGCATGGTTTAGTACAGGTTAATCCGGTTCAGCCAGTAAATGAAAGTTATTAGAAACACAGTATGTCAAACTCGAGGGGCAACCTTCCGATCTCTCTGATGAAGCCAATACGGAAGTGACTTTAACTGCAATTCATCGACGGGCCGCTAGAGGCTCCAAAAGGGAGTAAATTCGCATAGACCCTCATGTTAAAATGCCCAACTTCACAGCAGAAAATAATATGTTTACAGCCTGGTTTAAAAATAGTTTTTGGTCTGTATAGCTCATTTTGCCCTTCATGACAACTGTGAGAGGAGTGATTTTTTTGTAACTCATCCGTTTAAATTATATTAAGCCTTAAAGTTCTGCATAATTAAGGGCGTGGTCACTTGAGTGACGGTTAAACAGCCACTGCTGTCACTAGAATTGAGCTAGGCGGGCGTGGTTTTAGCACCAGCCACCTCAGCTAAAAAGTGGAGTTGCAGCCCTCAACTGATGTTTATGTTGTCATTTTGTGTATTGGCCACAAGTTGGGTGATTGCAGTACCAGTTTTAGACACAAGTTTTGTTATTGCAATAACAGTTTTGGCCACACTCCTACATAATTTTCCTTTAAGCTTCATAAACGATCTTCACAAACCGCCATCTTGGTATACCCAACCGGCAGAGGGTGTCATTGACTTCCATTCAAAATCATGTTTTAAATTCACCCGTTTTACAGCGTATCAGTCACGCAAGATTATTTTTAGGATATGTGTACGTAAATTAACTGTTAATTCTGGTGTTATTTGCAATGTTTATGTTTTAATCGGGCAGGAAAATGGATTTATAAAAAACGGTTAAGGTGAGTGTGTCTGCTGCGTTCTGTTAATGACATGGGTATAAATAACTTTTTTTTTTTACATTTTTTTACTACACGGTCAGCGTTATTTCTCTAAATAAGTTTAGGTAACTTGTAAGTTTAGATAACATAAAACCAGCAAATTATTGCATGTACATACAGTACAAAGTATGATTATTTATATAGATTTCAGAATGAGCACGTTTGTTATACAGTAATGAAGATGAATGTATAATAACTGATTAAAAACTAAAATGTACAACTTTCAGTAAATAACTATGTACATGCTTAGGACGTTTGTGTTGTAATAATGTACAGGGTAACTTCAGATATAAAAACGAAGACTTGCAAAGTGATGTTTTATCATTAAAATCTGATCGCGTCCATTGATTTAATGGAATGTTTGGGTATACCAAGATGGCGGCGCGGTGGCTTCACAGTTGTGATGTCATGCGCAATCCAGTCATTTATATAGATCAGTGATTGTGACGTATTTGTGTGGGCGAGGCTTAGCTGGAGGCAAAAATAGCCGCAGAGGCAATGTTGACAAGCTTAAGATTGCACGTTTTAGAGGGGAATTATTAAACATGGATGCAGAAGCAGTTTTGGAAGTGTCCGAATATGTACAGTCACTGATTCTGCGGGACCGTGACAGGTATTTTTGTAAATTAACTCTTGCGATTTTAACCAGGTTTTAGATATTTCCTAGACAACATATGAATTACTTTCAGGTGGTTTGGGTAATTTTGTCTAGGCTTACGACTTAGGTAACCTATCTCTGGGCTTACTATGATTAGCAATGTGGATTATTTTAAGAGACTATTCAAACGATGGCATACACATCTATACCTGTATGTTTGTTTAACATTTAAGCTGAACAATAGCGCGATTTTTCAACTATAAAACAGAAACTTGCTGATTTGTACTAGATAAAACCAACACAACAGTACATATGCATAGATTATTTTACCTGATATGAAGTGCGCACTGCAAATACAAGCATTATTTATGACCGTCTCCGTCTAGTCTGTACGCCGTATTGCATTCAACCACAATTGTCTTCTTGATTTCTGTGAAGAAATGTCTGCCGGGATCCGGTAAAACTTTATTTTTGAACCAAAAGTGCTGTTCCTTCTAATCTGGCAGCCAAAAACACAACAAGATGACATTTTAAAGTCAAAAACTTTTAGCGCGCCGGCTATGAGTTTCTACTTATTTTTTGCCTCCAGCTAGAGCGGTGACGTAACAGTGATGTGGGCGATTAAGGGGTCTATTAACAGAAGAAGTCACTGCCAATGATGTCGTCAAGTGATGTCATCAACCCTACTTTAAGGCTATACCCTATACTGCACAGGCTATATGTTTGCTGTACATTATTAAAGCTGTTGAACTCCAAGATTTAGATTTTTTTTTATCTCTGTTGAGAAAATAAATGAGAGGAAGTAAAACTAAGATAAGGTCTCTCTTGCGAGTATCAGCACAGCTCAGAAAGAAAAGCCGCTTTCTAAAAGAAATTGCTTTTTTAAGTAACATTTATAATGCAATAAAAGAGTATTAAAAAGGCATTGACGTTTAACCTTTATTAATAGACAGCAGTGGGAAATGTGTTTTGCGAATAAGCGTTTAAGTCTATTTGTGTAATTGCAAGGGAACAAAAAGCGATTTGTACTGATGTTTAGGCTTTCAAAATAACCAGAGGCAGAGCGATGAACCGGTCTTATGTCTGGCAGGGAAGTACATGATACCCGACTGACTTGACATGAGGAAGCAGATCTTAATGGATTTCCTGATGAGACGTTTCTGCCGAAATTAAAATGCACGATCTTCCACTTTTGAGGCCTTGAGCATTTGATCGAATGCTAATTCGTTCAGTTTTCATTGCAGTGCAGGTGTACTTGAAGGTAATGGATGTCATTTTTCTGCCTATCTTCAGACAACTCCATTAAGCCAGCTGAGAATTCTGACGTGATGTTTTGATTTGGTCAGAAATCAACGCTTGAACTAAAAAAGTGTTAAATGGAAAACGCAATTTGCACGGTTTGTACGCATCCGTGATGTTTCTCATCTCTCTCAGGTAAATGACAAACGTTTCTCATTTTTGTTGCCCGTGGCAGGCTGGCCCACTTTTTATTTTACCCACAAAACGCAGCGGAGGAAAATTAAGCTGTATCACATCAACTTGTAGCACATCAGTCATTTCCGTCTCTATTGTGCCCTGAAGCATCAAGCCCAAAAATCATGTTTTACATTGTCTAACAGATATTTTCCCCTTAATATTTCCCAGGGTAGACACATACTAGCCTAAACATTTACACAGAGTCGCTCCTTACGCCATCTATGCACGCTGAACTGATGAAATGTCTCGAATAAAGCACATGCAATTTTTGTTTGGTTTGCTGTCTTGCTGGTCTCTTGAAAAATCATTTAATTCAGAAAAAGAGTTTAGGTATAGCAAAGACATTGAAGTACCGATGCATCTATGTAAAAGTCAACATCTACCCTATTTACCTGAAAAAACCCAGATAGATTTATTTGCTGTGAGCAGGACCCTCAAAACATGATACTGTCATTCATTGCTTAGTTGCAACCCTGTCAAGACCCACTATATTGTGAGCTTTTACGTCTTGTGTTATTCAATTAGCACATCACTGCTTCGAGGATTTCTTTAAAACCTATTCTTCTGTCTTGAAGTGGCACTGTCGTGATATTAAATTAAAACTCATTCATGGCCTCACAGACGTGGAGTTTCTTTAACTTTACAACTTAACGCTGCTGCACTTGCTATTATACTGGAAATGTTTGAGTTCACAGCCGTTCATTTACATCCGCTGAGGACCTGACACTGCAGTTTCCATCATCCCACATTTCCGCACCAACCCCAAAACAGAACTAATTACAAGCTATTGTGCTTTCTCATTTAAACAAATTTACCTGCCTCTGCAAGCATCTCTTATTTCGAAGTTTCTGTTTTGCTGTCTTAATGTGTCTGTAATTAGTTAACATCGCTTCGGGTAATTACAGAGCATAGAAACACACTGAATCAGCTTCTGTAGTCCTCTCATTCAGTGTGGAGAAACAAGCAAAGTGGTCTGACAAAACAAACCCGAAATAAGCAACCTGCTTTACTGAGATACTGTAGACCTACAGTATACATAGGTGCCGATTTCATTTTCCATTGCTGGGTGCTTGGCACAAAGTCATGCAACGCTCAGGTTGCTTAGCAACAGCGGACGCTACGGGAGCGCCCATTCCTTTCAAGCACTTTGGAAAGATGGAGGATGGGATGCGAAATATGATGTTGAGCTTATTCATCAAAGCATTGTAGATATTACAACTCGCGAGATTCACCAGTCAAAGAGAATACTGTAGGTTTTCTGCCATTTCGGTGGATGCTCAACCCCCAGAGCATCCACGGGATGTTCCCATACACACATGTACACATAACTTGGGTACAGGAGGCTGGGAAAAGCAAAAGCATGACTTATGAAGATAGTCAAAGCACATGCATTTGTACATTTGGCAGACCTTTTTAGCTTAAAGAATTTACACAGTTTTTAGGATTTATTCATAAATGCATTCCCTGGGAATCAAACCCATGACCTTTATATTGCTGGCACCATGTTTTATCAGTTTATCAATATTTCTATATAGACAATATAACTTGTTTATTACCTATAAACATGCTTGCTATGCATGCAAACCAAACTAGAGCTTTTATAACTTTAAAGGAACAGTATGTAAGAAATGTATATCAATTAATGATAAAATGGCCCTGATATGTCACTAGACATTAAGAAATCATTTTCATTTCAAATATTTATAACACTGACAACAGTGGTCTGGCCAGTATATTGTCATATAAAAAGTGGAGTTGCAGCCCTCAACTGATGTTTATGTTGTCATTTTGTGTATTGGCCACCAGTTGTGTGATTGCAGTACCAGTTTTGGCCACAATCCTACATACTGTTCCTTTAATGTTCATTGGATCAAACATAGACTGAATTAAAGCTACAAAATGAAACAACTCTGTGATCAAATACAGATAATAACATCAACAAGAGTCCAAAAACAATGACATGATATTAATATAGTGAATTGATGAAAATGTAGTACCACATATTTGGTTAAAATGGACAAAAATTGTTCATGGCGGTCACTGGGTTGGTACCAATCTTTGCAACTCAAAGTGTTCATATTAGAACCTCAAAGTACATATTGGTACCAAATTTATACATATCTGTACAGGGCCGGCTCTAGCCCTTTAGTTTTGCGCCCCCCCTTCCCTCCCGGTAAAACAAAATGCTCTTATGACTTTAATGATAGGCTACACTCTAATAAATTACACATACAAAAATGCTACAAATAATGTTCAAAGATATATATCAAATTATGACTCAAACAATGGATGAACAAACTTAGGGATACTGTACGTACCACTATAAAATTAAATCTATCCCTATCTCAAATAATAAAAAATATTTGTTAAAAAGACAAATTTCACCGCATTCCTGAGCATAAACAGCCTAGCCATAGCTAGTAAAAGCTTAGTGACAGCAATGAAACGTCCAATGCACAATACTAAGTACATTTATTTTGTTTGACAACTTAACAGGGTGTGACAGATCACAAAACTCACGGTTCGGATCACATTATGGTTTTTAAGGCACGGATTGGATAATTTTTGGAATTAGCAAAAAAAGGGGTTGGGAAAAATGTAATAACAAATAAAGAAATTACACATATTTGTAAAAAAGAAGAAAGTTGCGCATTAAGTGAGGTCTAAAATTAGCAATAGTTACAGAAATCAAATCAAATGAATATTTTTTTGGAGCTGCAGAAGTGAACTCCCCTTTGTCTTGAGTTGTTTGATTTTATGTTCGCTTGCTTTTTGAAACGCGTCTCTCCGTGTGCACTTTTCAGTGCATTTAAATGCGCCCACACACACAGACGGAGGGTGAATTTCATTGTTCTATTCGCCAAATGTATGTTAATGGACTTCAGTTTAAGACACAGTAGCGCAACTCTCTCTAAAGTTTAGGCTACACATCAAGAGTTCTGATCTCAGAAGGGCATAGGGATCATCACGTCTGACTGGACCTGGACCAGAAACATTCCACCGCATGAGCGTCTGTGCATACAGAAAGCTGCTCACTTTAGTGCCTTTTTATGCTTAAATTGTTTAAAATCACTTGAATGTTAACATATGCAAGCATTTGAAACATATCCAAATGATAAACTTTTCCCTATTTAAATGTGTGTATTAATCCGCGAATCGCATGCAAGCCACTGAGATCCGTATGGATCACGGATCAACCGCGATCCATCACAGCACTGATGAGAAGACTTACCTCTATACTGGGCTTTCTTCTTATCTTTATCCTTTCTCCGTTTTCGTCCCTGTGCGCCAAAGGGTTCAGTAGACCGCTTAATTTTAGATAAACGCACCAGCAGCTGAGCACTTGCCTAACGTAACGCAACTCCCCTCCCACCTGCGACCCCAGAGGGCGCCCCCAACACATTTGTCAGCCTAGTCAACCGACTAGTTCGCCTATAGAAATTGTCGGCCCTGTATCTGTACCTAAATGGTATAAGGACCTTTTAAAGGTAACTGCCCAAGTGACAGCTAGGGGTATTACAGTTCATATACTAAAGTAAATATAATAAACTATGATCAATTATTCAAGTGACTCATAAGTTTGTCTTCAAGGCCTCTTTTTGTGCAATTAATGTTTGAATCTTTGAGAATTGGGTCTTTTGAGAAAAGAGAAAGCCTTCATATCCAGGTGGGAAAAACAAGCTTTCTAAGCTTTGTTTAAGCTTTCCTCACATGCCAGGAAGCGTTCAGAAGCATGTGCCAGCGATAGGGTTCTGCCATGTTTAATAAATGACTTGGCAAAGTCTTACATGACACACGCCATTCAGCTTGGCGGTGGCATCGTTGCGAAATTACTCACCACAGAGGACGGGCCAAACCAGAACCCCCGGTAACCGCTCTGCTGCCGAGACACAGAAACTGAGAAGGCCTTTACGACAGGTGTCATGGAGGAAATGTAGTGTATTCAGACAGTGCACTTAACCTTGTTAAGAAAGCATTTCACAGTCAGAGGCGAGTCAGCGTTTACATTTATTCTCTTGTGAGACGGATGTTGAAAAGCAAAAGTTGGAAAAGAAGAAACGAAAGGATAAAATATAAACAAGTCTCCGTGCTTACTTGACGGATATTAAAGCTAAGAATAGTGTTTTATTTCCCACACTGCCAGATGTAAATGTTACGTCTGACACTGTAGATCATGGGAAACTGTTTAATCACATTGAGAGCAAAGTCTCTTTCTAAAGCACTTCTAAACTGATTTAGTGCTTATTTATACACCGCAGAGTATTGCCCTACTTTTCTTTAAGGTACACTAATGTGATGTGATAATATCAATTGTCAATTTTCTTTGTCAGCAGATGCTTCTAGTACATGTATGCCCCTTAGAAAAAGGTACCATGTTAAGCACAGCATCTGCCAAAATATCATATTTATTTCATCAATGCCCCCACAGATTTAAGCATTCAACTTGCAGGGAAAATGTGAATTTGCATATTTATTGTTGGTGTTATGGGGTTTACTTACTGTCAAGTTTATATGCAATATATTAGGTGGGGATTTTAACCTGGTCCCTAGCAAGTTGGGGGAAATGTTATCATTAGATTTAGATATCATGCTATGCAGACAACATTTAAAGCAACATGAAATTTAAATGAAAAAGTGTAATTTGTTTTGGAATATTGTGTTTTTTTTGTTTTTACAAATGACTTATCTTTGCGCTTCATTATTTTTGAAAAATTCATGTGCCCTCATAATCTTTAATCAAAAACGCAGATCTCCTCCTCTCCTCAAAACGATTTCTGTTTACTTCCGGTCCTATGGTATTGCAGGTGGGCGGGGTACAAGGAAAAGATTGGCGCGATTAGCAATTAGCAACATGACCCAACTTCAAATGATCCAATCAGGCCTCGATCGATTAATTCCCCGCCATTGACGAGATATCTCGTCAATTATGAAAAATCATTTGCCTGATAAAACGTGTTCCTAATGAGTTTTTATGGTTATCTGTAATACCGCGATAATCCACTAGATACGCTTTCCCAATTTATAAAAAAAAAACTGAAGCAAAAATTCACTTCGTGTACAAAAATGCAATTATTTCAGCTTTTTGTTTAAAATTTGTATTTTTGAAGAAAAATACCCACATTTAAGAGTTAATAAACAAAATTGTTTATTGTTTGTTTGAAAGCAGAGGGTCTGTTCTTTCATTTATATATTTGTATGTTTATTTTAGAAGAAAATTTTCCTGGAAGGCATCAGAAAATATGCTGGTGGGCAACTTTTCAAAAAAAAGGCTGGCGGGAAATTAGTGAATTTAAGACTGAATTTAAATCTGAATCCGTTAAAAAAATAATTTTGTTTTTGTTAATGTTTGTCAAATTTATTTTATTTTGTTTTTGTTATTTTAGTTTAGGTATTTGTAGTAAATAACTAATCCTCCTGTGTCTAATGCAGTGGTTCTCAAACTTTTTCAGCGTGCGGCCCCCCTTGTTTACGGTGCATTCCTTTGCAGCCCCCCAAAGAATTTTTTTGTAAATGTAACATTTAAATTGTTCTAAAACTTAACATTTTAAGCAAAACACATTAAATTATACAAAGTAGTGCTGTTGGTTAGTAGCCTTATATTTTTTAGGTTTAATTACACAGAATTCATGATAAATTAATGTATTTTATAACATTTCATAAAACTGGGGCCCCCCTGGCACAATCTTGCGGCCCCCAGTTTGAGAACCACTGGTCTAATGCAAGAGTTCTCACAAATGTATCTCAAGGAGCAGAATGATTATTCATGTGGATATTTATAGAAAGAGAGGCCGTCTGATCTTCTCCCCTGAAATAGATTGAGATAGGTTTTGTTATCCCCTCACTCAGGCCATCAGGTGAGGAGGGGAAAAGGACCTGGTCATCTCTGCAGAAATCAATCAGAGTAAGCGGGTTGAGAGCATCTCTCTGCCCTGCCTCACGGGCCTTCATGAGCAAATCAATTTCCTCTCATTCAGTCCCGCTGCTTTCTCCAGAGGCATCTGTCTGTCAGGAAATCTGCATCTTTCACCTGACAGATTACCATTGACAAAGAGATGTGGGAAGGAAAAGAAAGAGAATGGGAAAGAGAAAAAAACTCCAATTAGACTCTCTGTGTTGTCAGGGAAACCTGTCAGGAATATAAAAGAAATACATCTTTAAGATTTACTTTCTTTTAATGCGAGAAGACAGAAATTGACATGCCTTCCAAAATATTATAAAGTCATTAAAAAAAGAAAAGTACAATTAAGAATATTGACTGTAAAAATACAATCAAGTTATTAATTCATTTTATTTGATGTAAGATTGTTGTCAGTTATAGATATTGTACAGTATATATATATACAAGCAGTGTTTAACTGGCCAAAGCACATCCCACATTATTCACTTCTGTATCACACGCCGCTGCTTCCAGGTCCAAGCGTTATATTAGATGTCTAAAGCAAACAACAATTTATACTAATTTAGACTCACAGTGTGCTGTAAAACTACCTAAAATTAAAAGTTTAACCTTTACACTAAGATCTGAGACGTCAATGAAAGTAATTCATCTTTTAGATCAGTAATTCTCAAAGTGTGGTCCGCGGACAACTAGTGGTCCTCGAAACCCCCCCAGTGGTCCGCCAAAAGATGACCTAAACTAGGCAAGTGTTTATACAGTCGTCACTTATTTAAATAGATTTTTAATGCACTTGCAAAACTGTAATATCAGTTCTTGCAATTCTGTTTTAATAACGTAAAAAATGGATTGGTGGCTATACCAAAGAGGAGTCAAAAGAAGGATCAAGCGGCAACTGAAAGCAGCTAAAATCCACAATCTATTAGTTTTGTAATGTACTAGTTTTTGTTTCATGTGTAAAATCCCTGTAATTTCAGTGATTTTGGACATTAGGGGAACATTTTTTTCAGCATTTTATTGTTACCATAGTTACAACCATAGACTTCATATACCCACGACCTCAGTTTTAAACTAAGGGCTCTTTGGAATGACATTAAGCAGTGGCAGCCGGTGACTTATTTTTTTGAGGACGCTCGATGCGAAGTTCGTCACAACATGTATGTAGCCCGTCATATTTGTTATTTAAAAATATGTGTTCTGTGCGTCGAGAGATCCTATGTGCATCCTGTGTCTTGTCAAAATAGGTGCCTACTGCAAATGCGTCTAAAGGGTTTATAATAAAAGAGACGCCCGCATTTTCTAGATACTCGCATAATCTTATGTGCAATCAGAGCTTACTGATAAGGGAGTGTCTTGCGTGTATTTTGTGAACGTGAACGTCTCTTTCATCATAAACAGTTTTGATACGTGTGGAGCAGGCACTTATTTTGACAAAACACGTGATGCGCATGGTTCACATGACGCAACAAACACATATTTTGAAAACACGAGCAACACACATGACACTCCCAACACTTATTTTGAATTTGCGCCCCTTGGATGAGCAGTCACGAGCCACCACTGATCTTAAGTAAAAAAAATTGAGTATTTGGCCAAAGATGTCATTTCATATACAGTACAATTTCTGGTTGTTGCTAAAGAAAACATAATTGGACCTTTTTTAACTTGGACAAGTTTTTAAAGAGCCCGATTCACGATTTTACATTTCCTTCGGCGTGTAAGTGTGTATTAGTACATGTTAACGATATGCAAGAGAGAAAATACCCCAAAATAAACGATGACGCGAGTTATCATCTCCAATGTAAATCTATTTTCTTGGACTACAACAAACACAAGGATTATAGGCAACAGTTTACTTCCTGGGATTGTTGACGTGGACAAGACCAACATATCATAATTTCTCCCGCTTCTGACTCACAGCCTGTAAGTTAACTCCTGTTAGCATTGCATTGTGAGCGAATCATTCAAACATGGTAAGGAGCGTCACATTTCCGGCTGACATCATAGGTATTCAGGCCAATTTCAATGTACAGGGAACACAGAGCTTTTCAAAACTTTTACAAAAATGTATGGCACGTGGAAAATGATGTGTTTTTTAACCATAAACCATGCGAACACATTGTATTATACAAAATACACAAAATAATGTTGCTTTTAAGCAATGAAATAGATGCACCTTAATGTTTATTTTTACCAGCAGCAATGGCGTCTTCAACACTTGGGTCTAAACACAATTTTGTTGACATACAGGTGGACTTCAAGCTTATCATTGTTATAACTTTGCTCCAAAGGGAATTGAGGGCTGCCACAGAGTCCAATACAGAGACCCAGAAAGCTATCAGATACAAAGTGGCCTACACCCCTTCAGTTCTCGGCACTGACAATAGCCTTTTTCACACAGTCATTTTGGTAAATTACCAGAAATGTAACAAAATGACTTTACTTGTAAATACAAAAATGTGCTATTCACACACACAATGACATTAAGTATTTTGCCAGTAAGATATCATTCACACATCAGTACCAAAATCCTCTGAGAGCAGAAGTTTCCTCTAAACTGCCACGTGGTGAGGTCAGTGTTTTGAACAATGGTGTGTTATGACTTAATATCAGCAGTCAGTTTTTTTTACTTCTGTGTCAAACGCTGACAGTCGTGCACAGTTACTCTTGTCCAAACAACATTATATTAGATGACTTTAAACTGAACTGTAGGGAAAAGAGTTGAAAACATTAAACAATAACGTCTTCACAGAGAATGTACAAGGGACTTGAGCAATTCGACAAATATATAGTAAACTGTTTTAAGCAACTCTGGTGAAGAGATGTGGCCGATTTAGCACGTGTGTTTGACTTCAAGCAGCATTTGGAGAGAAACAGCATGGAATGTAAACGCGTTATCTGTGTCAGAATGTTATGATTGGCCCGAAGCTTTCTGTGCATTCTGTCATCGTCCATGCACATACTGGTAATCATAGGCGCTGATCACATACAAAAAAATGCCAGATATGTTTAATTCATTTGAATCAAAAATGCTTCTGAAATTCGGTAGCCTCTTTGATTGAATAAGCCGAATAAGAGGCACTTCACATTCCCGCCTTAAACCACACGGAAAACACGACCGTCCTTCTTTCCAAAGTCTGCCTTTGCTAAGCAACCTTAGGGGGCGTCCACACCAAAGCTATTTTGCCCGTGGCCAGTGCATGTTTTCAATTGTTTCCAATAAAAGCTCATCGTTTTTCAAATAAGCCAGCAGCTAGCGGTTTTCTTCCGCGCTGAAAACCGGCGCTTAGCGGTTTTCCTCCCTTAGCGCTGAGCGACGAGAGTTGAAAAATATGCAACTTTTGGTGAAAAGCTCAGCTCGTCAATGTCAATTCTCACACGGCTGTCCAATCACAGTGGAGGAGGGGCGGGACATTACCACAGCAACCAACTGGCTCACAGTTGAAGTATTACAGCTACCAAAGCGCTCGGCTGATGAAAGCTGGCACTCAGCTGAAAAAAATTTCAGCCGCGTATAATAGTTTTGGTGTGCAAAACCCCTTACCGTTGCATGACTTTGTGCCAAGTAGAAAAAAAATTGCCGCCTATGCCTGTAATGCTTTTCTATGTCCACACATACAGTAGCATCGTACCAGTAAATTAGTGGTAATCTTATAACTTCTCTTATTGGTAAAATGGCAGGACGGATTTACGAGTATTTTTTTATGTTCCGGTTCACACATTACTGCCATTTACAGTAAAGACTGTATGTGTTAAAGCAGTTGACACCATATCAGTCTTACCAAAAAGCATGGCATTATATCATGGTTTTGTGGTTGCATTAAATGATAATATATACACTACATATTCTTCATATGCTTCATTTAGAATTAAAAAAAAAAATAAACTATAACTATAATAATACTGTCCAAAAAGTTATGGTAATATCTCGGTGTAAAATTCAAAACTTTAAACTTTTAAGAGATTGCATTGCATTTGTAACTGTCTGTGTGCCAGCTTCATCTTTACAGCAAAATTAAAGTATTTTTAAGCAGGGTGAAAAACCAGGCGAGAAAGGCTGAGTGAAATGAGCAGTGAGTATTCATTACGAGAAGACCGAGTTCACAGCGACTGATCGATCTGCTAAATGAGAAAGTTCAGAAGTGACGTCTAAAAGACTTTCAGGTTGAACGATTGCATTTTTCAAGTTTTACAGCAAAGAAACTATGAAAGACTGATCCAGTTATGTCGTTTCCATTATTAACCCTCATGCTCTCTTCAGTTTGACTTATGGTCCCCGAGAGCCCAATTATTTACACACTATTTAGAAATCTTAAAATGAACTTCTTATTTTCTCTTTTAATGTGTTTCTTTGACCCGATCAAGACCCATTTAACAGCTGATATTGAAGCTTCAACCCTTTGTTGTATCAGAAAGTACTCAAAGACTTTTACAAAAGTGCATACTTGCAATCAATGCGATACTTGCAACAGCGCACTGTTGTAGACTATACAATACCACTAAAAACAATTTGCAGGAGAATATCTACAATGTGCACATCAGTCAATAACATCTTTGCACGTGAAAATACACTTCATTCATTTATATTTTATTACTGGGACATATACATCTCTTAACATTAACTGTAATTTATATCGTGCGTAGGTTCAACATCATAGGCCGTGCGTGCACCTCAACAAAATTTTAACAACGTGTCCATTCTACGCGAACCGCATGCACTGTGATTGGTCCACTGGAACCCCTCCCGTCAGGTAAAAAAATCTGCATCACATTTCTTTATATGCATTTCTGCTTGCAGCAGTAAAAACAAAGATTCGTTGCAATCATGATCAGACTAAATATGTAAAGATCTAAGTTGCATACGTTTCCAGGACAAGCCTTTATACCATCTTTACCAAGAGTACCTCTCTGTTAGTTTGGTGCTACAGTATTTACCTGCAAATCATACACAACAAACTGCTTCTTCGTCTTCGTTTGTGAATCATCTTAGTGTATCTTGGTTATTTACAGATACGTTAATGAAGCTATGTGACATGATGTAAAACGCAGCTAGAAGCTAACGTTAACATTGCGTTAGACTTGTTAAAGATAACGTTGAAATACGTTGTTGACTCAGCTTAGAACAGATGTAAACATCCTTGTTTAATTTATCCACGTTTAGTTGGTGTTGTGGTCTACCACATAACTTAATCCAAAGCAGAAACTTACTGTAATGTTATCTCGTTTGAGATGTGGCTTGTAAAAAATACACAACGTCACCCAGCCTCCCGGGATACCTAGTGTCAGAGTTGCATGTACCCCATGCACACCGTTTGACCATTTTAAACTTAAAACGACAAGAAAAAACATGTAATGCATTTCAATGGACGTTTAATCAGAGAATGTCCGAGTGTATTGGGTTAGATGAGCATTGTGATTGGCTCATCGCGTTTGGTGGCGTGGCTTAGCCATAGGTCAATTTCACAACGACCAGAAAGTAGCCTACAGCGCCGAGGCAACGCCATGAGCCCTTAGGTAATGAACGAATTACTGTATAATGATGTTAATAATTTATTCTCATAAATTATAATCGTGAAGTATTCACCTGATACATTAAATGTCAGAAATTCTCTTAGCACCCAAACAGCACACGAAAGTCGATGTTTTACATAATTTTGATCATTACCTGCAGCATGATTTTTTTCTTCATCAGAACCAAATGAATTCAATTCACATGCAGAAAGTGAACAGGAAAACCCCTTTGAGCAAATCACATACTTTACACAAACAAACACACACTGGACATGCAAACACATGAAAAACAACAGCTGACCTTCGGTCCGTAAAACGCACGCTCTCCAACAGTGTGTGTAAATCAATGTGTCGTGTAATTGCCCGGGTGACCTTTACTGATAAGAAACTGTGGCTCCCCAAATCCCGATTCCTCTTTGTCATGCTCCCCTAAACTATTCTCTTCTCTTTATACGTCCAATTTGTCTCTGTCATTTTCTCAGACTCTTTCTGTCTTCTCCTCCAATCACACCCCCTGTCTCTGAATCAATCCATCTTTATTTGCATTTCTATCTAATTTTCTGATTTTGAATGAATTTATCTTCATCTTTTCTTTTCAGATCGGGGCTTAACTGAAATTCGGCTGACACAAATAATTAAGGCAAGCATCATCGCTCATATTGGGGGTGAGAGGTTTGAACAAACCAATAATGCTTGGTTTAAAACTTATGCATGTAATTTCACCTGCGCGATTTCTGTAACAGACAAAAATTAATAAATACATCAAATTGCACAGCTTGCAGAGAAGAGGTGGACTATTGCCTTTCTTATTGAGCAGATTTTCAACGCTATCTCATGGCAATTACACGAGGTGACTAATTCGAATTAATTTGGGGTTATGGGTGGGGTTTTTGTATATATTTTTTTATGATAATTGTACGTATTTGCACGTAAAATATGTACGAATTCTAGTGAGGTCAGGCTGGATTATTATCAATAGTATTGCAAAACAGACTTATGGTTATCATTAAAAAAACACTACTATCGACAGAGATTATTATGTTGATAGATGGCTGGGTGTGTGGGTTATTGTGAAGACCAGAGAAAGGTTTGGTTGCTGTCTTCTTTTGTCAGGAGATGACAAGATGAGATTGCTTGATTGTCACCACTATGTTCTCCCAGGTGTCCATCAGGCAGTGATTGAGTCTGACCCATGAGACAAGAACCCTGATTACACACATTCATACAATCATCAACCTTTATGATGATGATGATGATGGTGATGATGATATAAAGTTGTTCACCTGTAGGCCTATCTCACCACTGCCTGCAGATATACTGGACAACTGTGGCTTTTCACATTTTGTAATATAAGTAATAGTTAACCCTCACATCTTATGCTATGTGTATATTTTGAAGACATTTGTACACTTGAACAAACAAATGAAAATTTTTAGCTATAGTTTTTCTTTATAGATGACTGCTGCTATGTTTTGGCGATTCATAAGGAAAGTAAGGTAGTCGCTGTTTGCCTTTCATTCTTGCTTGGCCTGCATGGCTTACATGCAATGGAACATGCCAGGTTGCCAGATCTGCATAACAAAACCAGCCCAATTGTCGGTCAAAAGTAGTCTGATAAATGCAGCCCAAAATCCAAACCTTTGATTTTCAAAATGCAATCATCTTACTTTTAAGAGTAATAGCTGATGAACATTGAACAGCTGATTAATTTAACATGTATAAAAAACTTCAGCAAGTTAAAAAGTATACAGTCCAACACTTTATGATTATGCACCTTTTACAAAATATATGTGTTTATATAAATGTATTCCGACCACTTTACTTAATGATTGCTATCAGGATGTGAGAAGCTTTTCAATCAGCATAATGAAAAAGTTTCTGGAAAAATCACCAATCGTGCCTTTGAATACAATTGGAAAGATTCTCTATATATTTACAACCTTGGTCCCTCACTTTATTTAAATGTTTAATGCCTGCCTTGTGACAAACAATAACTCTAAAAGCTTAGAAAGTAATACTCTACTATATATCTCTTGAGAAATTAGATAAATTTTTACAGGTAGCCTATACACTGTATTGTATCATTCATGTCCAATGATTGTCATGTTGTGTGTAGTGCAAGTTTGATACTTAGGGTTACACTACATTTATAAAGTGCTGGGTTGGTTTTACCCCAGTGCAGGGTCAAGACAAAACACAGCGCTGGATTGAAATGACCCAATGCTGGATCGTTGTTTGCCTTTTATTCTCCCTCGGCCTGCATGGTTTACATGTAATGGGACATGCCGGGTTGCCAGATCTAAACCAGTCCAATTGCCAGTCAAAACTAGTCTAATAAACGCAATCCAAATTCCAAACCTTTGATTTTAAAAATGCAATCATCTTACTTTTAAGAGTAATAGCTGATGAACATTGAACAGCTGATTTATTTAACCTGTAGAAAAAACGTATATAAGTTTAAAAAAACCTAATTTTTAACTTTTATTTTCTATGTGATTAATCGCGGTTAATCTTTGCCCAGCACTAGCAAATATGTTTCCCCTGTGACATCACTGCAAAGAATCTTTTTAGAATCTTTATTTTTAAGAAGTTACAGCAATCTCCTGATTGTTTTTTTTAATAGTGAGCGTTCAGCTAATGCACTGTAATGTAATGTTTGGGGAATCACGGGCATCTTAATGGGCGGTTGGTTGATGCTGTGAGTCTCTGCTGTCTGGTGAGGAGAGTCTGAGTCAGCATCAATCCACAGCCTGTACACTTCTGTCTGTCAGCACACACAGTCTCTGTCTTACCTCAGTACACAGTCACGTAACATCACACGCCTCTCTCTCTATTCCTCCCTCTGTCTGTCTCTCTCTCTTTTCCTCATCTCTAGTGTGTAATCAATCCTGTATTATCAGCGATCTCAGAGGATGTGAGCTTCAGAGGAACAGAAAGAAAGAATGCAAGTTAGTTTCCTAGTTTCATTTTGGTGTGCTATACCGGCATGAATAAGTTTTACTTTGTTTTGCCAAAGCATAATGTCAAATAAAGTAACAATAATGCAATGGAAAAGTGGGATGAACAAATAAAAATAATCTTACACGAACATATTAATTGTGTTTTAAAGGGGACATTTCACAAGACTTTTTTAAAGGTGCACAGTGTGTAATTTTTAGAAGGAACTCTTGACAGAAATGTTAAATTATATACAAAACTATATTGTCAGGGGTGTATAAAGACATTTTTATAATGAACTGTTATGTTTTTATAACCTTAGAATGAGACATTTTTATCTATATACACAGAGGGTCCCCTTACGTGGAAGTCGCCATTTTGTGCCACCATGTTTCTACAGACCCCCTTAATGGATAAGTTTTCTCCGTCAATTACACGTTTTTTCCAATGGCATCTACCGTAGCTTCTCTATGCGTTTCAAAGCGAGGGGTGAGTAGTGGACTGAGCCGTTGGTTGCAATTCACAGCCTCACCACTGGATGTCACTAAAATTTACACACTGCACCTTTAAATCATTCACCGCCATTGACGAGTTATCTCGTCATTTATGAGTTCATATTTAACTAATAAATATGCCTTTCTGGACGAATTTCAAAGTGAAAGTGTAATACCGCGTTTATCCACCAGATGGTGCCAAAACGAATTGATCAAAAATGGAAGTTAAAAAGATTTAATGATTTATTTTAACTGCCTTTATGTTTGATAGTCATTCTGAGTCTGATCTCTAACATAAATTTCTTTACAAAACGCAATTTTTTAAGCTTTTCGCTCAAAATGTTGTATTTTTGAAGAGAAATATCCATATTTCAGTGGTTAAATTAAGTAGAAAAAGTAAATATATAATGAAACGTTTTTTCCCCATTTGGTTTGTTTGTTTGTTTGTTTATTGTTTGTTTGAAAGCAGAGGGTGTGTTCTTTAATTTGATATAATTTGTATGTTTATATATTTATAGAAAATAATTTTTCCTGCAAGGAATTTTGTGAAAATTTTGTTAAAATCACAAAACTGCAGGTGGGCAACTTTTCTCAAAAAGGCTGGCGGTGAATGAGTTAAGATGTAAAATAAATCTTTGGTGTCTCCAGAGTACATACAGTATGTGAAGTTCTAGCTAAAAATATCCCACAGATAATTTATTATAACATGTTAACATTTGAAGAGTTTGGTTCCAAAACGCAATAAATCCATTTTGACAAATTTCGGTAAAAACGTGTTTTCTATACCAAGAAAGTGACAAGATGAAAACCAGTATTTTCTGTTACAAACTTTCACATAGCATCTTTAGGTTATAAAAACATAAAAAATTCAAATTCATAACTTGATTTTCAAAGATTTATTATAAAAACTAATTCTTTTTTCCACAAAATGCAATAAATCCATGACAGTTTTTTATTTCAAAATGCTATAAATCTATTAAATCAATGTATAAATGTGCATTCATCTTTACCATTTTATATTTATTTAGTTGATTAGTGGTATACAATGATTAAAAAATAAACATTAATGGCATTAACCAAAACACTTACTTTGTTATATTAAGAACACAATGTTTTAGCATGAGAAGCTTGATGCTGTCTGGAGAACAAGCAACCGAGTGCCTCTCGCGGAAATTATTAGCTGTTGATGGCTTACGTTTCTTTCCCGTCACAGAAAACCATCACAGGTTTGGCAATGCTATTAAAGTATTATTTTGTTTTGTTTGTTGATCACGAAGTACAAAGTAGATGAGGAAAACTAGGACTCCGTGTACTCAGCGCGCCGCCATGTTTGTTTACATTGCGTGAATGGTCCGCTGTAATATCAGAAATGGATTTATTGCATTCTGTAAAAAAGCAGCAGTGGCGTTTGTCGCATTTTGGGAAAAAAGGGAGAAAAGATGACAGAAGATCACGGCGGGTATTGGATTTTGCGTAAAATTAATTATTTACTTTTAACTACTGACCTGATATAATACTGATTTTGGCAGTAACTCATTTTTTTCAAAAATGGCGTTTATTGCGTTTTGGAACCAAACTCTTCATTTATTTACCACTTTGTAGGTGTGAGCAAAATGTGCATTTTTGGGTGTGTCCTTTAAAATGCAAATGAGCTGATCTCTGCACTTAATGACAGTGCCGTGGTTGGATAGTGCAGATTAAGGGGCGGTATTATCCCCTTCTGGCATCACAAGGGGAGCCAAATTTCAATTACCTATCTTTATCACATGCTTGCAGAGAAAAGTTTACCAAAACTAAGTTACTGGGTTGTTATATTTTACATTTTCTTGCACTGGGGACCCAATTATAGGACTTAAACATGGAAAACATGAAATGTCCCTTTAAATTAGATAATTAGATAATAAGCTATGCATATTTTCTTAATGCTAGCCTGAAAGTTTATCTGGTTTGTTACGACATTATTGCAACAAAATCTCATGGCAATATGTAACTACATTACTTTATGGAGTGGCTAATTCGTGTGATCTTATTAGTATAGCAAGTTTTTGTATAATCTACTTTCGCTCCAGTTTCGCCCTGGGTCTTCATTACTGCAGTACTTCTTTACGGCTTTGTATTATTCACATTGTAAGAATTAATGTGACTCAAAAAATGGCTAAAGTAAAATAAATGAGATATACAGTGGTATTGTACAGATAAAAAGAGTCTGCCAGAGGCAAAAATGTAAAAATAAAGACTAAATGCACCAATGATAATGATAATAGCGATAGTCTCTCTCTCTCTCCCTCTCTCTGAAGTGAAGTGAAAGTGCTTCATTGGCATTAGCATTGCTGGTATGATAGTGTTGATGACATGACTTTATTGGCATCTCTCTGTTTCATTCTGGCTTTTAGAGCAGTGGCTAAATTAATTGCATTAATGCACCCGTCCGGCTGTGCAATGCTGAGTCTGAGACACAGGTACCAATCTCGGTAGAATCGATTTCCAGCTGTCAGGACGCCAGCTGCGGAGAGCAGATGGACCCTGATGCCTATTCCTCCAACTTCCTGTTCACTGTGCTTTGTGCACAAATCTAAATACCCACGTGGGCACTGCGTCTGCTGTCCAAATCTGTGCCCACATCAGACAGGTGGGTAGAGACACAGGCCTGGCTAACATAAAGTGACATAAGTGACAAGCAGACGTTTCTTCATTTATTTTTTACGTTGTGCTGCATCTGTGTAGTGCGATTTGGAATATGCATAATGCAACTTGAGTAAAGCGGTGGTGTTGTCCATATGTTCAGTTGAGTTATTTAAAGGCTTTAGTATGCCTTGAGAAACAAAGGCAAGATTTGTATATCCTTCTGGTACAATATGGGCCACACATCTGTCAGTGGGGTATAATGGTGTAATGTCGTGGGGTGAACTTGTGCTGGGGATTATATTTGCTACCGGATTTAAGCACTGCAGGTAAAGATTAAAACTTTGTGCCCAAAACATCATAACTGCACTGACAGATAAGACACTCTAGAATTAACCAACAAACGGTGCTAATTTACAAATTCATGTCTCCTGTTGGATTTATAGCTTCATGTTAGTAAAAGTCTGTCCAAACTGTTTGGTCAAAGGATTTACTCAGGCATTAAATAAACAATGCCTGAAGTATTGTGGGTCTTAACATAGTTAATAAGGATTTGTGTGCTATTACACGTGTGGGATTTTTTCTGTTGTTTTAATTGTATGGACGCACCTGCCTGTGATCACCCAAGTACGCAAGATGTGTTTGTCTATTTAATTAATTGTTTGTGGAAAATGTAATATTAAAACCTGAATTATAAAATGCATTTAAAGCTTCAGTCATGTTTTCGGCTAAAAATAAACGAAAGTCAAGTTGTTTGGCAAGTACATAAAGAATCAGTAGCCATGTTTCCATCACCATGATTTTATGTGCATTTTGAAGTATCGCATCGAAAACGAGTGATCCCTTGAATCGCAAAAAGTTTTTACGCTCGCTTGCGGTGGTTTTTGATTTATGCGAAAAAATAAATGCGAATAATGGGAGATGGAAACGCATTTGCCGAATGCTAGGTTATTTTCAACCTGTATGCAAGTTGGGGTAAATTAACCCAGAAAATGTTTTATTTGACCCAACAATGGGTTAAAATAGCCCAGCATTTTGGGTTGAAACAACCCAGCATAGGTTACATTACAACCCAATGGGCTGCGCTCATCTCTTTTTGACCAAATGCTGGTATTAAACTAACCCAGCATTTTTTAGAGTTTATATACATAAATGTGACTTGACATGATTTATAATTCATCTGATTATTTTTCAATGAGTCAATAAAAATTAGGGCTGTCAAAATAACGTGTTAATTTTGTTGAATTAATCTGAGAAAAAATAACGTGTTAAAAAAAATAAAGCAGGTTAATCCATTCCGTATTGACCTTTGAACCTGGAAACGTTCTAGCCACCATTCGACTGTAAAATAAAGAAGGGAGCGAGAACGTGCTGGCAGTTTTTCTTGAATTTTTCTTGAATTTAGTGTTTAAGAAAAATGTTCAAGATTTTTTGCTTACCCCATTGGCAGATTTTTTTTTGCTTGTTTTATGCAAAAAATCACTTAAATTTGATATTTTTGGTCTATAACTAGACTTATTTTCTTGGGTGGTTTTGCTCATCAAAAAAAGCATCTTAATTTAAGAATTTTTAGAAATTCTTACTGAAATCAAGACACAAATACTAAGATTTTTTTTCTTGAAAATAATTTTTTTGCAGTCTGGAACATTTACTTATTAACAACGGCCTGAAGGAAGTGATGATAAAAATAAAGTTGTCTGCAATGTCTGCAGCAAAGAATTTGCATATCACCAGAGTTCATCCACTCTAAAGTACCACATCAACGCAAAGCATCCAGGAGTTAACGTTAATCCGGAGGTACGACCTAGCACATCCCGTAATACCAAAGGGGCTGACTTTTTATTTAAGGTTTATGTTCAATTGCACAAAAAAGCCCTGCAATTGATATTACACTGTTAAACTTTTGAATTCTGATGTTGTGTGCATTATGACTTTAACCTGAAACAGCAGACCCTACTGGGCAGAACCCTCAACCATCAGAGCAGAAACAGGACACCATACAATTTGTCACAAACATGCACATCAGTGGTCTTATTATACATAGCTACTGTATAAACCAGGTGTCTCCAACCCATTCAACTGCCATCCTTTAGGCTTCATTTCCAACCAAGCTCCAAAACACCTGTCTGTAATTATAAAGCAACCCTGAAGACCTTGATTAGCTTCTTCAGCTGTGTTTGATTGGGGTTGAAGCTAAAATCTGCAGGAAGAGGAGCAGGGCTGGAGACCCCTGGTACTGTAAGACTAAGTCTAGACTAATAATTAAGCGATTATAGCTAAACATCATAGTTCTCCAATCTCTGGCACAAAAGGTTAAGTGCATTAATGTGGGAAAATCTAACCCATGCTTTATGACTGACATTCTGTAATTTATTCCAGTGAAGTGAAGAGCTAAATACCTGAGGCCAGTTGAACAATTAGGATTAATAAGAGAGCGGGTAAATTAAGAGAGAACAAGGGCGGTGTATTCGCCGAGACTCTTTATTATAACGTACGGCTGATTTGAAAATCGTTTCCATGAATTTGTAATGTCAGCAGATGATATTTACTTCAAATGTCAGCTAGAGCGAGTAGCTGTTGTCACAAGAGTTCATGTTAAAGAAGTTAATTTGACACATTAGCAGTGTCTGTGTGGGCAGAACCGACCGCAGAGGAATTAACACTGTGAGGTTTTCATAGCACGACTGACCTTGAGTTCATCTAACAAGATCAAACCACCAAATTGGATCTGGATTTCACAGTTATAAGGCTCAACGGTGACCGCCCCTTTTTTAGTGGCCTGCATTCTGAATTGTTTATTTTTCCTATGAGCATTTCAGAAAATTAATAAAGAATCCTACATCTGAAGCTCGGAGATAAATTAAAACAATTAAGGCAAAGCAGAAAGTGATTAAAAATTGAAAATAAAACACAAGGAACATAATGCAAGACTATATTTACAGCAGATGTGTGTATTTTTTAATATAATAAAACTTTCTATCACAAATTACTGTGCAGATTCAACTATAATTGAGACAATTAAGACAACTATTTAATCAAATCAGTCCACTGTTTTAATGCACTATGGCATGGTTTGGTATAAATACAACATGCTGTACAATACATATCATTGGTAGTTCTAATTTTGGTTGCTATCAATAGCTAATTACAGCTATAACTGTACCACTGCTGTTTATTTCTTATTTACTACTTACTTGTGTTAGTCTGCAAACTCATAAACAAACAAACCAAAGTGCATAACAATTATGGAAATTCTACCTCTTACTCACTATATGTACTATCCATATATTGCACTTAAACTGTATAGACGGTTTCATCGGACGCACGTGCAGTGATGCAATGGCGTGTCTGGTCTGAACTTTACTTCCGATTTCTGTTTGTTTAATGGTCTGACTAGTTGCTAAACTCTTGAACCAATACCTCGTCGAAAATAACAAATGTTTTGGTTTCCTAGGTAATCTACGTGTTGTTTATTTTGCTTGTTAAATAAATAAACTACTTTAAAAGGACTTTGTTGTTATTTTTTCTTAGCTGAGTTTACCAGAAGTTACGTGTTTTCCACGAAAGTCGCTTGTTTATGTTGTTACTGCTAAAACCGAAAAAAAATTAGGAAAAGTGTAATTTTAAAGGATGGAATTTTGATTAGGGATGCACCGATATGGAAATTTTGCCCGATACAGATAACCGATAACTCTTTAAATTTAGGGCCGATAACCGATAACTAAAGGCCGATAATTATTCATATTATTTTCACAATGAAAAACTCGCAGGCCGCGGACATCTTGTCTTTGCGCTAGACTAGCATACTCTTCTTAAGCCCGCAACACATGTCATCTTCGTGCTATGTCACAGAAAGCACCAATCAAAACTCCACATGGTCAGCAATGAGCAAGTGAAGTGGTTCAATAAACCAAAATAATTCATCATTTATCGGCTTTCATTTATCTGCCTAATTTTGCTATCAGACCGATAACCGATAATATTAAAAATAAGCAGTTATCGGCCGATAACGATATGTCGGCCGATATATCGTGCATCCCTAATTTTTATTAAATGTAAAATGACTTCAATATAATTTCACTTTGATCATAAGTAGCACGTTGTTACTTTTGACACTGTTGGCTGGGATGAAAGTAATTCACAGGTGGGTCAAAAGTAACAAAACAAGATAGATTTTTGTGTTACACTTGTTTTTAGTAAATATACATGACTATGACATTGTTAATGTAACTGCAAACATATTTTGTCATTTACCTTTGCAAAAAAATAATTAAATTACATTTTCGTAAAAAAAATTAAGTTTCATTAATTTTTTCAAAAGCGACCCAACAGTACAAACTTGAATTGTTGAAAAAACTTTTTTCAACAGTATAAACACTATAAAAATTTCATTAAATCAAATTAGAAAAATATACATTTCTAACATACTGCAACAGTATTTGCAGCAGGGAATAAATAAACAAGTATTACTTTCGTCCCGACAGGAACTCCTGACTCGATTTACTTTTATTTTGAAAAACTCTGAGAAGTCAAACTTCAGGATGTGTCAGAGCAGTGGTTCCCAAACTTTTTCAAAGAAAATTTGTGACAAAAAAGTTATAAAACTCAGCATTTTAATAAAAAAAGCATTAAACTATACAAAAAAGTTTTTTTATGTTTAATTACACAGAATTCATAATAAATTAATGTATTTCATAAAATGTTATAAAACTGGGGCCCCCCTGGCACCATCTCGTGGCCCCCAGTTTGAAAACCACTCTTTAGAGCCCTAAATAACCTGTAGATTGATCAGTACTGTAACATGAAACCAGAAACACAAGATATTATAAGAAAAAAATACCACTTTAGGAATTTACTTATCATGGTTGAAACAGCTTTCTGGAACTACACGTGCAAAACGGTGAGGAAATAACACAAAATTTGTCAGCTCTGTCAAGGGTTGTGGGCTAATGCTGTGTTCACACCAGCCGCGGTACAGGCGTGAAGCGCGAGTGATTTCAATGTTAAGTCAATGTGAATGTCACAAGCCAGGGGCTGGCCGCTAGTATTTAAGCCACGCCCCTTCTAAACTTCCACCTCGAGGAGGTCCCCAAAACCAACCCAATGACCAGACAACAACGAGTACAGGTAAGTATAAAATATTCTTTATTTATTTAAATAGTTAAAATGTGGGGATTTGGGGAAAAGGGGAATTAAAACTAAGGTCAGAATCTGTCCTCCAGGGGGGCCGCGGCAGAATGGAAGACGGAGGGTAAGGGGAGGGGATTTTGCGTCAGGGAACTGGCTCCCGCCTCTGGTTCCCTCTACCCGTGGCGCGCTCCTCTTCCTTCCTGGAGGCAGAATAAATCACAATGAGTGTTGGTATGGACTTTTCCTGTCAGTGTACCTTTATTCAGCGCACGGCGGTTCGCCGCCTATTTCCCACAGCTCCTTGCTCGTTGACTCACTCTCCTTTCCTATTCTCTCTCTCTCCACAGACTCTGCTGGGACACAAGGACACAGTGAATCGATTCCAAGGTTTTCTCTCTCCTCGGTGCTGGTTACAGCTTCTAGGTAGGTATGGCTCTCTCCACAGCTCAATATCTCAGTGTTCACGCTGGCTCTCTTTCTCTCCACAGACGACTGCTGGAATACAAGGACACAGTGAATTGATTCCAAGGTTTTCTCTCACCTCTGTGCTGGTTACAGCTTCTAGGTAGGTATGGCTCTCTCCACAGCTCAATATCTCAGTGTTCACGTTGGCTCTCTTTCTCTCCACAGACGACTGCTGGAATACAAGGACACAGTGAATTGATTCCAAGGTTTTCTCTCACCTCTGTGCTGGTTACAGCTTCTAGGTAGGTATGGCTCTCTCCACAGCTCAATATCCCAGTGTTCGCGCTGGCTCTCTTTCTCTCCACAGACGACTGCTGGGATACAAGGACACAGTGAATCGACTTCAAGGTTTTCTCTCACCTCTGTGCTGGTTACAGCTTCTAGGTAGGTATGGCTCTCTCCACAGCTCAATATCTCAGTGTTCACGTTGGCTCTCTTTCTCTCCACAGACGACTGAGGGTGGCGGGCTTACGCTGGCTGGCTATGCAAATGCGCCGATTGGACAGTGGTTTGCAATGGGACGCCGGGGACCAAGACCCTCTCGGCGAACTCGTTGGTTGACAGAGGGGCGAGAACGTCGCGCCGGCACACCGGGTCGAGCGCTGCCCTTTCCTCGAGACCCGTTGGTCGATCGAAAACTGGACCGGGGCGCCCTTTCGTCGAGACCTCGGGCCGGCGGATCTCGTTCGCCTCTACTCTGTGGTGATGAAAAAGACACAGGTGAGTTAACACAGTAGATATAATACTCACACACACCGCCAATCGCACAGTTCTTCACCGCCACTCTGTGGTACTGTTGGACTGAAACACACTACAGCATAATCGTACAGGTGTTCTCTAGCGCCGTTTTTCCTCTTCGTCGTCCCGGGACGAGTGACTGAAGGCGGGGTTACGTCAGACAAGACACACTGCAATACACGGCATTACACAGCACCACTTCAAGTGAAAATTTCTACATCCAAAGACTCACCCACCACGCTCAGTGCACACAATAGACACCCGTCTTCTTCCACTTCGCTCTGGGTGAGAATAGGGAGATGGTAGACGGCCTAGTATTTGTTTGTTGTCGTCACTGTAGCTGCTTCCACACAAGAACCCTTCGGCTCACCCACCACGCTGGTACAGGGGTAGGGCCACTCACTCTCTCTTGAAAACACTCAAAACGATGTATAGGTCAAGTACATACAAAGCACCTACTTCAAGGGATTTGGTTACTCACAATTTCTGTCTTTCTTCGTCCTAGGTCGACTTCACGCTGTAATAACTCCAAACGCATAGACAGGGCGTTTTCCAGCCACCAACACCACTTTTCCACAGGTGTATACTCACAACAGTAAGTTTTCCGCTTCCTTCGTTTCTCTCATCCAACGTCAGTATCCGTCTAGTATTCCACCTATAAGGTCGTCGATATCCTTGTTAGTATAGATCTACGATCCAAACGAGAGAGAGAGAGAGCAATACAGCGATCCAAATAGCGTATCCGGCGAGCCCAACTCGGCGCTACGATACACATCAACACACAGCGGATAACATCAGCCAAGACTGTGGTTTAAACTGTTCTTAAATACTCCCCTGGTGTTGCTCTCGTCCAATCACCCGGCGCTCCTCTTAATAACTCCCGGCTATGTGTAATTTGGCTGATTACAGCGTTCGCGACGCTACCGGATGTCCGGTGTTTTCCCTTACCGGTCCGGGCGGAACCAAACTTTCCCAACTTTTGGTTCCGCCAAAAAGATCGTCACTCCTGTGACATGAAGATGCGTTGACGAGCGTTTGGAGGTCTCGCAGAGCGAATGAGGCATTTAGTGTGGCGCGGTAGACACGATTCCGCCTCATTCACGCCTCTGACGCGGTACGCGTGAATGGTGTATTTTTTTTGCATTTTGCGTTTGACGCGAATTTGCGCCTGACGCCTGAAAAAATTTAACTTTGGCGGATTTTCGTGACACGTTAACCAATCAGGACCCTGCTCGGAGTTACTCATACAACATGGAGGAACAGGACCTCGCTTGGAAGAGTGTCAGTGAGGACATCGGGCAACCTGGTAAGTTTTTTTAGATGCGCAAATGCATTCAAAATGTTCAAGCGGCAAACTAGACGTGGTAGACACGATTTTCACGCCTCAAACGCGGCTGGTGTGAACCAACGGTTAAGATGCTGTCATAGTTTGAAATGCAAATGTAGTCAGGGCTCTGAGAAAATCACTTTTGCTGAGTAGTTGTCTCCCCTACTATAACACTAAACTAATTGATTCATTAATTAATAGGTAGCTAGCTAATGTAGCTTACCTCCACTAACCTTAAAAAAGACCTATTGCTGTGAAGATTGATGTGATTTCCATGGTAACAGCAACATCTGATTGACAGTTCTTACTTGAGGATTATGGTTATTGTACTGTAGCACTTCAGTGAGCATTATGCAAGTGAACACTTAAAAAAAATGAAGCTGAAATTACACTGACTTGTTTACTGCAGACAAGTATAAAATTGATAGTGTTCTTATGTTCTTGAAGGTTTATATAGGTACTTAAATACCTGAATAGCATTATTTTTATACGTCTATCAGTGATCTATATGAAGAAGAGCATCAGCGTAGCCGAGGGCCCTTCAGCAGCTCTCTGTTACTGTATGTATCATATACTCAAACTGAATACTTGAGATTATGAAACAGGTTTGTACACTTAATGGCCATTGTGACATGGCAGTTGTTTATACTAATTATATAAACAGAGTGCTAGCAATTTGTTGTCTACTTTTAACAATACAACTGACCAAATCCAACCATATTTCCTTGAGATACATTCTGCTGCAGTGTTTACTACTGTACACAAATTGACAAACCATAAATCCAAGTCAGATGTTTATGAATAATTACTGTGGCAAATTAAAACGGCAAGTCAGTTATGCAGAATGTGTTTATTTAAAGCATCCATGAATATATGTGGCAGCTTAAGTGGATGCAAGTGGATGATCAAGGCTGCTAACAAAAACATTATGTATTTAATTCCAAGTAAGGATAGCCAAGAATAAAATAATTGCTTTACAATCATAATGGCACAAATAAAGTTTGCCTTACATTTAAAATATCTGTGAAATGCCAAGTACCTAACTAGCATAACAACCAGTCTGACGGACAAACAGACTGGAGAGAGAGAGAGAGAGAGAGAGAGAGAGAAAATGAACAGACAGACAGAATCGATGGATGGATGGATGGATGGATGGATGGATGGATGGATGGATGGATGGGTAGATGGACAGGCAAACAAACTCAGTAACAAATAGAGAGACGAAAGATCAGAAAGAGATATGACAGACAGACAGACAGACAGACAGACAGACAGATAGATAGATAGATAGATAGATAGATAGATAGATAGATAGATAGATAGATAGATAGATAGATAGATAGATAGATAGATAGATAGATAGATAGATAGATAGATAATATGGATGGAATGGATTGACAGGCAAACAGACTATGAAACAGAGAGAGACATACAGACAGAAAACATTGGATGAAGGAATAGATGGATTAATGGATGGATGGACAAAAAGATTGAAGGTCAGACCGTTTCAAACAGACAGACAGACAGACAGAATCAATGAATGGATGGATGGATGGATGGACAAGAGAGAGACAGACAGACAGACACAGACAGACAGACAACTTTTGATGGATGGATGAATGGACAAACAGATTGAAGGTCAGACAGTTTCAGACAGACAGAATCAATGGATGGATTGACATGCAAACAGACTGAGAAACAGACAGAGAGATAGACAGACAGAGAGACAGACATAGAAACAGACAGACAGACAAACAGACAGACAATATTGGACAGATGAATGGATGGATAGACAAACAAACAGATTGAAGAACAGACAGTTTCAGAAAGACAGAATCAATGGATGGATGGATAGATGGATGGACAAAAAGATTGAAGTCAGACCATTTCAAACAAACAGACAGACAGACAGAATCAATGGATGGATGGATGGATGGATGGATGGATGGACAAAAAGACTGAAAAACTAAGAGAGACAGACAGACAGAAAGACAGACAATCAGACAGACAACATGTTAGGATGGAAAAATGGATGGGCTGACAGGCAAACAGACAAAGAGAGATGAACAGACAGATAGACAACGTTGGATGGATGGATGGATGGATGGATGGACAAACAGATTGAAGATCAGACAGTTTCAGAAAGACAGACAGACAAAATCAATGGATGGATGGATGGACGGATGGATGCATGGATGGACAAACAGATTGAAGATCAGACAGTTTCAGACAGACAGACAGACAGACAGAATCAATGGATGGATAGATGGATGGACATGCAAACAGACTGAGAAACAGACAGAGAGATAGAAAGACAGAGAGACAGACATAGAAACAGACAGACAGACAAACAGACAGACAATATTGGACGGATGAATGGATGGATAGACAAACAGATTGAAGATCAGACAGTTTCAGACAGACAGACAGACAGACAGACAGAATCAATGGATGGATAGATGGATGGACATGCAAACAGACTGAGAAACATTCAGAGAGATAGACAGACAGAGAGACAGACATAGAAACAGACAGACAGACAAACAGACCGACAATATTGGACGGATGAATAGATGGATAGACAAACAGATTGAAGATCAGACAGTTTCAGAACGACAGAATCAATGGATGGATGGATGGATAGATGGATGGACAAAAAGACTGAAGAACTAACAGAGACAGACAGACAACATGTTTGTATGGATGGATGAACAAACAAACTGTAGAACAGACAGAGATAGACAAAAATCAATGGATAGATGATGGATGAATGGAAAACACACTAAAGAACTGACAGAGACAGACAGACAGACAGACAGACAGACAGACAGACCGACAGACCGACAGACAACATGTATGGATGGAAGAATGGATGGATTGACAGGCAAACAAACAGAGAGAGAGACGGACGACAGACAGATAGACAACATTGGATGGATGGATGAATGGATGGATGGACGGACAAACAGATTAAAGATCAAACAGTTTCAGACAGACAGAATCGATGGATGGATGGATGAATGGATGGATGGATGAATGGATGGATGGATGGATGGATGGATGGATTGATGGATGGATTGACATGCAAACAGACTGAGAAACAGACAGAGATACAGACAAACAGACTATATTGGATGGATGAATGGATGGATAGACAAACCGATTGAAGATCAGACAGTTTCAGAAAGACAGACAGACAAAATCAATAGGTGGATGGATGGGTGGACAAAAAGATTGAAGTCAGACCGTTTCAAACAAACAGACAGACAGACAGAATCAATGGATGGATGGATGGATGGATGGATGGATAAAAAGACTGAAAAACTGAGAGAGAGAGACAGACAGACAGACAGACAGACAATCAGACAGACAACATGTTAGGATGGAAGAATGGATTGGTTGACAGGCAAACAGACAAAGAGAGATGAACAGACAGATAGACAACATTGGATGGATGGATGGACAAACAGATTGAAGATCAGAAAGTTTCAGACAGACAAATCAATGGATGGATGGATGGATGGATGGATTGACATGCAAACAGACTGAGAAACAGACAGAGAGACAGACAAACAGACTATATTTGATGGATGAATGGATGGATAGACAAACAGATTGAAGATCAGAAAGTTTCAGACAGACAAATCAATGGATGGATGGATGGATGGATGGATGGATGGATGGATGGATGGATGGATGGATGGACAAAAAGACTGAAAAACAGAGAGAGAGAGACAGACAGACAGACAACATGTTAGGATGGAAGAATTGATGGGTTGACAGGCAAACAGACAAAGAGAGATGAACAGACAGATAGACAACATTGGATGGATGGATGGACAAACAGATTGAAGATCAGAAAGTTTCAGACAGACACATCGATGGATGGATGGATGGATGGATGGATGGATGGATGGATGGATGGATGGATGGATGGATGAATGGATGGATAGACAAACAGATTGAAGATCAGACAGTTTCAGAAAGACAGAATCAATGGATGAATGGATGGATGGATGGACAAAAAGACTGAAGAACTAACATAGACAGACAGACAACATGTTTGTATGGATGGATGAACAAACAAACAAATTGTAGAACAGACAGAGATAGACAAATATCAATGGATAGATGATGGATGAATGGAAAACACACTAAAGAACTGACATAGACAGACAAACAACATGTATGGATGGAAAAATGGACGGTTGGACAGGCAAACAGACAGACACTCTATGATGGATTCATTTGTAATAACTTGTGATTATAAAGGGGGGTTGGTTATTTAAATCCGCTCCTACTTTTGTTTAAAATGACCACCTGAGTCGAAGACATCAGCGATGAAATGACTCCTCATTAAAATGTGACTAAAAAAGAGATGAGCTCATTATAGTGCTTTCACTGCTGCCGTTAAAATATCAGGGAGTGACAAAACCTGCTGCAGTAATGCGACAGTCCTAACGCAGCGCTCCTGGCCTATGGAGAGTTTTGCCCGCTTATTCTCCAATGCAAACAAGGGCACCGACTGCCCACCGTGACCCCGTGAACGCCAGGGGCGATGGGAGCGGCATCACAATCTCCTGCCACAGTCAGCTAATGAGAACCAGGGCTAGAAAATACCCACACAAACAATGATGCTGATGAATATGAGCACAAACAATAAAAGCGCACACACGAGCACAACGACACAGACGGACATTGAGAAAAATAATTAAATAGCGCACACACACCTGCTTGATCCGCTGGCAGCTCAGAAAACAGAAAAAGCCCCTTCGATTTTTCCAGCAGGGCCGCAGTCAGGCGTAACTGCTCAAGATGGGCGTCTGTTACGGTGCCAAAAACTCTTCTCTTTAAACACAATGCTCTCTGGGAGAAAAAATACAGAGGCAAATAACAGAAGATAAAAAATGTATGTGTACCTCTACCGTTATGACACAGCAATGAATATAAAGTATGCTACTAAAGACAACAATTTACTGTGTAAAGATTTATTGCCTCCCGTGGAAACAGATTGTTGAAACGAGGTAGCAAAGGCAACGTTGTGAAGTCCATGGAAATAAAACACACGGACCATCACGCTTTTGTTTTACATATTTAGTATTACTAACTTTAGCATTAGATTATTATTATTCCTAGCTTGCAAGGCATGATAAGCATCACTACTACAGCACATTTAAGTACATTTAAAAGTTTAGTCTGCATTGCGGTGATGCTGGCACTGTGAGTCCAGAGAAACCGGTGAGCATTAAAGTGACCAAAAGTGCACATCAGGATCAGACGGTTTGTCATTTAAAACTGCGACTGTGTCATGTGATTTATCTGTCTGCTGGTCTCTGTCATTATAGGGCTGATACATCAGTAACTCCAGACAGAACCAGTTTGTTTCTGTCAGAAAATACATTATGATTTACACAGGGATAAAGTCTAAGATGGTAAACTTTTCACGGTCATTTATTTTGACATTTGTTAATAAAAGTTTGGAACGAAATGTAAATACCTGGAATGATACTAATAATAAATTATAATAATAGTGATGTGCAGATAAGAAAAATATGGTACACTTTGTTTAATTTATATTAATTCAATGCACAAGCCATCTTTTATCATTACTGTATTGTACAACTTGGTTGATACTAAGAAAATATTTGTGTAAAATAAAATTTAAATGAAGAAATGCACAATTGAAAAATATCATGTCAACTATTCTTCTATTGCTTGGGTAGTGAATGATTTTCCCATGTCTGCCATATGGAAAATAAGCAGCTGACATTGTCCTTCAGATGACACATCAGGGTCCATCCACTCCTATCATATTCACAGACAAATGACCCATATTGATTTTATGTTATGTTCATGCAGTATGTTGATTTACTGCCAAGAAACAAAATAAAAAATTCAAAAGAGCATAATAAAAACCATAATCATAAAGTATTATAAAATACTCATTAAACTCAATGAACTGTTTTCTATCTACTAAAACTATTCAATAGATTTTTGTGCAGTTAAAGTTGGTTTTCCTTAAAATCTTTATCACATCTGTGTTCACATAAACTAGATAAAGGTTTGTTAACCAGTGTCATGGCTGGTGATGACACTGGTTTAAAATGATGCTATATTCGATATAAAAATTGGTGGGCTTATTTTAAACCATGTTGGGTAAATATTATACAGAAAGCACTGCTGGGTTAAAATTGATCCAATGCTGAGTTGTTTTAACCAAACTGCTGGGTTATTGTCACCCATTGCATAATAACAACCCAACATGAGGTAATTTTTAACCCAGGATATGTTCTGTCCAATATTTACCCATTATGGGTTACAAATAGTCCAGCCATTTTTAGAGTGTTGGAAACAAACTTAAGCTTATTTCCCAGTGCCATTTTGCAAAATACTATTAAAAAATGCCATTTGGAGGAATTTGGGGGTTAGAAATATTTTTATGAATATATCTCCAGTGTAAGCTTCTAACAGATGTAACATTTTTTTTTATAATGTATCATATTTCAATTTGACTTCAAACGATGTTCTTCTCAGACACATTTATAGATGGCTGTGCCAAATATCCACTGACCCCAGAACTGCCCCTGGCATAAAGTAACTTTAGGTCTGTTAGACTTGAAAACGCACCCACATGTAAGATGTCTCCACGGTCACAGCTGGAAGCCTAATATTTATCACACCAGCCCACTATACAGCCAGCAGGGGCGTTTCTCCAGAGGGCATCATTACACCATCCATGCTGTCATTCATTTACTCTGACCTAAGGAAAAATCCTGTTAAACAGAGCCAAAATCAAGCAAATAATACAAAGTGGATATTAGCCTATTACTAAATCAACTAAATCAAGCCTATTATCTGAATCAACCCATAGGAAAGATAAAAACACCCACTGACTTAAACAATAATGTGAGTTTGGGGTGAGATCCATTTTTACCAATTGAAAGAACATTATGTACATTTTTTTAATATTTATTTGCATACTTAATATTTTTGCACTTCCTTTGGCCGATATCATAGTGAAATTAAACAGAAAATACTTTACTTCCAGACATACAAATACTACAAATATTTTATCTTACAAATAGACAAAATACCAGCGGTGTAGAATTTCAACTTTTAGTTTTAAAACATCTCAAACATTCAAAATGAGCAAAACATTTTCAGACAAATTACTCTAAAACTACATAATCTGAGGTTATATTCATATTAATATTACAGCACTGCATAAGAGCATTTAAAACAAATTAAAGTAAAAACTTTGAAAAAATACGCATTTAAACATATTAAAAAAACATTCATCAAAGTTGTTCTAAGACAAGAACGGGTATTGGGTTTTGTTTTACATCATTAATGCACTAAATTATTAAATGTGTTTAAATATATATATATATATATATATATATATATATATAGAGAAAACAGCAACAAGCTCAATTAGGGCAGTGCTAATATCTGCATTGACATATTGAAGCACATCCAGCTGAACTTAGCCCTAACCTAATCCTAACTCAAAAACATACCTTTAAAGTTCTCGAGCTCTAACAACATTGTGTCTATCAAATTATAGCTGAATAACAAGGTTGTATTCCAAGGCAAGATAAGAAAATTCAAGTGAAATTAGTGAACACATACATCAGCAGAAGGAACAGCTTCATAACACCCTACAAACCGTCTAAAAATCTTTTAAAAAAGACTCAGAATACAAACCAACCAGCAGCCATCAACCATCTAGCTGTGCCATAGCAACTGCATCACTGCAACACTTCACACCAGAACCCAACAAGAAAATTGACAACAAGGCAAAATGAGTGTTCCTAGAGCGCTGTGTTAGTGTAACCGGTCCTCCTTGCACTCGCACTGAGTGTTACTCGAACGGGTCCGGTTTGGTATGGGAGTCGAGCGCTCTTACAAGAAGGCTAAAGGCCATGACCTCTAGTGTCTTTTGTTACAGCATCTCTTGAGGTTCACTTTACCGCAAAGCTCTTACAAGCTGGCCTCCATTACACTCACCCCCCCTAAATCTCCCTCCCATATCTTGGTCATGGCACCAATGTAACCGTCCTTCTTGCACCCATCCTGAGTAGGACTTGAACCAGTCAGGAATAGAAGTCGAGCGCTCTAACAAGGAGGCTAAAGGCCATGAAGCGTCTGTCTCTAAAGCACCTCTTGAGAAAAACTTTACAACAAACCTCACTCCCATATCTGGGTCACGGCACCAATGTCTCCGGTCCTACTCCCACCTGTCCTGAGTGTGACTCAATCCATTCTGGTCTGGAATGGGAGTTAGGTGCTCTAACAAGGAGGCTCATGACCTCTAGTGTCTTTTGTTAGAGCACTTCTTGAAGTTTACTTTACTGCAAAGCTTCCTCTAGCTTGCCTCTGTTATACTCACCCCTCTAAACCTCACTCCCATATCTGAGTCACAGCACTAATGTAACTGGTCCTACTCGCACCCATCCAGAGTGGAATTTGAACTGGTCTGGAATAGGAATCGCGGCGCTCTAACTAGGAGGCTAAAGGCCATGACTTCTAGCATCTGTCACTAGAGCACCTCTTGAGGACTACTTTACTGCAAAGCTCCCACTAGCTGGCCTCCATTCCCTCACCCCCCCAAACCTCACTTCCATGTTCGGGTCACGGCACCAATTTAACCAGTCCTACTCACACCTGTCTTGAGCGGGACTCAAACCGTTCCGGTCTGGACTGGGAGTATGACGCTCTAACAAGGAGGCTAAAGGACCTCTAGAGTCTTTGACCTCTAGTGTCTTTCGTTAACGGCACCTCTTGAGGTTTATTTTACTGCAAAGCTCCCACTAGCTGGCCTCCGTTACACTTATCCCCCAAACCTCACTCCCATATCCGAGTCAATGTAAGTCAGGCACCAATGTAACAAGTCCTTGGACTCAAACTGTTCCGGAATAAGAGTCGGCGTTCTAACAAGAAGGCTAAAGGCCATGACCTCTAGTGCCTTTTGTTAGAGCACCTTTTGAGGTTTACTTTACTGCAAAGCTCTCACTAGCTTGCCTCTGTTACATTTCCGGGGTCATGGCACCAATTTAACTGTTCCTTCTTGCATCCATTCTGAGATGGCCTCAAACCGTTGTTGTCTGGAATGGGAGTAGGGAGCTCTAACATGGAGGCTGATGGCCATCACCTCTAGTGTCTTTTGTTGGAGCACCTCTTGAGGTTTACTTTACTACAAAGCTCCCAATAGCTGGTCTTTGTTACACCCCCCCAAACCTCACTCCCGTCCTGAGTGGGACTCAAACCATTCCGGAATGGGACTAGGACACAAGGGTGCCAAATGACCTCTATCATCTGTCGCTAGAGCACCTCCTGATTTTGGTGAATGACATTTACTTTACTGCAAAGCTCTGACTAGCTGGCCTTGCACTAGCCACACATAGGTTGTGGGTTTGAAGCCCACATACTGGGTTAAAACACATGTACAGTGTATTTTGAATGCACTGCAAATTGTTCTGGATAAAGCTGTATCCCAAATGTAAACATTATAACAACTAAGCAACAACCACTCAGCAGCCTTTCAGAATGCAGTAACAATAAACAGTGAAAAGCGGCGACAAACACAAAATGATGATGAAAACAATCAGTCTAGCTCCAATATTATGCAACATAAGGACAAGTACAAATTATTTTCTACAGCAATCTGCTAGTTATTTCCATTGCTGTCTACTTGGTTTTATATAGTTCACAACACTGACTGTAAGTTGTGCTACATGGGAATTAAGAGTGTGTCAAAGCTTAAAGTTATTTGACAAAAAATAATCTAACTTGGCAAAACAACAGAGACCCAATTATCCTGTTATAGCTGAAGATACACTCAGTGTATGATTTTTCCACACTACTGTGTGTTTTTAAAGTACTATGCACAAGCCCATATACTGTGGATGATGATGGCCTGCCTATCATACTTAGTTCCAGCTGACTGCCAGGTACCTTCACCCCCAAATGATAGAGGAGGCATCTAACGGGTCCTGCTGTGTGCCTGTTTCTACTGACCTTCTACACTCATTCATGTCTGTATTTCCCGTTGATCACAGGTTTGTGTTGACCCAAGCATGATTTTTGTCTGAGTCAAGAACTTGCATTGACACCCTCAGGGTCTTTGGGGTTACTTTATATAGACTGTTATTGAGGGCGAATGGGCGCCTATGGCACGTTGTGTTCTGCGTGTTGTCATGAAGCTCTGATTATCAAGGTCACTGATACTCCACACAAGAAGTACCTCTAGTATTTAGCACTGAGAGCACAATAAAAAAATAAAACTACATTTTAATATTTTCAGGAGATGCTGCACTGTCAAATTAACATATATTGTAACAAATTAAGATAAACAATTTTAACTTGTTTTTTTAAGTTATGTCAATTTATTACAAGTCAAATTCAACCAATGGTGAGGCTTAACGACAAAGACAGGGTGACGCGGGAGCCAGAAAGTATATCGCTATCTGAAATATTGCAGAAGACGGCATTACAGGGACGCAGGAAGTATGGCAAGAGAGAAAGCGAACAGTTTAGCACGTGTGCTTAAAAGGCTAGAATTTTTATAATATTATCCTACACTACACAGATAATAATATGGATTTTTCCAGAAAACTTCTTGCATCAAATAGATTCAAGCACTTTCAATTATCTGTATCTACGAATGTATATTTTCAAAAACTTTCCAGGGCCTTGAATTTCCCCCCAGATTCACAAACTTTCAAGGATTTCAAGGACCCGTAGGAACCCTGTATATTTATATTACGCTTACAATCTTTCTGTTGTATTGTGGCCTCATGTAATGACTCAAACGGAGCCGTGCTGATAACCAGTGTATAATAGCACTCGGAAATGTTTGGGGTGGGGTTAGACGGCCCATCTGTTATGCTGTAGCTCAGGAACCAATGACCATCTTAAGACACCCCTGATTACTTTTATAGCTCGAGGGCAATTTGTTGGTCAAAGAACATAAGTTAGTGTGTGTGTGTGATAAAGAAAGAAATGTGAGAGAATGACTTTTGGATGCAAGCCAGGCTATTTGAAATTCGCACTGAGCAATGACTGCTTGTTTTGGCAGGCAGAACTGTTGCAGGCGGCACCCAGACGATGTATTGCACACACAAGCTCAAAAATAAACATGTGCTTGCTCATTTAATGGAGGGAGATGCCACCAAAAATACTCTGAAATACAAACTGAAACAGATACAGATGCATTTTTCATCTATGCGTATGCAATGACATGAAACGGCATCAGCAGGTTACGCGAATGTGCCGTGATCTCCCGGTACTGTAGGAATTTCGGGTAAACTCGTGTGCATTATTTCAAAGAGCCTCTGCCGTGTTCCCAGCTGGTCCTCGAGGGTCTGGCTAGATTTTGTGAAGATCATGTGTGAACTGATTTGAGCTGATGTGCTTCCAAAAATAAATGCACTCGGTTTTCTGATGCTAGGACACAGAGACAATTCAATTGCATGTTCTTGCCATGCAAAATGTCTCATCATTGTACTACGATGTTGGTGCATACAGTGCATGATGAGTTGCATGCCAGAGTTACTTATGATTAGAAGATTTAGAATTATAAGATATTGATTTATGTAAAAAAAAAGTGTACTCAAATTTGTATCAATTTGGATTACAGTGTCCGCTAATTTCTCTGTAAATCTTTAACCCTAAGCATAAGCAATTCAATTATTAGCACTGGAAATCATAGAGACTACAGTATAGTATGTCATCAATATTTCATTTCTGATAACAAAGCATTTTTTCTGAATGACCCGAGGCCGGGCTTAAGCACATTTGAAGGAAAGGTTTACATATAATATGTGCCGAGAACATTCGGTCAATATCATTATCTCATTTATGACGGATGTGGCGCTTAGCTGCATTTGCATCTGAGCTCTTTTTATATCCTCTTCTAAAAATCTTCTAAGAGGTCCCAAGAATTTCCCTAGTGAATTTTAAGTATAAGAGCTCCTCATTATAATGGCAAAAGCCGAATTTCTCAAATCAGCAGATGTTGTCAGTTTGTATTTGGATTTTCAGAAATGAGCTCACGATCAACGACCGCGTCACGTAAGTGAATCTCCCACACACAACTCGATTAATGAGGACTTCCTACAAGCTGCTAAATTTACACCATAAGACGAAAACCTGCTTACGATGCAAACAAGCTTATCATGAGAAATAGCTTACCATAGGAAATTTTCTGAAATGAAATGGGTGTGCAAGTTTGCTGTCAAATAGCAGGAAGCAGGAAAACGGACGCTGTGCACTGAATCATACGTGAATCAACTAAAAACCCACGATGGCCTATATCTAAAAATATATGACAAGGCAAGCAATGTTATATAAATTTAATATAAGGTACAGTTAGATATCGGAACGGTCCTTCCAAATAAAGTACAACCATGCTCTCTATTTTTCAATTACAAAACCGTACCTTAGTTCTGATCCTGATTTGAACTTTACGACGTCTTCATTATTCAGACCTCAGTAATGGTCCATACAGCAGGACGTCTCTGTGAAAAGAGCTCTGTCTCCATCAAACAAGGACATAAGAGTCATTTTATTTAATGAAGTCTAGCAACCGAGTTTGATTTCATCTTTTAGATTGTAGTAATTCAAGGGGACTTTTATATCTGCTCTTGTACTGTCGTCTGATTGGATCAAGCCCCTCATCATCCCAGTTAAAACCTTTAGAGCGATTTTCTTTTATCCATAGTTTCCCATGAGAGGGATTTCAGAGCACAGTTGGAGACTGGAGAAAGTGAAGTATAATTTTCTCCTCTGACAGGCAACAGGTGAGGAACATGCCTAAAAAAATCATATTTAAGTATGGCTTGTCCCAATGATGACACACCTGATCCCTCTTAAAAACTCAACTATATTTTTTTCACATTTGTTATAACCCATAAAATTTTGTTTCA
Source organism: Misgurnus anguillicaudatus (assembly GCF_027580225.2). Lineage (NCBI taxonomy): Eukaryota > Metazoa > Chordata > Actinopteri > Cypriniformes > Cobitidae > Misgurnus > Misgurnus anguillicaudatus. The sequence goes on along the minus strand of NC_073351.2, from coordinate 34,505,451 downwards.
GTTTATGCTGCATCCCAGCAAGCAAAAACCAAGAAGGCTAACTAGACCCAACATAGTTTGGCTATGAATAACCCACTTCTACCCTAAATAACCTTGAATTTGGTTACATGTCTTTTTTGCCAAAATAACAGTATTACATCATGTAAGCTAAGTCAAAAGGTGTTCAAGGGGTTTGCTTCCAAAATAGATGATGTGTTATATGCATCATCTATTCTTGGGCTATGGTTAGACGTCTATTACAGTTTCACTGATAGCCCAAATTTTGCCTTGTTTTAGGCAAAATTGCTTGCTGGGATACTTGTTGGTGTCATTTCCTTTGGGATTAGTTTCTAAAATAATAAAATAAAAAATTACTTTTAATTTTAATGGTACTTAATACCTTTAAATATTAATTTATGCATTTGCATAATAATTAAAAATAATATGTTTTGTGAAGACACCCATCCATAAAGAAATACGTTTAAGCATTACTTTATAAACCTTTGATGAGCTTTAAGAACACAACATACACATTAGATGCAGAGGTGGGTAGTAACGAATTACATTTACTTCGTTACATTTACTTGAGTACATTTTTCGGGTAACTAGTACTTTTAGAGTAAATTTAAGGATGGGTACTTTTACTCTTACTCAAGTACATTTCTAGTGAAAAAACTGTACTTTTACTTCGCTACATTCGGCGGCGTTACTGCGCTACTGTCAAATGGTAATAATTAATGAATATATATTTTTTTAAAGTCTATAGGGCGTGTTCGAAAGTTGCGCGAAAAAGGCTGCATCACCCTTTAGCGCGCGACCGCGAGGTCACCCTTTTAGCGCGCGAAACCGCGCGGCCGCGTAGGGGATAGGAGAAGCAGATGAGGGCGCGTGTGCGTTGTGCGAGTTATCGGAGGCAGATCATGCGTGGCTTCAAGTTCGGTCTATGTTTTCACTCCAAGAGGTCAAAAAGAATAGTTTCATAATGTGATGCATGCTTTGTTCAATAAACGAGCTGACATCTCAGCGAACAGGAATTCAAGATCCAGCCTGAAGTAAGTGTCACAGTATTGTCTATTTGAACACTATTAATGGTCATTTCACACACTGTCCGAGTTTTTTTGCCATATGCACTGTTGTGCAAGCGATTACAAATTCTAATGCAAGTTAAACCATACAAACAGCACGTTCACATCTGCACATTTCCATATAATTTCCCCACAACTAAACAAACTTAACAGCAAATGACTGCATTTATACACAAATCCGGACACCTCACTAATGTGTAGAAAATACATTCAAATAAAAACGGGATTGTATTTTATTTAAATCCTTCCTAAAGAATGAATGAATAAAAATAAAAGAATAAAGATTGATTTGAAAGAAACATGTATTATAAATTATAATAAATGTAGAGATGATTTGCAAAAACAGATACTGTAAGTTCCATATGAAATTCTAAAATGATCATTTTTATTAAGCTCCTGTTTATGTTCAGTAATTGCACTTTAATGGCAATGAAAATAACCTATTCATTTAAAAACATAATAACAAACAGACACACACGTTCTTATTTGTTTACTGTTTGCATGTTTAAAGGCAGACGCTGACAAGTTTGTGTTGTGAACATGAAAATAAATACAGAGTTAACAGTCAGAAAAACATCTGTGTGTGTGTGTGTGTGTGTGTGTGTGTGTTTGAGATTTTTTCTCAAATGACACGTTATGTGATGTTAATGTACCCATTGCAGGACTGAGATAGGCTGCTTACTTGTATATAAGCAGAACAATGAGACTCTTAAGGAGAAGTTTGTGAAAACCCTCCAAGAAGTCTGAAATTCAGTGCTTTTGCGCTACTTCTCTATCAGATCAGAAGTAACGAGTAACTAACTACTTGAGTAGTTTTTTCATCTAATACTTTTTTACTCTTACTCAAGTAAATAATTAGATTGATACTTTTACTTTTACTTGAGTACATTATTGTATAAGTACTTGTACTTTTACTTGAGTACAGATTTTGGGTACTCTACCCACCTCTGATTAGATGTGTCTAAACTATCAACCCATCCTATATGTTATTTTAAAGTAGCTCAAAACATAAAATGTTCTTATTATAGCATTAAGCTGTAAGGACATTTTTGTTTTAAAATTAAAGTATTAAAAACCAACACATTGATACATTTGTTATTTATACAGTAATATTTTGCTAGGTGGATAATTTATTTATATATATATATATATATATATATATATATATATATATATATATATATATATACAGTATTGTTCAAAATAATAGCAGTACAATGTGACTAACCAGAATAATCAAGGTTTTTAGAATATTTTTTTATTGCTACGTGGCAAACAAGACAAAAATGCTAAAAAATGGCATACGCCAAACTGTATTAAGACTTATAAAACAAAGCAATGTTCCCTTTACAAATCACAGATCACCTGCAAGTGTGCGTACATGAATTATCCTCACATCCCACCCTGCAAGCCCATTCTCCTGTCAAGTTTGTTTGTTTTTATAGATCACAACCTTTGCATAGAAGCTGGTCTATGCAAATTTCAAGACCCGTTTTGTGCGTACACACGCTCTATAAATGAGACCCCAGGTCCTTCTCTTACTATATTAATTAGCACCACCTGTTCCCCAATCACCACACATTATATAAACCTCACTCATTCATTCGTTGTCTAGTCTCATAAACTAACCCATGTTTCTGTGCAGAAGTTGTCTACTAGGCACCCAAGACATTCTCCAGCGACCGCCTTCCTCTTCGGCGCTTTCCTTCTCCATTCACTCCAGGATTCCCTACACCGCGATTAAGGACAATTGCCATGACCCGGACTCCTGTGACTTTCCCTGTGTGTGAGGGTGTTTGTGCTGCAACGTTCACGATCATTTTGTTATACATCTGCTTCAATAAATATACATTCTGTTTTACTTATCTCTCTGTCAGACCTGTCTATATCATTACACAGCCCAGAGTCCTGCACAGGTAAATTTTTGTAGACCCACCCGTACCCACAAAATTCAGGACCAGAACCGACACATTACCCTTGATGATATAAAAATGAAATCCGCACCCGCCCAGACCCATTAATATTTGGCCCGTTACCCGATCCGTGCCCACAATAAATCACACAAGCTAAAATCATTGTATGTATGTTTTTTATTTCACACCTCTCTCAACATCACAACAGCATCATGGATGTGCTAATGAAACAGCCTAAAGTGTGCTTTGTTTTGCGCCATTCAAGTAGCCTACCACCGGCACCTATAGGCTATGGAACCCGATAACTATACGCAAATAGACCTATTAATAAAAGAAGAACCTCGTATTACACCACACTTTCTCTATACATCAAATTTTGCCTTTAAAGACTTGTTGTCAACAATTTTTTATTCTCTACTTGCCAACTTTACTTTAACTTCATCCATAGCTACTCCCGCAACACTGCAAAAGTTGCACTGTCGCAGTGGCGGGGATGTGATGGGTCCAATGTCATATGGTTGTTGCGTATGTGTAATGGTAATTTAGACATACAAATATTGCACATATTTTTTATCCATGCTACTACCCGCTGGCAAGGAGTTAATTATCCTCCCGCATCCCGCCCGTGAATTTTAGAACCCAGTCTCACAGAGTTGCGTATAAATAGCACAGAGTGTGAAATTCGTGCAATACATATGCCAAAATCAAATTTGGCATGCATAATGTATGATACGCCAATCCTTCCCATTCATTGAAACGGCACATCTTTTATGTTGTTTTATTTATTGGTTTCTCCATTTTTTTACCATTGTTGCTTGGATTTAGGGTCAGAACAACTTTTTATTACATAAAAATTACATCCTAACCCAAACCCCAATTTTAACCCCAACTCCAAGCTACCATGGCTTAAAATAGACAAAAACATGAAGAAACCTGTATATTAAATAAAATCCTTAAGCAAATCTCAAATCTAACCCTTAACCCAAGCGAAAATGGTTTGAAAAACAGAAAAAAATGGAGAAACCAATAAATAAAATGACAAAACGATTTAAAGAGTTTAAGTGAATGGGAAGGACTGACTCTTAATGGTAATGGTCCATTTGTTAAAATGATTCACAATAAAATATACTCCGTAGGTATGTTGGTGTGTACTGTATGTATAGCAGACATGATAATGATAAAGAGCAGGGTAATGACTGCTTGGAGATGGACACAACCTCCATTGTGTTTATTGTCATCATCTTTTTTAGCAGTTCTTAAATTTTTCCATTGCTAAAATTTGTTGCTTTGCCAGCTCAAAGCAAATAAATGGCTGACATTTGCAAAAATGAATCCATATGTTTGGAGGTCTTTAGTAAAAGCAGCACTCTGGGTCGTAATGAAATGGCACCACAGTTTTAGCTGAATGCTACAAACAACCAAAAAAACAAAACAACTACCAAAAATCACACAGACAGGAGGAACCATAGGCCACTGTGAACTTTACATGATTCATCAGTGACCTTTTCGGGCATCTCTCTGCAGATTTCTCTCCCTGGCTGGCATGGCGGAGAGAAGAGGCGAACAAGATGCAGAGATGAAGAAAGGAGAGCTAATTAAACCAAACCACAGACCAAACCATCTCCATGTTCACTAATTATCCGCAAGAGCTTTTTTTAGGAGGTCAGCGTCGGAAAGAAAGGTAGATCGCTAATAGCACGCTGAGCTTAGTGGCCAAAAAATGTGATCTAGATGAGTTCAGTGTTTCCCGAAGCAGCACTGTAATTAGAGTCTGATAATTAAATGTCGTCGGTGCATGAAATACTGCAACCACAGCTATTGTCAACACCTGCCTTTCACTCACCTCCTCTCGTCTGATCTCTAACCTCATGTTGTACCGCCTGCGGAGTGAATCTCAGCGGATCTGTCAAGAAATAAACAAATATTTTGATGAGATGAGGAAGCCGACTATATTGGCCAAGTGTATATAAAGGAAAATGTTATTGCTCAGTGGTTGCACAGGAGATTTGATGATGTGTTTCATTAAAGGATCAAATTAGTCTCAGAAGTTTCTTTTAAAACTGTTTAGAAGAAATATCAACAGAAACAAATGAATTAATGCATTAAAATGATGGCCTTACACAGAATTTTATAAACACCGATGTCCGAATATGTATTTTGGTAGGAAAAAAATAGATTTTCCTGCTCTACATACAGTATGCACTTTAATAAATATTATTATGTGTAGCCTATGTTTCATGAATCACTTTATTAAAAAGGTGAATTTACTAAAGGCTACCAACAAAACTTTGTTTATTTAGAAGTTTATTAAAGACCACCAAGTTTATTTTAGGCAACTTCACAACTTTTATGAACACGTCAGAAAATTACACCTCAGTGGTAGGTCCGGCCATTGTTGTGTTTATATAATAATCTGGAATTGGATCATTTGATGAAAAATGTATAAGTTCATGTGGCCCTTGACCACAAAACAGTCATAAGGGTATTTTTTTGAAATTGAGATTTATACGTCATCTGAAAGTTAAATAAATAAGCTTTCCATTGATGTGTGGTTTGTTAGGATAGGATAATATTTGTCATGAAGCTAGCATGATTTAACATGATGCTAGCTATATTTAACACGAAGCTAGCTAGATTTAGTATGAAGCTAACGTGATTTAGCATGAAGCTAGCATGTTTTAACATGAAGCTAGCTATATATAACACGAAGCTAGCTAGATTTAGCATGAAGCTAGCGGGATTTAGCATGATTTAACACGAAGCTAACAAATGTGAAGCTAACATGATTTAACATGAAGCTAGCATGGTTTAACGTGAAGCTAGCAAGAATTAACGTGAAGCTAGCTAGATTTAACATGAAGCTAGCTAGATTTAACACCAAGCTAGCTAGATTTAACACCAAGCTAGCTAGATATAGCATGAAGCTTGCATGATTTAGCATGAAGCTAACATGTTTAACATGAAGCTAGCTTGATTTAACATGAAGCTAGCTTGATTTTACGTGAAGCTAATTAACATGAAGCTAGCTAGATTTAACACCAAGCTAGCTAGATTTAGCATGAAGCTTGCATGATTTAGCATGAAGCTAGCATGTTTAACATGAAGCTAGCTTGATTTAACATGAAGCTAGCATGATTTTACGTGAAGCTAGCTAGATTTAGCATGAAGCTTGCATGATTTAGCATGAAGCTAGCATGTTTAACATGAAGCTAGCTTGATTTAACATGAAGCTAGCAAGAATTAACGTGAAGCTAGCTAGTGTCAGGACTCTGCCTTGAAGTCTTGTTATATTTGTATTTTGTCATGGTGGCAGAGTTCTGGCAGTCCCTGGCCTTGTGTGGAGGTTCATGCCTTGTTTTTGTGTTTGGCATGTACCTCCGGTGTCTTGTCATTTGTCCCCGCTCCCTCGTCCTCCTGCTTATTGTTAATTATCACTTATTCCCATCACCTGTTCCCGCTTGTTATCTTGTTTGCTTTCTTCTATTTAATGTCAGTGTATCTTTAGTTCTGTGCAGGTTCATTGTGTTCTGTACCCTGTTATATGTTCTAGTCTAGTCTTGCTATTTGGTAGAGGTTTAGTGTTTCATGTTTCATGTCGTGTACCCCCTCGTGGGTTTTTGTTTTGTTAGTGTTTGTTAAAAATAAAGTGTTTTCTGTTTATCCCTGACATCGTTGTGTTTGGGTTCATCTGTCCAGCAAACCCTCACAGATGAACCTGCCAGAACTGAACCCAGCAACGGTGTCGGGATCAGCTACAATGTTTGTCCTGCTGCCCGTCGCGGTGCGCCCTGTCTCGGATTGGCTGACCAGGCGGGCTCGAGTGCGGCTCTTTGCCGATCTATGGCAGGCCGTCGTTGAGTCCGATCCGGGCCTTGAGGGGTTGGCTGCCTTGTCCGGGCCGATCCTTGGACTGGCCGCTGTCCAGTTTGCCTTAGCCTACGGGATGGTCCAGTCCGCGCCACCCACCGAGTCCGCGCAGCCAGAGCCGGAGCCCGCGCAGTCCGCGCAGCCAGAGCCGGAGCCCGCGCAGTCCGCGCAGCCAGAGCCGGAGCCCGCGCAGTCCGCGCAGCCAGAGCCGGAGCCCGCGCAGTCCGCGCAGCCAGAGCCGGAGCCCGCGCAGTCCGCGCAGCCAGAGCCGGAGCCCGCGCAGTCCGCGCAGCCAGAGCCGGAGCCCGCGCAGTCCGCGCAGCCAGAGCCGGAGCCCGCGCAGTCCGCGCAGCCAGAGCCGGAGCCCGCCCAGTCCGCGCAGCCAGAGCCGGAGCCCGCCCAGTCCGCGCAGCCAGAGCCGGAGCCCGCCCAGTCCGCGCAGCCAGAGCCGGAGCCCGCGCAGTCCGCGCAGCCAGAGCCGGAGCCCGCGCAGTCCGCGCAGCCAGAGCCGGAGCCCGCGCAGTCCGCGCAGCCAGAGCCGGAGCCCGCGCAGTCCGCGCAGCCAGAGCCGGAGCCCGCGCAGTCCGCGCAGCCAGAGCCGGAGCCCGCGCAGTCCGCGCAGCCAGAGCCGGAGCCCGCGCAGTCCGCGCAGCCAGAGCCGGAGCCCGCGCAGTCCGCGCAGCCAGAGCCGGAGCCCGCGCAGTCCGCGCAGCCAGAGCCGGAGCCCGCGCAGTCCGCGCAGCCAGAGCCGGAGCCCGCGCAGTCCGCGCAGCCAGAGCCGGAGCCCGCGCAGTCCGCGCAGCCAGAGCCGGAGCCCGCGCAGTCCGCGCAGCCAGAGCCGGAGCCCGCGCAGTCCGCGCAGCCAGAGCCGGAGCCCGCGCAGTCCGCGCAGCCAGAGCCGGAGCCCGCGCAGTCCGCGCAGCCAGAGCCGGAGCCCGCGCAGTCCGCGCAGCCAGAGCCGGAGCCCGCGCAGTCCGCGCAGCCAGAGCCGGAGCCCGCGCAGTCCGCGCAGCCAGAGCCGGAGCCCGCGCAGTCCGCGCAGCCAGAGCCGGAGCCCGCGCAGTCCGCGCAGCCAGAGCCGGAGCCCGCGCAGTCCGCGCAGCCGGAGCCCGCGCAGTCCGCGCAGCCAGAGCCGGAGCCCGCGCAGTCCGCGCAGCCAGAGCCGGAGCCCGCGCAGTCCGCGCAGCCAGAGCCGGAGCCCGCGCAGTCCCAGCTGCGTCCTCGCCCCAAACCCCCGTGGACTGTCCTGTTTAGTATCCTGTGGACTTCAGTGTGTTTCATAAGTTTTGTTTTTAGCACCTTTTGTTAAGTTTTAGTCTGATGTCTTCTAGTCTTGTCATGTTTATTATCTGTCATGTTCTTGTCTTGTGTGTTCCCTTTTTGGACGCCAGGTGGCGTCCTTTGAGGGAGGGCTACTGTCAGGACTCTGCCTTGAAGTCTTGTTATATTTGTATTTTGTCATGGTGGCAGAGTTCTGGCAGTCCCTGGCCTTGTGTGGAGGTTCATGCCTTGTTTTTGTGTTTGGCATGTACCTCCGGTGTCTTGTCATTTGTCCCCGCTCCCTCGTCCTCCTGCTTATTGTTAATTATCACTTATTCCCATCACCTGTTCCCGCTTGTTATCTTGTTTGCTTTCTTCTATTTAATGTCAGTGTATCTTTAGTTCTGTGCAGGTTCATTGTGTTCTGTACCCTGTTATATGTTCTAGTCTAGTCGTGCTATTTGGTAGAGGTTTAGTGTTTCATGTTTCATGTCGTGTACCCCCTCGTGGGTTTTTGTTTTGTTAGTGTTTGTTAAAAATAAAGTGTTTTCTGTTTATCCCTGACATCGTTGCGTTTGGGTTCATCTGTCCAGCAAACCCTCACAGCTAGATTTAACATGAAGCTAGCTAGATTTAACACCAAGCTAGCTAGATTTAGCATGAAGCTTGCATGATTTAGCATGAAGCTAGCTTGATTTAACATGAAGCTAGCATGATTTTACATGAAGCTAGCTAGATTTAGCATGAAGCTAGCTAGATTTAGCATGAATCTAGCATGATTTAGCATGACATGAAGCTAGCATAAAATATTGGAAGATAGTGTGCAAAAAATCTAAATTTTGAAGTTGTCCAAATTAAGCAACTGCATCCACTAACAAAAATAAAGTTTTTATATTTTTACAGTAAGAACTTCACAAAATATCTTCATGGAACATGATCTTTACATAAAAGGCTATAGCTAATATAAAAAAAATAATATTGATGCAAAACTGAAGATAATTGCAAAAAATCAATGCAAAAAAAATAAACAATAATTTTGTCCCGTGCACATTTGAAATAATATCAATTTTTGATAGCAGACTTGTCAAATCTGAGTTTAGCTTGTGACATTGTTGAGATCTCTTATGAATTGGAGACATTTGTGAGGCTTACAAGTCTTTGTGGAAAAAAAATCTTAATTTGCTCTCCATTTAATCTCATTAAGGAGCTAAATAGTTTAAAATAAACAAGAGATCTCATTTGCCATTTTTCTTTGTGAGTACTTGTGAAGAGACTCTAGATGTGTTTTTCATTGACATTCACCCATGTAATCCTTTACCATATTGGCTCTTCTTGCTAACTTTCTCAGTGTGTTTGGCTTTGTTCTTTTCTCTCTATCAGTGTTTGTTCCTCCTCACATTCTTGTGTTTTATTACGGCGGTGTGCATCTGATGAGAGACTGTCAGGTTATTTCAAAAGTTCAAACTACAATAAAGTCACAAAGAGGATTACAGTGACAGTGCATTCTAGAGAAGTGAAAACAGAGATCCAAGGACAGACGGATGAAGGCAAAAAAAGAGAGAAGATTACAAGGTTTGTAAAGCAACAGGCTATTTCAGAAATCTCTTGATCGCTCTGATATCTTTCCTCACACAATAATACAAGTAAAGAGACGGTCTGACTCCTCAGCAGGCTGAAATTGCCAGATCAGCGCTTTCCTTTGATATTTGCCAGTCAGTCGGTAGGGTTTTAAGGTAAGCTTGGATACAGTACAGGAGAACTGGCAATTCTGCACCACAGACAGTGTTTTCTTCTCTATAATAACATCTGATGGATTAAAATCTATGGTGAAATAAATCTGAGAGCTAAAAGTTAAACTAAGAGAGGTTTGAACAAACGAAAGCCCTAAGTATTAAACACGTTTTTGTGCGATGCATATAAATGATACCTTATATTATGTGACTTATGTTCAGAGATGCCCTGTTACTTTTTATTTTTTACAGAAATTCAATGGACATCTACATACAAAACATCTGCACTCCTTCAAATAAAGGTGCTAAAAATGTAAAAATCCAGTTGTCTACTGGTGAAAAAGTGCATGTGCAAATTCAGTGAATCAAATGAGCCCAAAACGACATGCACACACTAAATGAATAGTGTTTTAAATGCTTTCTTGCCGCTGTCCGTGTCCCTGTCATCACGATTGAGAGAAAAAAGATGTTCGCTTGAATAATGCACAAGGCCCAGAGGACACTACATTACAACTGATGCTTAAAATCAAGGCACACAATCTCTCACCCATTCCATTTTCAACCCTGTCACTTCTTTCATTTGCTAACTGCCTGCTGATGAATAAAATATGGTCCCAAATTTAGTCGTATGTTGATTTGTTGGATGCATGTGAAATTTTGTTCTTGCTTTAGAGAGAAGAATTTCAATTGAGATGTGAAACGAACATCAGTTGGATGATAAAATATGTAAAGGAGTTATATGTTATTCAAACAGGACGAATGATTTATTCTCCTTTTTTATGTCCAACACGTACACATCAACAGACACGACCCAACAACAGCGCTGTGTGTAGACTATTATTCAGTGCCACATGTTTCTCATCTGATTTATATCTTCGGTTTGAATTGAATTACATGTTTGACCTTTAAATCATGATAGGCTCCGCCCACAGTGAAATCTCGTGTTTTGATTCGCTGCAATTTTGTGGCTTCTTACAGGGTTTTGATAAAAAAATACATAATGATGTAAAAGTTGTGTTGCATCTGAGCACGCATTTTAAGAGCTGTTGTGATTAAAATCATGCATTTTCAACTCATTGTCTAGAAAAGAAGAACTAATCTAGAATAAAAGAATTCTGGTGTTAAGAAAAGGATTCAGTGTCAAGCGAATTAACTCCACTCCAAGAAAAGAAACAGAATCTATTCAACAGTGACGGATGACTTTCCATCTGCACAGATGATATTCTTCATAATGTGCCTCAACCTTTCCATAATCATATCTGATACACATAAACTGTCCAATCAGAAGCACTGTCTCCTACATCATATCTACTTCTGTCATATCAGTAAAAAGATAAAAACCTTAATCATCAAAAGAAGAAAAATGGCCAAAAAGAGTCACATGAATTATAGGGAAAATGTTTGTATTATTCTGGAGAAAGAGAGAGAGAGCGAGAGAGAGGGGGGGGGTTGGATAGATGGATGGACAAACATCCTGTAAAATCGACACACAGACAGACAGACAACATGGATGGGTGGAAAGATAGATAGATAGATGGATAGACAGATGGACAAACCGACTGAAAAACAGATAGGGAGACAGACAGACAGTCAGACAACATGGATGGGTGGGTGGATGGATGGACGGATGAATGAATGAATGGAAGGACAAACAGACAGAGAAACAGATAGAGAGATGGACAGACAGACAGACAACGTGGATGGTTGGGTGGATAGACGGATGTATGAATGGATGGAAGGACAAACAGACTGAGAAACAGATAGAGAGACGGACAGATAGACAGACAACATGGATGGTTGGGTGGATAGATGAATATATGAATGGATGGAAGGACAAACAGACAGAGAAACAGATAGAGAGACAGACAGATATACAGAAAACATAGATGGGTGCATGGATGGATGGATGGGTGGATGGATGGATAGAAAACATGAATGGGTAGGTGGATAGATGAATAGATGAATGTATGAATGGATGGAAGGACAAACAGACAGAGAAACAGATAGAGAGACAGACAGTCAGATATACAGACAACATGGATGGATTGGTGGGTGGATGGACAAACAGACTGAAGAACATAGAGTTTCAAACAGACAGTCAGAGTCAGATAGATGGATGGATAGATAGATAGATATATAGATAGAAATATAGATAGATATACAGACAACATGGATGGGTGGGTGGATAGATGAATGTATAAATGGATGGAAGGACAAACAGACAGAGAAACAGATAGAGAGACAAACAGACTGAAAAACAAATGGAGAGACAGACAAATATGCAGAAGAGATGGATGGGTTGGTGGATGGATGTTTGGATGTATGGTTAGATGGACAAACAGATTGAGAAAAATATAAAGAGACAGAAAGAGAGGCAGACAGACAACATGGATGAGAGACAGATGGGTGTGTGTGTGGATGGATGGACGGATGGATGAACAAACAGACAGACTGAAGAACAGACAGAGAGTCAGACAGTAAGAGCCAAATGGATGGGTGGGTGGTTGTGGATGGATGGACAGACAGACAGACAGACAGACAGACAGACAGATAGATAGATAGATATATAGATAGAAATATAGATAGATATACAGACAACATGGATGGGTGGGTGGATAGATGAATGTATGAATGGATGGAAGGACAAACAGACAGAGAAACAGATAGAGAGACAGACAGATATACAGACAACATAGATGGGTGCATGGATGGATGGATGGATAGATGGTTGGATAGATAAAACCAAACTATGCCGTTCAGACTGCACGATTTTAGTCCTGATTTCACAGACAGGTTTTGAGAAATCGCCAAGAAATGCCCAAAATCACAGGCAAATCGGTGAGAACTGATTCTTGAGAACTCTGGTCTTGCATGCGTGACCTCACGTTGTGTTCTTCTTAGATCTCGGGTGCGTTTGTTTGTGAGACGTAGTTTGTGGACGGGGACAAAGTTGTTGGCGATTCTTCCTATGGTAAAGTCATGCAGTGTGAAACCACTTATAAATGATAAAAACACCAGCATATCTACCAGAAGAGTTGGTTCATGCACAAAAAAGCATTTTTAGAGTACAAGAACACAAGATGCAGCCATAGTTTTCTCATAAGGGATTGTTTTGGTGGGGGATAAATTGAACTTTCAGTTGCATATCGGGATAAAACAGATGAATCTGTCAGGGCAGATCTAACAAGCACTCCGATATGTTGTATATGGACAAAATTGGGCTTTTTTGAGATCCGTGCCCTTTGGCTGATTCGAATCCAACTCATATTGATCAAAGCCACAGCTAATTCCATTATCCAATACTACAGAGTAATGCAAGCCTTGAAGCAACAAATTATTATTATGCTAGTATAAATACTCCATTAAATGAAGATTGGACCACCACTTCATACAAAATGAAGCCGCCGTCCAACAAAAAAAGGTCAAAATGTGCTTTGTTTGATCATTCTTACTAAGGCAACTTTGATCTTATAGACAATAAATAGCACATGTGTTGTTTATCATTTCTCAAGGACATCTTTCTCTTTGATATTTTTACTGTCATTGACAGGAGGTTGTTGTTGAAGGTATATCCAATAATAGGAGATTATGAAATACTGCATCCTTCAATACAATGCATGTGATGAAAGAATACATTTCAAGTTGTAAACAGTCAGTCAAAGACATTTTCTACACATAATGCAAAGATTGTGAAACTTGCAAATTATGTGGATAGTAAAGTAAAGTAAAGTAAAGTAAAGGGGCCGTTCACATACAGTACCTTGTCTTTTGCGCGCTCAAGTTTGTTATTTTAACGCGCAACGCGTTCATTTTTTTCCAGGAGCGTCTGCACCGCATTGAGGTAAAAACATCTCAGTTTTTCAGAATGCTGCAAGCGCACCGCATGTCATGTGACAAGAACCAACCAATCAGCTTCTTCACCTTTTTTGTTACTTTAGACCTCAACAGAGAAATGGAGTAGCAGCTCATAACTGCGGTCCAACGGCAGACGCCTCAGGAGCGCAACTGCCCAAGCGCTTATCTAACATTTTCCACGCATTTTAGGCACGACATGTGAATGGCCCCTAAAGTTGCTTTCATTTCTAAACACAGTAATGAACAAACTTTTAAACAGAACTGAGTCTTTGATTAGGAACGAAATAAAATGAGACTGTGGGTTGTTTGCACGTATCTATAAACTAATTTGAATATTCTTTGCATTAATTTCCCCAAAGGAAATTATAAAGTGTGAAGTGTGTTTGTCTTAATGGATATATATTTAAATATATGTTCAAAATGAATGTCCTTTAATCTGAAGTATCCATTGTGTCAAGTTAGAAGGAGCGTTATAAATTTAATTTCACAAACAGGAAAGAAAATAGTGTATGTCTGGAATAACAATATGTTTAGCTCAAATGGAAGGTAGCGATTAGTATGTCGATGAATCAGAGTTGAGCAAATTACAGGATGCGGATTTTGAATAAAAAAAAAAAACAGGATGAGAAATGTACTGCTTGTTAATAAATTAAAGACAGTAAGCACAGGCACACAATACAGAGTGATTTGTTTTTAGTAATAAAATGTGCATGTGCAGACAGCTCATATACATATACGCTACCTTTAAATTTACTAGTCAACATTTAAAGTTAATTTAAAACCTTTCATAAAATTTGTCTTAAAAATTTAAACAATACCCATTCTTGTCTTAGGACAACTTTGGTAAACTTTTTTTGATCCACTTTAAATGTCGACTAGTGTGGTGATATATCATTATAGTGTAATGTTGTCCGTATGATATCATGTACATATTTAATTCGTTTGAATAATGTTGTTCATTTCTAGTTCCTTAAATTTGAATTCTGCGTCTTACATTTAAATGCAGGAATTAGACTGAAATTAAACCGCTGTAAAAAATCTGCAGCATTTTTGTCAAATCAACATATATCTTTATGTTACTTAAACTAAAAAAATAACTTTTAACTTGATTTTATAAGCTAGGTCAAGCCAAAACAAAAAATAGTAGGTTGAATGGAAATAATGGAAAATGGAAATAACTATAATCATTATTAGACCTTATTCTTATGGTACATTCACACAGGGCAAAAGCGTTAACGTTTGACGGAAGGCTTGTCTTGAAGCGTGCCAAAAGCCAATCACAGTGGCCACAACACATGCTCCGTTCTTCTATAAACGTAATTGGCTGGCTCTGCCTAGGTTATTTGCATAAGTTGATCTGATTGGCTGATGCACGCATTGCCGCTTGGAAAGTTGAGAAATGTTCAACTTGTGCCACGAGCAACGGCAGTGACGCGGCGCCGATGTATCCACAATTCAGTTCGGCAATGCATAACGTCACCCATTGAAAGTGAATGTAAAGCGTTAACACTTACACCCCTTGTGAACATACCGTTACCGTGGGTTCACACAAACTGTGTTTGAGGCGTCAAAATCACGTCTACCGCGTCTAGTTTGCTGCTTGAACATTTTTAATGCATTCGCGCGTCTAGAGCGAAGTAGACGGGATGAAAAAGCAAGCATTTGACGCGCGTCAGAGGCGAAATCCACTTCTTCTGGGAGAAGCAAGTGCTATGCGGTTGTCTGTTTACAAGATGGCTGATGTCGA
Source organism: Misgurnus anguillicaudatus (assembly GCF_027580225.2). Classification (NCBI taxonomy): domain Eukaryota; kingdom Metazoa; phylum Chordata; class Actinopteri; order Cypriniformes; family Cobitidae; genus Misgurnus; species Misgurnus anguillicaudatus. The sequence goes on along the minus strand of NC_073351.2, from coordinate 34,490,015 downwards.
TCGTGCAGCAGGCACCAAAGTTCAAACTTTTCAACTCGGACGTCAGACGCAAATTTACGTCAAACGCAAAATGCACAAAAAGCACAATTCGAGCGTTCCACACCAAACGCTCAATTCGCGCCATTCGTGCGAACAAGAAACGCGAATGAGGCGTAATCGCATCTACCGCGCTGCGCTAAACACCTCATTCGCGCCGCGAGACCTCCAGATGCGCGTCAACGCATCTTCACATTGACTTAACATTGAAATCACTTGCGCTTGACGCCTCTACCGCGGCTGGTGTGAACGCAGCATTAGGGGGCTTAGCCATCAGTGAGGACCTGAAGAAGGCGTTCTAATGTGTTTTTGCAAATCGGGACCAGTATTATTATATTAATCGAATTTGTTTACATATTTTACTGTAATATACAGTTCCAAACCCTTTTGATTTATACTCAGTCAAAAAAAGAAAAAAAGAATATATATATATATGTATGTGTATATGTATATGTATGTATGTATGTATGTATGTATGTGACACAGATGACTGTATGAATACTAACAATTTGTTATAGCTTTATAAATCACATCATTTATTTTCAGAGTCATAACATAGCATGCATAGCCCAATTTATAAGCTTACATCAACCTGCACTGATTCTTAAACATGACTGACATAAATCATATGAGCCCTTTAATTCCTGGGGCTTTAATTCCTGGTTAATTACCTGTATCTTGTATCATGTCTATGAAACTATAGACAAAGCTATTTTCAATATAGAAAGAAGCAAAATATCAAGGAAGGGTGACTTCCATCATGATTCTGCAGCCGCCCCAAATAGCACTGATGGAAGTGCGTCTGTGCTTATATTTATTATTTTTATAAACTCTTAATGTAAAAACACTTAATATGTTGCCATGACTTACTGGCCACAATGTGAAGAATGTTTGGAAATGTATTTTGATATGCCAACAAACACTAAAGTAGATTTGAACAAACATCTTAACATTATTATTTATTTTTAATAAAGTATCTATAATGTGCTTAAGACTTCTTACTACATTATAAGCTACTGTATACATTTATAGGTATGCACTTATGTTTTATCAGTATTCACTTTTGCAGTTTATGCAAATCAAAGCTTGAATTTTCTGAAATGTGTTACACAACACGTAACTACTTCAAACAAACCAGAGATTGATTTGATAAAAGTGAGAAACGAGTCTATTGTGATGCACGGCTAAAAGAAACTCCTGAAACTTAATGAATATGAAATATGTGTGCTAACATGAATTTGGCAATTATTTGCCCTGCGAGAATGCCAATCTCACGGACGTGTCTTTAGAGATGTTTTACCAATTTTCTGTGTCGGTTTCTAACAACAGTTGCATTTACACATTTTGATTGGTTTAGTTTTCTGTTATTGTGTAGCTCCAAGCTCTCTGATACATTAAAATATCTAACAATGTTACTGCATTCCTGGCATTAACCAGAAGAACAAACAAACAAACTCAAATGCTCAAAGCACAAAAACATTTGAATAACTCTGATATCAAGTTTTACAAAGTGATAAACACTGTTTGTGATGAGGTAAAAAACATTAAATCAAACAATATCTGTGAATCTCTCATGTTTCCTGAAAAGTAAAATCTAAGAAGCAAGATCTCATATCAGTCTCCATTTGCTCTCTATTTAATCTCATCAGTGTCTAGAAGAAACCAATGAAATATCTTCAATCAATTTTTCATTCATTTGCATTCAGTTCAGTTTTGAACCCGCCGCTTGATTGTCTGCAGAATGCTTGCAGTTAAAAGCTCATATATCACTTTTATGGTGATTAAAATGTGCCAGGATGATGATAACACAGATTGCTTCATCACCTGCACAATACCTTCATGGGAAGAGCAGATGTGACATTCATTCAAACCTTTAGTATAAACCTCGTGCACGTGACGTGAGTTCACTGTGTCGGTTGATTTTGTGAGACTCAACATTACGTACAACAGTTTCTTAACCGATACTCTGAGCGCCATTATGTCAGGTGCTGTGGTTCACTTATTAATGAAATGGGTCTCTTGGCAAACCCCGTGATTTAAACTGCCAGCTGAAATCCCATTCAATCTCAGGGGCCGTCACAGAAAGAAAACAACGACAGCCATTTGAGACTAAACTACATATCTCATTTGCTTGGTCATGGACGGATACAATAAGAAAATTGTGGTCTGTCAACAAACGTGTTTATGTGAAATATAGTCCTTTTGTCAAGACATTCTGGTAAATCTTTACAATGAGGTTTTATTTGTTTTTTTAAACTTTAGCTATTGCACAGTAAAACAAACATGCTGTAAACATATTTTGGTCACTGTTAGTTTTTTATTGTTAATGAATGGAACCTCATTGTTCATGACTTCACATTGTTCATGACGCGATACGCGTCTGGTCCGAACTTTACTTCCGGTTTCTGTTGGTTTAATGGTCTGACTAGTTGCTGAACTGAACTCTTGAAAAAATACCTTGTCGAAAATAATAAATGTTTTGGTTTTCTGTGTAATCTATGAGTTGTTCATTCCGCTTGTTATATAAATAAACTACTTTAAAAAGGACTTTGTTGTTATTTATTCTTAGCGGAGTTTACCGGAAGTTACGTGTTGACCACGAAAGCTGCTTGTTTATGTTGTTACTGCTGAAACCGTCTAACGGACCCTCTGCTTTCAAACAAACAAACACAACTATATTTTTTCTCTGCTTATAAACTCTTAAATATGGGTATTTTTTAGCTTAAATAACTTCATTTTTGTGAAGGAATTTTGTTAGAGATCAGATTCAGAACAATTATCAAAACATACACAGAGTGAATTTTCGCTTCAGTTTTTTTATACATTGGGTAAACTCATCAGGAACAGTTTTTTGTCATGCAAATTTTTTTTTTAATTGACGAGATATCTTGTCAATGGCGGGGAAAGAGTTAAAAATTAAACAGTATGAACACTATGAAAATTAAATTAAATCAAATTATAATAATATACATTTTTTAACATAATGCAACAGTATTAGCAGCGGGACAGAAGTAACAAGTATTACTCATCCTGTCAGGAATTCCTCACATTTAAACCTGATTTACTTTTATTTTGGAAAACTCTGAGGAGGCAAATTTCATGTGTTAATAAATTGATCAGTACTGTAAAACATGAAACCGGAAACATGTTATAAGAAAAATATTTTGCTTTGGGAATTTACTTATCATTGTTGAAAACACCTTTCTGGACCTACTTCCGCAAAACGATGACAAAATGATGTTATATTTGTCAGCTCTGTCAAGGGTTGTGTGCTAAAGATGCTGTCATAGTTAGGAATGCACATGTAATCAGGGGTCTGAGAAAATTGCTTTGCTACTTTCGTCCCGCATTACTTTTGCCCCGGTTCTCCCCTACACTTAATTTAATCTATACATTTTTCTCAATGGTGATTGAACCCCTGAACTGTGTGATGCTAACACAATGCACTACCAGTTGAGCTACAGGAACACAGACAGAAGAAAAGTTACTGTACGTACATTTATTATTCGTGTGACAGGTGAAGTGTATAGTTACAGTGTCAATAAAGTAAGGCAAAGAATAATGTTTTAAGTCTGGTGCAGAAATCTCAGAGAGAGATTTGCAAAAATGAAGCTGAATCAACTCTGTAGGTCTTTATGTGTGGTTTTGATTTTATGTAAGGTTTCACGCAGTGCTGTTTCTGAAAGCAGGAGTAATAACTTGACTGTGAAAATACCGACTGGCCTTCAAGGTTCTTTCTAAGACGCTGAGTTTTGAATCAACAATCCCCAGGCAAACACACAACTTGAGAAATTCATGATAAAATGAATGCTAAGGACCACACTGAGATACTTTATTAAAAATGTTTTACTTTCACAGTGAGAATGTAATCTGCAGAGACAATGAACTAACCTGGAAATACTGGAACATTTAGTTAATTTTCCTCTGTCTATTGTGATAAGTCTTGATGCTAATCTAAGACCTGATAAAACAAAATATTTGGCCATGTTGTGGGTTAGTAAAATCATTGTTTGTGTGTACATGCAAGCTGGTTTACTATTCCCACAACATTAGAAAAAATAGTTTAAAAGGGTCCCAAGCTTTCATTGGGGCAGAACCCTCTAAAATCCCCTAATATGCGTCATTTAATACCTTAATATGAACTCCTTGGTACCAACAGGGGCATCATGCACAATTTTTTAGGGGGCACAGTGTGCACAGCTCACAGAAATTTGAGCATAAACAGACTTTAAAAGAAATATAATGGAGCGTCTTGAGTCTTTTTCTTGGCACTCCCACCATCTCACCATCTTATCACCCCTACCCTACCTTCATGTGAAAAAAACAAAATAAAAGTCCCGTTATTTGAACAATCTTATCACCCCTACCCTACCTTCATGTGAAAACCACCAAAATAAAAGTCCCGTTATTTGGACAATCTTATCACCCCTACCCAACCTTCATGTGAAAACCACCAAAATAAAAGTCCCGTTATTTGAACAATCTTATCACCCCTACCCTACCTTCATGTGAAAACCACCAAAATAAAAGTCCCGTTATTTGAACAATCTTATCACCCCTACCCTACCTTCATGTGAAAACCACCAAAATAAAAGTCCCGTTATTTGGACAATCTTATCACCCCTACCCTCCCTTCATGTGAAAACCACCAAAATAAAAGTCCCGTTATTTGAACAATCTTATCACCCCTACCCAACCTTCATGTGAAAACCACCAAAATAAAAGTCCCGTTATTTGAACAATCTTATCACCCCTACCCTACCTTTATGTGAAAACCACCAAAATAAAAGTCCCGTTATTTGAACAATCTTATCACCCCTACCCTACCTTCATGTGAAAACCACCAAAATAAAAGTCCCGTTATTTGGACAATCTTATCACCCCTACCCTCCCTTCATGTGAAAACCACCAAAATAAAAGTCCCGTTATTTGAACAATCTTATCACCCCTACCCTACCTTCATGTGAAAACCACCAAAATAAATGTGCTGACTAACTTTTAAGGCTGGTTCAGACGAGACGAATTTAAAACCGTCGGCCGATTTTCCAACCCTGAGAGACCACACACAGCGATAAAACATCACAGGTCTAACAGTTTTGGTCGTACAGTGAGTGGTGCGCAGCCACATAGCAAATTCAACAATCACACACAAACCGATTTGACTCCCGAGCATTCCCAGGTCAGAAGGGAAATCTCGCAAAATCTCTCGAGATCAAACGTGATTTCAGAGTAAACAATGTTGGCGGACGAGAGGATGCAGTGGCGATAGTTTGTAGTTTGTTTTTAACCGAGAAAAAAAAACGTTATCAAAAGAAAAGGCGATGGTCAAAGAAGTGGAGACAACGCGAGCATGGACTATACTTGCTACATCATGATATGGAGGGGAGTTGTTGTTTTTCCCGGTGCTTCCTCGCCGCCTCGTCATCTCGCTTTCTCGATTTGCACAACAACTGCATTATGTTATAAAATTAAAGTAATTTCAAGTCCATAAAGTCTATAAAAAAATGAAAATGACAAGTCACGTCATTGATTTTAATGCTCAACTCTGCAAAAGCAATAATGCTGTAACACTTTTTATTTTTAACTTTGTTTGCAAATTTTACTTTAAAACTATGTTTACATAAAATTATTAGAGGAACGCATTTTTGCACAAAATTTTATCTCATATGCACGCATGTGATTTCGCACCCCCATGAACTCTGCCGTTGTACCAAGATGAATCTAGAAATCTACTAATATTACGTTGAGACATTTTAAACCATACATTTTCTACACAGTGGAGGTTAACTGCAAACTACCGTACTGGGGTTTAGAAAAGTTGTGAGCATTTTTGATGAAGTCTTAATTCTTCAGATAGCAAAATGCGGCAGCAAGGAGCCCGCGACCGTGCTCAGATGTTGATGACGTCTGCACCTGCGCTGTTGCGTCTGCAGCGCCTAACTCATGAATAAAGGGACATGTAACACAATCAAAACAGCGAAAATCTCAAAAAAGTGACAAGGTTGCCGCACAGAACTGATAATATTGTGCATATTAAACAGTTAAAAGGACAAGTACCCGATTAATGGACGCTTCTTTGATTTGGATGTTGCATGCAAAATCCATTTGACTCCAAAAAAACTTGAAAGGGCTTGTGCATGACGCCTCTTGGTACCAATATGAGATACTAATATAAATTATTTAGGTGATAGGGTGTACTTTACGAAAAGGTACAGCCCTAGTGAGAGCTAGGGACCAATTTATGTCAACTTTTTCCTTGCAGTGCAAGAAGGATTCAATTTTGATGAAATCCACATGAGCATATAGCAAAATCTACTTACTTTAGTGGATGACTAAAACAGTTTCACAGGAGGTATGTTCAAGAAATCCCAATCAAGTGCAAATATGAAAAGAAATCATGCAGCAACATGACATTTTCATAGTTGCTTGATTTTCCTTTACGTACCGTTGTGCCCATTTAAAAAAATATTTTCTGATTTCACTTCCTTTTCCACATAAATGGAGATTAAACATCAATCGTGTTTTGATTGCCGGTTATTGTACTGAACCATGTAGCACAACTTTTGCTTTCAGTGCACACGGACGAATTAGTCAAACATATACTGTAAATTTTTCAGACTGAATATTTTTATTAAGATTAAACACACACACAAACACACACACCTGTCATAGATTTCTATGTGAACTGAAGCATAAACAGCTGCAATTACCAGGTATCGGACCCCTCTGCCCCTGTTGTCAATGTCCATCTCTAATTGCTATACAAGTGAAGGGAAAATAGCGCGGGTATGCCATGGTGTCACTATGTGTCACGTGGTGAAATGAGTCGTGAGAAACTGCAGACGGTCTGTTATTGGGTCTGTCAACAATGTAGCATCACTTTAAGAATGACAGCACGTTGAAAAAGCTCTGTGCTCGTATATGTGTGTGTGCTGAACTTGAAAAAAAAACCTACATAAAAACTTTCTATGTAAGGCCACCTGATGAAATCTCCGAAAATGAAATGTTGAGTTTTCTTGTTTTGTCTCAATGTATTTTTGCCTGTTTGGCCCCAGATTTATGTTTTTTCTAATGTATTCCAGCATAGAGACACAGCAAACGCTCAGAATCGCATGTCGAAGCTTTGAAGTCACTCGAGTGCGCTTTTCATCTTTCATGTAGCCTTTTTGTTGATTTTTTTCTTGTTTTCCCTTATTTTTTACACAAGTACTTTCCTCCATTCTGTTGGAAATAACAAACAGTCTTTGTTTTGAGGGTCGGTTAAATCAAGATGACAATGTTTGTCTGTTTTGATTTATTCAAAACCGATTGATTGTTTTAATGTACCTGAGTTTCGACTGATGCCTGGTCTGCGAGAGCGTAGGAAACAAACAAAGCCGAGTTTCGCCGAAGATTAAAGCAAATATTACCATAAAATCAGCAAGTCAAATCAGTCATAGACGTCCTGAAGTTAAAACAATTTTGTTGCCATTTTAAATCATTCCCCAAGTTACAGCCGCATAATTCTTTTCATGCGTCACTAATGGACAGACATGAACTCGCGGTGAAATCCCACTCAGTTGCTAAATCAACTATGAGTTGATGTTTTTTCATAGCAAAGAAGTTTCGAAAGTTTGCGAAACTTCATAAATAATTATATTCTTCCTTGAGCCTTGACTAGAAAGTGAAATGCGTTCTGTTTTTCACGTCTTGAAACGAAGCAACGTCCCGTTATTTGATGTCAGACTGCAGCCGCAGGGCAGAAGGGCCGCCGTTCTTTGCTAATGAAATACATGCTCTGCATAAATCCCCTTCGCATAATAAAACCCCAAATAATTACCGTCTCAGTTGGAACACCTCCATCCCATTTCACTCTCGGATAAAAAATATTCAATTATCATTGTTTTCACATACTGTCTAAATATGGAAGGCGCGCCCGGTCCGCCCGCTCCCCGCGGCATCCGTGTCTCCGACTCGCCAGGATTGCCAATTAGAGCAGAAATCAATTTAAAGTCTCCATTGCTTAATTGATACCATCATGTTTACTGTAGAATGAATAATTGATTATTGTATCATTACATCAAAACTTAGCGGTGCGTGAAGTGGGCCCGGCAGGTAGCCACCGCAGAGAGCATCGCATGATTGTCAATAATTAGGGGTTATCATTATATTCTCACTTCCGCTAATGTCACCCTTGGAAATTTCAGACTCACACACGGTTAACGACAGCCATTATTATCACTTTAAATATACTGTATGATCCAAACCAAAACCACAGCAATGCATTTTCCAGAATTATAAAAACATTTTATTTTTAAGATAGTATTACATGTTAAATTTAGACAATATCTACTATACAAAGTTAACAAATGTGAGTGACGAATAATTTACCAGTAAAGCATACACACAGTCACCCAACAATCATAAATAGATATTCATGTGATTGCTCTTCTTTGCTGAAGCTCATCTCTCCGACATGCGTCTATGTCCAAGTGATGGTGAATTCCTTTTCCAGGAGGATATTTTCTGTACTCACAGTAATTTCTAACACCTGAAAATGAGAACAGAAAGAGAGTTACTCGAGAAAAATAGCATAAGGGGATTTGTGACGGCAATAATTTGCTGACAAACTGGAAACTAAAGTGGCCAATCCAACATGTGGTCAATAGATAAATCAAATGGTCATTAAGGAAGCATGCGACCATAATTACGCCCAGCTTCGGATTTGTTGTCTAATGGTCCATGAAGAAATTATTAAAAACAATTAGACAACAGTTGGCAACAAATGCACGCTCCATATAACAAATGGAGCTTGAGACCTTGACGCGATTTTAATGAACAAATATGTGACCCTGCCTGTGAAAACCCAGCTAAGGTGATTATTTATCTACATCATCTACATCTGATTCTAAAATCATTTTAAAAACATTACCTGATCTTTAATATAGTATGTAATATAGTAGTTTAATATAGTATGGTCACCTCAAAGATTGAAATTAAATTGAAATCAGTGAGAGCCTAGACAGCACCAGCTCTGGGCCGGAGACGCACCAGACTTTAAAGATCCTAATTTCATCATTAGATTATGATACTTTACCATAGACTTTAAAGACAGGGTTAAAAAATGTGTTTCCTACTATTTACTTGTGAACAATGAACAGTAAACATTGATAAAACCTGGTGAATTTGCTACCACACAACTTGCCGCTGCGCTGTAATAAATCACATCAGAGGTGATTCTCCGAGATTACAGGCCACTTCTGTCTATGACCTCATTACGACATTATGAAGAAAAATAAAAGGCGTTGGAGAGACTCGCCACCTCCGATCTGACAGAGGCAAACACTCTTGCGTGGAGACAGATGAAGCTGCTTCATGAGAAATAGTAAGAAAGATAAATGATTGTACGTGTGCTGAAACACTATAGTTATTCAAATCTGCATGCACACCGCTCCTTTGTCATTTCCCACACACGATTCGTATAAATCTCTTGCCGGGATTCTTATTATAAGACGCGTGTGGTTGAAGTGCTTGCAACTTGAAAGAGGAGTTTTTTAAAACAACAGTCTGCGCTTCAGTCTGATTCATCTATAGCAGAACAAAAGCTCTCGTTTACATCATATATGTGTGTGTACTGTGTAACTTTGTAAAGATAAATGCACACACATGCATGTATGCTTACATGTGTATAAACATTTGTATAAAATTATATATGCATGTGTGCATATTTATATATACATAATTATTATACACAGTTCACACACATGATGTAAACAAAAACTTTTATTCTGCTATAGATTAATCATGATTAACTCATTCACCGCCATTGACGAGTTATCTCGTCAATTATGAGTTAATATTTAACTAATAAATATGCCTTTCCGGACGAATTTCAAAGTGAAAGTGTAATACCGCTTTTATCCACTTGATGGCGCCAAACCGAATTTATCAAAAACGGAAGTTAAAAAGATTTAATGATTGATTTTAAATGCCTTTATGTTTGATAGTCATTCTGAGTCTGATCTGAACATAAATTCCTTTACAAAAACGCAATTTTTAAGCTTTTTGCTCAAAGTGTTGTATTTTTGAAGAAAAATATCCATATTTCAGTGGTTAAATTAAGTGGAAAAAGTAAATATATAATGAAACGTTTTTTCCCCATTTTGTTTGTTTGTTTTTTTGTTTATTGTTTGTTTGAAAGCAGAGGGTGTGTTTTTTAATTTGATATAATTTGTATATTTATATATTTATAGAAGATCATTTTTCCTGCAAGGAATTTTTTGAAACTTTTGTTAAAATCACAAAAATGCAGGTGGGCAACTTTTCTCAAAAAGGCTGGCGGTGAATGAGTTAATCATTATGCATCCCCAGCTAGCTTTCTACACAAATGAGAAGATATGCAGGGTCAGAAGTGACCCTTAAAAACGTAATGTTTTGTATCAAGGTTAAAATTTCATTTGAAAATCATCTGAAAAAAAAAATCTTATACAATATTTTGTAATGTTCTTGACTGGTAAACCTCAGTCAATAATCAATTTTACTACTTCATAATACGAAATGTAACAACGAAAGTGTAGACAAATTTTCCAAACAGACCAGTAAATAACAAATAAAACTAAGTAACCAATGTTTAAGCATTCCTCATATGTATCATTTCTCATCACAATGTGATTCTGACATTAAGTATATGCCTAAAAGAGTGAGCATCACACCTCAGTTTCTGGGATGTTGAACTTCAAATCGACATCGGGATTTCCATTCACTTTCAAGGTAACCTTAGTGATGGCTGCTGTTCCTGGACCCCACACCTTCACATCACCCAGGGTCAATCTGTCAGCCGCAATCAAACCATTTTTGTCAATCTTGCCAGACAGAGATTTCTGAAAACAAACAAACAGGAGATTTTTTTATTACACTAGAATAAACCCAAGCCCAAACTCGTGTCAAATCCAAGGCTGTTTTTCTTTTTGAGCCTAAAGACAGATTAATCCTGTTTTAGGGCCATTAAGGATATAATACTTTTACTGACATTATTTTCATGACAACTAAATCCATTTCCTCTCAGAATTCTCATTATACTATTATTCCTAAAAGTGATTCTCATTAGATTGTCATTACTTTAATGGAGTATTATATATATATAACATTTATTATATCCTAATTATTATACTCTTTTTCATTATAGATATGACATTTGAGATAAAAGAAGCTTGATTGTCATAAAAATGATTTCTTCCAAGTAATGATTTTGTACTTAAATACGACCTCGACTTTGTGACAAGTTTTGTGATATTCACTCTTCTAGTTCTCTCTTGAATAAAATTAACATTTTGTTAAAAACAGAAAAAACATACAAAAGAGAAATGGGCACTATTGGGATTTATGTCACATCTGTTCTCTGACGATTCAAGATTTGACCTGGTTTTACTCATTCCCAGCTCACCAGTGGACCATTTCCCCCCATTCCTTAACTAATCTCACCACATATGACATCAGGCCCACAGTGCAGAGTGCTTTGACCCGGGCCAAACGGCTTTGGGATGCTACAGCATGAAAGCGTTTTGGATCAGGATTTTATAATAAATAGAGAGTGGCCACAGATGTTTGGCTTCAAGTGTGATGGACAATCTTGGATTCCCTGATGCATTTAATGGCAACTGTGCAAGAGTACAATCCAAATAAATCAACACGCTTAGCTCTCTTCAAAGCATGTCACGTACCTCAGATACAGCGAAAGACATCAGGAGGATTTGTCCCTTCTTGACAGTGTCTGTAAGCAGAAAGGACGACAATGATAGTCAACCAAAAATGTTTTGATAATTAAGCACTACAGTTTAACAAATCTATAAACTCACCGATTCCCTCTCCGTCATCCCAAAAGAGAGATCCTTTTGCTGAACCGTTATCATCAAGAGCGACAAGCAGACCCAGAGGGTTCTTACGACTACAAATAAAAACAAAACAGAAAGAGTCAACACTACTGTATGTCAATGGGACCTCCAGGTAGACGCAGAGAACAGGAAAGCATTTTTTTGTGCTTCGTAGGCTGGACAGAATACGAGCCATTTAAAGTAGCTGCTAGAAAATCAATAAACTCAATTGTCACTGATAAAACAGTGCTATAGTATTACCCTGCTTTCCTGGACATGATGCTATTGCGAAATTGTAGTTTTTAGGGCTTGCAGCATGTTACTACCATAGGGATTTTTTTACCATAGAGAAACATAGCATTACTATAATGTATTAATAAGTTAATCATTCAGTGTCATGTAAGAATATTATGGTATAACTAAGAAAATGTACAACTATTATGTAATGAATTTTTTCATTATGCTTTCACTGCACATGACTATGCAGACATAATCTTTCAAAAAACCCACAGCATTTACAAAACCCAAACCCTTTGCCAATGGGCTAAGCAAAATTGACCAAATTTAAAGAGAAAACTAGATTGTTTTCCTGAACCCTTTGGCATTTTTCTTGTTATACTGTTTCAAATGTGTGTCGGAGCCGATGGTGTAGTGGACAGTGCTCCGACATATGGTGCAAACACACTTCCGGTGACCCAAGTTCGAATCCCGACTTGAAGTCCTTTGCTGATCGCATACCCCTCTCTCCACCCTGTACTTTACTGTCATCTTTCAATAACTTACTGTCTATCAATAAAGGCAAAATGGCCCAAAAAAAGCTTATTACTAAAAAAAGGTGAAATGTGTACATTTTAGGAAATGCAATATAATATACTATACATAACTATATTATTATTGTTGTATAAAGACCTTACATAATTAACCACTACACTGCAAAAAAAAAAATGATTTTCAAGAAAAAAATTCTTAGTATTTTTGTCTTGTTTCCAGTAAAAATATCAAAAAATTCTTAAGATGCATTTTCTTGGGGCTGTTTACACTTGGTATTAAGATGTGTTTTCATCGATCGGATCACAAGTGGACGAGAGAGACACATTACGTTTACACCTGGTATTTAAATCCGTCTCTTTTGTCCACTTTCGACCGCTTCTGTGCTGAATACTATGAGGGGGTGGTCTGTTAGACGTTGGGCGAGTCTCTCTGCTGTCATTCAAACCCGAGCGGGAGTAATTATGAGTTTATATGGACGCAAACTAATATAATGTCGGAGTGCACTGCTTGTTTAGCAAGTAAACATGCTGCACAGTGTTTTGTACATGAGTATGTAAGAGCTTTCTTTGAATTTTCAGCGCAATTGATGAAATAGGATCGCGCAACTTTCACACGCTTTCAAAACGAAACTACGGAGATCAGACGCTTAGTTTTATCAATGAAAGGCTAAAAATAGCGCTGTTCACCGAATGTTCACGCCAGAAGTCAAAAAAGACGTAAAACTTGTGTTTAGTACCTCAGATTAGATAAATGGGCGGAGAGAAGGCGGTCGCGTGTGGCTGTTCGAACGCATTCAACCACATGTGCGTTCCGCAACTCCAAAGCGATCCGATCGAAAGTGGTTTCGACCACCTCTGGATGTGGTTGAAAGTGGTCGAAAGTGGATGAGCTCAAAACGTTTTGAACACCGTTTACACCTGACATTAACGTCGTCCACTTGTGATCCGATCGATGAAAACACATGTTAATGCCAAGTGTAAACAGCCTCCTTGATGAGCAAACAACCCAAGAAAATCTAGTCTAGTTGTTAGACCGAAAATATCAACTTTAAGTGATGTTGTTAAGTGATATTTTTCTTAAACAGTAAATTCAACAAAAATTCTAGAAAAATTTGCTCACCCCATTGGCAGATTTCTTTCTTGTTTTATGCACAAAATCACTTAAATGTGCATTTTTTTGGTCTAAAAACTAGACTTATTTTCTTGGGTTGTTTCGCTCATCAAGAAAAAAACATCTTAATTTAAGAATTTTTTATATTTTTTACTGAAAACAGGACAAAAATACTAAGAATTTGAAAATCTTTTTTTGTCAGTGTATGTTTTTATTACCTTAGAATGAGCCATTTTTATCTATAAACCATGGGTACACCTACATGGAAGTCGCCAAATTGCTCTAAAGAGACTGTTTTGATTGTCCTGTGCCAGCTACCGTAGCTTCTCTATGTGTTTTTGAATGGGAGGGGTGAGCTGTCGACTAACTGTGTATTCACACCGCCACCGGCGAGAGCGTCAAAAAAAGCTCTGGCTGCCCTTCCAATGACGCTATAGAAAAAGTGTAGTGGACGCTCTGACGCTCGAATGCATTCTTTGGAACCTTCTCAAGCGGAGGTTTTCACTTTCCGATTGGTTGCCGCAGAACATTTCCGCCTTCCGATTGGGTGCCGAACCATGTCATAGCTCATTACTATAAAGTTAAACTGATTTCAACTCGCCTCAACGCTTACACCATATGTGACGTGCCGCTGCTCACTGGAGCTCGCCGCCGGCTCTCATTGAAAATGAATGACTTCTGACCACTTCAACACTCACGCCGGTGGCGGTGTAAATCCACAGTAAGCCGTCGGTTGTAATTTGTGATATCACCACTAGATGGCACTAAAATCTATACAGTGCACCTTTAAAGTTTTAAAACTAAGTAAATGCCCATCTCGTTTGAAGGATGTTTAGGTATTATTAATATCGAACAGAACAAGTGTAAGATTTATGTTTATGAGATTAAAGTGGTCCTGAACTGCCTTTCAACATATTATGTTCGATTTTTACATAAAAAAACATCGTAGGCACGGCGGATTGTAGATTCAGAATGTTATGATTGGCTAAGAGTTTTGCAAAAACATATGCATATTTGTTTGACAGTATGCATTCTTCATGGACCCTGCTGTGGTTTAGGTCAAAAAAGCATAAATACTAAGTACATATCCAAAGATCTGTAATAAATGATTTTGGCTGCATCCAAATTCAGCCTACTTCCATAATATATAGTAGGTATAAAGAAATAGGCAAGGCAAGTAGTATGTCCAAATTCATAGTATTATAAAAACAGTAGGTGAAAAGTACCCGGATGATCTACTACTTCCGGCAAGATCCCGAAGTGTTTATTCCAAGGACCCTTTACTACCCCGTGTTATGCAATGAAGAAAAAGCGTTTTTTAATTTTAAAATGTCCACAAGCAGTAATGCGGCTCTATTCAAATGCAAATACAGTACATATATTAAACAGCCCTTGTGGTTAAATTAGTTTAACACCATTCCAGTTAATGACTAACAATGTATCACGGGATGTGGCAGATATAGTACATCCGAATTCATTTATACTATCTAGGGTGAAAATATGTGCCATTTTCTCCGGACAGCATTTCGGGTGCGTCTTCCAGATATCGTAATTGTCGACAGCATACGTGGCTTCAATATACCGTGATTTTTTTAAAAATGATTAACGAGAAAGTTTTGAGTTCTGATACTTACAGGATGTTTTTATAGTATAATGTCCTCTTACTGTATATGTCAAAAGGTCAAGAAAATGTTGATTTCTGAATGTATGAGTGCAGAAAATAGTGGGTGGAAGAATGACCTGTGTTTTGTGTTGCTCTCTGGTTTCTGGCATGGTAAAATATATCCTCCTCTAACATGCAGGTTAATTTTGTCTAATGGTGCATCCATATTCAAGAACTGTCCTCGCACCCCAACAGCTTGACCCTGCATGATTAATCACATAAAACAGATAAGACACTCGATATACAATCAACAATGTGCAGCAGGTTAAATTTGTTTGGACGGCAGCTGTATCGCGACAGGTGTTGCTTACAAAATCTTGCTAATAAAGAACTGCACACTTGCTAATAAAATGCTTGCTTGCAAGCAGATAAAATGCTTACCGTGTAGTAATCATACCAGCGGGCGTTTGGCACGTAGCCTTTGACCATAGTAGCACCCTTTACAAAACAAATAAAAAAAACACAAATATCTTTTATTCAACATTTCATACTTTTAATGTGTTTAGTTCTGCTTTTATCCAAAGTGACTTACAAATGATTGAGACGTGGATTTACACCAAAAACATGCGACCCTGCTTGTTTTCTACATAAAATCATCATGCATAACCTTCTGTGAAAAATATAACTCTGATATATTTAATATTGATAAAGTCAGGTCATGTCAAAAGTTTAAATTAATGAGTGAAATCTTTAATGCTCATTAAAGCATCATTAGATTATGAGACTTCAGTCTGGACTTCACAGAAAGGTTCACATCTCCCTTCATATTTAAAAAGTCATATTTAAGCAGAAATTGGAAATCAAACATTTTTGCTTGTTGTATGAATACAGCTTCAATGTTTAAGTTTGCATACCTGGTCCAAAACAGGTGTGATGAGAAGAGCAGGACCCCAAAGGAACTGCCTGTCGATGGCCCACGTGTTTTCATCTGTGTTAAACCTACATTACAAAACATGTACTGAGACCATTATCTATTCAACAACAGAGAAGATGGTTACTTTCTCCTTGACTGTTAGAAAGAGAATAATAGAGAGAGAAAGAGAGATTGTTCAACATGAAGTGAAAACATGTAGAGGTCAAAGTTTCTAAGCAAAATCATTGCACAGTCAGTTCAATAAATCATCCAGACAAACACAAGGTGTGAAAGAAAAGTTATAGCTATAGCAGCAACAAATAAAACAATAGGTTTAGAAATAAGACCAATATTAAGACAGAAAATATTGCCCAACTTCTGATAAGTAATTCCCATGTTGCTTTGGGAGAAAGGTTGTTGAATGGTTGAATGGATTAAAAATAACAAGGTGTTATGCTGAGATATTTTGGGAGAAAGTGTAGGAAGTAACTTGAAACCAAAACCAAAAGTGAAAATTCTGTAATTTATCACCATCATGTCGTTTCTTTTGACAATAACTAAAAGTTAGGTCTGTCAAAAGATTAATATGGATTAATTGCATACAAAATAAAAGTTTGTGTTTGTGTATTTGTGTGTAAATATTATGTATGTATAAATAGACACATACATAAAAAATACATAATAAAATATATGTATATGTAAGCAATAAGGTACGAGAGGCTGTGCTGTATCGTGAATAAGTAACGGCTGAAGGGCGTTGTTAGGCACGACGCGAAGCGGAGTGCCTGCAACCCCTTTAGCCGTTACTTATTCACGATACAGCACTTGCCTCGAGTACCTTATTGCTTTTATAAAACGGTTACTACACAATATTAAAGTAAAAAAATATTAGTGCATTTTTCATGAAGTTAAATCAATAAAAGCATTCCTTCCGCTAGAAAAAATAGTCCCTGACTGCGAACAATAACATGAAAGCTCAAATAAAAACAACAAACTGTTCTCAGACTTTGTCTCATTATATGTTTATGTGTTGCTAAGGGTGTTACTAAGGGCGCAGTGATATTAAATAGAACCGTTGGGTGAAGCGGTCATAGCAGTGTTTTATCGTGAATAAAGCACACCTATTGACCAATCAGAATCAAGGATTGGAACTAACCGTTTTATAAAAATAATATAAATTATATCAAAATCTAAATAAATAAATAAATACACACTGCAAAAAATTATTTTCAAGAAAAAAATCTTGGTATTTTGTCTTGTTTTCAGTAAAAATGTCAAAAGGTTCTTAAATTAAGATGCTTTTTCTTGATGAGCAAAACGACCCAAGAAAATAAGTCTAGTAAAAAATAAGTGATTTTGTGAATAAAACAAGAAAAAAAAATCTGCAAATTGGGTAAGCAATTTTTTTCTTGCATTTTTCTTGAATTTAATGTGTAAAGAAAAATGTTCAAGATTTTTTTGCTTACCCCATTGGCAGATTTTTTTTTTTTTTGCTTGTTTTATGCACAAAATAACTTACATTTGATATTTTTGCTCTAAAAACTAGACTTATTTTCTTGGGTCGTTTTGCTCATCAAGAAAAAGCATCTTAATTTAAGATTTTTTTAGATATTTTTATCTGAATTTTTTTTTGCTGAAAATCACTTTAGACCAAAAATATCAAATTGTGCATAAAACAAGCAAAAAAATCTGCGAATGGGGTAAGCAAAAAAATCTTGAAATTTTTTCTTAAACACTAAATTCAAGAAAATTTTAAGAAAAATTGTTTTTACTGAAAACATGACACAAATACTAAGAATGTTTTTTCTTGAAAATCTTTTTTTTTTGCAGTGTACATGTAAATGTTTCTTAAATAATTACACGGTGCACACACATTTATTATCCAAAAACAAAGTTATATTTTGTATGCGATTAATTGCATTAATCTTTTGACAGCCCTGCTAAAAGAAATCTCTCCACTCTTAAATCCCATTTGAGTTTGCATGACTTTTTGTGACTCAATAACATCAAATCATACGTCGCACCAGGGGCGTAGCCAGTAATGGGCCAGGGCGGCACTGGCCCGCCCACTTAACTCCCTGGCCCGCCCAGGCAAGTTTCATCAAAATACACTTTTAGTTTATTTTTATTATTCAAATGTATTTAAGAAAATATATTAATATAAACCTGATTTATCTTTGACTGGTGTGTGTTTAATTTGCTTTCTAAATAAAATGGAATTGTTGAAGCAAGTTGTAGGAAGCCGCCGGAACGTAATTGGTTGCTTGGTTGCTAGGGGTTCTTCTGACAGGTAGACTCTGTGGGAAGCGGCGGGCTTAGGCAGCCAGCCAGCTAACTTTGCTAACTGCGTTTTTTAGCTAATATTATTAACATTGCCACAATAATGGCTAAAGTTTCTTTAATGTGTTATTTAAAAACGCAAGTGTTGAGGAAGAAGATACGCCACTGCCGAGTCCTACCAGCCCAGTTCTTCAGACTCATTAACCCACAAGAAGGCTAGTCAGGCGCTGGTGGTGCCGATTGCCGCTTACTCCCTGGCGGCAGTTCCAGTGCTCTCTCCCGGTCAGCCTGACACAGGTTTACCCGCCGATCTAACGGCAATTGATAAACCACCCTCACAACCTAATTTGAATGAATCCATGACTCGATTACTCGCCTCAAAAACCTGTGCCTTTTGTTTTTTGAGAAAAAACTCTGTGACTCTTTGGAATATAATGAGATCATTGCTGTTTTCAACATTAAACCCAGACGCTTGCATCTTGTTTTGTAGAATGAAAACAACAAAGGTAGGCCTGTTGTTTAACTCGTTTCCTTATTTTTGCTCCTGAAGTGATCTAATAATGTGTGTTGTGTATAGATGTACGCCTTATAGGTTAACTTACATTGTTTAATTTAAATGAGTTGCTATGAGTTTATTTATTTCAAACCGTGCTCTGCTGAGAGCTTTCATTTTTTCAATTTTCTGTTACGTTTAGCCTACTTTATTTCAGGTGAACTGTTTTTGCACTGCTGATTAGCCTGAATGAGACAGTTTATTGTCTATGCTGATCTGGTTTGTCCAGCCTTTATTGAGCTCTGTGTTGGTTGAACATGTTTAGAAAATTGCAAAGTAAAGATGTCACTGCTTTGCAGTTTGTCTATTCTTTTTTTTCTACTCTAAGGTTTAATTATTATTCAAGTCATTTTATTCTAATATAAACTATAGGCCCACTCACTTTTGCCCCGGCCCGCCCAAAATACAATTTCTGCCTACGCCCCTGCGTCGCACCAGTTTGAAACGACGTAAAACCCCACTTAAAGTCCGTGTTTTTATGCATACGTGAGCATTGTGAAGCATAGTTAATTTTACTCATACATGTGTGCTGACGTTCGACGAAATTGCAATTCCTCTCATGGCCTACATACTCCAGTATGCACATGTGTGTCCTACGTGTAAAAGTCCGCGTGCACTCTTCTGATGACAAAAATTGCATCACACGCATTGTGCGCGGACCCTCGCGTACGTGTAAAACAGGACTACACTTTCAGCTTTCATTTTTAGTAAACAAATCCTTAAAAAAAAGAGGTCTTGTAGATACTCACTCGTGCAGCACGGGTCTGATTACGGTATTTCCATGGACGTGGGCTTCATACATTAGGGTGTACAAGTAGGGTAGGAGGGTGTATCGAATATTTAGTACATTACGGGAGGCCGTTTTGAATGCGTCATCCCATGCCACTGGATCTTGCCTCTGTCAAAGACAAAAAATAACATATCAAACAGATAAAACTGGAACAACATCACATTTCATACATTATGCAGACTGGCACCATGGGATTAAATGGTTCTGGCCAGACCTATATTTCATATTTTTACGATCCAAATCTGAACAGCTGTGTCCCGCTAATTCCAGACATAACTGTACACCGCATTGAACATCTGTGTCTGTGTTGTTCAGAATGTTAATTGTGTGCCAGACAGAGAGACAGTTTGCCCTGTCGTCTGGCCTGTATGCGGCTAGCACTCGCGGTGAGTGTTGTTAACTGTGGTAGGTGAGCTCATTTGTTCACAAAGATAAAGGTGAACCATATCTGATAATTACTTCTCAGATATTCTGCTTTCACAGATCTGACCGCTAATGCGTGCGTGTCAACAGGCATTTTAAATCTAGACATAACACTTCATGTGTGACCCTTGACCACAAAACCAGTCATAAGTCACATGGGTATATTTGCAGCAATAGCCAACAATACATTGTATGGTTCAAAATTATAATTTTATTTACAATTTTATGCCAAAAAGAATTAGGATATTAAGTAAAGATCATGTTCCATCAAGTTAAATATATGTCAAACATTTATTTATCCGACAGAACCAGCTTAATCTCCGCTTAATCTCCTTATCCGTTTATATGTGTGTATATACATATATATCTCCCAAGGGTTTTTCCCTCTTAGGACTTTTTTTTATTTCCTTGGCTAAACAGCCCGGGGTTTTTTTCTCCTGGGGGGGGGGGTTTACCCCGGGGAGGTAGCCTTCTTGGGCTTAACTTAGCTTCCTCTTCTGGACGTTACATTAGTAATACGCTTGCTTATAATGTCGAGTCATAGTCGCAGCAAATTTAACTGCTTATGCTATCGTGTATTATGTTGTGCTATCTGTCGTTTTTCTGTGCTTTTACTGCTTCTATTAATGTAAAGCTGCTTTGAAACAATTAAGTATTGTGAAAAGCGCTATATAAATAAAATTTAATTGAATTGAATTGAATCATTAGATAGATTTTTTTTATTTGGACAAAATAGTTGTATCTCGACCAAATATTCTCTTATACATCAAACCATACATGAATGGAAAGCTTATTTATTCAGATTTCAGGTGGCGTATAAATCTCAGTTAAAAATTTACCCTTATGAACGGTTCCCTTTTGAGGGAACCTGCGCTTCATCGACGCATTGGGAACGCCTCCAGGCGTGAATGCGTCTAAATTTGTATAGCAAATTTAACCAATGGTGGGACGTGACATTACTGGCGGGATGACACAGGAGCCAGAAAGTATAAAAAGCGACCTTAAAATGCCTTTTGTATCTAAAATATAGCCAAAGATGCAGGTATGCAGGAAGTATTGCAGCTGCACATGTTTATAAGAAAAGAGACGCTCACGTTCACAAAATACACGCAAGACACTCCCTTAACATTAAACTCTGATTACGCATGAGATTATGTGAGTATCTGGCAAACGCGAGCGTCTCTTTTATCATAAACCCTTTCTGCAGCAGGCACAAAACATGTGATACACATAGGATTTCTCCATGCGCAGAACAAATATTTTTAAAAAAGGAATTACACACATGACGGGCTACATACATGTTGTGACGAACTTCGCATTGAGCGCCCTCGAAAAAAGAAGTCACTGGCCGCCACTGCTCTAGTGGGTAAATAAATGTCTTCTGATGTGAAATTATACATTTGTGAAGGGTCATTTTGATGACTTTAATGATGGATGGATGTGCTTTATGTACGTTAACCATGTTAGAAGATTCGGTAACATGATGGCCATATTTGGGTGAAGTATTTCTTTAATTCTCTTGTTAATGATTTTGTGTTGAGGATGTTTATGTATCTAGAAAACAGTACAAAAATACTTCATTAGAATATGATATTATTGCAGGATGCTAACTTAAAAATAAAAATAAAAAACAACACCAGGATAATGCTCTGGGTGTTGTGTGTGGTCACAGGGACATTATATTGCAATGCTTTATACAAGCCCACCTTCAATCTCAATTATATTCTATATATTATATTCGGATCTTTAGACAAGCCACATGTACTTGTTAATGTAAGTCTAAGGGATGCTGTCAAACATCTGACATCTTAGAAAAACAATATCACACCTCACCACAACAAGCTGGTTTCATTTATGTGTAATGTTTTCGTTGAAGTCTACAAATGAGCAATAACAGTGATACCTTAGCAAGCACAGCCAAAGAGCGTAAGTCTTTATTATTTCTGACCATTTGACCACGAGTGTGAAGTGTCGCTCTCCTGATGTGTTGAAGAATACTAATATCTCTATGTAAAAGTGTGTGAATGGACCACAGATCTTTCTCTTAGAGCTTAATGCAAAAAAACCCACAAAATTTCCAAATGTACTGGCCTCTGACTCCATTAGCATGCGACTTAACGTGATGGAGAGACACCCGTGTGATTTCAGTGAACTCAAAGACACTGAAAG
This sequence comes from Misgurnus anguillicaudatus, assembly GCF_027580225.2. Taxonomy (NCBI): domain Eukaryota; kingdom Metazoa; phylum Chordata; class Actinopteri; order Cypriniformes; family Cobitidae; genus Misgurnus; species Misgurnus anguillicaudatus. The sequence goes on along the minus strand of NC_073351.2, from coordinate 34,467,518 downwards.
CAACGTCAGAATTATAACCCTGATTAATCTCTCTCTCTCTCTCTCTCTCTCTCTCTCTCTCTCTCTCTCTCTCTCTCTTTCTCTCATTTAGACATCTCTTCTTCTTTCTGGGTGACCTTCTATTTGCCTGCATGGCTGCATTAAAGCTAATGACATCTTGGCATGGTAATTAAAGCACTAAGGATAAACCCGGATGGTTACAGGGGTACATGAGAGCAAAGGACACCCTCTTATTGGATCCAGATTGTCGCAGGTGAATGACTAAGAAAAATCATGCAAACCTGCTGTAAAGTAAGTGTTAATTGAACTTTTGCTTTAATAAAGTCCTACATATAAATTCCCTGTTTGTTGCTAGTGTGCAATGAACACCATAGTTTTAGAATTGAACCCAAAATATATTTTAAAAAATAACTTTTTATTGGGGGGTTAAAGATATTTCATGCATTCTGACACCGTTAAAGAGTTGGATTCCTCATGCTAAACGTAGGCAAAGTGTCAAAAAAGCAATTGGACGTATTTTCAAAGTATTTCTGTGCCGAATGCACTTCATCAGAGTTCGTACAAGTTTTAGAAAGGGTTTTTTTTTTCGAACATGAAAGATTCATACGGGCAATTTTAGTGCAGGAAGTATAGTGGAAGTCCCTATGTGGGCACTTTAACCAGAATAGCGCACACACATAAACCAAGAGCTGACACAAAATCAGCATCACCAATGAAGTGTGTTGTTGTTTGTGAGGGAAATTTAAGCTTGCTCAGCGTTCCAAAGAACCCAGCATTTTGGAAACAATGGATATAGTTTGTTTATCCACGGTAGTAGCGGAGTTGTGCGTGTGTGTTTGTTTAATGCTGGTTTTGTTGAAATGGGGCAGTCCCAACTGGGTCATGAGCCGCAGGCGGTAGGTAAAACTGCATCAAATGTGTGTGTTTCCTTTATCGCGTAAGTGCATATAAAGTAAACTACAGAAACAAGAATCATAAGTTATCCAGAGATGGTGGGATAATGTTTTGTGTGTGTTGCTTGGTCGTGACTCGCTCCGCCCGCTGTTCGTGTTTATTCGGAAAGAATCAGTCTTTTAGAAATCTGATAAAACTCAAAGAATCTTTGGATATTTGAAGGATGTAATACAATAACATTAGATATGCAGGAACACCATTTGTTATGTGAGCTTTAAAGTGCATTGTTTATTAACCTAGGCATCAATAAATGAGACATTACATAAGCAGACACACCTACAATAAGGGTGCGTCTCATTTCTCTATCTTCCCCATTCCCCTTCCTCCTTTAACCTCGGTCTTGTGCGTTCATGTGAGGTGAAGTGGTGTCTCAATTCTCAGTTTGATCAAGGGCTAGGGCCAAGGCGTAGGGAAACGAAGTGTGATAAGGACCACACTTGAAAGAGAGGGGTAAACGTTAACGAAGGAATATCTCAGGAGAGCCGGCATCAAGACGTTTTATTGATGAACGTCGAACTGTCAAGGAGTCGCACAAAAGAAAGTAACGTTATTTTCTGCATTTTAATTGAGATTATATTATGACACTCATGTTTTATGATACTTTTAATAAAATGTTCAAGTGGTTTTAATTGTAATGTTTTTGTTTTTAATCGCTAGTTAAGGCGCTAGCTAGCAGCTAAGTTACGTGTTATTTGTTGAGCTCCGCTCAGGCAATCGATACCACAACCTGAGACAACGGCATCTTCTTTGTTTGTCAAAACTTGTCTGTTTACGTAGCAGCCAGTTAGCGGCCTTGGAAGGTGACGCAAACGGTAATCGAGTGGTGTCTCATTTTTTAGACGAACGATCTGTCTTACCCCTTTCCCCTTTACTTGGTTTCGAGGGGCAAGGGGAAGACGAAGACAAAGAGGAAGGTGTAAGACAGAGAAATGAGATTGGCCCTAACTCTAGATTGTATTTCTATTCATTTTTTTGTAATCATGCATTAGTAAAACAATTATAACCTTTAAATCTATAAGTTAACAATAAAGCTGCTGAAACCCTCATTGAGGGATTTTCCTCTCACCGCATCCACACCACTCACTCACAGGGTTTATTGGATTTTTGCGAGTGGGCCTGGTGTTTGTATAGGCCACAAGTGCCACAGTAAATAGCTCACAGCCCACCTGTCTGCTAAACTCGGATATTAGTCAGCACCCTACGTAGGGCCCCGATCGATCGCTGCTCTGTACGTCAAAACATCAAAGATCACTTTCACACTTTCAGAGTAGCATTCAGAGACACATTTATGTAGATCACTGACGTGATGGCCTGTGGTGTGACCCTCGATTTTCAATGACTATGACTCACTGTCAGTGATGATCAGACTTAACATCATATACATCAATTAAATGTCTGATCCACACTTCCCGATGAACTAACTGATGTCCACTGTCAAAAGGACATACATCTTCTGTGGTTTTCAAAACATTGTTTTTTTATTGCATCAAGCACACATTTTTAAAACCATAATGACAATTTTTTATCTGACCTATACACTCTGGTGCAAATAACACACTATTGGCCAGATTTAGTAACAGCTTGAAACAGTGCAAATCATCATTTTGTCGTTAAATGACTGTTGTGATTTAAAAAAGCGTTTTTTTTGCGACTGATATTATTGCATAATTATGCATTTCTAGGAGTTTACCTAATTTTTTAAAAAATTATTCATGCAACACAATTTACTAATGTAATGTAATATTACTGATATTTGCGCCAATATTTAACACAGAAAAAAGCATTTCTTAAATTATTTTGTGCTTGAACTGGCTGCAATTGTTGCTAATAGAAGATGCATCACAGCAACCCATTCTCACCAAAAAGCGTACAAATGACACGCAGTATGATTATCCTGCAATAGATACGCCAAATTCCGATTTTGCGTGCATATGATACGCCAGTCCTTCCCATTCACTTATATGGCGAATCGTTTCGTGACATTTTATTTGTTGTTTTCTCTTTTGTTTTATGTTTTTTTTGCCATTTTCGCTTGGTTTTTGGGTTATAACAACTTTTTATTATATAAAAATGACATCCTAACCCAAACCCCAACTCTAACCCCAACTCCAAGCGACCATGGCTTAAATATAGATAAAAACATGAAGAAACCTGTGTATTAAATAACCTGCTTAAACAAATGTGAAATCTAACCCTAAACCCAAGCGAAAATGGTTTAAAAAACAGAAAACAAATGAGAAAACAATAAATAAAACGTCACGAAACGATTCGCCATTTAAGTGAATGGGAAGGACTGGCGTATCATATGCACGCAAAAGCGGAATTTGGCGTATCTATTGCACGATAATCACACTGCGTGTCATTTGTACGCATCTTGGTGAGAACGGGTAGATCACAGAGAGCGCGTGGTACAAAGCAGAAGATATGTAACAGTTTATTTGGAATGCCAGAGAAACATTTTATTTAAATATATATTGTTTGCCAAGCTATGCTATTTTTTTATTTGCTGGAGGAAATAAAAAAGGGGTCACTCAGGGACGTCACACAATACCAGGTGTTTCAAAACGTCTCATAAACCTTAATTCTTATCAGTGTCCTATGGCATTGTAGCTGGTATTACACACCTCAAATTTTCCGCTGTGATGTCCGTGGTGCTGAACTCAAGCGCATCAGGTGTTAGTAGATCACCTGCACCTCATCACATCTGCTTTTTGCGCCCCTGAACTAATTTGCGCTGCTTTTAGTAGATTGTGTTGGGCATTATGGAAAACAGCTGTAATATAAATCTCGCAGATTTTACCACTTCCATCTGCGCTTTTTTGGAATTGCGCTCTCTTGCTAATTTACCCCAATTGGTAAATCTGGCCCTAAATATATGCCGATAAAGTTGACTTGCGTGTGTGTTTTCTTACAGGATTTTTTATGCTGTTGTGGTTTCTTGAGTATGGATAGAAAGCTCCCAGCTGCATCCAACGCAAGCACATCTCGTATTCGGCAGGGTTAAAGAAACCACAGATATCAGCACCGGTCTGAAACGCAACAATAAGCAGGAAAGCATATATGGTGAGATTCAATAACAGCAACATAGTCAAAACATATAGTCTTGAAGTGCATTCATTTGTGTGTAATGTACCAAACTACAGTAAGCTAAAAATGAGTTGGATTGGAAATAAAGAAAAAAATTAAAATCAATATCTGCTGCAGAAAAAGACACAGACTTACATAAGACATGCCAAATATGCTGAACTCCATCATTCCTAAAAAACACAGTTGTGCATTTATTAAAATATATAATGTAGACAGGAAACATCACGATTCTCTTTTCCAAAAAAAAAAAAAAAAAAAACAATAGACAGACCACAATTTTATGAATGTCGACATTTGAAGAAAAGGACAAGGACAAACTAAAGTGGAAAACACAATGCTGGGCCGGTCTGTGTTATAGCTAGGATTTGTTTGAGCATGAGTTTTCATGTTTCTACAGTTTGTGGCTAATGTTTACTGGTCCATTTCACATATTTCAATGCCCGCCAGGAAAATAGGATAAAACATTATGTTGGAGTTACATTCAAATCAATAATAGAGATGCGTATCTTACAAACACGGCTGATGATTTTTTTATTTAAAACGTGTACATACCCACGATGGATTTCAAAAGTTGATCCCAGCCAGAGTAGTTGTCTCCAAGCCAATGCCCCGCCCACTGACCGCTGGTTGGGTACGTTGACCGGGTAACTACAATGCCTCTCTTTCCAGTTACATCAAGCACAGCACTAAACACACACACAAATCAAAACAACAATTTATGCAACCAAGAAATGACAATGCAAACTACCGGCCTAGGATAACTTTAGAGGTCTCCAGCCGTACCCTGGGTTAAATGAATACAGAGATTAGTAAAGGGTAACTCACTCATAGGTGGGTTTGGTGTGAGACCAGCCATAGAGGTTGTGGACATCGTAATGTTTGACCGGTGTACCATCGGCAAGGATCTGCTCGCTGTTCATGCAAATAGTTTTATGGTTCAGACCTCTTTCTTTGGACTCCAGCGGTGATGACACATACAAATATAAAGAGAAGTTGAGCAATCTTCATAAGGTTTTTTTCATGCATTTAAGTCCAATTTCTGTTTTTATATCTGCCAACAAATTTTCACAACCAGATATAACCCATAATTTGGTTCTTCAGACACCCCAAAAGCTGAGCTTTTATAATGAATACACGTCAGGGTTGAACTTACGGGGCATGTATGGAGGATTTTCCAAAATGTCTTCCCCGAGACATTTCTCTCCGACGGTGCCATGCACGAAACTGGCTGGTTCATTCATGTCCTTCAGAAAGCACAATGGTTATCATTGCAAAGTAAGAGACATTAAACATATAATTCGCCCATAAACATCACTCACAATCCAAATGCCGTCAAACTTCATGATTTTGTCGTAAAACTCCTTAATCTCATTGTGCCACCACGTCGCCGTTCTGTTCCGGAAGAAATCAGGGAATGCCACGTAAGCCCTGTATAGCTAAAAATAGACACAGAGAGAAAGATGCATATACTGTAGTATTATTAAGAAACAGTGTCATACTGACTACATGCTGAATGGATGATACAGTTGTGTGTCAGCTACATGCTGATTGGCTGATATAACAGTGTGCCATGTCATCATCATCTATTTTGCTTGCAATTAGTCCATTGTATTGATGATTTCTGTATGAATGGAGCTGCACAAGTGAAATAATGTCCGGTTCTTTGATGAAAAGAGATCAAATGTGTAAGGAAGGAGAGAAACAGATTTGTACCTCCACTTGAGTATCCCAGTCTAATGAATCGTCCACAATCACATCGGGTCTGTCAGGCCACACCTAAACACACACACACACACAATTAAAATTTCGTTTAACACAAAAACAGAAAAACAATATCTTCACAGACAGATGGACTGACACCAAATAAATGAATGTTTTGTTTTTCTCTTTATGTTTGCCACACCTTCCCCCACACAATTTCACTGCTTAGTGCTGGAGGCCATTTAATAAAAACATCCTGTTGTACCCCGCGAGTGAATGCTGGGTAATCTTCAGTCTCATTAGCTGCTATAGCCGGGTCCTTAAACACACAAACAAACAATGCATTATCAATCAAAAGTACACAACAGTCCAAATGAGCATTCAAGAATAATGTTACATCAGATTTAAAACACTCATTCATATGGACCCACAGTCCCTTAACTGACCATCTGATGTATGGGCAATAAATAATAGAAAGCACTTTCTCGTTCTGGCAAGCTCTAACCTCATTGGCTGGCTTTATGTAGCACTTTATGAGTCAGATTTTACCTGTCTAATGACAACTGGTTAGAAAACAAAACAGAACATCAATTTCAGCTCATTGATATGTAGAGGGGGAATATCTTTTTTCATAATTTTCCATGTTTAAGTGCTATAATTGGGTCCCCAGTTCTTCTATCAACCTAGAAAATGTATAAAAGATTAACCCAGTAACTTAGTTTTGGTAAACCATTTTCACCATGCATGTGAAAAAATAGGTGATTGAAATTTGGCTCCTCTTGTGATGTCATAAGGGGATAGTACCGCCCCTTAATCCGCACTATCCAACCGCGGCACTGCCATTTAGTGCAGCGATCAGCTCATTTGCATTTAAAAAACAAACAAACCCCAAACAACACATTTTTCCTCACACCTACAAAGTGGCGATTTTAACATGTTATAATAAATTATCTGTACGGGATTTTGAGTTAGAACGTCACATATGTATGGGAACATCAAAGATTTTTTTTACCTTTTAAAAAAAGTCTTGTGAAATGTCCCCTTTAAACACATTATTTGTCAGGTTAGTGTCTTTAAATCTGCATATCCATGAGTAGAAATGAATTTATTTATTAATTAATTTATTAATTTATATGATTTTCTAAGCTATAACCTAAACTTGTCATTAAATGGCACCTATTATGCAAAATTCACTTTTACAAGGTGTTTGGACATACATGTTTGTTGGTAGTGTGTGAACACAACTCCCTACAATAAAAAAATCCACCATCTCCTTTTTAATCCCCATTAAAGTAAACATGCTGTTTTGATTCTCTTGTTAATGTGACATCACACTGATAAAGCCCCGCCCACGGCCACTGACTGGTTCATTTTACCCAAAAGCTATTTTAAATGTAATTGCTAGCACTTATGCGGCTAAATATACTATTGTCTCACACTGTTTTTAAGAAATCAGATCTATTTTTAACCAAAATTGCTCATTGTTTGTTGGTAAGGGAGTGGGGAGCTGCAATTCATTAGCATTTAAATGTAGACAGTGCTTTTTTCCTCCCACCCAAATAGGGGCATTATGGACATCCTATAATAAATGATCTGTGGGGTAATTTGAACTTCACTTTCTGGGCACACGAGAGACTTACATTATATCTTGCAAAAATTGGGAAAATTTGTGTACTTTAATACTATTGATTAAGTAGAAATTCAAGTAATTCAAATTCAATGTATAGGAGTTATTAATAATCAAAAGATGTGTGATGTACCAGAATGAAGATGAAACGCATTCCCTCGGCTCTCATCTTGTCCACTAGAGCAGGAAGTCCCTGGAAGTCGTCTTTGTCCAGCGTAAAATCCATCTGTCTCTCCATATAGTCAATGTCTGCATATTGCACATCCTTTGTGAAATCAGAGTTCCCATGTTACTAACAAAACCTAATGTTTGTATTTCTTCCTAATGGATGCTTTTTACATTTCACTGTATTTTTATTTTATTTATTTTATTAACAAAGAAAATGCAAAATAACAATTTCAAATAGCTGATACTCTACATGAAGGCCCTAATTTACAGCTTTATGTTTTTATATTCATAAAGACAGACAGGCAGACAGACACACACAGAAAGGTGATGTCTTACGTAAGGAATCTGTGCAGCTTTCATTTCATTATAAAGGGACTCAATCTCCCTATCGTTGGCGTAACCATAACGACAAAGCTGAAATCCAAGTGTCCAATAGGCTGGAAGAACTGGGCGACCAATGATCTGTCAGACAACATAAGGGTGAAACATTTCAAATTTTGTGTGAATAAATTTGTCATATCTCATGAACATAAATATTGAAGTGTTACAAGCGAATCTAATAAGCTATACATCTATGTCACAAGCAAGCTTGTTTTGAAGAAATATTTATGTTTTTCATTTGTGCATGCGACTTTATGAATGTTATTACATGTTTGTTTGCGTGTGTGTGCTTGGATCGAGTGTACTGTAGGCAATGAGGCAGTCAAACTCCAGATGCTAAATCTTATCAAGCCAAGAACAACACACACACACACACACACACACACACACACACACACACACATGCATCCACACACGCACACACACCTCAGTGTACTGCTGAACCACAAGTTCTGGAGTCAGTCCCAGCACCATGTAGAAGTCCAAGATACCTCCAATAGTACGATAGGTCAATGCTGGAGTTGGCTGCAAGGTCACATCTAAGACAAAACAAGCCAAATGATACATGATATTGTACTAAAGATGTTTTATTTAAAATACACTGAGTTTCCATGTAGGTTCGTGTTGTAATCACATGTTGGCTGAAAATAATTTACTTTATTTCACAAGAATGTAGCATAAGACGTGTTAAAAGGTTTATTGGTAAAACTGCCCACTTTTACAGTAGGCAGTATAATGCATATTGCTGGCTATGCAGTATGATAGTATAATGTCCCTAAACCCACATACAACCTTTTGAAGACAACATTTAACATTTATGAGACTCACTGTGTTGCCAGAGAACCTTATGATATATGCTTACAAATGATGATATATGAAATTAATCTCTTATATAATGTCTGTTTATTATTTAGCTATTCATACCTAATAAAACCCAATAGGCAGATACTATTGGACATTTGCCGTTTTTTTTGCACTTTATCAGAAATATGACTGCAATCCATCAATCTATATTTTTTTTAGGATCAGTTCGAAAAAAGCTAATCAAAGACATCAAAACAGGCAATTAGTTTTTTTTTTCAAAACTGTTTACCAGTAAAGGAATCAATCTAATATGAAAATCCATTGCATTTATTTACATTTTATCTCTGAGACTCTAAATATAAACAATACATTTCATAAAGAATGACTAAAGCATGTTATGAAGTTATTTTTTTGTTTATAATAAGTCATTATATTTTTAAATCACCAACCAGATTATATATATATATATATATATATATATATATATATATATATATATATATATATATATATATATATATATATATATATGACTTTTTAAATCTTTTATAATGGCCTTAAGCTGCCTTTCCACTATACGCGACATTTGGACACAATTGTCAGAGTTCGCCCCCTAGTGGCAGTCCTAATGAAGTTTCCGTTTAATCGTAACATGGGAGTAAAGCTATCTGGAATAAATAAATTAATGCAAATAAATGACATAATAAACAGCTATGCATATAACAAAGACACATATGGACATATGGAGACAAAATTAAAATAATAACGTAAACATATTAAATTAATAATGTATTAGTTGTCAGTATCAGTAACACTTGAATCCTTAAAAAAAAAACTATTGATTAAAGTTAAACAAAAAGGATTAATTTGTTTTTATTGGAATACACTAAAATACATTACTTCCGGTCAGTGTATCGCATACGGTCTAGTCGCAAAAGTTTCATTTTTTTAACGGATGCAACGTTCAAAATGGATCCGAAAATTAAGGATCAGCAGACGGTCGGCACCTCAAGTAGCCCCTTTGCGGCTTTCCATAGGGAATGAATGACTTCTGGTTTATCGTCTGTGGTTTGTTGTGTGCAGTGGAAAGGCGGCTTTTGAGTCTCTCAGACACCAAAGAGAACATGATGGTTAATGGATCTCTAACACAACACTGTTTCTATCCCACAATGCACTGACATAGTTTATGATGTTGTTTGAGTTTTGGGGTTGCATGCCTGTTAGCCTTGAGGCCATTTATTTGCAAGAAAACTCCTAAAAGTGACTAAAACAAACTTTTAGCAAATATACAATGCATTTAAAATACACAGTCTCTCCTTGCAAAAATGTGTTGCAAAGGAATTCTCTTCACAAAGGCTATTTTGTTGTCTTAAAACAGACATGCTTTTAAATCAGTATCGCCCTAACTTTCTGTGTTAATAGAAAATTGGGAGAAAGCTGCCCTTGTCACGCCATTTCTTGGGTTCTTTAATATTCCCCCGAATGCCCATTTCCGAGTCAGTTGGTGCGAGTTATTTAATGCATCTGCATTCAAATTGAAGGGCCACTACTTTGATGTTGTTCTTTTTAGTGGGAAAGGTTCAAAGCGATTCTCCTGCTAAGATTTCCAGAGCGCTCATTTATTCAACCGCCTGTATGGGTGTGTGTTTATGTAATAATTAATGCGAGGCAGTAGTTGAATGCAGAACACTTTCTCAAAGCAAAACTCTTGTTTAAATCCCTCTGCAGCTTTACCATTATGCGTAAGCAGCTTCTATAAAGACCCAACGGTCTCTCGCACAAAAGCTCAATGACAGACGCTCGTCTCTCGCTCTCATCACGACCTCAAGTCCTGCTGACAACACACTTGCCAGTGAGTGATGTACTTGTTAGTTCCAACACTGAGGATGCTTGAGTTTCAGATGCATAATAAAACAAAATTGAAGGACACATATCACATTGAGTGCATTTACATGCAAAGAATAAGAAGGTATTAATCAAAAATCTGCTTATTATAGAAACATGTGTAGTGGGGTTTACATGTAAATTTTTTCCGTCAAAATGAAAACATTTCCGCGGCAATGCTAAATTCAAATTAAAAGAGGTGGAATCGCGTCTACCGCACCACGTCCACATGTGAAAACATGCGCACATGAAAAAAACTGTGAGAAAGCAACTTAAGGTGTTTACATGCAATACGAAATCGGGGAAAAGAGCAAAAAACTACCTGTGCCGATCGGTTTTTGCTTACGCTGTTTATGGGATTTCCATGATAAAACCGTTTTACGCATTTACATGACCTCACACGTTATACGTTTTATAATCATAATCGGTCTAAAACTGTACATGTAAATGCACTCGTAGAGAATAAAGTAAGGATACATAACATTAACTCTTTCTCTGCCATTGATATTTATATCAATTAAGATAAACATTTTCCTGCCAATGGCGCTTTCCTAACAAGTTTTTATGGTAATCTGTAATTCCGCTATTTTCCACTAGATGGCCAAATAAAAAAATGAATTTTTGTTCTTCGTTCTGAATTTGATCTCTAACAAAATGTCTTTACAAAAATGCAATTATTTCAGATTTTTTGCTCTACGTCCCATATGTGTACGTTTATATATTTATAAAAGAACATTTTCCTGGAAGGCATTTTGTGAAACTTTTGTGAAAATCACAAAAAATATTGGCGGGGAATGAGTTAAAGAAATAATTCACCCAAAGAGGAAAATTAGCCCATATTTTACCCACCCTCAAGCCATCCTAGGTGTACAGAATATGACTTTCTTCTTTAAGTCAAACACAGTCAGAGATATATTAAATAATATCCTGACACTTTTTATTTTATAGTGGCATTGGTGGCAGTGGCATATAATGGCAGCCATTTTTACAACTCCAAGAAGCACATCCATCCATCAAAAACGAATATATACAGCTAAAGCATTAAGTTGAACTTTTCTCAACTTTGTCACATAGCTGAACGCATCATCTTCCTGTCGACAACAGTCATTGATGCTCATAACTCTTAACTACACTGTATACTTTATACTTTTAAGAAGCAAACTTTTTAAAAGCATTACACCCCTGTGCATAGGGGCAAGTAACAGTGTCATGTCCGTGTTATCCTCTGTTTTTGCTTTTGCTGGCATACTGTATAAACCGCAAGTGTGTTTTTTTCATGTGGCACTGCGCAGACTGACGAGAGCGATTTGAAAGCAGATGTCATACACCGATGATTCAACACAGTGCCACATGCAAACGTATGAGGAATGTGGAAGAAGTAACCACTTGAATCCTGTCTGTGAATTAAAGGTTATTGGCATTGAGTACAAAGAGTAAAACGTGCTGATAATGTGTGTATGTACCCATTGCATTGCTGTTGAGCAGAAGGACACCGTGTGCATTTTTGGATTTTTCCAGACTCATGTAGAATGGATGGACTCCATAACTGTTTAACTTTTTCTGAAGAAAGATAAAGACAGAGATTTTAAGCTGGCGATTCACTAACATTCAGTTGTCATCAGTGTTAAACAGACAATTAGGTGTTAATAAAATATTTTAATTTGGCTTAAAGGAATGAACCCTGCAAATCCCCTCCCTCTGTTTTAATTAACCCAATTACATCTCGCTCTCTCTCTCTTTCTCTCTCTCTCTCCATAAAGTAAGTCAGAGAAAAGGTCATTAGCAATTTCAGGATGGACGATGGACGTCTGACAGCCAATAACAGAACGGTTAGTTGGCCACAGTCGAGAGGACGCCCTGTGCCTAAATAAATCATTTTTATCACTCCAGGGAGAAAATACTGAAAATCAAATACATGAAATATAGCCACAGAAAAAAATGAAGAGAATTTCAAGATTATTTTCAGTTTTTTAATATTTGCTATTTATAGGCATGATACATTTTATTTCCTTCTGTCAACTACCGGCAACATTTTTGCCAAATTTCTAATAAAAATAAGGTTTTCATTTGCATTGCAAACCGACCAAAAAGATGCACTGTCTTAAAGGAACACTCCACTTTTTTTGAAAATATGCTCATTCTCCAGATCTTCTAGAGTTAAACGTTTGATTTTTACAGTCTTGGAATCCATTCATCTGATCTCCGGGTCTGGCGCTAGCACTTTTAGCATAGCTTAGCATAATCCATTGAATCTGTTTAGACCATTAGCATCGCACTAAAAATAACCAAAGAGTTTTGATATTTTTCCTATTTAAAACTTGACCATTTTTTTGTTACATTGTGTACTAAGACTGACATAAAATTAAAAGTTGCAATTTTGTAGGCAGATATGGTTAGGACTATACTCTCATTCTGGCGTAATAATGAAGGACTTTGCTGCCGTAACACGGCTGCAGAAGGCACAGTGATATTACGCCAGAATGAGAGTATAGTCCTAACCATATCTGCCTACAAAATTGCAACTTTTAAATTTCCATCGGTCTTAGTATGTGATGTAACTACAGAAGAGTCAAGTTTTAAATGGGAAAAATACCAAAACTCTTTGGCTATTTTTAGTGCAATGCTAATGGTCCAATCAGATTCAATGGATTATGCCAAGCCATGCCAAAAGTGCCAGCGCCAGACCCGAGACCAGCCGAATGGATTACAAAACGGCAAAAATCAAACGTTTAACTCCAGAGGATCTGCAAAATGAACATATTTTCAAAAAAGTGGAATGTCCCTTTAAAATCTTGAATACTGCACAGTTTATATTCAATTTTAAACAACACAATACTAATATTTTCACGTGTATTTTAGGATCAATTCAAAATGTTTTATCATGCTCTCAGTCTTTTACATTGCTGTTGGGTGACTTTATGTCACTCCTGAGGTTTGCTTTTATTGGAATTCAACAGACACTGGACTGAAATTGTTACAATACATCTAGAAATGATGATTAAAGGCAACTGAACTGGTCACTTATTTTTTTCTGTGGCTGTGTATAACGGAAAAGCTGTCAATTGGAAAGCTATCATATGGATTTAAAACTCCTTTCCACCGAGCAGAAATAAGCTCTCAAGCCATGTGACCTACGCATACAGCTGAAGCACCATGCATGATGGGTAATCTGTACAACTGGACATAATGGGATGCGTTACACCTCAGTTCTCGATGTAATGTTTACAATTGACCGGATTTTGACCTCAATAAACCAGCACTATATACTAGGCATGACTTTATCATTACTGCTGTGATTATTGCTTTCTGTTAAAGCGTCCAAACTTCAAACTATGTCGGACTGTAAAACAACACAGGTGATGATGCTCACCCCTGGAGGCTGGTCTTTTGCAAACAGGCCGTAAGTGTGAAAGTTGAGGTCATGTTTGTAGCTCCCATGCTCGGTTTCACCCAAGCCATAGATATAGTTTGAGGGGAGGCGTGTGGAAATCTCAATGAAGAAGTCAGAGAATGTGAACCCTGGCAGGGATGAGTCCCATCTGGAGAAAGAGAGAAAAACCCAGCAAATGTTGTCAGGGGTCATTTAGATCTTTGACAGACAACAGAAAAAGCATCAAATGATTTTTTAAAAGCGCACCATCAGAAAAAATAAACTGTTTAAAGCACAAAGCCCAATTATTATAATTTTTTAAAATTAAATAAATAAACAATGAATAAGAGAAAATATAATAAAATAAGCGACATTTGGGCATATGAATATAAATGTCTCGCATCCATACTGCATTATTGCACCTAAAAGCACACTTGTTTTGTGAATTCAGATATGTACTCACATAGTTTCTCCTGTATCTTTTCTGATCACCTGGATCCCAAATGATGGTTCTTGATTTATTTGGACCCTATAGAGTCTCTTTCCTTCATCTGTCTCTGGGGTGGGTGGTAGCGTGAGGTGTACTGGTACCTCATAACGTTTTTTGTCTGGATCAAAGATCTTCAAGAATAGAGAAATTTACTTTAGTTCATAGTTAAAAATAAACCGAAAGGACTGATTTTTTTTTTTTCAAAACATGTGACCCATAACACAAATTCCACTGGCCACATCTAAGTATATAGTCCATATAACTCTACGTACAGTATAAGCCAGAATTTAAGCTATGTTTTTTGCACAGGGCTACTAAAGGGTTAATGGTGCCACATGGTGATCAACAATAAAAATGACAAATTTTACCTCTGTGCATAAGGAAAAACCACAAAGAATAAAAAATTCATGATAATAATGTGTCATGGCTCTGCAATCAAAAAATGTTGTTATAATGGAAGTCAATGGGGCAAAAATGTCCACAAACAATAAATGAGGGAGAAAAAAATCTGATGCTGCACAAAAACTAAAAATGCATCAAAGACAATCTTTTTACTAATCTTTTACATGCCCAAGACTCAGAAAAAGGTAAAAGAAAATCCAGTCCACAATCACTTTTTATATTGAAAATTGGTCATTTTGTGTGTGTGTTTTTTTTCCCAAATCAGTGACACTACTTATAAACTTGGCAATTAAAGAGTTAAAAAAAAAAAAAAATTGAAACATTTGGTGGTTTTGATCAGTACTGAGGTTGATTAACAGATTTATGCAAAAAATTGGAAAAAAAATCATCTGATACATTTTTACTGCAGTTTAATTTAGTGGCCATTTTTTGGCAACTAACAACACATAAGGGTAGTAAATTTGCCCACGGTATATTGTTGAGTTTTTGAAAAATTTCAAAGCATTTTCTTAAAATATTTGTAAATATAAGATGTCGTCACCAAAAATCATTCCATTTGCTGAAACACAGAGAAAGTTGTGGCCAAATTAAGACAAAAAAAAAAATAATAAAAATGGCCAAAAATGGCCCCAACAACACATAAGGGTTAAGATGTCAAATAAATCTTTGGTGTCCATGTGAAGTTTTAGCTCAAAATACCATTCAGATAATTTATTATAACAGTTTAAAATTGCACTTTGTAGGTGTGAGCAAAAATGTACCGTTTTGGGGTCTGTCCTTTAAAATGCAAATTAGCTGATTTCTGGACTAAATGGCAGTGCCGTGGTGGGATAGTGCAGATTAAGAGGCAAAATGATTATAAAAAGATCCCTTTCTGACATCACAAGGGGACCCAAATTCCAGTTACATATTTTCCATAAGTTACTGGGTTGTTATTTTTCGCGTTTTCCAGGTTGATTGAAGCACGTGGGAGTGGGGACCACATCATACAGCACTTAAACATCTAAAAAGTCAGATTTTCATTACATGTCCACTTTAAAACAAGCAATGCAGTATCTAAATTGCATTAAAGGGGACATACCACGAAAATGTGACTTTTTTCATGTTTAAGTGTTATTATTGGGTCCTCTGTGCTTTTATAAACCTAGAAAATGTGAATAACATCAACCAAGTAAGTATGTAAAAAAATAGGTTTATTGAAATTTGGCTCCCTTTGTGATGTCAGAAGGGGATAATACAGCCCTTTAATCTGCACTATCCAACCACGCCACTGCCATTTAGTGCAGAGATGAACTAATTTCCATGTTAAAGGATAAACCCAAAACAGCACATTTTTTTCTCACACCCACAAAGTGACAATTTTAACCTGCTATAATAAATAAATAATCTATATGGTATTTAAAGATAAAACTTCACATACGTACTCTGGGGAAAGCAACGATTTATTTCACATCTTAAAAAAGTCTTGCAAAATGTTCCCTTGAAGTACAATAGATATCTAATGATACACCCAGATATACATTTGATGTGTCTGTGTGTTTATTTAACAGATAAAACAGGTTTATTAAAGTCTTAATTAAAAACTTTATCTAAATGCTAATCACAAATTTAACCTTAACCTTAAATGTTAATTCTAATATAAATTTTTGTCACAGGTTTGTTTGTATCTTAATCACAAAGAGACACTAAATCCTAACCTTCCACCGCAGGCTATGGCCGCTCAGGTACGTGATTTCTACACGGAGTTTGTTGATGTCTGGAGATTGTGGACGCTGAGGGGGATAATCTGTATTGCGTTCTAGATCTATTGTCCAGCCGCTCGATGTGTCATTAACTTTGCTGGCCTTGTAGCCGTAAGCCGCTGGATAATAACACGAAGGTGCGTTGGGAATAGCTGAAGTCTAAACAGAGAAATTTAAAAACATTTTTTGAGCAAAATGGCATATGATATAATCATTTGTAGGTGAAACATTACAGCACAGAAGTTAAATCCACAGGAAGTCAGTCAATATAGAGGTAGATCAAACGTCTCTTTGAAGACAACATGGTTGAATATTGAATACTATCTCTATCTGACCTTCCAGATGCACCCGCGGGCTTTGCATTTTTCCATACTGGAGTTCTCCTCCGGATAGCAATTGAAGCGCTCTGCGCCGCTGACCCATGTCACTTTGTATTCCTTCCCGACATCCAGTTGTAGATTTCTCAGATGCATCACCTAGATGACCACCAAAACACATCCCAAAGATTTATATCACGACAGCTGGTGTGTTCACATCAGAACCCCAGAGACACTTCAAACGGGTACTTGACAAAAATGACTAACGCCGCTGTGTTTTGCGAAGTCTCGTCTCTTTGTATTCCCCGGTTGTATGCCATAACTCAAAGCAGCTGACGTTAATGTGGCGTGCGTGGTTTAAGAGCAAGGTCCGCACGTCCTGTTGTCATTCTAAGACCTTGAGCGCTGGAAGAATGCATCACCCTTCATCACAGCCTAATGTGAGTTTGTATGTGTGTGCTATTGAGAGTCCTGACAAATTCAATCACGGGGCTTTAAGCATCCCTGGATGCTCATTTGGAATGACAAGGGCCCTCTTGGTACCCCAGAGGAATCTTTCTGCTGTTAAACCCAAGTCAGTTTGTTTTATGGACATGATTTATAAGACTGGCTTAATTACCTGGCTTTTTTAACTTCATTTAAATGTCTTCCTGTATGTGAGATGATATAAAACGCATCAGAAAACTTACAACTATGGCTGTAGCTTGTGAATTGATTGTAGTTTTGATGATAATAAAACCATTTAATGTAAAATGATACATTACGCTAATGTTAATGTGTGAAAAAATGTAAAAAAAATGTGTTGCTTCCTAAATGTTGAAGTTCAATCAGATTGATTGATTTAAAAGGCTGTAACAGTATATCGATATGGATCGATGCATCAATCAAATATCTAATGCGTCAATGCAGCCTGTTCTCACAGGAATTTGTACAGATTTTACAAGTTGGCTAATTCGTATGAATGTCTATGAGGTGAATCGTACAAAAGCACACAATTAGCATAAAAAACAATAACAAAACCCCACCCTAGCCCCGCCCCTAACCTAAATGTCATAGGGGTAAAAGTAAAACGTACAAAATGTATGAATATGGTCGTATGAATTAATTTGAATTAGCCACCTGGTAAAATACCTAGAAATTGCCATGAGATAGCGTTGGCCAATACCACATGTAAAAATATCGATATGAGGTAGCTTTATTTTAACATCTCCACAAGTTCATGTAACATCCGTTTGTGCATTTCCAGCAAAGCATGCATTTTAGTTTACTGACAATACTGTTAGTGAATGCATCAGATTGCACAACAAATGGGTGATAGCATTGATAAGACGGACGCAGAAAACTTTGTGTCAGCTGTCAGACGCTGTCTAAATTGATCAATCTACCCATAAAATGAAACAAATCAAAATCATATCACAAAATTTGTGAAGCATAGACATACATTGTAACGCAGGCTGAACATTTTTGAGACCATATCTTGACAAAAACCCCTATTAAGTATCTTAAAAACAAATGTTGATATGACTTATTTTTTCAGTGTACTTTTTACCTTTATTGCATTGCATTTTGTTTGATGGCATTCTTAACCTATATGTTTGGTTTTGTGAAATCGTCAGAAAAGAATGATATTTTGGTGGTGCGTGATTTTGAGACTAGGTTGGAAATGAAATCTCATTAGAAACCTTTCAGCTGTTTTTAAACAAATACACACACTGCAAAAAAAATGTCTTTTTTACTTAGTATTTTTGTCTTGTTTTTAGTATAAATATCAAAACATTTTTAAATCAAGATGCATTTTCTTAATGAGCATAATTACCTAAGAAAATAAATCTCGTTTTTAGACAAAAGGATACAATTTAAGTGAATTAATTACCAAGCCCCTAAGGTGACCTTGGAGTAAAAAATAAAAAGTTTAGTTTCATGTGCTCACGAAACTCATACGAAGCCTTCATGCGCAGATTTTTTTTAAGTTAGTTTCGCGTGCGCACGTGAAACGTTCGATTTCATGTGAGCATGCAAAACTAAACTTAAAAAAATAACTTTATTTAATTTTTGCTCCATATCCCCTTAGAGGATCCAAAAAGTGCGTACAAAATTACTTAAATGTAATATTTTTGTCTTAAAAACTAGACCTATTTTTGATCATCGAGAAAAGGCATCTTGATTTAAGAATTTTTGATATTTGTACATAAAAATACTAAGTAAGAAAGTCATTTTTTTGCAGTGCAAAGTGCAGTGATATTGTATGTATTGCGATGAACGCTGTTGGTGTATTCTGAAATGATTACCTGTTTGTTCTGATCATAATGAATCTGGGACTCAGTCAGAGGAGTAGAGACGTCTCCTTCTATCACAAACACAGCAGTAGGAGACTCAATGATGCCCATGACGGTGATGTTTTCAAACTTCAGGTTGTTTGGATCCGTGTAGCCGTTATGGGCGACGTGCATTGACAAAACATCCTGAAACATCATAACGATAAAGATTTTTGTGAATTAGAATTGCTTGTAATATTTACAATAAGGTTTTTTTTAACATTATTAAAACTATGATGTACTATTATGTTAGTTTTGATAGTTTTGTTAGTTAAAGTTAACTTATACATTTACTACAACCTTATTGTAAATGTAAGTAACCTTAATGTAAGCAATTTAAACAATGCTTTGAAATATAATCTAAGCATGCGATTTATGGTCACCTAAAAATAAAGAAATATGGGATTAAGTTGACATACATCTACCACAGAAAACTGGTAGCGAATGTGTGAGCCAGATACACTATCTAAAAAGAAAAAAAAGAGAGAAGTTTCATTAGACAAAATGATATTTCTATGATCATGCATATGTTGTTTTTGTTAGTGGTCAGTGGATAAGATGCAGGATTTGTGGCTGAAATGTTCCATGTTAAATTGATGTTTAATGAATTCACCCTCAAGTTTAGTGTCTGCTAGAGCAAAAAAGCACAAGTTTTAATCAATGGCTCTAAAAATACCTCGCGATTCTCCGTCATCCCAAAATAGTTCTCCTGATGCTTGGCTGTTGTCATCGAGTGCAACGATCAGCCCCATGGGATGACGACGGCTGAGGGAACACACACACACTTTCATTACACAAACTTTTTAACTAAAGCACTGGAAAAACAAAAGCTGAATCTTTGTCATGAGAGATATCATGTCTCAGACATTAACAGTACAGCAAATCTAGATGAATTCTAAATGACTTAATACTCTTGAATATGTGATTTGTGTGTGTTATTGCTACTTTAAATGCAAGAATACCCTAAAAGATATACTGTAGAGATACAGTAGATTTCCATTTCTGAAGTTGAGGAGTAATTTATTCACTAAGTAAAGCAAAACAATACAAAATTAACTTTTACTGAGCACATAGAGAAATGTAAAAAAATTGCTTAAATGAAACGTTGCCATGTTTTTCCTAATGTGAAAAACTGTGACTTTGTGCATATAAATGGCATATCAATGAGATGGAGATACAACAGAGAATTGTACAGAAAAAAATAACACAAATACAAGTGGGTGGGGCTAAATAACTGTCTGTCAGCAGATTGGCTGGCATTACTGTGACATGTATTTCCAGCATGATTTCACAAGAATTTGTACACATTTTATGAGTTGGCTAACTAGTATGAAGTTGTACGAATTAACTTTTTTTGAAAATATACTCATTTTTTAGCTGTCCTAGAGTTAAAAAATTAATTTTTACCGTTTTGGAATCCATTCAGCTGATCTCCGAGTCTGACGTTATCACTTTTAGCAAAGCTTAGCATAATCCATTGAATCTGATTAGACCATTAGCATCGCGTTAAAAAATAACCAAAGAGTTTGGATATTGAACAACCGCATAATATTAACCTCTTAAACCCTGAGGACCCAGTCCCGGGTACAAAATTTCGTATTTTGACTCAAATAAAATATTCTTTTAATCTTTAATGGTCCATCATGGACCCCAGTAACACATATGAGATACTGTTTGAAAGCTTAGACTCTCTACTTTCTCCAGATATGCATCACTTTGAGAAATCTTTTACTGTAAGAAAGTTATTTACACTTAATTTACACTATCACCCCCCCCCATAATTTTTTATATGATTTAATATTCACATATTTCATATTTTTCAAGTATGACAAACATGGGCAAGTCTTATATCAACTGAAAGCTCTCATTCTCAGGAATAAGGCTACAGCGTTATTTTTGTACTATTATCAACACATATCCAACAATAGTTTAATTAATAATAAGGTAAAAAATAGTATTTTTTAAACATATGGGAAAATTGATTGTGGACTTCCTCATATAGCACATATAGCCACAAATGATACACCATCTTTTCTCTTAGGTCCTACTCTAAAAAATGAGTCCATTCACAGCATTTTCTTAGGTTGTGTGCATGAATAATCCCTTGTTATTTATTATATGTGCTAAACAAAAAATTAATATTTATATGAAAAATGTATTTTCGGACACTTCAGTAAAATGAAAATAACTTTTGAATGCGACATGCTAAAGAGATCATTCTTTTTTTGGGTGTTTACTGTCTGCTGCTGGTAACAACCAGAACTGTCTGCAGTCTGCTAGAGCACACAGAACCAGAGTTATACACTATCAGAGGCAGTATTTACAACATATTAAAAGAAAATTTGGTGTTTCCTCATATGAAAAACAACATAAATAACACTATTTGTCACAAACAGCAGCTTTTTATGTAACTTCAAAGGGTTTTCTTTAAAATGATATAAAGCAATTGCATTTATTCCACTGTATGTGGTTATGGTAGCACTTCAAATGTTTTTTGGCAGAAATTTAACTCCATAAGCGTATTATTCCTCCCATCAGTTGGAGTAAAATAACTTTTGCATAGATTATGATAGAGAAAAAAATCTTTTTTCCTCTATAAGCTGGCAATTGCTGGAATCAAACAAAACTGTCTGCAGGGAGCTGAGGCACTCAGGGCCAGAGTTATACACTTTTAAATAAAAACTTTAGAAAAAAAACATCAAAAAGCGCCTATTTATTTTTGTGTTTATTAGAGGACTGACATCACATACAACCATGTTTAGCACTTTCAACAGTGTTTTATGTAATTTCAAAGGGTTTCCTGTAAAATGATACCAAACATTTGTATGTAAACCTCTGCATGTGGGTATGGGAAGCTTTTGAAATTGGGTAGGCCAAATCCAGGCGAAAATCCCCAAAATAGCTTCAGGGTGGAAGAAGCGCCCGAAAATAGTCCCCTTGGTTCCTTTAATAGCAGGGGACTATTTTCGGGCGATGTGTAATATCATTGCGCCTGCTGCAGCCATGGTACGGCAGAAAAGCCCTTGATTATTACGCTGAAATGAGAGTATAGTTCCTAGTCATATTGGTCTAGAAAATCCCAACTTTTACTTTTCTGTCAATCTTAGTACACAATGAAACTAAAGAAAAGTCAAGTTTTAAATAGGGGTATTTAGTTATTTTTAGCGCGATGCTAATGGTCAACAGATTATGCTAAGCTATGCTAAAAGTGGTACCGGAGATCTCTGGGAGTCTCTGGGAGCTGGAAAATGAGCCTATTTTCAAAAAAGTGGAGTTTCCCTTTAAATGTGCAAAATTATAAGATTTTCATGAAAGAAAAAAAAAACATAATGAAACTCCACTCCTTACCCCGCCCCTAAACCCAACGTTTGGTCGATGTACGAATGTGGTCGTATGAATTAAAACAAATCAGCCACCACATAAAAAAATACAAATTGGCATGATATAGCATTGGTATTTCTACTTACCTGTATGTGGTTGTAACGTCTGGTCGTTGCACAGGTAAAATGGCTCCACCTCTCAGGTGTAAACCGAGCTTATCAGCAGGAAGGTTCATGTCAATCTGCTCTTTACGGTGTGGGATCTTTTCTTCCTAAAAAGCAAGTCAAACTCTTTATAGCAAACACAGATTTTCCAGCGTTCTTTAAAACTCAACCATAGTATTACAATAATTTTTGCTATTATTTTCAATTATAGTCAACAAAACCCTTACAAATATTACCCTGCTCAACAAATTCTCCCTAAAAATAAAAGAGTTAAAGCAAATTACAGATAGATTGCGGAAATACTTTTTAATGTAACTACAGTAACTATAGTATCTTTGCAAAAAGGTTTAAAAAGGTATTATTGTAAGGAAGACTACACAAAGCAAGTCTTTAATTTGCATCACACTGCGTACTTTACCACTCTCTCTCTCTCTCTCTCTCTCTCTCTCTCACACACACACACACACACACACACGATATCTCGCCCCTTTGTGTGAACAGGTCAGTGCAGATATGGTGAGGGATTAAGGGACTCTAGGCTCTATCCATAAGTAATTCCAGATCCAATCAGGTGTCCTTCCTCCATCAAACTCCATGTGGGATCATTCAAGGCCTGCTCGGCCAATTACAGCTACTTTAATTGACTGACATGCACAATGCATGGACCACAGGGGAGCCACTGCAACAAGGGTCTGATCATATCACAGATCACTTAATCTGACTCTTAAAGTACTGATCAGACTCTAGAGAGGCTTAGACAAAAACCACCTCCATGTCAAGATTCGACTAAATAGTAATGCATTGCATTCAATTCCCCAACGCAGCTGACTGCATTGATCTCAAAAACCTGATAACTGTTTGGGGTTAAGTTTCTAACAGTGACAAAATGACTGTTTATTATCCTTGGCTTGCTGTTGTTTACCGTGTCCAAATAATTAAATCAACTGCATGCAACCGCAACAGAGCGGTTCAGAGAAATAGGTGCCAATGTGTGGTCTTACCGTTTCAAAATCATACCAGATGGCATCGGGGATGTAAGCGCTCACTGTGGTAACACCCTGAAATGATTGAAAGAAGAGGGGAAATAGGCTTTGTTAAAGATGTAAATGCGTATCAGTGCTATCTTTGAACATTGTAAGAAGTAATGACTGACATTATTCTGATGAATTACTAATGAGTATAATTCATTAAACTAATGGGCAGCCCATCACGGGTGCTGATACTGGGGCCAATTTTTCAAGCTTACAGTAGAAGAGAGAGAGAGAGAGAAAGAGAGAGAGAGAGAGAAAGAGAGACCTTGAGGAAGATTGTATAGAGATAAAAATTAAAGACACTAACAGGAAGAGAAACATCAAACCATTGAAAAGATGATTCATTCTTTGCCTGAGGGAAGAATATCTGTACACATCAGATGATGTCACTCAAATATGATATTCATATCAACCTAAAAAAGCAGTCGGTACCAGACAGCAGTGACTTACCAAAAGCATTTATATATGTTTTTAAGAGCTGATCGGTTTTGCCACGTGTCCCGTTTAATGACTGTCATTTTGAATGGCACATTCATGCATCAGCGGCATTGAGCGACTGCCAAGTGATTTAGAAATTTTTGGTTTTCTTATAGTTAAAAGCAGTTTCCCCCGCGCAACAATGGTTTCCTTCTTTTTTAAAGTACACTATTGAATATTTAATGTATTTTTATCTTTTGTGAGATAAAAACTGGATTTCTCCTGCATCGTGACACTATATATATATTTTTTTTTTGCAAAGAACTTGTTTTACCTTACGTTCTTTCCAGAAGGTCCAGTAATTATCCCAATCTTTCATGCGAGTGACGCATATGGATTTTCCCGGTGATTGAAGGCTTTACATCACACGGAGCTCTCTAAAGATTTGAACAGCCCTTCTGTTGACGTACACGCATCAATATTCTCCAAACCGGCTTTTTTGTGTTCCCATGGGAAACGCTTTGAACACCGAGAGCTTTTCTCAGTCATAGTCGTGATGAAATGCAAGAAGCCATATTAGACCGTTCAAACAATTCATCACCCATTTTCACATGACCGCAATCTATATTCAGTTTTAATTTCTTCATAATGAGGTCAATGATCTCATTAGAAAGTGAGAGAACAGAGATGAAAACCAGTGGAAAAAGTCCCATTTTTCTCTCATTCGTCCCATATGAGGTCATCTTTATTGGCGTGCGGCATGCAGAAAGCTCTGTGACTGTACAGTAGCTCAATTTTGCTGACAACCCAACGGTTATGGGTTTGATCTCAGGGAACATAAATACTGATAAAAATATATATGGAGCTTGAAGTCAGCTTGGATAATAATGTCTGCAAAATGCATAAATGTGTGTTGTGTACTTACAGGGTCCAGCACAGGTGTGATGAGCAGGTGGGCTCCCCACATGAACTGCCGGTCCACTTTCCATGTTGCATTGTCAGAGAAGAATCTACACAACAGGCAGCGTGATGTTTATTATAAAACACTTTCATTCCAGGATGCTGTAGCATACATTATCTATTTTAGATGATAAAATACATGCAAAACAAATGTTCACAGCTGCTATGTGGATCAACGGTCACATGGACCTACAATGAACCACATTAATCAGGTCAACCATTAATTTACATTAAACTTATTTATGTACGCTCCAAAAGTTTTAGTGTGAAAGAATTTCTACAAAAGAGTCTTTTAGCAACTGTTTTAAACATTACACACAGCAAAAAAAAAATTTCAAGAAACAATTTTCTTAGTATTTTTGTCTTGTTTTCAGTAAAAATATCTAAAATTATTAAATTAAGATGCTTTTTCTTGATGAGCAAGGCGACCCAAGAAAGTGAGTCTAGTTTTTAGACCAAAAATATCAAATTTAAGTGATTTTATGCATAAAAAAGCAATGAAAAAAAATCTGCCAATGGGGTAAGCAAAAAAACGTGAATATTTTCTTAAACACTACATTCAAGAAAAAATCAAGAAAACTTTGCTTACCTTATTGGCAGATTTTTTGAAAATTTTTTAGATATTTTTACTGAAAACAAAACAAAAATACCAATATTTTTTCCTTGAAATTTTTTTTTTGCAAGTGCAAGGTTAGTTTTGCCAAAAATGAAAGTTACCCCATGATTTACTCACCCTAAAGCCACATGATTGTATTTGTCCATCCTTTTTATACGAAAACATATTCAGATATTTTTGAAAGTGTCATAGCTCTTTATAATATATGAATATGGGGTCCGCTCCTTCAAGTCCAAAGAATGTACATCCATCCTTCGCAAAAGTAATCCACATGGATAAATAAAGGCCTTTTAAGGGCCTAATCGATGCAATTTTGTAAGAGAAATATACTTATTTAAAACTTTACCAACAAAAATAACTAGCTTTCGATAACGCTGCCATCTTAGACTCTTCCGGGCGGAGGCAAGGAGCAAAACAATGCTCATCATACGTCATTACGAAATGTGCAACATGATCTCACTGAGAGTTGTGTTACAGTCATGCAAAATTTTATCCATTTATTCATGTCCATGGCATGAAATTCAGCTTTTTATGTGCCTTGAGCACAAATGTTTTTTTTTTTTTTCATGACCCTCGCACAAATTTCTATAAATAGTTTCTCATGTCTGTTGCACAACTTCTTATTAGTGTCATTTTATGTATTGTTTTCTCATTTATTTTCCTATTTTTAAATCATTGTCGCTTGGGGTTAGATTTGGGGTTAGGAGGTCTAAAAATGTAACAGAAAGTGATTTTAACCCCAAGTGACAATGGTAAGAAAATAAGAAAAACAATGAGAAAACAATACATAAAATGACACGAAAAAGAAAGTCGTGCAATGCACACGAAAAACTATAGAAAGAGTTTCACGAAATAAACATTTTAAAAAGCTGAATTTTGTGCCATGGACAGGAATAAATGAATCCATTTTTGCTGACAATAAAACGACTTTCCGTGAGATCAGTCTGGAAAGTGCGTACACTATGCTGATACTCTCTCCTGAATATGAAGGAGTCTAAGATAGCGGCGTTTTCGGAAGTTGGTTATTTTTGTATGTAACTGGGGTGGCTTCAGGGTGAGTAAATCATGGTGTTATTTTCATTATTGACCAAACTATCCCTTTAAAGACTTGGTAACACTTAACATTAAGGTTGTATTTGTCAACATTATTTAATGCATTTGCTAACTTGAACTAACAAGCCAGTGTTTGGTTACTTTATTTTGTGCCCAAACACAGGTTTGGAAGAACTTGAGGTTGGGTAAATTATTTAACACTGGTCATGTTTGGGTGAACTATCCCTTTAATGTAAGTTAAAGCAAATACAGTTGTTAATTCATTATGCATTATGTTAACAAATACAAACTTATTGTGAAGTGTTTTAAAATGATCTCATATAGCAAGTCCATGAGACCAGCACAGGCTGTTTGTTAATGCTGAAATCATCGTGTAACACAAGCAATGCTGTTTGCCTAGACTCACTCGTGCATCACAGGACGGACTACGGTTGCTCCGTTAACATGGGCGTTGTAGAAGAGCGTGTAGAGATAGGGCAGGAGGGAATATCGGATGTTCAGGTAATGCTTGGAGGTGTTCACCAAGAGGGAGTCATCACCGTACCATGCAGGATCCTGGGGTTGGTAGAGGCATAGGATCATAAAAATCAGGGATGGAGAAATAAGAAGGGGAGTACTGGAGAGAAATGGAGAGTGAGAAATGGATTTCACTGTGTGGATACTGATAATATGTTCATCATGGCAAAGACCCATCGGTCGCGCAGACAGCCGTGGAATGATTACTTGCCGACTAAAAGGTCAAATCTTATTCATCTAATTTCACCAAGAATATCATTTTCCATTCATCCTCATTTGCCCCCTCCAACTCTCGCTCCGGAGGTCTGATTGCTTCTCTCACGCCAATCTCACAATAATGATTAGGGAAATAAATCTTCTACAAATAGCATTTAAAGTGAGAGGACACGTTTATAATTCTAAGCGTTGCCGTAGGTCCAGAATCGTGAAGTGCGAATTTTGGAAAAGGAAGACGTTTTGCAGGTTAAATGTTTATGGATATTTAAAGGGCAAGGCGTACTTCGTAATTTTGTGCGTTGTGATTGCGACTGAAAGGGTAAAACGCGCCGACTTGCATCCAGCGTCTGCACAGTTCTTCAGGAGAGTCGTCGAAGAATCCACAGATATCGGCACCAATCTGCAAAAGAATTGTCATTATTAAAATTATTACACAAAACTAAAAATAAGATATTGCAATGTCTCAGTTGGCTCTCATAGACATCAATTATTATTTGGGGATGTTTGCTCTTTGTAATCTCTCTAAAATTCTCAATATGAACTCTAATATTTAATCAAATTCTTCAAATAATACAGTATGTCGACAACTGTCTTGTTTGTATTTATTTAAAATCTAGTAAATTTTAAGGGAATATATTACAAAGTACAGCATGATGAAAAATTTAATTTGATACATTATGTAATGCAACCCCACACGATTTTGGAGACGGCAATAGACGGAGATGTTTACATTGACCGTTCCATGATAAATTCATTGAATGTGACTGTTGAGTCGGTCAGTCAATGTTAATTCAATTCAAACTGGAACACCGCTCCAAAGCGGCCATTCAATTTCTCATTGCATTTCACAGAAACTCAATCAGATCTAAAGTTATTCCCCTTGCTGTCCCTAAAACCTTTCTGTGTCTCTCAGTGGGGCTGTTGTGTTTTTAAAAAGACTTGTGGCTTCAATCAATAGCCCAAGTTGGAAAAGATGTCTGTTTGGATATATTTGATGTCGTAAACGGAGGCAAATTGCTTACATAAGGGATTCCAAAGAGGTTAAACTCCAGCATGCCAGGAATGGCCCACTTAATGTCATTCCAGTTGGCGGCATTGTCTCCCAGCCAGTGCCCTGCGTATTTGCCCACCCCAGGGAAGGAGGAACGGGTGAAGACCATGGAGCGGTTTTTCCCAAATACTTTTCTTGTTGCCCTGGAAGCAAAATGGCAACATGGAGTTAACAAGAGTGTTGGCACAGCAACAGAAGAGCAGCAAACACTGTGCCAACACGGAGAGGACTCAGAAATCTATAGAGGCATAAAAACACAGTCAGGAGTTATGTGGGAGTTACGAATACGAGCAGAAAAAGAGAGGGGGTGGCACAAAAAAGAAAAAAAGTGAAACAAATCAATGAACTTGAAATTAGAAGAAGACTTCCTGGTGAAAATAAAGGATGAAGACAATAAGATGATACAGCTCAATTGCTCTTGACCCCCTTTGAGGAAGCTATCGTGTCATTCGGCACTTGCCGAACGCTACCGAAGCAGTGAATCACGAGCTGTTTGACTCACCACTGCTGTGAGTTTGACTCAGAACTGTCATGTGTTCCTGTATTACATTCATCAAACTCATTGTCAGAACAACACAATTCAAAACTTTTTATTAAGTAACTTGTTCCTTTAAAGGGATAGTTCGGCCAAAAATGATACCAAACCCATGATCCACCCACCCCGAAGCCGTCCGAGATGCACACGTCCATCATTTCTCAGACCATGACATTTTCAGTTATTTTAGAAATTGTTTTAGATCTTTAAGTTAATCAAATAGGAAGTTATGGGGTCCACGACCTTCAAGTCCAAAAACCAGCATCCATCCCTCACAAAACAAATCCAAACGGCTCCACGATGACAAACAAAGTCCTTCTGAGGGTAATCGGCGCAGTTTCGTTGTAGAAATATCCACATTTAAAACTTTATAAACCAAAATAACTTGCATCCGGTAATGCCACCATCTTAATCGCGTCCGGATTCAAGATCAGACTTTACGCAGCGTACAGAGGTTACTCTGCTGCTGCTTTCCCTGCTGAAAAAAACAGCATCAAACCAGCATGGACCAGCATGGGAATTATGCTGGTCTATATATGCTGGTTTAGCTGGTGGTCACCAGCATACCAGCACCAAAACACAACATATGCTGGTATGACCAGCATGGGATGCTGGTGCTAATGCTGGTTTAGCTGGTGCTAATGCTGGTTTAGCTGGTGCTGGTTTAGCTGCTGTTCACTAACAAACCAGCACCAAAACACAACATATCCTGGTCTTGCTGGTTTTTTTCAGCAGGGTTGTGCCCCCTCCCTCCGAATTTGTCATACATCACTAAAAAAAGTGCGTACACTACGCTAATACTCTCTCCTGAATACAGGGGAGTCTAAAATGGCGGCGCTACCGAAAGGTAGTTATTTTGGTTTATAAAGTTTTAAATATGGATATTTCTACAACAACACCGCGCGGATTACCCTCAGAAGACCTTTACTTATCATCACGGATCCGTTTGGATTTATTTTGTGAAGGATGAATGCACATTTTTTTTGACTTGAAGGTCGTGGACCTCGTAACTTCACATTTAATTAACTGAAAGATCAAAAATATTTTCTAAAATAACTGAAAATGTGTTTGTCTGAAAAACGATGGACATATGACAGTTTGGGGGTGAGTAAATCATGGGTTTAATATCATTTTTGGCCGAACTATCCCTTTAAGTGGACATATCCTGGTAACCCAGCAAGCAATAGCTGTCATTTCACTGTATTGGTTAATTTATAATCCGGCTATGAGTAACCCACTTCTAGCCAAAATAAACTTACATTTGTTTACATGTTTTTGTTAAAATAACTTGAGATATATTCAATCATGTAAGACAAGTCAACAGTGATTATAAGATGTATGGTTTTATTTATTTATTTTATTTATTTATTTTCGAACTATATGGTTAGATGTTTAAAGTAGGCGGAGCCTGCCATTGCCATCTTTCACATGTGGATAACCGAAAATAAGCGAAGAGTTGGGACATGGATGGCGGAGGTGTCATGGACATAAATAAATTGATCAAATTTTGCGTGACAATAGCACGACTTTCCGTGAAATCAGTCTGAGCCAATCATAACAGAGAAGATATAAAGGTACAGTAGCAAAAATAAATCCCTTACATTTCTGTGGCTAGGACCATGGAGTATCCGTAAAGACTGTGGACATCATAGTGGTTTCCCCATGTTTGTTTAGCATCCATACACAAGGTCTTACTGTACATGAGGTCATCAAGGATACCTTTGGAGTTAGAAAGAGGATCAGCTATTAGCCGATTCCATCTGCCATTAATAAATCTAGTTGTCTAGCTGTATTTGAGACTCACGTGGGGTGAAAGGAGGGTAGTTGAGGTTGTTATCTTTGCAGCCTTCGATGGATCCCTTCACAAAACTGGAAATCTCATTCATGTCCTAATAAAATAACAAGAAGTTAAGCTCCCTAATGGACAAGCAGCTAATTCCATTAAGAATACAATGACACCGTCTATGGAGATTTTAAAAGCAATGAAGTAGCATTGATAAAAAAAAATGCATGCCAGGATTTGATTTAATCTAACTGGAATTGATTGGATTGTGAGTAGTGGGCACTGGGGCTGGACTTTGAGTTTGTAGTGGATTGTGGAGGATTTACTCTCCTCCTGAAACACACTCAGCTTTGTGACCAGGATGTAAATGTTAAAAAAATAGCTTCACCCTGAGAGCATCTCTGTGAATCGTAAACACATTACCGCATTATCTATTGACAAAATCTATCGACAATAGTAGCTTAAATGGAAAAAGAAAGTTGTTTCAGAGGCAGAGCAAATTAGTTTTATCTTAATGGGAAACTAAGGTTTTTTTGTTGGAATAGCATGCACTGGTAAATCTGGATCAATAAGACCAGGAACTGGATTAAGGATAAATAGCATCAATTCACATATCATGTTGAGAACGTATACAACAGGTAAAAACTAACACTAAACACTTAAAAGTCTACACGGTGACACATAAGGTACTGATATGGGGAAGAATCATTTTCAGGACCTTTACTGACCTTTCCTTCATGTCATGTAAATAATGAGGTTCAATATTAGGTTATTACTGTAGGTGAGGTCTGCAAGTTACTTACAATCCAGAGAGCGTCATGCTTGACTTCTTTATAGAACCGGTCAATTTCATCAACCCACCAATCGACGCAAGCTGGGTTAGTGTAGTCAGGAAACAGCGTTTCACCTGGCCACACCTCACAAAAAAGAGAAATGAGGCGAAGAGGGGAGAGGATAGAAGAGAATGTCATAACAAAGAATAGTTTACATCTGGAAAATACATTTCCTTTGATTTTAGTCACTTAAAAGCATGTTTTTCTTTTATCTCTATGTCTTTTTTATCTTATGCTCTCTTCTAGTTTGACCCAGAGTTGCATGTAAGCTTGATATTAAACGTTAATGCAAAATCAATGAAAACATTGACCTGAAATAAAGCCATAAAAAAGCAATTAGCATCCGGCCGGGTCTAATCGGCTACAAAATCATGACTAGCGATGCTATTGCCACGTGATATGTGTTTTATTGCCCTGCCGAGTGACATAATCTCATAAACTCAAGGTTACAGATGGTAACATAATGGTGACGATCGATCACATGGATGGGTTTCATGCGTTTAGAAAGCACTTGACAAACTTCATGTCAACTTATTCAATGTGCTTTATTCTAATGAACTTATAAATTCAACATAAATGGATGTGTTTATGTCCTTCCCTATCATCACGTTCAATTCAACCGAGACCACAAACTCATAAATTTGGTAAGATATTATTTTTTTATGATCCAGTAGTATTGTTAATGCAATCAGATTCTTTTAGGGTAGTAGTTAGTCTTTTGCTTAAAGCAGAATTGAACCCTAGACTTTTTAACCTGTTATCACAGGTAATTATTTGTCCATTTTGCATTTTACATGAGAAATACAGAAATTTGCAAGATTTTGATTATTAGATTGATAGTGTGTTAAAGCGGAATTTTCGTAATGGTCTTTGATGGACTCAATTAACCAGAATGCACTGCGCGAAACTGAGTCATTAGCTCCACCCACTTACCAATGCAGCCTTCAGGTTTGTTCGACTTCATGCGGTGCCGCAAGTCAACCGACAGCCGGATGACTTCAAGGTTCTGCGAGAGCGATTTAAAAGCAAACACCTCTGTATGATTTCGCGAATCGGTCTCGCGGTACTTTGACGTCACCCAGCTGTCTATTCTTGTGGCGCCGCATGAAGTTGAACAAGCCTAATAACTTCTTTTACCGCTCAACCTGCTCTCAAATCAACTTAAACCTCTTACACTCTGAGGCTATTTTGGGGATTTTCGCCTGGATTTGGCCTACCCAATTTCAAAAGCTTCTCATACCCACAAGCAGAGGTGCACATATAAAAGTTTGGTATAATTTTACAGGAAACCCTTTGAAATTACATAAAACACTGTTAAAAGTGCTAAACATGGTTGTATGTGTTGTCAGTCCTCTAATAAACACAAAAATAAATAGGCGCTTTTTGGTGTTTTTTTTCTAAAGTCTGTATTTAAAAGTGTATAACTCTGGCCCTGAGTGGGAACGAAACCTGCAGACAGTTTTGTTTGATTCCAGCAATTGCCAGCTTACAGAGGAAAAAGGAATTTTTTCTCTATCATTATAAATGCAAAAGTTATTTTACTACAACTGATGGGAGGAATAATACGCTTTCTGTATACTTTGTATATATATTTCTGCCTAAAAACATTTGAAGTGCTCCCATAACCACATACAGTGGAATAAATGCAATTTCTTTATATCATTTTAAAGAAAACCCTTTGAAGTTACATAAAAAGCTGCTGTTTGTGACAAATAGTGTTATTTATGTTGTTTTTCATATGATAAACCACCAAATTGTATTTTTTTATGTCATAAATGCTGTCTCTGATAGTGTATAACTCTGGTTCTAGGTGCTCTAGCAGACTGCAGAAAGTTCTGGTTGTTGCCAGCAGCAGACAGTAAACATCCAAAAAAAGAATGAACTCTTTAGCATGTTGCATTCAAAAGTTATTCTCATTTTACTGAAGGGTGCGAAAATAAATTTTTCATATAAATATTATTTTTTTGTTTTGCACATAAATAGCAAGGGATTATAATATTCATGCACACAACCAAAGAAAATGCTGTGAATGGACTCATTTTTTAGTGTAGGACCTAAGAGAAAAGATGATGTATCATTTGTGGCTATATGTGCTATCTGAGGCAGTCCACACTCAAGTTTCCCATATGTTTACAAAAGACGATTTTTTACCTCATTATTCATTCGACGATTGTAGGATATGTGATAATACTAGGACAAAAATAACACTGCAGTTTTATTCCTGAGAATGAGAGCTTTCATTTGATATAAGACTTGCCCATGTTTGTCATACTTGAAAAATATGAAATATGTGAATATTAAATGATATTCAAAAATATGGGGGGGGTGATAGTGTAAATAAAGTGTAACTAACTTTCTTACAGTAAAACATATCTCAAAGTGATGCATATCTGCAGAAAATAGAGAGTCTAAGCTTTCAAACAGTATCTCATATGTGGTACTGGGTCCATGACAGACCATTAAAAATGAAAGGAATATTTTATATTAAGTCAAAATAAGATAATTCTGGACCCGGTACAGGGTCCACAGAGTCAACTTGAAGTTAGCCGGCCGACCAACCCAACCAAAGAGTAACTCAGCTTTAATGGTCTCAGAAGGGGAAATAACAAAAACCCTACATAAAAGATGATAACCTGTGCAGAATATGGATGTAAGGACAACAAATTCAGGCCACCGGGAGTTTTTATTGTTTACATCAACGCGACACACAACTAACAGATTACTCGAAAATTTGAATATGCAGCCAGCACTTCCGTCAGGAAGATTTTGAGTACTGTTTTCAGCCCAGTTTTTCTGCGGACTCAGGTAATGTAAAATGGTAAAAATATCTAAAACATAAATTTTCTTAGTTGTAGCTTGTTTTGTGTAACTACGATAAACATACTACATAGAAAGTTATTATCATGTTGTTGTTATTATGAACACGAGCAAAGCAAGCTTACGTAAGCTCATCCTGTGCAGCTGTCAATCAAAGAACGTTATCATCTACTGTCAATCATCTCGCCTCAAGACCCGCCCCCATTTAGAACGTTCAGAATTTGACGGGTCATTACTGTAGCAGTTAAAAGCTTTAATTTTTATATGGAGTTTATACATATGATGGCAGCACAATCAACTACATTTATGTGATGAAATTGTTGGAGCATAATGTTGTTTCAGGGTGGACTTCTGCTTCAAGTGAAGAACATTGCAATACCCAACCATAGTAAAAAGACTATAATATTAATCCGTCATGGCTAGAAGAACTTACCTCACCCAATAGGGGTGTTTCTCCATCTGCTTCATTGACCCAAACTTTAGCGTCATTCCCCCTTTTAAGGGTTTCGTATTCCCCATTCAACCTTTTACTTGTGGACACAGCAGGGTCCTATGAAAAAAATATTTTAACTAACGTAACTGTACAAAAATATAGTGTAAACTTGTGTTTACGTATGTGTTTATAAACTTCCTAGACTAACATCCAAATTCAAAAGGAAGTTAATTTGTAATTTTTTTAAGTAATTTCAGTTTATTATTTTAAATGTTGACTAGCGATGCGTTGCTATAACTTATTAAAACAAGTTGAATTTGATAACTTATAGACAAAATGTAAAGGGGGGGTAAGTTGAAATTACTTTTTATTTTTTTCCATAATTAAAAAAAAATAATCATGCAAGCATATTTTTTTGTGAAACCTGCTCACCAGTATGATAATGTACTTCTGCCCCTTCTGATGCATGTAGTCGGCAAATTGAGGTAATTCTTTAAACTTGTCCATATCATAGGTAAAGATCTTTTTGTCTTCCATATAGTCAATATCAGTGAACTGGACATCCTGAAACACAAAACACGCATTTAAGACCACCCTCAAAGCTTAATATTTCCTTAAAGGTCCTTGGTTTCCACCCAGATGGCCTGATGGGTTCAACAACTGGTATCAGAAGGCTTTATATAATCCCATAGCACTCATCCTGTACCTGTAAAAAGACATTAAACTACAGAAATCTTGATTTTGTCTTAATGTCTCCATAAGAATCAGTACTCTCAGCTTTAATGGTGGTTAGCACCTGTTTAGCATGCTAAGATCGTATAGTAGCGCCGTTGTCTGTTCTGATTTTTCTGAAAGGCTTGACTTCCATCACTTATAAGCAGATGGTGAGATTCTCCTGCCAGTAATTTGCTTATGCTAATCAGATGGAGATGCAATATCCTAACATGCTAATGCCCTTTTTGTTCAAATTACATCAAACATTGAGCATCGATGCATCTTTCAGCGATTAAAGCCCTGCCATGAGGTGCTAAACTCTTCCAACTGCAGTGAAAAGTAAAGGTGAAATTCACATTTTTGCAGTCATTTTTCATGAATGTGTAAGATAGCGGCTTTGTTCTGTGCCATTGACTGTGGCTTTTGTAATACTGAGTCGAGCCGCATTTGAAGAACAAAGTAAAAAACCTCCTACAGTTCCTGGCACTTACATATGGAAGGCCAATCGCTCGGTTCCTCTCCACGGTTTTCTTCAGCTCATCCAGGCTGCCGTAGTCCCAGCGAGAGAGCTGGAAGCCCAGAGACCAGTATGGAGGGAGGAAAGGTCTGCCAATCAGCTGGAGACACATAAAATACTGTTAGACACATCGAACATCACAGGAATCCCTTAGGCTAAGTTGGAGGGTTCATCTAGATGACTTGACTTCTACAGCTGGAAGTAGTTAACACTTGTTCACATGAATGAAGAAACATTCTTGATGGCTGCCTCAAAAAGACTTTCATTTTTCCCAAGTAAGGATGTTGATTTTGTGAAAATGAACAGATAACCTCATACGGCATAAAATACATTTCTCTGGCCAAAATATATTTAAAAAATATGCTGAATACATTTTGTAGAAGGTAAAGCTTAATGAAATATATTTTTGAATTTGAAAATATATTTATTTAACCTTCATATATTAACATATATTTCTAAATGTATTTCAGGGGCAAAAAGTACATTTCTAATTTTACAACCCATACGACAATATATATATATATATATTTATTTTTTTTCCCAGGCCATAATATAAGCTTGTATTAAAGTATTAGTATAAAATATCTGGGCCCTATTTTAATGATCTAAACGCATGGTCTGAAGCACACGGCGCACAGTCGGATGTGTCCTAATGCACTTTTGCTAGTTTAAAGACAAAAAAATGGTCTATGCGCCTGGCACACAGTCTAAAAGGGTGGTTCCTATTCTTGTAATGAGTAATGGGTGTGTTTGGGCATAACGTTTAATAAACCAATGAAAGTCTCATCTCTCATACCCTTTAAAAGCAAGTTGTGCTTGTGCCAATTGGGATTGCTTATTTACATGGTGGAGTTTGTAAGCAGAAAAACTGTAGGCAAAAGAAGACCACCAGTTTATTGGTGTTAAAAAATTGCATTGTGTTTTATTTATTGAAATTGTGATTTTGTAATTAAAGCTTTGATTCTCTTTAAACGTCAATATTTCAGTAATGGAGTAATAAGTAAAATAAGTGGTGCTATAAGTGAAGAGTTTCGTTGCAAAACAAGATAACTCTGTTTTTTTTTATTTTTCAGAAATCTAGTTTTTTGGTTGTTCATTCCAATTAATATCAATTCAACTGCAGTTGGTTTGTTTTGATTTAAACCTTCATAACTTAAAAATACAGCACCATAAAACAAAATAACATGATATCATAATAATAAACATGTCTTGACAAAAATGTTAAAAACGTATTTATCTCGTTTTGCAACGAAACTCTTCATATGTATTTCTGAATTATTTATTTATTACAATTGAATTATTATTTTTTTAAATTTATCAGACCAAAGAGGGATCCACACAACACAGCTTTATGCATGTAATAATGTTATCAACGTTTGACTATAAATATTCTTAATTTTTATTTGCTTTTATTCAGTTATTTTCTGATTCTAACCTCAACATGTTTAAAGCAAATAAATGATATATATGTAGCCTATACACTGTAAAAAAAAATTGCTGCCTTAAAATCTTTTGTTAAATCAACTCAGATTTACAAGTCATGTCAACAGAGATGAGTTGTCACAACTTATAAAATATAGTTGAGAAACTTAATTTTATAAGTTATAACAACTCACCTGTAGTTATAACAACTCATGCGTAGTCAAGATAAATAATAGTAAATTGAAATTACGTAAATCCGAGTTGATTCAACAAAAAATTTTAAGGCAGCAAAGTATTTTTTACAGTGTATATATATATATATATATATATATATATATATATATATATATATGATTTACTTGCTTTACACATGTCGAAGTTAGAATCAGACTGAATAAAAGCAAATAAAATATAGTTTATAGTCAAACATTGATAAATATCTGAAACATAACATAGCAACAAGCTGGACTAAAAAAAATATTTACTGTACAATTTGAATCTCCATTCTTGAAACACAAGTAACCTTGGATCAAATTCTATATCCTCCAAAGAATATTACAGTTTTTACACATCTAAGTAAATATGAGACAATATTTCTGAATAGTGTATAAATGTAAGAGCCGGTCTTATAGTCAACATTTTAACGTAATTCACACAGCAGTGAATGAGAAATATATAAGTGATTTTACCACAGTCTAATGAAACTGTCAGAGAGTTGGTTCAGCCTTCGAGCTTACAGGGAAGCCTTTATACAGGAGTAAATCTCTAAATGTGAAACTTCTGGTTCTTTACAAGAAGAGTCAATGAGGTATAGGAACATCTGAGGGTCATGAAAGTTTATTGAGTTTTAAAGGTACACCAAAAGCATTCACACACTCTTGGGAGTCACATAAAAAATGTCTGAATGTCATTGCATTAGATTACAGAATATCAAAGCAGATGCTACAAGAGTTTTAAAGCAAAACTACCTTCACTCTTCACAGCAGATTTTGCTATTGCTTTTTGGCATTAAAGTGGTTTTTAGTGGATGTATGTAGTTCATCACATTAACCATGAACATTTGTCTGACAACCAATTGGACCCACAATGTACATTTATGTATCCTTTTAATAATTTAAAGAAGACATTTCACAAGACTTGTCAAATAAATCTTTGAGTATTATGTGAAGTTTTAGCTTAAAATACCCCACAGATAATTTATTATAACATGTTAAAATTGCCACTTTGTAGGACAAAGATGTGAAGAAAAATGTGCCGTTTTGGGTGTGTCCTTTTAAATGCAAATAAGCTGATCTTTGCACTAAATGGCAGTGCCGTGGTTGGAATGCACAAATTAGGGGCAGTATTATCCCCTTCTGACATCACAAGGGGAGCCAAATTTCAATGACCTATTTTTCACATGATTGCAGAGAATGGTTTATCAAAACTAAGTTACTGGGTTGATCTTTTACACATTTTTAATGTTGATAGAAGCACTGGGGACACAATAATAACACTTAAACATAGAAAAAGATATGTCCC
The DNA here is from genome assembly GCF_027580225.2 of Misgurnus anguillicaudatus. NCBI lineage: Eukaryota > Metazoa > Chordata > Actinopteri > Cypriniformes > Cobitidae > Misgurnus > Misgurnus anguillicaudatus. The sequence continues at coordinate 34,428,356 of NC_073351.2, read as the reverse complement.
CTTTAAATATCGTGTGTTTTTATTTAAAATGTGTTTTTGTTCTTTAAAATGAAATGCCACTTTCTGTACACTGTAAAAAATACTTTACAAAAATGTATTATTTTTTTAATTTAATCAACTCAGATTTACAAGTCATGTCAACTTACTAGTATTTATCTTGACAAGAGATGAGTTGTTACAACTTATAAAATCAAGTTGACTTTTTTCAACTATATTTTATGAGTTATAACAACTCACATGTAGTTATAACAACTCATCTCTGACTTGTAAATCTAAGTTGATTCAACAAAAACTGTTAAGGCAGTATTTTTTACAGTGTAGATATTTAGTTGTGTAATGCAATGAAATTCATACATTTTAAATTTCCATACTTTTCTTTTTTCTTCGCTATATGCACTTTTTGCATATAGACATGCATAACATCATGGATTTATATTCAGTGGTTCCTAAAACATGTTTAATATAAGATGGGGTCTCTTAGGAAAAAGCCACACTGTACTACACATCAGAAAACGTGTGGTCTCCCCACAAGGACACATTTTTTTTTACATGAAACAGCTATTTCCTCCAAGCAAGCATCTCAAACGTTTCTATTTATATCAAGCAGTAAACGCTCACCTTCGTGAACTCGTCCACAACCGCCTCTGGTGTGTCACCGACAAGGATGTAAAAGTCTAAAACCCCTCCGATGGTCCGGAAGGTCACGGCCGGTGCGGGCTGGAGCGTTACCTCTGTCACAGACATGGAAAGACAGACATGCAGTAAACAACATAAATTGCTTTAATTCTCTAACCTTTAACAAAAGCAGCCATGCTGAACTCACAAACACACACCGAACGCACACAGCACGGCTTGTGGATGGACACAACAAATCATTGTATGAAAGTATACGATTTTAGCCAACGGCGAGACTCATGTTTGTGACTGAGCAAAAATGGCATAACAAGCTTTTAGGGGTAATTTTTTTACCTCCATGGCATTGCTGTTCATGAGGAAAACACCAAAGGATTTTCCGCTCTCATCTTCCAAACATGTGAAGTAGGGATAGTGGCCGTACAGGTTGTGTGTGCCCTGAAAATAAAATAAAATAACAAGAATCCCCTTTCAAGTTTGTAGTAAATTTATATATAAAGTAAATGTTCTGTGGGGTTGCAAAGTCCAAAACCAAATCTGTTTTTCTTCACTTAATTAGAAATAAAGTTACTTGTGATAAGTAATATTTAAAATGCATTTCTAGGTAACACATTTGTGATGCACCATTAAAGCAAGTTAGATGCAGTTTAAAACCTTTTCAAGTCATTATGGGAAAACACGCAGATTTTGAAATTTCACTCAGTTTTGCATTGTTGAAAATATAATTGGTCAAGAAAGGATTTCTATTATACCGAGCCCCTAATGCAGTGCTTCTCAATTATTTTCTGTCACGCCCCCCCTAGGAAGAAGTAAACATTTCGTGCCCCCCCCCCAACTCTCCGCCGCGACTGTAAATAGTATAATTTGTCTATAAAATTACACATCTGCAAAACATTGTATTCTTATTAACATTAAAGAAAACACAAAAAAAAGAAATATCAATCAACTTACAACTTTATTAACATTGTTTTTTTAGTCTGTAACAGAAAAGACTAAAAATGCATCAATTTGCCTGAAATAAAATAAATCAATGCTTATTTACAGTATATTTTTTGACCATTTGATACTGAAAAATTTTATTAAATATAATCAATAAATAATAATAAAAAACTCAAGCGGCTTATCAGCGTGTTTGGGGTGTAATGTCTTTAAGTGACGGTGCAAAAAAAATCACTTCCTGAAAAAGTATTTTCCCCGGGTCTCGCGCGCCCCCCTGGTGTCGCTTCAAGTCCCGCCCCACTATTTGAGAAGCACTGCCCTAATGTGACATTGGAGTAAAAAAATCTAAAGTTTAGTTTCATGTGCTCATGTGAAACTTTCATGTGCAGAATTTTTTTTTAAGTTTAGTATCGCATGAGCACGTGAAACTTTCGTACGTGCGATAGTTTTGCGTGCGATAGTTTCACATGCGCACGCAAAACTAAACTTTATTTAATTTTTCCTCCATGTCCCCTTAGGGGCTCCATACTATTAAATGTGACCCTGGACCACAAAACTAGTCACACGTAGCATGGGTAAATTTGTAGCAATAGCCAACAATACATTGTATGGGTAAAAATTATAAATTTTATGTCAAAAATCATTGGGATATTAAAGGCGGGGTGCATGATTTTTTAAAAACACTGGTAAATGGAGTCGGGCTGAATACAGTACCAAAACACACTTGTAGCCAATCAGCAGTAAGGGCCGTGTCTACTAACTGGCATCGTTGCCTGGGTTGCGCATGTGTGGGTGGGTCTCTCAAAATAGGGTCCAGATTATTTTGGGGTAGGGGCATGTTTGTTTAGGTGACTATAAATGTCAACACTGGCTTTTAGAGATCATGCACCCCGCCTTTAAGTGCAGATCATGTTCCATGAAGATTTTTGTAAATTCCCTACAAATGTGTCACAAGTAGTGGGTATATTTTAGCAAAAGCCAACGATAACATTGTATGGGTCAAAATTATAGATTTTTTTATGCCAAACATCATTAGGATATTAAGTTCAGATCATGTTTCATGAAGATATTTTGTACATTTCCTACCATAAATATATAAAAATATATATTTATCATGAGTAATATGTGTTGCTAAAGATTTTTTTGGCACCCTCAGATTCCAGCTTTTCAAATAATTATATCCCGGCCAAATATTGTCCTATCCTTACAAACCATACATCAATGGAAAACATGTTTACTCAACTTCTAGATGATGTTTAAATCTAAATTTCAAAAAATACCTGTATGACATTCTTGTATTGGGTATTGTGCAATAGAGATGGTATTGACTATAGCAGGAGTTAATGTGGAATTGTCAGGATGGGGTTGGATGTGGGGTATTTTGTAGGCCTATAGGTAATTTGGTGTGTGTTGTGTACAATGTGTCGCCTTGTTCTCTTAAATGCCCAAGATAAACTTCTCCAATAGGAGACGATAAAGGATTATCTTATCTTGTGGTCCAGGGTCACAGATTATTTAAAAAATGCTAAATAAAATAAACTTCACTATAGTTGACTGTTGGGATGTATAAGTATAAATGTACAGTGTACATACAGTACTGTAGCAATGACTTACACCATTGGGAAAGGAATCTCTTGTAAAAATAGGCCAGGTTTTCCAATTGGTGTCATGGAGGAAGTTCTGATGGACGTGTTCTCCAAGCCCATAAATATTATGAGATGGGAGTTTAGCAGAAAGCTGAAGATACTGATCAGCAAAAACCAGCGGACCAATGGTTGTATCAAACCTGAGAGAGATAAAGTGAATCATTTTACAAAGTATGTTTATATAAACCTTGCAAAAGAAGTCACAAAACTTTACCTATGTTGTACTTATGATTTGTGCTAATGCTGTGCAAAGACAACTGTTCTCATTTTTTCTAAGATAAAGACAACCTTAAGACTTTAAATCTTGTGATATAAATGATCCATGCAACCAACGCCTACTCTCAGCATTTTACATACTTCAGATTAACTCTATATCTAAAGATGTGTACTTACAAAAGATTATAAAAACATTCAGATAAGATTAATGAGCGTATTACATTATAATATCAATTTTATAAACTAATGCTATCATCTTAGTCACTTGTTTGTTCGACTATACAGTCATTATTAGGTTTTAAAGTCATAAATGCCAAAAGTCCAGCCAAGAGATAAAAGATTACTGAATCATGCTGAATCAGCGAGCATTTTGCAATGCACATACGGAAAATGATGATGGTCTTAACATTAAATGAGAAAGTAAGATTATAAGATTTTAAATGAGTCACATATGACTCAACACTCACAGGACTTTTTTGGAAGACGACCTCAAAACTTTCAGTCCAAAAGGTTTCTGGATCAACTCCACTTCGTATTGAAGGGGTTCTGTGGGAGGGCTGGAGGGTGGTTTCACGTGTTCGTGAGGTACCTCAAACCTGTCTTTCTTTGCATCGGTGATCTAGTGAACAAAGAAAAAATTACACCAATGTGTACAAAATAAGATGTTGTGGCTGTTTGTGTTAGTTTGAAGGACTTTAATAAGCAAACCTTAAATCGAAGACGATTTTCCGTCTGCTTTTCTACATGGAAGGTCAGCTCCTTAATATCAGCTCCAAACAGTGACGGGGCATCCATTCTTTGCAACTTGCCCTCGATATCTACAGCAGAAGGAGAATATTTCCCATGAGGCCTCAGTATATTGTCTACTTTTTCCGCTGCATGCTCGGTTGCACACTTTTTAAAGTGCAATACAATGGATTAGAACTTTTATAAAGAAAATATGTGTTGCTTTGCAGTATTGCAATGATAAGAATTGAGAGCGCTTCATGGAGCATTGGTTTGGGGTTACTACAGGGCATTTTTTGTGGTTGCTAGAATGTTCTGGGTGTTATTGGCCCAATGACCTTGATCAAAGGCACAATGGTGACTCCACATGTTAAATTACTGGTGGTTATATAATGTCTTATCTACAATCCCTAACTCTATAATGTATTGTGTATCGTAACGTTTTATTACACCAAGCTATCAATGCGAGGCGGACTCACGTGTGCTATCAGTTTTGTGTTCGGTGACAGTGTAGCCATGGTTTTTGGAGAAGTAACACCAGGGGACGTTCGTATCATCCAGTGGACTCCAACAGCATCCTCTTTCCAAACATTTTATCTGGGAAGACATACAAAAAAGTCTTGGCAAAGCATGCTGGGTGGATATATACACTGGTATTTACTATACAAGACGTTTATCTGGGAAGCGCCTGCTTCCGGAAAACAGTCCACTCTCTCTGCTAGCGAAATTTCTGGGCATATTGGAACGATCTCTGTACCTGACCCAGACCCCGACTCTGGACAATATAGAAAAAGTGCATTGTGTTATATTTTCATAGACAATTGAATAATTGGTGACTTTAGACAGAAAAATAGATAAAAGACTCCTATATAAATCCAGCGGTGGCCGGTGACTGCTTTTCAGAGGAGCACGAATTCAAAATATGTGTTTGGAGTGTCATGTGAACCATTTGCATCATGCATCTTGTCAAAATACGTGCCTGGTGCACCCTCGAAAAAGAAGTCACCGGCTGCCAAAACTATATCTTTATCACCTTAACCATAGTAAAAACAATGAAACACAACGTTTCTTATAGCTTTTTGCTTAATCATGTACACAGCAAAATTTTACAAGGTCCCCTTTAATCATTTACAAATGCAACCTTGTGTGATAGGGCTTTTCCAGTTCAAACATGTATAATATATTGCAGCATTTTCTCTTGAAACTTGAGATTTCTCTCTCTCTCTCTCTCTCTCTCTCTCTCTCTCTCTCTCTCTCTTTCTCTCATGTGCGATATGTTTTGCCAAAATATACTTGTTTATTTTGTTCCCTGATCTCCATCAGTACCCTGTACTCCTAAAACAAGGTCGTCTGAAAGCACAGGGACTCCTTCCTCCCAGTCCAGTTGTCCTGGATACAATTTGCTGCTTTAAACATAAACCATTTGACCGACATCAAGGTGGTAAATTAAAATTGAGAGTGACAGATGTCATAATAAGCATGTCTGAGCGTGCTTGAGCTGCTGCTCCCCGTGCGATTCGCTCGCCGATGCGGCTACACGCTTCCTCTGCTTTTAGATTCCTCACTGCTGGGTGTCCTTGATAACTATCAGGGCGGACGTATTTTTTATGCTTTAGTGGAACATCAAAGACTCACATTTCTCGCTGTCCTTGACGAAGCAGACGCTGTGTTTTTATCTTTAATAAACTACTGCTAGGGAGCTGTAGTCCCACAGGACAATATTTCTGCCCTAGGTCCACAACAAACACTTTTTTGAAGTAATATTTTGTATCTAAGAACTGTTTTTTTAGGTTTAGTTTTACTATGCACCACATTGTCATGTCCTCCACATTTTTGTTAAGATACGGCAAAACAATACATTTCTGTATCCAAAAATAATTATAAATATATGCTAAATACATTTTGCAGAAAATTACGGAGCCCCTAAGGGGACATGAAGCAAAAATTAAATAAAGTTTAGTTTTGTGTGCTCACGTGTAACTTTCGCATGCGCACGTGAAACTACTGCGTTTAGTTTTGCTTTTAAAAAAATTCTGCACATGAAGGTTTTGCGTGAGCACATGAAAGTTTCACGTGAGCACATGAAACTAAACTTTAGATTGATTTTACTCCAAGGTCACCTTAGGGGGTCGGTAGAAAATAAAGCTTAATTAAATATGATTTTGAATTTGAAAATATATTTTGTTTTAACCTACAACATATGTTTTCTTCCAATGCGACGTGAATATATTTTCTTGACTTGAAATATATAGAGGCCTAAATATATTTTTAAATGTTTCAAAATATATTTAGTTTTATAAATATAAACAATTTACAAATATGCTAAAAAAAAGTTTGCATAAGTAAAAATAAGGTGCTTTGAAAAATAAAAGTCATCTTACCATATCCAGAGATACAAAGTCATCATATACAATAAATCCCTTATTATGTCTAAGAGACTCAATAATCATATTTTACATTTTAATCCTTTAATTTTTCATATTTAAAAATGTTTGTGTGCTGCTGCTCATCCATGTGTGTAAAAAGCAAGTGCACATTGTTGTCTTGTTTAAAGGCACATATTACTAACGCGCTCTTTAAATAACAAAAATATATATATATATATTGTGGCGTAGTCTATTCTAGTTGCCTTCAGTGTTGGGGGTAATGCATTACAAGTAACATGCATTGCGTAATAATATTTATTTTCTGAAATAAAAGTAACGCATTACTTTTTAAATGTACATATTAATATTTTAGTAACTTAATAATAATGCAAGTTACTTTTTAGTTTAATTAATTTGATAAAAAATATGTACTGAATTAAACTGAACATAGTCACATTATGCACTCTACTGGGAGGTTTACCGGACATGGATTAGACTAGTCCTGTTTTTAGTTAGGCATGTTTGTTCAAACTAGTTATATTTCCCAATTAAATTAAGGCCTAGTCCTGGCTTGAGCTAATCCTTGTCTGGGAAACCACCCTTATGTGTCCACACCTGTGTGGAAAAGTTTGAGTCAGAAACTGAGATGGCAGGCCAGAGCTCGACATCTTTGTGATGAAATATGCAATTTCTTAATGCAGAACTTTTCAGTCATAAAAATACCTGCAAGGCCTAAAAGAGATCAAGCCTTAGCCAAGAAAAAGTAACGCAAAAGTAACCAAAAAGTAATGTAAGCATTACTTTCCATGAAAAGTAACTAATTAACACAATTAGTTACTTTTTTGGGAGTAACTTAATATTGTAATGCATTACTTTTTTCCCAACACTAGATGCCTTAAAATCGAGCAACGTGCCAACGATGCGCCTGAACAACCCTTTTTATTTAGATCAGCACACCCATGGGTGCACAAATGGCCGCAAATGCATTTGCTATTTAAACAACGTTGATGGTGGACGTGAACCCCGCCAAGCTGAAACACACTTGCAAATTGCGCCTGGTGTATGATAGGGCACCTAATATTCCACCATCCTTCAACTTTCGTTTCCATTATGCAAAATTTTTTGCTTTCTTTCCAAAGTTTAACTTTTTAAAGTATACATATTGTATATTATAATGTGTATATTAAAGTATCTTTACCCACCTTCCTTGACGAGTGCCGGCTCCCCAACTGCAAACAGAATGACAAATGCGACGGCAACGATCAACACCAATGCAAACAGCACTATCAGGGTCACCTCCAACCCCGAAAAGCGCCGCTTTCCCATCTGATCAACACAAACACACATAAAGACTGTGTAAACATAATTCATCTTGCTGTATGTATTTGACATGCACAGTAAATGCCCTTGCATAAGTCCATGGTATAAATTATTGTTTTACTCTTTTCTGTTCATTGTTTGCGTGAGTTGTGTATCAAGAAGTGGATGGTGAATATCACCATTACTGTGGTTTATGTGGGCTAGTTGTTTATTAGGCATGAAATCTGGATAAAAGTGTTTAAAATGCATGACATTTTTATGGTCTATTGAGCAATCTTGGATGGACACTGCTGACTGCTGATAACCAGACAAACCTAGATATTATACATCTAGCAACATTAAATCTGAGCCTGTTTAATCTTTGAAAATCGTCTGATTCAGCATGATCTGAAATGTCTTACTTTCAATGAAACTTCACACTACATCTGATCTTCATTACAGTTTTCTATTTTCAGCAAACACAGATTCAGACAATTCCCCCTCTTTGGCTCCTATCCTGAGAACAGAAAGTCTCAGGAGAAGCATGTGATTTATCTTTAATACTGGCAACAACAAGTTTGAAACACTCCCTCTATCTGCCATTGGTTGGTCAAACAGTCCAAACCACAAACCCACACCACTGATTAATACAATGTTATCAGCATAATACTGTCGACATCACAAATTTACAGTTAGTGTGTAAAGATATAACAATCATATCGAATGATAACCACTATGATGATAAAGCTATTGCTCACCATAAAACATGGTTATTTTATAGCAGCATGTTTGGTTAAACCATGGTTAGAGTATTGAAGTCAATTTACAGATTAAAGTTGTCACACTACAGTAAAAACATCAAGCAATTTGGGGCAGTCAAAAGATTAATCACGATTAATCACATACAAAGTGAACATTTTTGCATAATATGTTTATGTGCATGTATGTTTTTATATATTTTATATCATATAAAAATGTAAAAATATATAAAAATGTATGTATTTGTGTATACATAATAATTACACACAAATATATTACACAAACAGAAACTTTTATTTTGTATGCGATTAATCACAATTAATCTTTTGATAGCCCTACAAAAAATATATTTTTTATCAGAATCTTTGTCTTGTTTTTAAGAAAAACATCCAAACATCTTTTCAACAAGATGAATTTAGTCAAGCTGGAATTACTGCATAAGACTTTCAAAGACTTTTTCTTGAATTAAGTTGATTTTTTACTCCATTGGCAATTTGTTTTCCTTGTTGTTTTGAACATAAATCTTAGAAAATTGCTGTGAGGTTAAGATGGGGAAATACATATTTCTCTGTTTTAAGCCTTATTATCTTACACAATATTTTATCTGAAGAAAACTTCAGATGATTTGAACTTGTTTACTGAGAAGAGGAAAAATACTGCTTGAGAAATCTTTTTTCATTTCAATAAACTGTTCAAATGTTCCTATAAAATCCACAAAAATGCAGCCAAATAACCTAAATAAATACAGCCTTTATGTTGATGTCTAATAAAAAAAACCCATTAAGCTTTAAATGAAGTAATTGTAGTAAAGCATGATGAGTATTTCTCTTACTGTACCTTCAGTCTGCTAATTCCTCCCTGTTGTTGTTGTTCAGTGTTTCTGTGTAAAATCACAGCACACCGTTGATGAAGAGCAGATGCTTCTTCTGACACTTTTGTAGCAAAGGAAAGAATAAAATCACTCAGTAGGTGTGTCTAGATTTTACAGCTTTACAACGATAGGTCGCAAACAAAGGCTAAGGTACCACTAAACACAAGCGTCTTTCTGTCACACTCACAAAACATTCACAGACATGCTTGTTTACGTAAAACATGACTTCCTCTAAACAATCTAAAATCCCACAGAAGCAGAGTTAAAAGTTATGATGTAAAACTTCCTTTCTGCACTATTTCTAAATACTGTAAATGTGGACAATTGTGTAATGTTAAGGGGATGTGCACACCAAAGCTTTTAAATGCAGCTAAAACACCAGAGGTACACCGACTGCCAGCTTTCTTCAGCTGAGCGCTTTGGCTGCTTTAATGCTTCGGCTTTGTTTATCAGTTGTTGTACAATGTGATTGGACGGCTGTGTGAGAATTGACATTGACGAGCTGAGCTTTTCAATCAAAGTTGAATAGTTTTCTATCTCAGTGATGGCATGGAAAAAAAACGCAGAGCACTGGCTTTCAGCGTAAAAAAAAACGCAAGCTGCTGGCTTTTTTGAAAAACGCGCACTTCAATTGTAAACAAATGAAAAACATACCCTGGCCGCCAGTGTAAAAGCTTTTGTGTGTACGCCCCTAACACTAAATTATACTATATATATATATATATCTCCTAAACTCCAAACTGAATGTCAAAATGGGAAAGAAAGGTGATTTAAGCAATTTTGAGCATGGCATGGTTGTTAAGTATTTCACAATCTGCCCAGTTACTGGGATTTTCACGCACAACCATTTCTAGAGTTTACAAAGAATGGTGTGAAAAGGGAAAAACATCCAGTATGCGGCAGTCCTGTGGGCGAAAATGTCTTGTTGATGCTAGAGGTCAGAGGAGAATGGGACGACTGATTCAAGCTGATATAAGAGCAACTTTGACTGAAATAACCACTCGTTACAACCGAGGTATGCAGCAAAGCATTTGTGAAGCCACAACACGCACAACCTTGAGGTGGATGGGCTACAACAGCGGAAGACCCCACCGGGTACAACTCATCTCCACTACAAATAGGAAAAAGAGACTAGAAATTGCACAAGCTCACCAAAATTGGACAGTTGAAGACTAGAAAAATTTTGCCTGGTCTGATGAGTCTTGATTTCTGTGGAGACATTCAGATGGTAGAGTCAAAATTTGGCGTAAACAGAATGAGAACATGGATCCATCATGCCTTGTTACCACTGTGCAGACTGGTGGTGGTGTTGTAATGGTGTGGGGGATGTTTTCTTGGCACACTTTAGGCCCCTTAGTGCCAATTGGGCATAATTTAAATTCCACGGCCTACCTGAGCATTGTTTCTGACCATGTCCATCCCTTTATGACCACCATGTACCCATACTCTGATGGCTACTTCCAGCAGGATAGTGCACCATGTCACAAAGCTCGAATCATTTCAAATTGGTTTCTTGAACATGACAATGAGTTCACTGTACGTAAATGGCCCCCAAAGTCCCTAGATCTCAACCCAATAGAGAATCGTTGTTTTTTTTTTCATTTAAATGTAGCTTAAATAAATTGATTGTGACCACTTACCTTAAAAAAAGTTGTAAATTATATATTTATATATAATTATAATATATATATATAGTTTATTTATTTTTTTAAATAAAAGTTTCTCAGATGTTTGAGGTTCTTGAAACTATTCAGCCAACATTATTATATGGCATCGTAAACCATGCCATACACTGAAAAAAATAATTTAATTAAATGTACTCAAATTTTTTAAATTCAGTGGTAGCAATCAATTTATTTAAGCTACATTTAAACAAACAAAAAATAAATGAAAAAACAAAACAAAACAAAAATTTAAATGTAGCTTAAAAATATATATTGTGACCACTTACCTTAAAAAATTGTAAATTGAATGAATAATTTTGATAGCATTTTAAGCATGAACTTTTGCACTTCTACAAACTTAAAATAAGGATTTGCCAGCTTTACAACATGCTGTTATTAAGCAACATTAGGAAATGTAAAATGAACTTTTGAACTCTGTATGATAAAAACATGTATTAAAAAAATCTATGGCATTTCAGCTGTGGTCTTTTGGACCCTGCACCCTAAATGACTTTATTTTTAAACCACAATCCCATTTTACAATCTGTGATGTGTGTAGTCGTTGAACTAAAATTCTCCTCTGCCAGAAATTCCAGGCTGTATTTGTCAGACATCTGTGTTGAACGAAAACAATTTTGCAAGATATTCTCAGCTTCTAAAATATTGCTTGAACTCTTTGAAAATGCCTAAAAGCAGCAATTAGTAAAAACTGATTTCATGAGACTGGATTCAGATGTCTGATTTCCTTTCAGTCGAATTGAAGAAGAGCTTAGAGACATAAAATGAATCTCAGACTAATACGCTCGGCGTAATGAAGTAATTACACGTGTCATTTATGGGTCTCTTTAAAACTTTATTAAGTTGGATTGTTTTACGATCAGAGGATTGACCTTTGACCTGAGAGGAATGAGATGAGTCTGTGAGCGGCATCAAACATTAACGCCTCTAGAGATTGAAATTAGTCGCATGAATCCCACTCAATTTTCTCTTTTTGTAAGCTGTTTAATCGTTTCCGAGACAGACAGACAGACAGAAACCGGTTTTGTTTACATACTTTAATGCTTTACAGACTTAAGACTCAAATTCACCCTTGAGAATGTCTGCACTCAGCCCAATCAAAACATTTATTTCTAAGTCTATCGATATTTGGTATTATGTGTACTATATAAAAAATAAAAATGCATGGTGCAATAGAGAAACATTTTTGGCTGAAAGCCAACGTGTTCGACTGAAGGGTTCGCAAACCCCTGGTGGTTCGGAGGGGAACTGCAGTGGGTACGTAAGTTGATGAAAAAATAATCGATTACAATTACACCGTGAAACGTAAATAAATACATCATTTACTAACAAATTCTATATTTTATTTGTTTCATCTGCATGTCATGTGACCATTACACAACTGCATAAAATAACACCGGATATCATAACATACATCCCCCAAACACAGGGGTATCTGTCCTACAGCAAGTATTACACAATGGTTGACCCGTACAGTCCGTTTCATGTCATGGCACTCGAAACTCAAGCAAACACTTTAACTAATAGCTCACTAAAGTCGTGCTAAAAACTGCTGTGTGTGAGGACGGCGCTCCAATCAGAGCACCCGCTGACAGCATCACACTTTCTCTTTAGCCAGCACAATAAGACACAATGAGCCAGCATTGCGATTTCTCCAGATGTGTCTGTACGCCTCCAGTCAGTCTTTGATGGCCATCTCAGTTTAAGAGCAACGCAAGCAGCTGAGAGCTGTTGCCGACTGTAGGAATCAATACCTCGGGATTGAATTGCCAGTTCTAGTTCCAGGTACCAGAATTGGATTGGAGCTGCCGGTTCACGTGTGAGAGAATAGATTTGAGGCTGACTGTAGGGAAATGGATGTGATAAAAAAGCAAAAGTAAGAGCGGTGCCCAAATTCACAAATTCTGCCAAAGTGCGTTAAGCGCGATGGCTCCAGCTGCTTATGAGGGGAAGATGAGACTAAGGGGCGTGTACACGAAAGCGTTTAAACACGGCTGAAAATGCCAGGCGGATGCCATCTGTGAGGGGGCGTGTACACGAAAGCGTTTAAACGCAGCTGAAAATGCCAGGCGAATGCCGACTGTAGGTGCTCGCCAGCTTTTTTGCAGCTGAGTGCTTTGGTTGCAATTAAACTTCAGCTTTGTATATCAGTCATTGAACGATGCACCGGTTGGTTGTTGTGATATTTGTCCCGCCCCTCCTACACTGTGATTGGACAGCCGAGTGAGAAGTGACATTGACGAGCTGAGCATTTCACCCAAAGTTGAATTTTTTTTAACTCTTGGCGTTCAGCGCTGAACGTGGAAAAACTGCCAAGCGGACAAAACCCGCCAGCTGCTGGCTTTTTTGAAAAGTGCCGCACTTCCACAACAATTGACAACATACGTGGGCCGTCAGCGTAAACGGTTAGGTTTGGACACTACCTGAGTGCTTGCCAGCATTTCTCAGCTAACGGCTTTGGTTGCAATGATACTTCTGTTTTGTTTATCAGTCGTTGAACGATGCTCCGGTTGGTTGTTGTGATATTTGTCCCGCTCCTCCTCCACTGTAATTGGACGGCCGAGTGAGAAGTGACATTGACAAGCTGATTGTTTCCCCGAAAAGGTGTGTGTGATGGAGCACGATCGCCAACCACGCTGAGCAGGCAACACTGGCGCACACACACATACATACATGCACATACACCGCATACACTTACCTTAACTATACTCCGATTCGGCGGCGGGTGCACACGAAGCCGATTCACATGGACATTACAGTCATCAACATTTTCCCCAGTTAATCCTGTTATTTCATACACATGCACACACTTTGTTTTGTTTGTTTGTTTGGTTTGTTTGTTTAGCCAGCCTTCCGGGATGGGATGCTGCGCCGGCGAACCTGAGCGATTGAGCGGCACACGCTTATGACGTCACAGAGTGTGCCGCGCCGGCGCAGTATTCGCGAAGGTTGGCGTAGTCCATTATGTTTGTATATAGGGGGGTGTTGTTTTGTATGTCATTGTTAAAGGGGCTATCTGTTAAATTATGGTTTTAATATGTGTCAAATAGATGTTTTGTTATGTATATATAATGTCATGTTTATGTGTTTAAACTCACTGGATCTGAGTTTAATGGCAATTTAAAATACTTACCTGGTTATGGGAACTCCCATTGAAGGGGAGGAGTCTGGCTCTATAAAGAGGGAGGCCAGACTCACAATCAGGACTTGTTTACCAAGTCGACTGGAGTGAGTGGTTGTGGAGAAGGAAGTTGCTATTTGATATATTGTGAATATTTACTTGTGTATATTTTTTCGTCATTGTTTTGTTTTATTTATTTTTGGTATTTTGGGTTTTGTTTTCCGCACTTGTAAATATAAATATATCACCTTGGTTTTTCTCCTGATTCACTGTAAATAAACTTCACTTTGTACAAGAGTACAGTTGCGGTCTGAGCCATCATTTTTGTTTTGGGGATTTTTTCTTTATTTTTGGGACTTACCCACGTCAAAGGTGAACCGCTGGTGTTCACTTTGTCACATTTGGTGTCAGAAGTGGGATGGCTCCCCGCAAGAAGAAAGGCCAAGCCCGGCCTGAAGTGAAGGCAGTGAGGGAGGATGTAACCTGGGATGCTACTGAGCTGGTCGGCGAGGGGCTGGCTACCGGGCATTCGGGTGCATCACCAAAGAGCAGCTCTCCACTAGGCAAGGCCGCTACACCAGGTCTAGTGGCTGAAGAAGGGATGGTTGCCCTAATGCGCAAGTTCTTGGATGCGCAGGAGCAGAGGGAGGAGCGACAGATGCTGGAGCTCCGAAGCCTACGGGAGGCTGTTCTGCAGTCGACGTCCCATGCTGAGTTTCCAGTGGATGCCAGCGTTCGGATGGAGCTACCAACCCCAGCAGGTCGGAAAGGTATGAGTCGATACGTTCCAGAGTATGACCAAGACCCTCCGCAAAACCCTGCTCCCTTTCAGCCAATGCAACGGGCAGATCCGAAGCTGCCAGCAAGGAGATGATATTGAGAGCTACCTCCGTCGGTTCGAGCGTCTGGCGAAAACCTGGAGATGGCCACAGGAGGAGTGGAGCTACCGTCTGGTCCCATTGCTGACAGGACAAGCGTTGGAGGCATACCTGGCGATGGATGAGGATGAGGCGGAGGTCTACCCTAAGTTAAAGGAGGCAATCCTGGCAAAGTTCAGCATCTCGGCAGAGACCTATCGTCAGCGTTTCCGGGCGACAACAGTACCTGCTGGTGAGTCGCCGACGGAGTCGTACAACCGGCTGAAGGGCCTGTATACACGTTGGGTCCGGCCAGAGGAGCATTCGAAGGAGGAGATCGGCGAGGCCATCATTCTCGAACAGCTGTTGAGGGTGCTACCTTTCGACACACGAATGTGGGTGAAGGAGCATGAGCCGAGATCAGGAATGGAAGCAGCGAAGCTAGCGCAACGATACCTGAATGCTCATCGTGATAGCCCTCGCACTCAACCTCCAAAAGGTACTGTACGCACTGTTACACCATTCAAGATGTCCGATACTGTGGTTCAGAAGAGTGGTAGTGAATCCACTACCTGCGTACAGCCAAGTAAGAGACTGATTTGCTTTTACTGTCAACAGTCGGGGCACAAAGCTGCTGACTGTCCCGTACGTAAAGCAAAATTAACTGGATTTTGTTATGTTCCACGAGAAGGGGACAATGTTAAAGACACTATACATGAACTGAACATTATGTGTGATGTGACCATCAATGGACATTGCTTACGAGCCTTAGTGGACACTGGGAGTTCACTTTCATTGGTTAAGTCATGTCATGTTAACAATGTTGATTATATGCATACATCTGCTGTAAAATGTGTACACGGGGATGTTAAGCAGTATCCCCAAGCAGAAGTCACTGTGGGTATTTGTGACCAAAATTTTCTGTTGAAAGTGGCAATAGTGGACAATTTACCTGCTGATGTAATTCTGGGAGTAGATGTACCTGTCTTATATGATCTCCTAGCATCTAAGAATGTTGAAACCATGTCTTCCAATGTCAATGCTAATCTGTCATGTGCTGTGTTAACTAGAGCCCAAACTAAGGCTGGTCTGCAACCACTGCCAGACTTTGACGATAGTCTGCTGCAGGGTGCAACCAAGGGCCCCAGAAAAACACGCCGACAACGGCGGCTTGCAAAGTACTTGGGTACCCCAGTCGTTGAGTCCTCAGTGGAGGGTCTCAATGTTCATGGCTGGAGGGTCCCAGAAAACATATCTGAGTTACAAAGGGATGATGTTTCTTTAAAACCATTATTTGATAAAGCTGAACAGTTGGGAAATCCAAATGTGTGTGATGAATCATACGTTGTGTTGAATAATGTGTTGTATTTGCAAGTGAAGGATGTAACACGTTTGATTGTTCCTACATGTTGTCGTCCTGTGGTTTTGCATTTGGCACATTCAGTGCCCTGGGCTGGTCACCTTGGCCGCCAGAAAACATATGCACGCATATCATCACGTTTTCACTGGCCAACACTGTTTACTGATGTACAAACATATTGCAACACATGTTCCATCTGCCAAAAGACCAGTGTTGTATCTCAGCGGGGTAGAGCTCCCCTGCAACCCCTCCCTGTTATCTCTGTTCCTTTCAGACGCATCGCGATGGACATTGTCGGACCATTGGAAAAGAGCAGTACAGGATATCAGTACATCTTGGTGGTCAGCGATTATGCAACACGATACCCAGAAGCTTTCCCACTACGGTCGATCACAACAGCCAAGGTAATTCATGCTCTCATCCAGTTATTCTCTAGGGTGGGAATACCCGACGAGATCCTGACGGACCAAGGCACAAATTTTACCTCGAAGCTGATGGGACAGCTGAATCGACAATTGGGCATCACCGCCATAAGAACAACTCCGTATCATCCCCAGACAGATGGCCTGGTGGAGAGATTCAACCAGACTTTGAAATGCATGCTGAGGAAGTTTGTGGCAGACACTGGCAGAGATTGGGACAAGTGGCTACCGTTTGTGCTGTTTGCCTACAGAGAAGTACCCCAAGCGTCAACTGGCTTCTCACCGTTTGAACTCTTGTACGGCTGGCAAGTGCAAGGACCCCTAGACCTACTAAGAACGAGTTGGGAGGGTTCTGCATCTAAACCTGGAGAGAGAGGTATCGTCCAGTATGTGCTAGAGATGCGAGATCGGCTGGAGCGGTATAGAGAAGAGGCAAGGGAGAACCTGCAAGAGGCACAAAGAGCACAAAAGAGTTGGTACGACAGGAATGCAAGGAACCGAGAGTTCAATCCAGGACAAAAGGTACTACTCCTATTACCTACATCATCAAATAAATTGCTGGCCAAGTGGCAGGGTCCATACAGTGTGATCCAGAAGATGGGGCCAGTAACCTACGAAGTCTCTCACCCTGATAAAGGCAAGACCAAGCAAACATACCATGTGAACCTACTGAAAGAGTGGAAGGAGCCAACTGGAAAGATGTCTGAAAAGTCACTGCTGGTGCGGAAGGTGGAGAGTGTGGAGGATGATGCTGCAGAGTCCAGAGTGGAGCAGAGAGCGTCTGTGGTGGATCTGAGTCACCTAGAGGACCTCAAGCAACGAGACCTGCAACAGCTACTGAACCAGTTTCCTGAGATGTTCCGTCAGAGGCCTGGGCGGACGGAGCTGGCACATCACACCATCCACTTATCTGATCCGACACCTTCAAGACAGCGGCCTTACAGAGTGCCAGAGCGGCTAGTCGAACCACTAAAGGAGGAGGTCACAGTTATGAGAGAGCTTGGAGTGATAGAGCCTTCGTCAAGTGAGTGGAGCAGTCCGGTAGTGATCGTACCAAAGAAGGATGGGTCGTTACGGATCTGCATTGATTTCAGAAGATTGAACAGCCAATCTAAATTCGATGCCTACCCAATGCCTAGAGTGGATGACCTTCTGGAAAGAATAGGTAAGGCACAGTACATCACCACATTGGACCTGTGTAAGGGGTACTGGCAGGGACCCTTAGATCCAGCTTCAAGGCCCTACACTGCGTTCCGCACACCTCTAGGACTATTCCAGTTCACGGTCCTGCCATTTGGCCTGCATGGGGCACCGGCGACCTTCCAGAGGTTAATGGACAAGGTGCTTGAAGGATGTGAAGAGTGGTCTGCAGCATACCTAGACGATGTGGTCATCTACAGTCATTCATGGGGTGAGCATCTAAAACATATAGAAAGAACTCTAAAGAAGATTCAAGAAGCAGGTTTGACGTTAAACGTTGACAAGTGTAACTGGGCGAAAGAAGAAACTTGTTACCTGGGTTACCAACTGGGAAGGGGACAGCTGCGTCCTCAAGTGGACAAGGTGGAAGCGATTCGACGGAGCCCCAGACCAACCACAAAGAAAGAGGTGAGGTCTTTCTTGGGTCTTGCTGGGTGGTACCGAAGATTTATCCCTGAATTTGCTGCCATCGCTGTGCCATTAACGAACCTGCTAGGGAAAAACATCAAAAACCCAATACCCTGGACCGCAGATACTGAAGTGGCGTTCAGGACCCTGAAAGATAAGATGTGTGCCAACCCAGTACTCCAAAGTCCCGATTTCACCAAGCGGTTCCTGGTCCAGGTAGATGCCTCAGCAACAGGAGTAGGGGCAGTCCTGGCCCAGGGCGAAGCGGGGCGAGAGTTACCAGTGCTTTACTTAAGCCGGAAGTTGTTGCCTCGAGAGACCAGATACTCGGCGGTGGAAAAGGAGTGCCTAGCCATCAAGTGGAGTCTGGATAGCCTCCGCTATTATCTCCTAGGGCGGGAGTTTGACCTGGAAACAGACCATCGAGCCCTGACCTGGCTGCATACAATGAAGGACAGAAATTCCAGGGTGACAAGGTGGTACCTCAATCTCCAACCCTACAACTTCAAGGTACGGCATCGACCAGGGAAGCAAAATGTGGTCGCCGACTACCTGTCTCGTTTCCCGGCCAGTACGCGGCTTGGAGAGGGGGAAGGTAATGTGATGGAGCACGATCGCCAACCACGCTGAGCAGGCAACACTGGCGCACACACACATACATACACGCACATACACCGCATACACTTACCTTAACTATACTCCGATTCGGCGGCGGGTGCACACGAAGCCGATTCACATGGACATTACAGTCATCAACATTTTCCCCAGTTAATCCTGTTATTTCATACACATGCACACACTTTGTTTTGTTTGTTTGTTTGGTTTGTTTGTTTAGCCAGCCTTCCGGGATGGGATGCTGCGCCGGCGAACCTGAGCGATTGAGCGGCACACGCTTATGACGTCACAGAGTGTGCCGCGCCGGCGCAGTATTCGCGAAGGTTGGCGTAGTCCATTATGTTTGTATATAGGGGGGTGTTGTTTTGTATGTCATTGTTAAAGGGGCTATCTGTTAAATTATGGTTTTAATATGTGTCAAATAGATGTTTTGTTATGTATATATAATGTCATGTTTATGTGTTTAAACTCACTGGATCTGAGTTTAATGGCAATTTAAAATACTTACCTGGTTATGGGAACTCCCATTGAAGGGGAGGAGTCTGGCTCTATAAAGAGGGAGGCCAGACTCACAATCAGGACTTGTTTACCAAGTCGACTGGAGTGAGTGATTGTGGAGAAGGAAGTTGCTATTTGATATATTGTGAATATTTACTTGTGTATATTTTTTCGTCATTGTTTTGTTTTATTTATTTTTGGTATTTTGGGTTTTGTTTTCCGCACTTGTAAATATAAATATATCACCTTGGTTTTTCTCCTGATTCACTGTAAATAAACTTCACTTTGTACAAGAGTACAGTTGCGGTCTGAGCCATCATTTTTGTTTTGGGGATTTTTTCTTTATTTTTGGGACTTACCCACGTCAAAGGTGAACCGCTGGTGTTCACTTTGTCACAGTGTGAATTTTTCAAATCCGAAAAAAGATCCCGAGCTCCGGCGCAGAGTGTGGACAACCCCCCCCAGCTGCTGGCATTTTTGAAAAGTGTGGCACTCTCAATGGAAACAATTTGAAACATATGCAGGCCGCAGGCATCAACACCTTTTTGTACACGCCCTCTAATGCTTCACAAAACATCTAGTAATTATATAAAGAGATATATTTACTTTAATTCATATAAAAATAACAATAAACATATGAGTGACAGAGAACAAGAGATCATACAATATCACTCATTAGTTAAAAACTGTAATAATAATTAATAATTTTATCATTATTGCTCACGTAGCTCAACTGGTAAAGCAAAAGGTTGCAATGCAAAGGTTGTGCATTCAATCTCAGGAAGAACTTACTGATAAAATGAATACCTTATCATGCACCGTAAGTCGCTTTAGATAAAAGCATCCGCAAAATGCATACATGTAAATGATCAATTAAATGCATGCATACCAATGATAATAATCTATAGCTTAAATAAACAATCTATGTTTGTCGCATGCCTGATAATGCCCTGCACGTACAACACCCAGTTATCTCTGTTGATGGTATAGTAATAACAGTGATGTGTGCCTGAATGCATTAATGCAAATTTATTCGCAAAGAAACAATAAACAGCCTAATATTTCTGATATTAAGTCTTGAACTTTATTCCCTAAGCACGTAATTAATAAGATCGCATTTACACAAGAGATGTTCTTACCTGGCCTTGATAAGTGAAATAAATGCCTGAGAGAGAGAGAGAGAGAGAGAGAGAGAGAGAGAGAGAGAGAGAGAGAGAGAGAGAGAGAGAGAGAGAGAGAGATGAGGTTTAATAATTATCAGTCTAAATGTCATGATAAGGTGAGACAGAAGTGGGCAAAAGTCTCTCCGAGTGAACTCTGTACATCACACTAGTTCACTGATAATAAATGCTTTACTGCATATACAAGTAAAATATTTGTATTTACAATAATGTGCTTTGTATGTTAATAATGACGGCATTCTGATTATTTTTGTGGTGATTTAGTATTACTATCGGTAAAAACATTGTAAGCTGAAAATTATGTTGTATTGTATGTCTAATGTTATTGCTTTCCTATGACAAATCGCTTTGCTGTTTTTCTTCGCGTTTGGTTGCTAAATGCCTAAATGTAAAATGCAGTATGTTTTATGTACTTGTGTGTCTGAGGAACAATGTGTGATGTGAGAACTCTTCTCCAATGTGTTTGGTTCAGAAAATAAGGACACAAAGTTGCATAACATAATGGGTAATACACGGGTATCACAACATAAATTGGGTTTATGAGAATATTTCATGTGGTCTCATGAACTGAGAGATTTGAAAAACATGGTTACAAATGTTTTTGTTCATTTAAAGGTTTTTTTGTGAGCATTAGGTTTAGGAGAAGGGAATAGAAAATGTGATTAACTCAACATAAAAACCATTTCACCCGTGGAAAGTAAACCACATATGTTACCCTGGCCTGCAAAACCAGTCGTAATTTTGTAATGGGTCGAAATAATTGATTATTTTATAAAAAAAATAAAATATTAAGTAAAGATCATGTTCCATGAAGATATTTTGTAAATATTCATAAAAAGATATTTATCATTAGTAATATGTGAAGAGTTTGGTTCCAAAACGCATTAAATTCATTTTGACTAAAATTTGGGTCAAATGTGTTATCTATACCAAGAAAGTGAGAAGATGAAAACCACTATTTTCTGTTACAAACTTTCACAAAGCATATTTTGGATATTATAACATTAAACATTTAAATCCATAATTTGATTTTCAAAAATGTATTATAAAAGTGATGTTTTTTTAGCAAAATCCAATGTAAGTTTTTTTTTCAAAATGCTATAAATCTATTGAATCAATATATAAATGTGCATTTATCTTTGCAATGTTATATTCATTTAGATGACTAGTGGTACACACTGATTAAAACATAAACATTAATGGCATGAATCAAAACACTTACTTTGTCATATTAACAAAACTGTCATTGCTGCTGTCATCTTTGGGACGTAGTTGCTGAACTTTTTTGACATCGATCAGCTGTAAAATGTTTTGGTCCTGCTCAATTTCCGTTGACTTCGAGTAAAATAATGTTAAGTTTTTCATAAGATCCCCTGGGGTCAATGTGTTAGCATGACAGAAGCTTGATGTTGTCGGGAGAACAAGCATCAGCCGGCATTTTTCTGTCTAAAGAAAAGATGACAGAAAAACACGGCGGAAATTGTAAAATTAAAATGTACTTTTTAATACTGACCTGATAAAATACTGATTTTGGTGGTAGCTATTAAAAAAATGATGTTTATCGCGTTTTGAAACCAAACTTTTCATCTGTTGTTTAGGACTTCATTTGGACATCTTTAGAAGCGATTTTCTCAATATTTAGATTTTTTGCAATGGACCCTTTTGAGTAGTTTTGAAGTCCAGGGTCACATGTCTTATCTCAAAATTCTTAGATATATCATGATATTTTAGACAAATAAGGTAAGACATCTCACAAACCTTTTGCCTTCCTCCACTGCACTTCTTTCACTGACCTCTTGCCCCAAGAAAAACTTCAAAGAGCTGATGCATTGTTTTAAAATAAAGGTGTCTTGGGTAGGGTAACACCAATGACATAAATTTGGGGGACAAATCTTTATTTGATATTATTCATATTAATAGTGTATTTTTTACCATTTCAGTGTTGTAGTAAATTCATACAGGGTTAAAGGTAAATGTAAATTAGATTTGTTTTATAAAAAACATGGTTTTAAATAATAAGTACACAGTTCAACTTCCATGTATGATCAAAGGGACACGGCAATGTTCAGGGCCAGACATTTAAAAAAAGGGGAAAAAAAGAAAAGGACGTAAATAAACTCTCATCATGTTAAGGACAGTCCATATTTATTAAATATATATCATTATGGGATTATTGGGTCAAATTAAATGATTAAGGGGTCTGCAAAAGCAAGGGACAAGCATTTCCACCTTTTTTGTAGAATGACCCGTATGT
Organism: Misgurnus anguillicaudatus; assembly: GCF_027580225.2. Classification (NCBI taxonomy): domain Eukaryota; kingdom Metazoa; phylum Chordata; class Actinopteri; order Cypriniformes; family Cobitidae; genus Misgurnus; species Misgurnus anguillicaudatus. The sequence goes on along the minus strand of NC_073351.2, from coordinate 34,405,303 downwards.
GGTTTATGAGGTGTATAACAACATGGACTGTTAAATTATTACAGTAAGAACAGTGTGAATTATGTCATCTACCCTTATGTTTTTTACAGAGTTTTTCGGTCTCCCCAGAGGAGTTTGATTTAACCCCTTGACCACTGTTGGCTTGCTTAATGACAGACTGCTTACATTAGCTTAACTTAAGACTTATTTTGTGCATAACAACAATACTGCTTACATTATTTTGGTACAATTACAATCTTACAGATTTTGTGACTTCACTGTAGTATTATATATTACTATATTATATTATTACCTAATACATCATAAACATTAGAAAATCAATCTGATTACTTCCTTGTACTCCATCCTTGATCATGCTTATAATATTGTTTGGAATGAATTACTATTTGGTTGCTGTCCGATGAAAACATGTATGTCCATTTTGCAGATTTGAGATTTTTCGACGGATTGAATGTCCAGGTTCATTTCCGTATACAGTATGCTTCACATATCTAAATGGACAATGAAAAGTTATGAAATCATGTCATCTGATTTTCACGTATATCCATTTGGTGGTCTTGTGAAGTTTCATCGAAGCTCAGCACTGGATAGATGAAAACACATAGCCTGGTGAGACAATGACTTTCCTTCATTGAGTTAAACGTTTCCCCCTGACGCCAGACGTACGTCTAGGAGTGACAAAATTACAGTAGGACTGTGCAAACAAACTATCTGTCTAGCATAGGTGTTGGGTCCTCACCACTTTTTGAAAGCATTTGGTTAAAATGTTCTGAAAAATCAAGCGATGTTTAAGACTGGTTTTGTGCTCCAGGGTCACATATGTTGCGTTGTATGCTTATGATGTGTTTTCTTTTACATATGTTATGAAATTCATTGTAATCATTGACTAAACACGCTGCTGTTTTCTACGGTATGGTGCTTTGGCACTGTTCGGTTGAGCTGGTGTTGCAGGGACTGTTACATGTGTGTAGTCGACATTGTTGAGGGTTTAGGTATTTTCTTGTTGTTGACTGGCCTACGCTATGCCCATCTTTTGTCCCCACCACTTTTCAACACAAACTGACGCCCCTGCTGTCTAGTATTACCATGTCAGTGTATTGATTCATTATCGGAAGAACGTGTATCAACCACCGTTACTGTAAAATATGCACGTATGTCCATTTAAACTCAATTTTGGTCAAATGTGGATTACATCATTACACTGGCAAGAATATGGTTACATGTAAAGATGCCGTACCAAGTATGACAACACTACATTCAACTGCTTTTGAAATACGGTGTTTTTTTCACTTCCTGAAAAGTAACCGTTTTGGACATTTGTGAGTTTCATCAGGCAGCAACGATTTATTACCTTATTTAAATTAGGAAATACATTTAAATAATTGTTCTACGTTTCTTCTTTTCTGTTTTCTTTGTTTCTATTTCATCTAAAGCTGCATTGGAACAATGTACAATTGTGAAAAGCATTATGAAATTTACCATAAACATGAAAATGGCAATTTCGGTATTTTTATAAAGGAGATATCTCATGTAAATTTGACTTTTTTTCATGTTTAAGTGCTATAATTGTGTCCCCAGTGCTTCTGTCAACCTAAAAAATGAAAAAGATCATCCCAGTAACTTAGTTTTGGTAAACCATTCTCTGCAAGCATGTGAAAAAATAGGTCATTGAAATTTGGCTCCTCTTGTGATGTCAGAAGGGGATCTTATTATAATAATACCGCCCCTTATTCTGCAATATCCAACCACAGCACTGCCATTTAGTGCAGAGATCAGCTGATTTGCATTTTAAAGGACACACCCCAAAAAACAGCAAATTTTTTTCACACATTTTTTGAACTTCACATACGTACTCTGGGGACAGCTAAGATTTATTTAACATTTTTAAAAAGTCTAAAATTGCCAAATGCCTGTGCGGGTTGGGTTTAAGGGTAGTGTTAGGGGACTAGAATATACAGTTTGTTTAGTATAAAAGGTGTGTGTGTGTGTGTGTGTGTGTGCGCGCGTGTGTGTGCGTTTGTGTGTGTGTGTGTGTGTGTGTATCTGCTCCAGCTGAGTTCAGTAATAAAGTCTGACAGCTAATTATCTCCTATTCTAGTCTCACAATACAAGGACCTCCCAAACACACACAGTGAACTCTCTAGAAAATAATTGAAACCTCTTTTTCTTCCAATATTTGTCATATTAATCAATTAATCTGTTTGGATTTGTCTTGAACATGATCTATCTTTTAACGTGCAAAGCATTAGTTACAGTTTTGCATCTATAAATCTGCAATGTTTAGACATTGCAGTTTCAAAACTAAAATTTTCACTTTCATTCATTTTCAACTTTATCTAAGATAATTTTTAAGAACAAAGAAATGTCGGGTTATTTTCAATCCAGCACTGGACGAACTCAACCCTCTGGGTTGTAATTTAACCTATGCTGGGTTGTTTTAATCCATTATTGGGTCAAATATGAACATTTTCTGGGTTAATTTAAGCCAGGGCTTGTCCTTTTTTTGACCTAACACTGGGTTGAAAATTATATCATAACCTTAAAATGACCTCAGATTAGTCTTAATTTTACTGTCAGTTAATGACACCTCATGTTATAACACTGTTATACCACGGGTCTGTTGAATGCTGTATTCTGATTGGCTGAAAAATGTTCCATGGGTGTTGATTGTTTTTTGATAAACGCACACCTAACTTGTCAAATGTCTTAAAATAGGCACCAGAGCAATGTTTGTGGTAAACGTGGTATAAGCAGAATAATTTACTCTGGTTCTTTGAATTATTCAAAAATAATGCACACCCACAGTCCGCTTCGCGTCGTGCCGCATACCACCTTGGGTGTGCATTGTTTTCTTATAATTCAACGGCCCGTCGTCAATTATTCCTTACTTATAAATTTCTAATGATATTTCATCCCACTATCAGTAAGATTGTGACTAGATATCTAGATATCATCTCTGTGTATCAGTAAACATCTGAATATACAATCACAGAGAGAGAGAAGTAATGGTGACACAGCAGTCGTGTCTGTTAATGAATGGCATCATGCAGTCTATTGTTTGTTACCGAGCGGTGACTCACGCATACAGCATTGAAAGTGATTTATTTTGTTGTCAGCAGAGTTTATAGTGACCCACTTCAGCTCATCTGACATATGGAGGAGATGAAGAGAGGAGAACATATACAGGTTGTGAATGAAAGCGAATAAAAGGATGCATTGGAAAAATAATAAGCAAAGAATACTGCATGAAATTATTTTTATAAATCATTACAAATTTAATTTCTGCAGTGAATAGAAGCAAAATTATACATGTGCAAACTACACAATGATATGCAATGAATGACGTTCTGCATGTTCTTCATATCAAGGATCTCAGAACAATTTTGACCACGCCATCATTTGAGGGTTATGAACAAATCACTATTTGAAATGTAAATCTATCAAATAAATGATACAAATGACTAATCAATAATCAAATTTTCATAATTGTGATAAATGTCACCCTTACCAAACATCCAGGCAAAAATATCCAACATTGTGGCAACCACACCCCATCAATCACACCAAATTTCCTGAAAACCACACCCCAGCAAGCAGACCCACAATCCTGTAAACCACACACACACCCCAGCAATCACACTTAACAACCTAAAAACCATACCCATAACCTGTTAATCAGATCCAACATCCTGGAAACCACACCCAACCCCCAGCAACCACTTCCAACAACCTGGCAACCACAACTTAACAATCACACCCAATATCTTGGCAGCCATACCCCAGCAATCAGATCCAACAACTTTGCAACCACACCCCAGCAATCAGACCCAATATCATGAAAACTGCACCCACACCCGAGCAATCACACCCAACAACCTGGCAACCACACCTTAACAATCACACCCAACATCTTGACAGCCACACACCAGCAATCAGACCCAACAACCTGGCAACCACACCCCATCAATCAAACCCAACATCCTGGAAACCACATCTAAACTCCAGCAAGCACACCCAACATCCTGGCAACCACGTCCAACAATCAGATCTGATTACCTGGAAACCACACTCAACATCATGGCTACCACGACCAAACCCCAGCAATCATGCCCAACAACCTGGCAACCACACCCCAGCAATCAGACCAAATATCCTGGAAAACTGCACCCACACTCGAGCAATCACACCCAACAACCTGGCGTCCAAACCCCTACTACCACACTCAACATCCTGGCAACCACACCCCAAACCAAGGAAACCATACACAACATCCTAGCAACCACACCCCAGCAATCAGACCCAATATCCTGGAAACCACACACACACCCAGCAATCACACACAACAACCTAGTAACCACACCCAACAACCTGGCAACCACGGCCAAACCATAGCAACCACACACAACATCCTAGCAACCACACCCCAAGCCCTAGCAATTACACCATATATCATGGCAACCACACCCGAGCAATCACACCCAACAACCTGGCAACCACACCTTAACAATCACACCCAACCTCTTAACAGCCACACACCAGCAATCAGACCCAACCACCTGGCATTCACACCCCATCAATCAAACCCAACATCCTGGAAACCACATCTAAACTCCAGCAAGCGCACCCAACATCCTGGCAACCACGTCCAACAATCAGATCTGATGTCCTGGAAACCACACTTAACATCATGGCTACCACAACCAAACCCCAGCAATCATGCCCAACAACCTGGCAACCACACCCCAGCAATCAGACCCAATATCCTGGAAAACTGCACCCACACTCGAGCAATCACACCCTACAACCTGGTGTCCAAACCCCTACTACCACATCCAACATCCTGGCAACCACACCCCAAACCACGGAAACCACACACAACATCCTAGCAACCACACCCCAGCAATCAGACCCAATATCCTGGAACCCAAACCCCAGCAACCACACCCCAGCAATCACACACAACAACCTAGCAACCACACCCAACAACCTGGCAACCACTCCCAAACCATAGCAACCACACACAACATCCTAGCAACCACACCCCAAACCCCAGCAAATACACCCAATACCCTGCCAATCACATCCCAGCAATCAGACCCAATATCCTAGCAACCATACCCAACAACCTGGCAACCACGCCCAAACCATAGCAACCACACACAACATCCTAGCAACCACACCCCAAACCCTAGCAATTACAACTAATATCCTGGCAACCACATCCCAGCAATCAGACCCAATATCATAGAAACCACACCCAACATCCTGAAAACCACACCTAAATCCCAGCAACCACACCACAGCAATTAAAACCCACAACCTAGCAACCACATCCAACATCCTGGAAACCACACCAAACACCCAAGTGTCATGGTGAAGTTTTACCATTAGTGCCTTTCAAGGGGCAGAGGGCAACCTGCCGGCTACTGTACAGTTACACCTATGGGATCGTTCAACGGGGATATATTCATGTCACTATTCTTCAGAACCTCTGGTAGGGGACAACACCTGAGGTCAAAAACCTAACAGACAAACCAATGTGTTGACACAAACACACAGTCAAACACGTTAAAGATGTCCTGAGCTTGAAATGCAGCAAAATACTGGAGTTTCCCTGAAATGAAAGACGAGTTAGAGGAACTAGAGGAAGGGGAAACAGATGGTAAGTGAAACACACAAATGTTTGGAGCTGACAGAGTCTGATCATCCAGTCAGAGCACGATCTAATCCGGGGATTGGGAGGGGGACTGCTTGGCTGACCCCACAGCCACAGGCTGCATCGGAAATGTTGGTGTGCTGCATCCAAGCACGCTCAAAAAGCCTGCTGTCAGGATAGGGCGAGTGAGAGAGAAAGTGAGTGAGTGAGTGAGAGACGGTGGTAGCAGAAGAAGGCTGTCAAAGGGGACGGCCTGCAGTCATGAATCACCCCGACTGATTCGCTCAGTGTCCACATACTGATCCCATCAGGCTTTAAACAGAGAGAGAGAGAGAAAGAGAGAGAGAGAGAGAGAGAGAGAGGACGTGCAGACTGCGGATTAAACATGAACACAGAAGACAAAATCAAGGTGGTTGTTGCAGAGCAACAGATTTAGGCGTTGAGTTAATAAAACCTGTCAAAAACAGGATCATAAAATAACATGTAACTTAGAAACACTCCATTATGAACACATGCTGCTAAGATGCATGCTGGGTAAATATATGACACAACCTCTCATCTCATCTTCACACTGTATTGTGACAACAGCATACTGTGAATACATTTTAAAATAAAAAAGAGTATGCACTTTAAAGCAGCACCAAAGAGTTTGTTTTACCTTAAAATAACGTATCCAAAAAAGTTTCAGTCGTTCATCCACTCGAAACAAGGTGAACGGCACTTTCACATTCGCTTTGCAGCCCTCTATCAACCAAAACCGCACTAAAGAAGTTTCCAACCGTCGTGTCGTGGTCCTGTAGTTCGAGTGAAAACTACAAAAACTTGCTTTACGGCAGACCTACAATCCAATCAGATCCAGCTTTGCTGCAGTAGGCTTAATTATTTACGACAGTGGTAATGGACAATTTCACTTCCAACCTCTAGGGGGAGAAATGAGCAAAAACCCTTTAGTGTTGCTTTAAGGCCAAATTTAAATAGAAAAACATTGCATTCACCATAAAATGTCAGTAGGATGTGGCCATACTTAATGTGATCATGTAGAGTTGTGATTACTGCAAATCCGCCGGAAAGAGTTTGAAAATCTTCAAAGTCCTCCGGAAAGAGGCTCTTAACCACATCCATTTAGACACTTGCTTATACACATCACACAAGTCAAAGATGAAATTGGTAAAAAACTTTTCGAGATAACAGCAGAAATCATTTCAGTGAGTGATTTTCTATTTCGTTGGTAAGGCAAAACCTCAGCGAGATTATTTAAATTGGAAAACGTATGAAGAGGGGACACTGGATGTAGTGGGCACTTAAAGCCACCTGATCCTGGTTTTGAGAAATCCAGCTCTGACATCATTATAGTGGAAGCTGAAGAACCCTTGAATGCAGACGGAGAATCCACTTATACACGATTACAGCTTGTAGGAAATCAAAATCACAAATGAGATCTCTTCAACATCTCAGTTTTTAAGAGACATCTGTGGGTTCAAATGGAGAGCAAAAGGCATTCATCACCACATTAAATCGACACCGAACATTATCAATTTATCTGACCATCACCAAAAGCATTGTTAGCTAACTATGAACTATGAACTATTGGTAACGACAGAACTTGTGACCATAGTTGCTTTCAGGAAAAGCACCCCAGGACGTCTTATTGTCTCATTTGTGTGTATTTTATACATTTTAGAAGAACGAACTAAACAAAAGTTGACACTTGACTGAATTTTGATGGAATCTCCTGAGATGTGAAAGTTTCCTCTGGGAAAGCATTTCTCACAGTTATCTGTGAGGATATAACAAGAGCAAATATGAAACAGATGGAATATAAGTGATTCTGTGCTAATGAAACTGTTTGGTAAACAGTCACCAGCAGGTTCTACTCATAAGGCAAAGGAGACAGATTAGACGAGAAACATTTGTGCCCACGTATGAATCAACCGAACAGAATTACAGCATGAACATCCGTGAGGTCAGACAGACTAAGATCATTTGATCCAGAACTCATTCAGCTATTTTAATTAAAATATTCTTCATTTGCAGCACTCGCTGGTCTTTTCCAGATTTATAATGCATTAAAACACCACACGTAAGCACACAAGCAATGTGCAAAGCTCACAAAAACTTTTTGGTTTAGTTTTAGTAACACAGATTTTCAGAATTTACCAGCATGAATTCATACATTTTTACGAGTTGGCAAATTAATTCATACAAAGTTTATTATGCAAAAACATATAATTATCTTATACCACGGGTCTGTTGAATGCTGCATTCTGATTGGCTGAGAAATGTTCTATGGGTGTTGATTATTTTTCTGTAAACCGCACACCTAACTTGTCAAATGTCTTAAAAATAGGCACCAGAGTAATCTTTGTGGTAACCGTGGTATAAGTGGAATAATTGACTCCGGTCCTTTGAATTATTTGAAAATAATGCACACCTGCGGTTTAAGGGCACTCCGCTTCGCGTCGTGCCACATTACCACCTTGGTGTGCATTACTTTCTTATAATTCAATGGCCCGTTGTCAATTATTCCTTACATAAAAAACATTAACAAAACCCCAACACCGCACCTAACCCCAACGTCACAGGGATCATGGCAAATCATACACAAATGTTCAAATGTAGTCATACCAATTACGACAATGAATTAACCACCTAATAAAATACGTACGAATTGGCATGAGACAGCGTTGGAATTTACACAATAGCAGCACCGCTACAAACAATAAGGGGCGATTTCTCAGACAGGGATTAACTTAAACCAGGACTAGGCCTTTAATTAGGAAATATATACATAGTTCTAACAAACTACCTCACTAAAACATTACTTGTGTGCATTTTGAGGCAAAACAAAGGGCACTGATGTATTTTACAGCCCAGTCTCACGAAATTTCGTTATATAGTCAAGTTTTTTTTTTTATTCTTTTTTCGTGCTATTATCACGAAATTTCGTATTTTTTCGTGATCGTATAATGAATTCCTGTTTTCGTGTGATTATCACCTATTGGTTACTCGACTGTTTTGTCCTATTTTCTTACCATTGTCACTTCGGTTTAGGGTTAGATTTACATAAAATGACATCCCTAAACAAACCCAACTCTAACCCTAACGCCAGGCGACATATAAAAAAATAAATCAGAAAAAATAGTATAAATCAATATATAAAGTGACATTCTAATGCAAGCACCAAATCTAACCCTAAACCGAAGCGACAATGGTTTAAAAATAGGATAAAACAGTCGAGTAACCAATACGTGATAATCACACGAAAACAGGAATTCGTTATACGATCACGAAAAAACACGAAATTTTGTGATAATAGCACGAAAAAAGAATTAAAAAAATACGTGACTATATCACGAAACTTTGTGAGACTGGGTAGGTATTTTAAGATATGGCAGTGCATGTTGTTTTTAGTTTGGACAGCTCTTACATTTATTTTAGTCTAGGACTAGTCTAATCCCTGTCTGGGAAACAATCAGTCCTAAAAAATCCCTAAAATCAGGCGTCATTTCTTAACCTTTAGCTACATAACACTGCCTTTTAAAGTTGTTTCCATTTTAGAAAAACACACACAACCACTAACAATATCTAGACATACATCAACAACTGTCTGCGACTGATTCTCCGCATCCACTGGCTCGAAACCATCAGCAACCAAGAACAGCCAATAAACAAAGCAATACCCCAGAGGCACTGGGTATGGATTGGCCGCACCCTGCGAAAGCCGCCCTCCAACACCACTAGACAAGCCCTCACGTGGAACCCCCAGGGCGAAGGAAGCAAGGCAAGCCAAGAAAGACCTGGCACTGTGACCTGGATGCAGACTGCAAGAGGGAAGGCTACACCCGGGGGCAGTTGGAGAGACTGGCATGGGACAGACATGCATGGAGGAACTTTGCCAGCGGCCAACAGGTATGCCCCAGAAGGGGTAGTAAGTGAAAGAAGAAACACACACAACACAAATATTTTTGTGCATTAATGGCATGTTAATATTTCAGAGGAAATTAATATCACACAATCAAATGACTCAAACATTACTGATGCTGCTATGCATGGCACAAAACACATTCAAACACACAGGTTTGTAAAGATATTCTTGCGAGGACATCTTTGCGGGGCAGCTGTCCGCCGTGATATTGAACTAGCTGTCCTGCAACCGACGCGGAGTGGCACTTCTCGCCCAGTGTGCGACCCCCTTTACCCAATAGTTCACCCAAAAATTGCATTTCTGTCATCATTTACTTCCTCTCATGTTGTTACAAGATATTTTAAGGAATGTTTATCCCCAAACCGATCATTGACTTCCATAGTATTCTTTATTCCTACTATGGATGTCAGTCTGGCCGGTGACTTCTTTTTTCGAGGGCGCTCAATGCTCGAACATGTATGTAGCCCGTCATGTGTGTGGTTCGTAATTTCAAAATATGTGTTCGGCGTGTCGAGTGAACCTGTGTGCATCATTTGTCTTGTCAGCCTGCTGCAGAAGCGTCTAAAGCCATCTTTCCACTGCACACGACATACCGAAACGACAGTCGGAGTTTTCCTCCTAGTGGCAGTCGTAATGAAGTTTCAGTTTAATTGTATGTGGGAGAGAAGCTCGTTCCAGCGCAATAAGCTTCATTATAATATATTTATGGTGGAATAAATAAATGAATGCAAATGAATGAAACAACAAACAGCTATGCATATATACCGTGGCCTCAGGGTGCAAAAATAAATTACAATGGTAAATTACTTATTTACAAGATTAAAAACAAATTTACAAGTTTTTAAACAAATTTACACGTTTTTTTAACAACTTTACAAGTTTTTAAACAAATTTACAAGTTGTTTTAATGAGTGAATACATTTACAATGAGTGAATAAATTTTAAAGTTTTTTTTAACAAATTTACAAGTTTTTTTTAACAAATTTACAATGACCGAACAAAAGTAAAAGTTTTTTAACAAATTTACAATGAGTGAACAAATGTACAAGTTTTTTAACAAATTTACAATTGTTTAAACAAATTTACAATGAGCGAACAAAATTACAAGTTTTAAAACAAATTTACGTTTATTACGGAAAGGGTAGGTACAACACGCTGACGTCACGCATCTGAGCCTCCGGTGAGAAACCCGGAAGTATCGCCGTGAATCACATGAGAGTTGTGAATGCGATGTTGTGTATTAGGCTGTACATAATATTAACGAAAGAGAGTGATAATATATAACCTTTCATCGCTTCCGAAGTGACTAAAAGGGATATTGGACCTTATTTTCAGGTAAGTGAAATTGTTTTAGTTTGCTAACGCTAGCTTTCCAAGTTGAACACGTTTTGGATGGCAATTATCAAAATAATTCACTGACTTTCTCATTAGATTACAGACAACACGAGAGGGTGCTCCAAACTTTTTAATCAGGACTGCATTGTTTGTTCGCTCCCGGGGTTACATAGACTGAAACGGGGAAGCGTGACGAGTTTGTTTACATGGTGCTATAAACTCCAACCCAGGAGGACACTTCAGAGGAATCACAGGGATAACATGGTGTGATTTTTTTTTTGTCAAAACCAGAACTGACTTCCGAATCCACCTGGAACGCATTTACTTTGATGGAGATTTGGGCGGAGGCTAAACCCTCCAAATAGTATATTTAGAGAAATGGAAGTCAGTAAAAATTAAGTTGGACTCATTGTTTTTAACAACTGGCTACCTAACACATGCTTATAAACCCAGGAATAGCACACACACACACACACACTTCTAACAGACATGCAATGCACACATTAGATACGTGTTAAGAAAAATAACTGTACAGTTTTAGAACAACTCATTTATACATTAAATAAACTTAATTTCACTCATTGTTCAAAATATAGTTTTATTTATAAATGAACTTCAATGTATATTGTCTCAAGTATGAAAAAATATATATGTACATTTTTAGAACCAATCATATTTACATTAAAAGCCAGTGGGTACTAATACACTTTTTTACACAGGGCCATGTAGTTTTGACTTTTTTCCTTTAATATTAAAAACCTTCATTTAAAACCTGCATGTTGTGTTCACTTGGGTTTTATTCTTTGACTAATATTTTAATTTGTTTGATGATCTGAAACATTAAAGTGTGACAAATATGCAATAATAGCATGGGAAATCTGGATGGGGGCTAACACTTTTTCACACCACTGTATATAAAGTTGTTCCAATGTATATTTTCTATCTACTGTACAAATTGTAACAATAAAGCAAAGTAAAAACATTTAAATGAAAAACGTTTGTTTTTGGGATTAAAGGAATTTTTCACCCAAGATATAGATGGTTTGTTTTTTCATTGGAACAGATTTGGAGAAATTAAGCATTACATTGCTTACAATGGGATCCTCTGCAGTGAATGGGTGCTGTGAGAATGAGAGTATTTAACACAAACTATGATTGTGTTTATGGTGTGCAATATAGCGTGTGTTCATGTTTTGTGACAATATTTTTCACATAATTACTCTCTATAGCGCTGTTTTCACTTTCCTAAAAATGAGCTGATGTTTTCTTTGTTCTATAAAGTCCCTCCTTCAGAAATACCTATAGAGTTCTGATTGTGTAGTTTGTTTAGTGTGCTGTGATTCAACAGCAGCTTAGCTTAGTAGAGCCACTTGAGCTTAGCTGGTGACTGACGTATTCCAGTGGGCGGAGGTAAGTAAAAAAAAACTCTTCTTTGGATGTCATTCAAACGGGAAGTAGAGGGCTGTAGTCCAAACTGGCTGTTTGCTATAGGCTTTGAAAGGGAAATTCTATTAAAGAAAATATATTGTTGGTATAGAATTTTGAGCTTTATAATTTTACAGATATTATTTATGCTCTAACAGCAACATTGCACACCAACTAAAGTTTAAATAATGGAATCAGGATAAACGGGACCTTTAAACCTTACAGCTAAATCTGCGGAAAGAAGACCCTGCCTCATACGGCAGAGAAACAAGAAAAACTGATCCAAGACACAAATGTTGCGATAATCTTCCATAATAGGAGATGTTTTCAGGTAATCATAGTGTTGCAATGCCCCAGAATCACTGTTAGATCTGTGTATTGAGAAAGAGGAGAACATTGCATGAAAAAAAGAAAGATCAATGAGGACATAAGATTTATTTGTTCTAATTTTCATCAATGAATTACATGCTTAATTTTTTTTCTCACTCTTCTCTTGTGTTCTGATCAGGAAACGAATGGTGGTCCTCTTCTTCCTTTAGTGTTTCAATATCACAGACACTGGAAATTAACATAATCATGATTGCAGTGAAGTCTATCTATCTATCTATCTATCTATCTATCTATCTATCTATCTATCTATCTATCTATCTATCTATCTATCTATCTATCTATCTATCTATCTATCTATCTATCTATCTATCATAAATGTCAGTTTGCTTAGGCAACATTAGAGTATTTGTAATTTGATAAAACATTACAGTACTGTCACACTCAGAGAGGTTTAAATGATTAAATGAAAACATAATTTATAGTATAAATTTAGCTAATTTTAACAAATCGTCTCATTACATAAAATCCTAATCTTTTAAAGATTATTCAGATTATATCATCGAACAAGTTAACGCACCATTGATTCCTCTGAAGTGTCCTCCTGGGTTGGAGTTTACAGCACCATGTAAACAAACTCGTCACACTTCCTCTTTTCAGTCTTGTAACACCGGGAGCGAACGAACAATGCAGTCCTGATTAAAACGTTCTAAGCACCCTCTCGTGTTGTCTGTAATCCAACGAGAAAGTCAGCGAACCACCCTGATAACCGCCATCCAAAACGTGTGCAACCTGGACAGCCAGCGTTAGCTAACTAAAACTATTTCACTTACCTGAAAATAAGGTCCAATATCCCTTTTAGTCACTTCGGAAGCGATGAAAGGTTATATATTATCACTCTCTTTCCGTTAATATTATGTACAGCCTAATAGACAACATCGCATTCACAACTCTCATCATTCACGGCGATACTTCCGGGTTTCTCACCGGAGGCTCGGATGCGTGACGTCAGCGTGTTGTACCTACCCTTTCCGTAATAAATGTAAATTTGTTTCAAAACTTGTAATTTTGTTCGCTCATTGTAAATGAGTTAAAAATCTTGTAAATTTGTTCACTCATTGTAAATTTGTTTAAAAACATGTAAATTTGTTTAAAAACTTGTAAATTTGTTCACTCATTGTAAATTTGTTAAAAACCATGTAAATTTGTTCACTCATTTTAAATTTGTTAAAAAACATGTAAATTTGTTTAAAAAACTTGTAAATTTGTTCACTCATTGTAAATTTGTTAAAAAACATGTAAATTTGTTTTTAAAAAAATTGTAAATTTGTTAAAAAAATTGTAAATTTGTTTTTAATCTTGTAAATAAGTAATTTACCATTGTAATTTATTTTTGCACCCTGAGGCCACCGTACATATATGACAAAGATTGCCAATATTTTCTTGGAGAAAACATATGAAGACAAGATTAAAATAGTAACGTACACAAATTAAATTAATAATGTATTACTTATCTGTTATCATTTTTTTTAAAGGATTCAAGTGTTACTAATAAAGTTAAACAAAAATGATTAATCATTTTCACCTCACACACAGTTTATGATTGGAATACAATGAAATACATCACTTCCGGTCGGCTTATCACATGTGGTGTGGTCGCACAAGTAAAAAAAAATACAAATACAACGCTCAAAAGGGATCCGAAATTTACGCATCCGCAGATGGTCGGCACCTTATGCAGCCCCTTTGTGACTCTCCGTAGGAAATTAGTGACTTCCGGTTTATCGTCCGTCGTTTGTCGTGTGCAGTGAAAAGGCGGCTTAAAGGGTTTATGATAAAAGAGATGATTGCGTTTGCCAGATACTCGCATAATCAGAGTTTAATGTTAAGGGAGTGTCTTGCGTTTTTTTTTTTTTCTTGAACGTGAGCATTTCTTTTATGTTAACCATGTCAAAATATGTGCCTGCTGAACACGCGTCAAAACCATTTATGGCAGGCACATATTTTGACAAAACACGTGATGCACATGGTTAACATGACGCAACAAACACATATTTTGAAAACACAAGCAACACACGACACTCCGAACACTTATTTTGAATTTGCGCCCCTCGGAAGAGCAGTCATGAGCCGCCACTGCCTCTGATCGGTTTGGTTACTAACACTCCTCAAAATATTTCTTCGTGTTCACCAGAAATCAGAAATTTAAACAGGTTTGTAACAACATAAACGGGAGAAAATTATGAAATAATAAAATTTTTGGTTGAACTATCCCTTTAATCAAAATACAAACGAAGGCACTCCGTCTGAGGTACAAGCCTAGAAAGATAATCCAAACATATATGAAAAATATGCTTGCACACTCACTTGCAAAAAGTTTATTCTGCACAAAGCCTTTGTCAACCTTTAACCATCACAATTAAGTACCTAACCCAGGGGTGGACATTCCTGGTCCTGGAGGGCCACTATCCTACAAAGTTTAGCTCCAACCAAACTTTGTTTCAAAGGCAGCTGGATTACTTAGAACTGGCATTCAGGTGTGTTTGATAAGGCTTGGAGCTAAACTTTGCAGGACGGTGGCCCTCCAGGACCAGAAATGTCACCCCTGGCCTAACCCTAAACCTTAACCCTAAAACCAAATCTTATCCCTCAAACAGCCCTTCACGGAAGTGGTAGAAAGACTAGCCAGAATGTCCCTACTGTATTCACATGGTCTCACTCCAATGGACTAAATCTCAAACTGGTCCTCACAAAGATGTACACACACACACACACACACAACAATTCTCGCACAAATTCCTTAACGACAGGATGAGGTTTTGTCATATTCCAGTGTTAGTAGTATATATCTGACATACCATTTGCAAAATTCAGTATACAACCATCTGATGATAAATCACAAATATATAGATACTTTCAGAGTCATCCCCGCATCCCTATGTATTCTATATCCCCCCACCAAGCACTTATTTTACCCCTCCACACACATCTAGTAGAGTCACAATCAAGTACTTGCATAGATATCTATCGAGCGGTGGCCGGCGCTGCCGGGTTGGATCGATACACTCAGCTGTGTCTCTGGCGCTCTGATGTGCATTCTAATAGCTCAAAGAGCCACAGGAAGTTAACTGCCTTCGATAATACAGTACACAGCAACCTCCTTTCAGCATTCACACAGACCTCACTGAGAGGACATTACAGCAGAAGAGCACCTGCTAATGTCATCACAACATTTACAGAAACATTCACTATACAACCTCACCAATGAGCTCAGCACTCGGCATGCAGGTTTAGCACATACATCCCCAGGATTTGCTTTATAAATGCACTTAAAGAAAAACACCACCGCTTTTCAATATTTACCATGTTCTTACCTTAACTTAGATGAATTCATACATACCTATCTTTTTTCAATGCATGCACTTAATCTTTGTACAGTGCGTCGTGACTCTGTTAGCATTTAGCCTAACCCTATTCATTCCTTAGGATCCAAACAGGGATGAATTTAGAAGCCACCAAACACTTCCATGTTTAAAGACTGTTACATGATTAGTTAGACGAGTAAGTATGGTGGCACAAAATAAAACGTGGCGATTTTAAGCGGATAAAAAATGAGCATGTAACAGTCTTTAAATAGGGAAAACATGGAAGTGTTTGGTGGCTTCTAAATTCATCCCTGTTTGGATCCTAAGGAATGAATGGGGCTAGGCTAAATGCTAACACATTCACGAAGTGCTGTACAAAAATTTAGTGCATGCATTAAAAAAAAAGATAGCTATGAAATAATTTGTCTAAGTTGAAGTAAAAACATAGTAAAATTTTGAAAAATGGTGGTGTTTTCCTTTAATGCAGCACTTTGCCTCTCTCTAAATCTTCATTCCTCCCTTTAACTCCTTGCTAGTGGTGCAATGCTTTGTCTGTCTATCTGACTATCTATACTTCAGACACTTTGTCTCAGTGTTGTGGTTGCTGTGTAAAAAATCATTTCTTTGGCTCTGTGTTTCTAACAACAGCAGATTCCAGTAAAGCATATGTGATTGCTTTTAAACGTCAGACTCGGTCCCATTTCTGTCGCTCTCTATTTATCTATCTGCTCTCATTCTTTGTCCTACATGAATGCATAGCAAAGAAAACCAAGGGACAAAAGATGAGAATAAGCACTGCTGTGTGCTCACACCTAAACATCTGCCAGAACACAAGGCTATCTAACACAATACTTCAATTGCATACTAAATTCACCAAGAGGTTTTCTTTATCGCAAGCACATTCAGTTCTCGTCATTCAGTTTTCCAGCTTTCTGTCTGTCTCCTATTCTGTCTTGCTTATTCAAACTTATCAATACTTAAAGCTCTTGTAACACAGGCATACAAAGCTTATAAGAAAGACAATACATAAATATAAATATAAACATTCTTAAATCAAAATACATTTAATTGATAAGTAAAATAACCCAAGATATTAAAAAAATGAGTGTAGGCTTAAAACAATTAAAAGTATCTGCAAATGGGGTTTGCAAAAAAGTTTATTAAATCAAGTTGAAACTTTTTATACCCCACTGGCAGATATTTTTACTTGTTGTAAACACAAACTTGATTTTACTTTTTCTTTTTATATCTCTTGGGTTATTTTGTTTCTCGGGTAAATATATCTTGACTTTATATTTTTTTACAGAAAAACAAGACAGAAATACTAAAAATCCTGAGACCTTTTTTTGCACTGTACACAGAGATAGAAACATGACAAGTGCTGTATCAGCGTATTGCACTTTTACACAAAAACAATAAAGCATTGAATTAATAAACAAACAAAAGTATTTGTTGCACACATGCTGCATAAAATCCATAAAACTGAAACATGCACTAAGAAAAGTCAATGTTGTAACATCATTTGATGCCGACTGAATGAATGTCAGTATTTTTAAAACCCTTTAGCTTTAAATTAAAAATAAATTCAATGTACATCGAGTCCGGATATTTTTTGCAAGACATACACATATTGGACATTCATTTTGCAAATTCTCAATCCTGCAATCTTTAAATGCTAAGCAAACATGTAAACATTCAATCTCTATACTGTAAGCATGATATTTTATTTCAGCACCTTGGACAGCGACGTTCAGCACCACGAGTCATCAATCTCAAATCTCAAAACTTCTAAAATGCTCTTCATCCTTCTCATAATATCTCACAAAAATCTGAAAGATACTAGCCACAATAATCGGGAAAAAAACACACGCTTGAAGTACATAAACATGCAAGCTACACTTACATTAGATGAATGTTATTGCATTAAGTGACAAAATCTCAAACTAAATGGCCTAAATGTTTAATAAAATAGTTTGTTTTAATATTAGTTTAAATATGATTGTTAGGTTTCAAATGACAATGCAATAGATAGATTATATTGACACACACAGGTTGACAAATACCCAGCATTAGGTCATTTTTAACCAAGCGACGTGGTCTGTCTAATATTTACACTGCCAAGGGTTAAAACTCAGCACTCAGCACTTTAAAGTATATAGTTAATGTGATGGACTACACCTGTAGTTGCTTTGCTCGGATCACGTAAACTGGGAATCAGATTTCATTCACACAGGAATCAGCTTGCGGCTAAACGTAATTGCAAAAGAAATGTGCAGCTAGGTCTGAAGGGTTTAAAAGCAAATGCCACTTGGTTTGATATTTTGTTAACTAATTCAATAAAACTCATGCATTTTTAAGTAAGGCCAATTTTAAATGGCCAAATTGCTAGGGCTGCTGTAGAAATGCCTTGTGATTAAAGAACCAGCAACGTTCCCTTTCCTTCAACACTGACAAAAATACGTTTTCACCTTTGGTGGTTTACTCCAGAAAACACTGTTGGGAAGATAGTACGACTTTACATGCATGAGAGTGTTCCTATAGCTTAGTTAGTATGGGACTGCATTAGCAATGCATAGGTCATGAGGAAGACACATACTGATTGAGTCCCTTTGGATGAAAGCGTCTGCCAAATGTATAAATCTAATGCTAAACATGCTTGGACTGTTCAAATTCAGCTCCCTTTCTTCTCTGTTTTCAGTATAATTCGCCCCCTCAATCTACCTCCTTGATCATTTTTAAGCTAATTAAGCTTTTGAAAAGCCTAATAAGGAACTATCAGGAGTGAGATGTAGACTGAGCGTTTCATCACCAAGCATGCAAGAAAAATTACAACAACACACAAGCAAGTGACAGACACCAGAACAGTTCGTAAGGACCAGGCCACGAACAAATCAATGATCATAATCTATAAAATCCATCAATATCACAATAAGCTACGGTGTCTTGACATAAATCACGTATAGATTGAACAAAAACCAAACAACTGATCGTTTGCCAAGCACAGAACTAACAAGTCAAGATAAACCTTAGAGGAAAGCATTGAACAATATATAAATAGAATTACAAACATGCATGCAACGGGGTCAATATCATGTAAATATATAAAACACTTTCACACAAAATGGTAAAAAATGGCCCTTAGTAGTCACCAGTTACCCTTTCAAAAAGTGCATATTAGTACCAAAAGCATATCTATATATAAGGATCTTTTTAAATTGGGTACTGTCCCAGTGACAGCTTGGGACCATTATTGGACCTTTTTTGACAGTGCACGGTATAGCAGTACCTTTTTTAGCAAAAGCTTGCAGAGTCAAGGACAAAATAAGCAAATCTGATGTAGGTCTGATATCATCAGTTTGATCTTAGGGTGTTTATCACATTTGTCTCTGTGGTGAGAAAGCAAGACAGACCAGGAAGGCACCAATGATTTAAACAATGCTAATAATAACACAATTAAAAATAGCAGGACAAGAATGATGGCTCTAATTACATGTTTTACTCAGGTCACCTCTCAGGTAAAAATTGCACTCTGTAGACACCATACATCATTAGCTTCTCTACCCTTTAGCAAAAAAATAAAAATAAATAAATACATTATGTTGAACGATACAGACAAGGACGACACAGGTGCAAAGCACATCAAGGTGACATTGTCACTGTTACCGTTATGTCCCATGAGCTGATCCAGCCAACAAATAAAGATATTAGAGACCATCTCTAAATGACCGGCAGAAATAGACCAATCACAGAAAAAGACCAAACAAACTTAAGAAACAACAAGAGACCAAATGAATATGCCAACAACAGTTTAAAACACACACACATTTTGGACAGAAGATGCATAATGGCCTTCAGTCCGAATACATTAAGAAAGATCTGCACAAAAGCGAGTGTTGTTTACTGTGGACCAAGCAGAATTTATTACAATATTGACAACCAGGCCGAGTAAATGGTAGTGGTGGGGGTAAAATTCTGGAACAGTATTGAACAAAAACAGAATAAAAACTCTCTGGAGTTACATTTAATAGTAAATAAAGTGTATACCAATATATGCATTTATTTTAATAGTATTCATTTAAAGCTAAAGGTAACTGGCATTGCCAAACAGACATAAAATATTAAGTTTAAAAATAGCCATCTTTGTTGTTAACGGGGAATAGAAAAACAGCACATAAACATCTGAAAATTAAACTTACTCCAATCACACTCTCTCACACACACAAAATGAGAAGTTTTATAGAAAAAGCTATAATTGTCACAAAGTTATATATATATATATAATACCTGACAAAATGAATTTTAATAGGCTCTTGTGTTAAATAATCAAACCATTGATGCCCATTCACAGATGGCGAGGGTGTCTCTAGATCTCCCTCTTGTGGACACTTGTAATAGTGACACTGCATTAAATATTCTCAAAGGTTGTGTAATGCAGTCAGCAGATACTGGCAGATAGAAAAACATACCTTACAGCACGCTTCATATCTAATCCATGATTTCCTTTTCTTGTTCAACCCATCGATGACACATTTATAGGCAGGGACATCAGATTGACTCGTTTAGCAGCAGTGGATGTGCGTCATTTTTAAAAGTGTATTTCTCACAAACAGTATGCATTGGTACCCTTTTTATTTGATTTAAGACTTTGTGTTTTTATTAAGAAGGCTATACCAGACGCATAATCACTATACATTGATTTAACATTACCTTTACAATTAATTCTTTCACTGAAATTACAGAATAAATATATGCACATTTTTAACTTTGTCAAATCTTCGTGAGAGAAGGAGAGAGATAGAGAGAGAAAACATTAAAAGTGCTTCTTAAAAAGCCATTAGTGATCGTATCCAGAAGCATTTTTCTTAAGAAAGTGCGTTGAACTCCATAAAATCTTGAAGTGTCACTATATATTCACAAATATTGATGCTCGAGTGCGTCCTTGAGATATAACTCTGATGTCTCTCGTTATAAAAATTAAATAGAGCACTGAACGGATAAATGTCTCTCTAGAGCAGGTGGAGTTCTCGATCAATGACCTCCATTGCAGTTGAATGCATGCAGCAAACTGCAAATACTCTACAAAGTGTGCCAGGCTCGAACCCCGGCGCACGAAGGCTTCTTTTAATAATATTTTGATCATTACGCCCCACAACAAATCTGTTCCGTACAAAAATAATGGGTGGTAACATTGCTGGCTACTCTGAAAAAAGGCACTTCATTGAAAAATCTGAGTTATGGCCTTTCCTCCAAAGCGACTTGGGGGAAATTTGTGTGTGCGCGCGTGTGAGAGTGTGTGTGATACATATATTTTGCCATGCTTCTTTTTTGATATTTTTGGGCATGTTGAAAAGGGGTGACAGTGAGCTGACTTCGAATTCTATTAGAATCTATACGATTTCTCCAAGACTTCGAGGTAATCCGGCTTGGTTTGGAGTTTGGCCCTTAACTCGAGGTATTCACTTTGGGTTTGCTCGGGGAATCCTTTCCCCGTTGTGAAAAGTAATGTTTCCTTTAATCTGGCGTCTTGCTGTAAATCGGGGTATTGCATCCCGGGCGGGTGTGAGTGCGCAACGTGCATGTCCCTTAATTTGGGAACGGTGCTATACAGGCAGTCTACAAAGCCCACCGTCGGGGTGGGTCTCTGACTGTCAATCACGGTGGGGCAAAGCACTCCGTTCTCGTGAAAGCTCGCCATGTCACCGGACTGATTGACGGTGACGATGGTGTTGAGTTGGGAATTGGACACGGCCATCGTCCACTCCTTCTCTTTCTCCAAAAGCGTTCGATAGTTGCTATTTTCCTTAGTTTCTGCAAACTGCTCGCCCTCGATCTCTCCCTCGCGCGGTTTGTAGATGGGGTTGTTGCACATTTGCGTCACGGGATGGGGGATGTAGTCGTAAACGTGACCGGGCGGTTTTTCGGGCGACGCGCTCTGTCGTTCTTCAAATATCTTGCACTGCATCTGAATACCCGTCAGGTCCACCTCGTGTCGCTTCCTGAATGGAAGTTTCTTTCTCCTGCGCAAAACGAAAGCAAACAGACCAGCGGCCACGAACACGGCGGAGATAAAGAGCACCAGCAGGCTAAGAATCAGCACCGACAGGGGGACAGCTCCCGTGCCCGGCGCGTATCCCAATTCAGAGCCGCTGGTCGCTGTTATGTCATTGGGGAGAACGGGAGAAGACGCGGTGAATTTCAGCTCGGGACAGATGACCTCGGCCTCCAGTGTGCGTAGATCCTTACCAAGGGCGAAATCTGGGGTCTTGCAGATGACTTCCCCCACAACGATGACGGAGCTGAGTTTTTCGATCCACTGTTTGAGTGGGATGATGTCGCACGAGCAGTCCCAAGGGTTCTGATGAAGGTCGATCTGAACGATGGAGTGGAGATGCTCCAACACACCGTTGACGGGCAGATACAGGAAGTAGTTGTTGCGCAGGTTGAGCCTGGAGAGGGAGGTGCCCGCGAACGCATCCACGGGGAGCGTGCGCAGCAGGTTGTCATTAAGAAAAACCAGCTGCAGGTTTGGCATGAGGCTGAAAGCGGCCGGCTGGATCTCTCGAATGACGTTGTACTCGAAGTACAGGTAGTTTAGCGCTTGCAGGCCGCGAAACATGCCCGGGCTGAGCCTTTCAATGTCATTGCCATTCAAGTATAAACTTTTCAGGTTGGGCAAATTCATAAAGGCGCCTTCCTGAACGTACGATATCCGATTGTTACCCAAGTGCAATAAATCCAAGCTGGAGAAGTTCCAAAAATCCGACCTGTAGATTTTCTGAATCAAATTTCCACTTAAGTAGAGTTTCTTGGCGTTGAGCGGTCGTGGCAGGAGCTCGGAGATGTTGTGGAAGCCTTTTTCTTTGCAACTGACGGTAAGGCCCAAGTCATTGATATGTAAATTGCACATGCATCCCGTCGGGCAAATGATTGGTATAGGGGGTCTGGTCTGATAGCCTGCAACTGGAGGCTGATTCAGCCCTGGGTAAATGCTACGAGGGGTGGGTGGTGTTTTCGTGGGTCTAGGGCGTTTGGTTGGCTTTGTGTGTCTCTCTCTGTACTCCACCGACGAGGCTGTGTTATGAAAAGACGACAGCATAGACGAAGGTTTGGTGGGCCATACATGCTCGTTATTAAACGGCAATCTGGGAATGCCATGTTTGGCCTCCAGCTCCGCTTCGGAAAGCAATGGGCAAAGTTCGCTCCTCTTGATCTCGCGCAGGTCCTTACCGTGCAAATGAAACGGGTATTCGCACGTAATGTCGCCCACAAGCGCGGTATAAGGTATGCGCTCCAGCCACGTTTTGAGCTGTACAATGTCGCACACACAGTTCCACGGGTTCTCCTCCAGCTGGATCTCCATCAAGCTGCGCCCGATGTACTCCAATGTCCCTTTGTAGGGCAGGATTTTTAAGCGGTTGCCGCGTAAGTCCAGATGCGTCAGGGACACGGACCTGAATAATAAATTGGGTAGCACTGGTATCAAATTGTCGTTTAAAATGAGTACTCTGAGTTTGTGCAGGTTCCGAAACGCCCCGCTTTCTATCCTCTTAATGACGTTGTAATCCGCCTGAAGATACTCGAGGCTTTCCAGCCCCATGAAGGTGTCATTCCTGAACACCTCCAGTTTGTTTTCGTGCAGAAAGAGCTTTTTTAAGATGCTCAGCCCGTTGAAGGCTCCCGCGTGTATGTCCTGTAGCGCGTTGTTTCCCAGATTGAGAGCCACAGCGTTGTTGAGGTGCAAAAAGCTGTTAAAATAAAGCTTGCGCATGGAGTTCCTCTGCAGATTGAGTTTAAAGGGCCTCGTCCATGTCTGAGAAATCTGACTGACGTTTGTAAATCCTTTGCTGTCGCAGTGGACGTGGAAAATCCCCTCCTTGACTTCACAGTAGCAAGGGTCAAAACAGGGCTCGTCGATTTCTTCCGACTCGTCCAACAGAGGGATCGGCGTAGTCCATCCTAAAGCTATTGTGCTCAGCAGGGTAAACCACAGCATCCTTCCGACGAGTCCTGATGAAGTTAAGGCTGAGAGCCACTTCACAGCACTGCAAAAACACATTAGAAAGACAGCGTAAGAGATTGCAAGTAATAGAGAGCGCCCGTCTGTTGCAATGTTTTGCGCAATAAACTAGGATACACAACAAACACAAGCACGTCTTCTCTCCACATCATGGCGTGTTTACAATACAGATCGTGCATTACATTTATTTTGACACCTCTCATTCGATGATAAAGTATTGTAGTAGCTTACAATAAACTTTAATACTCACTGTAAATAAATGCTTTCAATAAGAATAAGAACATCAACAACATTGATTTTTTTTTCTCGGTGGTTATGGTTAGAACATAAAAAAAATGTTTATATGAAATCCCTCTACATCACTACGCATGCAAACAAACACAGTGCAATACATTTGGCAACAGAACACTTTTGGATGCATTATTATACTTAAGTTAGTTTTGGATAGACGCTCCATCCAATGCTCATGTAAACAGCATAATATCAGTAAAATAAATAAATAAATAACGAACAAATATAAACAAATCGATGACAGTGGTATCCGTTTAACATTTCGAAAAACGAATCAGGTGCATCAAAGGATTGCTTGCGAAACGCCAATTAGATCTTTAATGCGTAACGGAGGATATTTGCTTTCCAGTCTGAACCCACTTAATTAGCGCAGATCTCAGTTGCGTGATATCAGCAGATCAGTGGAGAAACTCAAAGCCAAATGCTGCTGGATGTGTCACACTCTCCTTATTAGAACATGTATGCGAATATCTTGGCATCTGGAACATGGGAACAAACAAAAGGACCAAAAGCCTTCGAAAAATCCATTTTTTCCACAGAGGAGTCGGATAAAAGTCCTCGCAATTTTCCATGAATAGCACACTTTGTATTGCTTTCCTCCCACCCTCA
Organism: Misgurnus anguillicaudatus; assembly: GCF_027580225.2. Lineage (NCBI taxonomy): Eukaryota > Metazoa > Chordata > Actinopteri > Cypriniformes > Cobitidae > Misgurnus > Misgurnus anguillicaudatus. The sequence goes on along the minus strand of NC_073351.2, from coordinate 34,380,353 downwards.
TCTTCAGTCTGTGCTTTGGCAATTAATCCCAACGCTCCATTCCAAGAACCAAGGTAACGGATACCTACTCGGTTTTATTGGTGTCCAACTTTACATCTCCAGCTGGTTTGGAGACGGGTGGTCCCTGGCTGCCTCCGACCGCTGACTGCAAAGAAAATCAGATATGTATTGGAATGACCACAAATCTTAATATTTCGCATGATAGAAGTCAAACATTTATTGCCTGTTTTGATTAAAGAAATGTTTATAATTTAAACGTTCATGCTGTAAATGTAATTATAATGCGTTTGCTAAAATAACATCGAAAAGCTGAGGTTAATTTGTACAGCATTCTATGCGCCGTTACAGCAGAAATAAATCAATGCATCATTTGATTAAATGTACAGATCATTCAGTTTCTAAGGTCATTATAACATCCAAAAGTCTGGAAAGATCTGTCAACGTATAACCTCAAACAACTCACCTTTCTTCAGCTGAGCATGCGAAATAAGATGAGTTTAAAGACTGTTGGATATCTCCCTCTCCACCTCCGTCTCCAGTGCGCGCGCTCTCACTCTCTCCCCCCTCTCTCTCTCTCCCTTTCTCTCACATAGATCAAGAAGAGAGAAGATGAAGACGAATGGATTAGAATTAAATCTCCTTTTCAAACAGGTTTTCTTCTGATGCAGGATCAGGTCAGGACTGAAGCCAGAGAGAATTGCAGCTCAGTTCCGATACGAGCGGCTCGGTTCCGTTCGTCCCGCTGCTGCGCTTCTGGCATCTCTCATGGTGCCGGGGAAAAAGCTTCAGATCGTCACGGAAATGAGCTTTAAGAGACGCGAGCGGGGAGGGAGAGGCAGAGATTGGAGAGACAGCGTTGGCGTCGGTGGTGTCGGCAGAGAGGGTTGGGATGGAGGAGGCACGAGCTGTTAAGCGCGCCGAGTGCCGCACCGGGAGCCGCACCGGGAGCGCGCTCGCATCCGTGCGCGCTCTTCCTCTCTCTCTTTTTCTCTCTCGTTTTCGGACCGTTTCATCTTCGACTCCTGTTTACGGTCGCGTCTTATTCAACTTCAGCTCCATCATTCTCCAAACTCTCAGTTTTTATTTTGGATTACTTTTTTTATCTCATCAAAAAGTGCCCGGACTCTCTCTGGTCAAAACCGGACAACAAATGTATTCCCTGCACCTCTCTCTGTATAAAACTGCTGCAGCAGGAAAGTCCTTCGCCTTCTCGTGTATGAAGCTCCGCGTGCGTCCTGCGTCCTGTCTTACCGCGCCCTGCCTGCAGCGGGCACCCGAGCTCTGCGCGTGGACAGGGTACCAGGCATATTCATTGAAATCTTGGGGTAACCAGTTCGAGACTCTTTTATTAGTGACTTAAACAGGCCAATATAAATGTAATAATAGTTACAATGTCATGGAGATATCATCAAGCATTGATTGATTTCATTTGGAAAATTTAATGTCTGAATTTAAATCTACTTCCCTGTTAATCATTTAGGCCCATACAGCTGTGTCATCAAAAATAAATTATTAAAAAGTATTAAAGGGGTTTAGCCTTAAAATTCACGTGGGTTTGCATAATGATTTTTGTAGATTTTATAAGTTATCCCTAATTAGATTTCCCAAGGATGATAAAAAATCTGATGACGATGATTATAAGTATCATGGACTGTCATTTATGGTTATGAATCATATGAAATATTGTTATGCTAATCAAAATCAATGACACAGCAAACCCAATCCAATCATTTCTTCATCTCTCAATAGTCATATATCAGGAACATAACTTTATTTACTTTATTTACAACTAAATGTACATATACCATATGATTGTAATATGTAACATTTATAAACTAATGAAGGTTTATTCTACACACTAAGAACAGTTGTGTGATTGAACACATTTTGCATGACTTTTAACACAACTTGTGTTGCCATTTTAATTAATTTTAGCACAAAATAACACATGATGTGTAAAAATGAACATGTCCTTGTTTTGGAGTGAACATACAGTTCACAATCTCTGCGGTGCTGAAGCTGCTGGACTTCAGGTTTCCACCTTGCATAACTAAAATTTGAGCTCCTGTTTAATTAGGATAATAACTTTGAAATCACCTTGTCTAATCAGTTTTGTACTACATTAAGTATTAATGTCAAATTCATTTATAGAAACCGCAAGTACTAATTTAATAATTAGAGATTTTAATAAAGATAATGGGTGTAAGTTATCTGCTAGCTATGCAGAGTGAATAAAACATTGCTGTAAAGAAATATGGCATGGGCAGCATATCTATCTATCTATCTATCTATCTATCTATCTATCTATCTATCTATCTATCTATCTATCTATCTATCTATCTATCTATCTATCTATCTATCTATCTATCTATCTATCTATCTATCTATCTATCTATCTATCTATCTATCTAACATTTACCATCATTAGTCTATAACTGTAGAGGTAAGTTATGAGAATTGTGCTATATTGTTGCTAGACTCACGACTGAAGGACTTTGTGTGATGAGGTCATAGCTGTATTTTATTGTAAATGAACCTATTGTGGCCAATGAATAAATGAAGTGGGCACAAGGTTAGCTTGGCTATCACAAACTTTATAATAACAAAATATCTAACAGTACTCTAGAATCAGTGGGAATCATATGTGATCATACTCACCATTAAAATGGTTCACACAGACCTCAGATAAACAAGCTCATCCTACAAGCCTCTTCTGATTGGCTGGCCAGTGTTCGTCATCAGACTCATCCCAAGGTGGATTTATATCTGTGAGTGGAACAGAGAGAGAGAGAGAAAGAGAGAAAGCTTACATGAGAAGATTTTAAAGATGAATCCTGGTTGGTGTGCAGACGTTTGTAAAACTGTCAGTCATCTTGTGTTAAAGCCATGCTTCATCCCACACCGCCATTCACTTCTAAAAACCCTTTTCTGTTTCTTTAAGTATTTAAATAAATTCCTGCATACACAAGCCTCTGAATAACATGTTTTATTTATTAATTTGTATTATTTTATGTCCATATGCAGTCGCACCTTAGCCTATATCATGTCAAAACATGTTGCAATGCAGACAAACATTAATTCACATGAACAGAGTGATAAACAAATAAAGTCAAAGGTTGACATTCCAATAGATGAAATAAAAAGCATTGAATGTCAATACGTCAAACTTCATACGTCAAATTATCAAGACGCATTTTGAACTTAAACAATATTTCTCTTGTAAGCCTGTCATGGTTCATCAGGCACCCTAGAATCTGTCCGCCCCAAAAGACAGAAATATGGCAACGTCAATCATATACAAACATGTCCTCCATCACTAAAGTACTTGACATGTCCAGCCCTACGTGCAGAGACCATTACTCACAGTGACAGCGGAGCGACTCGACATTGGAAAGGTTATTTAAAGATCTTTCGCTCTGATGAAAGCGAAATGTTTATTCCCGTTTCTCTGCACGACCACGTTCGTGTCAGACTGCGTGAGAAAATTCGTCATTTTAAATAAATGTTGACACGTTAGAATATTTTGGCACGATGCACCCTGCCAAGTATAGCCAGAGTCAACAGATCTGATCTGAGGCTTGTTGGGTTTCAGTGTCTTTTGATGTATCAGGTCACGGATGAATGTGAATCTTTGGACAAATAGCACCCAAAAATAACAATGGGAGAGTGAAACAGTTGCCAATCTTTTACCATTTACCATTGTCCTTGGCCATTCAAATCGGCCATGGATTTCTTCCGGGCTAGCCTTCAAAAAGACGTCATCCTGCAGCTCTCCACAGTATAAAAATTGCAGGGCAACAACACTGTTGTCTCATATTTATTTTTACAAAGCATCTTTAATTCATTTGTCTTTCTGCCCTTACACCATTGATTTTCATTGGGGTCTGGAATTACGACCTTCCTCGTCATTGTCTAGTCATAAAGCTAACGCCTTAAAAGTGAAAATAAACTTAGCCAGAAGCTGGAAAATGCTCTGCTTGCTTGGTTGGCTCTGTAGTGCTCCAAATCTTTAGCTGAGGTTTTTGACCCAGAACATCAAAAGCGCACCAGAAAAATCAAGTATGATGGGGCAAAAATTCTCTTTGATTCAATGTTTTAGCGCGGAATCTGCTTTCTTCCCTGTCTCTGGGTCAAACAAACTGGCTTTTCTTCTTCAATAGGGTCATGAGACATTGAGAGGATTTTCCCCAAAGCCAGCAGCAGGGGTGGTCTCAAAATGTCCCTTTCTTCCCCCTAAAGGAGAGCTGTTATTAGAACAACAAGTCCTCCAACTCGTACGACCAATGTGGTCAGAGGCGTTTACTAAATTAGTGCCAACAGGTGAAACTTAATATATTAGGGTATGAAATTATATTTTGGGGTATAATTTTGCGATGATGACATGCATTGGGATATGATTTCAATTTGAACTGCCAGGATTAATTGAATTTATAATACACATTAGACTATTCAGGCATTTATGGCAAATACTGATTCAAAAACTGTCACCAGAAGAAGCGATGATATGTCATCTTTGATTGTGAAATACCATTGGCTCTTGTGTGTCTCATGACTGATTGCCTCATTATGTTGGCTAAGAATGTGAAGGTCTATCGGCTGTCTTGACCGACTGCATCATGCTCTATTGTTTTGGTTTATATTTCAAAGAGATCTGACTGTTTGCGTTGCATTTATAGATTTCTTTCTACAAAGTGATCGTATGGCTTTAGGTCGTAAGGTTTGCAACGCAACCGCTAATACTTTTGTGTTTTATATGGTTGTGAATTAGTTGGGTTTAGGGTAAGTTAAGGGTGGGGTTAGATGCTCCAAATTATTTTTAATAACCATAAATGTTTATGAAACTATTTCTACATTTACAAATGCAGAATATAAAATGCATCTAATCTTACATATAAGGTAAAAAAATGGAAAACGGTGAGCAAATAACGCGATATTTGTCAGCTCTGTCAGGGGTTGTATGCCTAAGATGTTGTCGTAGTTTGGGATCCAAATGTTATCAGGGCTCGGAGAAAATCGCTTTGTTACTTTCGTCCCGTGGTACTTTTGCCCAAGTTCTCCCCTAATTCAAATATTTCAAGTTTACCGAGGTAAAACGGTCATTTTTTAATGAAAAAAAAAAGAGCAAACGTGATCACACTTCCCTGTAGATATAAGATCTGGTGTACACTAATTCAAAAACTGTCGCCAGAAGAAGCGATGATCCGTCATCTTTGATTGTGAAGTAAAATTGTCTCTTGTGTGTCTCATGACCGATTGCATCATTACGTTGGCTAAGAATGTGAAGTGCTATTGGCTGTCGTGTTTATATTTGAATAAGATCTGACTGTTTGTAATACTTTTATACTGTTGTTTTTTGTCAATTATGCTAGAAATACCCGTGAATAAACTTTAAATTGAGTTTTGTGTTTTATTTGGTTGTAAACGAGTTGGTTTTAGGGTAAGGGTGGGGTTAGATGCTCCAAAATATCTTTAAAACCATAAATGTTTATGAAACTATTTCTACATTTTTACAATTGCAGAATATAAAATGTGTCTAATCTGACATATAAGGTAAAAAACCTTAAATCACAACCACAGGTCATATAAACTTTGGGCGTAAGAGGGCACTAAGGGGTTGTACACACCAAAACGAAGTTGAAAACGCCTGGAGGACGGCGATTGCCAGCTTTTAAGCTGAGCGCTTTTTAGCTATGATACTTGAGCTGTGAGCCGGTTGGTTGTTGTGCTACTGGTCCCACCCCTCCTCCACCGTGATTGGACGGGCATGTGAGAACTGACATTGACAAGCGGAGTTTTTCACCCAAAGTTGAATCTCTTTCAACTCTCGACACTCAGCGCCGAGCGTGAAAAACCGCCAAGCGCCGGCTTATTTAAAAAACGCTTAGTTTCCATTGGAATCAATTATAGGCATGCGCCGGCCGCGGGCGTAAAAGCTTTGGTGTGCATGCCCCCTAATCCTTTATACATCCCTTGACGTTGTATCATGGTGCTTGCACAAACAAACTATTAGGTCATAATTTTTGGAGGACAGTCTCTATAGACCCCTTCACGGTTCACGTCACAGGCGGTTCCCACTGCGTATCTCGGGGTCAGAAAAGCCATTACAGCAAATTGAGTTGCGTATTATTCGGTATCGTCAAAAATGCCTACTTATGTCGTGGGCTGTGGAAATCGCACCAGGTCTTCCGTTAAGTTTTCGCGATTCATGCAGAATCTCAAAAACAAAAAAATACAACATCTGCGGCTGCAAGCAATTAACATGCAGACTGGGACAATGCAAATATCAAAGAGGCTTGTGTTTGTTGTGTTCACTTCATTTGAGGTAAGTCATCATTTTTCAGCCCTGTTAGATTAAATTATAAAGCCTAGATGGTATGAACAGTTTGACTATCGGGTGCGCGCGCAGCATGGGGTCATTCAATGTTTACAAACCTTGAAGGGGTCTATTAGAAACAATAAGCAGGGCCATGTAAATTTCCCAAATATTTATTTTCAAATTACAATACTGTAAGAAAGTACTCTGTTCCATTTTCGTCTTCTGTGTTCCAGGCTTTGAGGAAACCTGCTTACACTTGTCATTGTTTGCAATGCATGAGAAGAAACAGATGTACAGTTACAACTTATGTCATTTACTTGACGATTACTGAAACCACGTCAAAAAATAGCATTTCAAAATGAGGTTTTTATAAATCCAAATTCTGTGACATTCGCCGTTGTACAGTAAATTCCATTTTTATGCTCGGATTCTTTGATTCCGTGTATGTTTTTCTCATTGCGGAAATCATAGGACATCATGAGAATTACAGACAGGCAATGAAACTGCAAATGAAATGATTCTCAAGTATGACTTTCAAACACTAAATATTATAGGAAGCAACTATTTAAAGGTCAACATACAAAGTGGTTAGCATGAGCTGGATATCAATCTTAGAATGAAAACAGACAATTTTATTAGCTTTGCATCTATTTTTGACCGAGCACTTATTCTGGCCTAAATCTGTCCTGTTCTGCCAGTATCATATCTCTGAGGTATACTCATTTACGAAGAGCCGAAGAGAAAGCGAGAGGGAGGTATAATCATGCAGAGATACTAACAGGATGAAATTTAGCACAGTATGCTGAAATGTTAACAGGCCCATCAACTTTAGTGCCCAAACCATTTTATACACCTCGTTCTCTCCAGCAAACTTGTTACTGGGACAGAACTGAGGTTAGATGAACTTAAATTGGTTGAAGTATTAGATGGCATGAATGTATTTATAACACGTGCTTCTATATATAGCTCAGTGGTAAAGTATTGCGTTAGCAGCGCAAAAGTTCATGGGTCCAAACCAAGGGAACACACGTTGGTAAAATGTATACTTTGTAATGCACTTTAAGCATCTGCCAAATGCATAAATATAACACATTAGAGTTAGTCTCTGCATCATTGTTGCCCAACAGCCTCAGACATTTTTTATTTTTATTTTAGTCAAACGCAAAATGTGCTTGGTCATGCAAAACTAACTGTTATGATGTTTGTTGTTAGGGGTTCCAGAGTATCATTTTAATATGTAGGAGCCAAGTTGCTAGGGTGTTCTGGTTGGTTACTAGGGCACTGCTAAAGTGATCTGTGAGGATGATTACTAGGCCAAGTCAAAAAAGAGTCCACCCACATGACCCATTATTACATCTATATATGGCTTAGGTTTCTAAGTTAATGTTCATACTTGGTTTGGTAGGTACTTTTGGTTCGGACCAAAGTCCTGGTTAGCTTAGCGTTCACACTAGCATTTTATCAGCGAAACTGAAGATATCGAACCTTAATGCATAAGCATAAGGTCGGCTTTAATGATGAATTTTATGTGACAGAATTACTTACAACAACAAAGCTGCATGCTAAACATGCTTATTTTATGCGTTTTTATATGGAGGCATTATTAACAGCTCAGAGCTATTTTATTATCACTAAATATTTTATAAACATCTTGTGACACATCATGTTTTTTGTTCGTTGGCTTGTCTCTGGTCCATGTGCGCTCATATATCAGTCGAACCGCAAAATAGTTTATTTGGAAGTGGACTGAGACCCACCTTTCAGTGGTCTTCATTTGCTTGTTTAGTGCACACCAAAGTTCGGGTGACAGCATTCACATTTACTCAAAAGAACCGCACCAACCGAACAATTGCACAAGGGTTCGTATTAATTGAATCAAACATGTCAAGTATGAATACTCCCTTAGTTTATAACAGGGTTTCCCAAACTGGGGTTCGCAAACCCCTTGTTGTTCGCAGGAGAATTACATGGGGTTCCCTAGTTGATGAAAATAAATCTAACATTCAATCTAAATAAAACAATAACTATTCAAAATATATTTATGAAAAAAAATGAAATAAAATACATACATTTTATTTAACAATAAAAGAAAATTACCAAATGAAGGTCCAATAACAGTTAATAATAACAATAATTAGGCTATGCAAAATACTATTGATATAAACTTTAAAACGGATAAAAATAAATGTTTTTGGAAGTTTTAAAAAAAGTTTTTTTTTAAATATTTACTTAAAATCTCAGGGGGTACTACAAGCAAATAATTTAGATGAAATCGTGTCATGATTCTGCTCGCTTGTCCTTATTTTGTTATATGCCATTTGTCAAGAAAAGAGTTTTGTAAAAGTGAAGTTTTGTCAAGTTAGTTGTTTCTTTAATTAGTCTAGTCTGTTTGTGTTGTTAATGTGTTTTGCCCTCTCGTGGGTCTTTTGTTTCTTTGTTTGTATAATAAAGTCTATTTTTGTGTTCATCGAAGTCTGCCCTTGTGTTCTTGCCTACCTGTTCCTGACAAAGGGGTTCGGCTGACAAAAAAGTAAAAAAAAAAATGGTGGTCTATGGGATGATGTGAAATTATTTAAAATCTATTTGCGTGAACAATTATTACTACACCTCCACAAAAAGCTACACAATTTTAGATCCATAGCACAAATCACACAGGACAAGTAAGATAAAAAGTTGAATACTTTTGGTTTAAGACTTGTATTACTCCTTTAATGTAAGCATTAACGACCTCATCAAACATAAGATTGTGTGCATGCTTTTTTATACACTGCAAAAAAAGTAAATGTCTTAGAGTTTTCATCTTGATTTCCAGTATAAATATCCCAATTTTTTTAAATTGACTAATATTTACTTGAAAAGCAAAATGACTTCTTGTTTTCTGAAAAGTAAATGCTTAAAATAGGTCTTCTTTTCTAGGATTAGAAAAATAAACTTAATTTAATAAATGTAATTCATTTTTTTACCCCACTGGCAGATATTTTTACTTATAAACCCACTGATTTTCTGACTTAATCTTTTATGTTATTCAGCTTATTAAGTATATATCTTGATTTAAGATTTCTTGATTTTTATGTATGAAATCTATACACTAAAACTAAGTGAGACATTCATATTTTGCAGTGATATATGATTTTTAGCTGACTTGTACTCAGCAGCTCTCTGAACAGATACAGGATTGGCCTACTTTACTCTCCTCTGTTTGTTTTGCCGATCACAGCCTGCTCCGTCTTTGGGCCACAGATGAATAATTGGGCCACAGTGTTTTTGTCGCAGTGTGTGGTGACCATGTAAACTCATCATGTGTGGTGCTGCTCTGAAAAAGACAGACAGGAGAATTATAATGATATACTTATAAATGACTGATATACTGGATCACATCCTGACATGCATACGGTAAAAAACCTATGCATTTTTAAGGGAGCACCAATCGCAGTTCTGGTTCACTTTGTCCTAAGGCGAGTAATAGTGCTATTTACATTGTAGGACAAAGAGCAACTCTGACATCTAACAAATGTGACTCAGTTGGACAGACCATATTTAGACATGCATGTGCTGGTTTCTGCCAAAGCATTATTATATTTTTAAAAAGATTTTTGTAGCAATTTACAATAAGGTTGTATTATTAGTTGGTAATATTAGTAATGCATTGCTAAAATGAACTAATATATTTTTTCAGCATTTATTAATCTTTGTTAATGTTAGTTAATACCAAAATAATTGTTCATGTTTGGTCATTGACTAATGTTAACAGTTTACACTTTTGATTTTAACATGAAGTAAGGTTAATAAATGCTATGTTAGTATTGATCATTGTTAGTTCATGTTGACTAATGCATTAACTAATGTTAACAAATACAACTTTAGGTGTTACCATTTTTTTTTTTATTGCGAAGTTTAAAACATTTCACTAGGCATCATGCATATGTTTATATTTCTATCCCTGTATAAATTAAGCAAAAAGAAAAAATGAAACCTGTTTAAAAAAATCTTAATATTGGCATGTTGCATGATGGTAAAGAGTCTGTATACATTGATTTAATGATTATTTTATTACCGTTACACCAGAGACAGTTTGACCTGTCCTTTACTACAACCTCATGGTAATTTTTGCAATTATCATCACAGTACACCGGGCTGTCCGAGGGCCAGAAGGGAAAAAATGGTCAGACTCATGGTTGCCAGGTCCAAGAAAAATTTCCAGCCCAATGACAACTTAAAACTCGCCCAAAAGCAATGAAAACTAGCCCAATTTTTACATTTGTCCAATCACAGTTGAAAACTGCGGGATTACAACAAAAGGCTGTAAATGAACTCTTACTATTGCTTTTAATGTACTTTCCAGATGAAAATTGTCTTAGTGCAGTTAAAGTGCTCTATTTTCACACACTATTCTGTTCTAAATATACAAAAAAAATCTACTTTAGTACTTCTTAAGATTATCTCAAGAACATCTAAGTGTACCCCAACTGTGCCATTTTGAGACAGTATATTAACTCTGCCCTTTTATCATACTATCTCTGTATTTAATTTCTTTTTATTTAACTTGAAAAGATTATACAAAGATGGGTTCACATGGTCTGTAAATATCCTCTCAGTATAGACGTAACTCCTCACGTAAGGTAATTTCTTTTTTCTGACGTGATATTAAGAACAAAACGTGCCCCTCCACTCTTTCCCACTGACTTCCTGACACTGCAGCGGTCCTTGGGTTGACAGGTATTGCTTATGAGATTAATGCACATTAGGAAAATAAAGAACGTTAATTTTATTAGTCTACAGATAAAAATTTCCGCGGCCGCGGCACATTATAAAACTAGCCCAAAAAACCGCAACACGCGGCTCCGAAGTTTTTCCCGCAACTGTATTTTCAAAATAGCCCAATTGTGCTGGAAAATCGCAAACCTGGCAACACTGGTCAGACTGCTCACACCAAACACAGAACACACTGGATATGCTGTTTGTATTGATGAAAAAATTATCATTGAGACAGAAAAATAAACAAAAAAACATTAATAGTAATTACAGTAATTCATGATAATTATTGTTCCAATTAAAACGTCATATAAAGTGAAGAGTTAAAGACATGCCAGACACTGAACAGGACATCTTAAATGAGTAAATTCACAAACTTTCCAACCGTTAAATGTATTGAGGAGAAGCCGTGCTGAATAATTTATATCAACGTTATTTTTATGAACAATTGCAGCAAATTATCTTTGCAAAGGGGACGATGTAACGTGTGGATTGAAGAAACCTTTTTCCAACCACTGAAGCAAGTGAGAGGAAATTTGATAGAAATTAGCATAATATTGCAACCTTACAGGAAGAGTACACGTGTGGTATCAGTGCGAATGAGTTCAAAATGACAGCAATTACGGTAATGACAACAGTAATGGGGATGACAGAGAATATGATCTGTTTATTAAAGTACCACAATTGTTCCTGTCAGATGAGGCCATCCGCTTTCCGGTGCTCGTCAAAGGAGGCAAGGAAGGACCAGCCTACTCAAAAATAATTTGAGGTGGAAAAATAAAAGAAGTAGGGGTAAGTATCACACTGTTCATAACTCCAACACTAGAAGCACTATCTCAAAAATCAAATAGCCTCTTTGTGTGACAACTTCTTCTGTAGTCAACTTCGTGTTCACATGTGGTCAAGATCGCTCTAATCTGACATTAGCACCATTTTCTTATTTTTGAGCTTAAAAAGTAAAAATTTGCACTTTACATTTATGCAATACAACTTTGTTAGGTATGAATTTTTTATGAATGTGAAATTATTATTATGCACAAAATAGAGGAGACAATAACATGTCTTTTGATACTTTAGCTGACGTGCTACTTTGAGCTATACCTAAAATTTAGGTTCAAGTTGTCACATGCTTTTCACACTGGAAATAGTGGCATCACTTTGGCCTCCATTGATGAAAAAAATTAACCAGTCACCATCAAGCATTCACTGTGTAAGCAGTTTCGCTGTGGTTTAGAGAAAAAAAATAGCTAGCTTCCCTTGGTTTATTGACCAATCACCATTAAAACGTCAAATACGCAATTACGTTGTAATATGTTTGAACGGGACAGAACTGTCGCGCTGATAGCGTAGTAAATATGAAGATAGAGATAGTGTTTATTTTATTGCAAACAAATTTACAAAGCTCCCTTTCCAGCACAACCCACACCCAAACCCCAACTCCAGGCGAGAATAGTTTGAAAGGCTAACGAAAAACATGTAGAAACCAATGCATAAAATTATATTTTAACGCAAACCCCGAATCCATGGCCGTAGCCAGCTATGAGGTCACAGAGGTCCGGACCTCTGTAATTTCTTTCGTATAAAAAAATTAAATTTGAAGTTCTCTGAATGACTAATTCGTTTTTCAAAACAAATCCGCATATATAATTAAGTTTGGACAGTTTACTCTATAGTTTAGTGTAAAATGACGAAGACTGGCTTAAGCTGCGACAGCGCGGGTACAGAATTTGCAGTGTTGCCAGATCCCATTGTTAAAAATCCTCTTTAGACGTAGTGTTTTAGCAATTAATGTGATACTTTGACATTATCTATAAAGTAATTGTTAGGTGTAGGTTAGTATTAGCGATTCCTCAGATTTATTTCTGAAATAGAATGTTTGGACGAACTTTGTTTTTTAAGGCCAATTATTTTTGCTTATTTTTCGTACTAATATCTGGCAACATGGAAACTGAAAGTTATCAAATAAGACGCATCATTCAGTGCGAGCAGGTTATTGCTAACAGGATAAAAGCTGTAAGATAATGCAGTAATCATCATAATTGTGTCTGTAAGAGTATCAACAGTATCAACAACACTTATCGAAAAACAGAAAATAACTCTGATGTAGAAGAATTGGGTTTAAATAAAATATGCCAAATATGTTAAAAAACATAAAGCTAATCTCAAAAAAACATAAGCATTAAGAATTCTGTTATTTCATTTAATTAAGAAGTTAACCTTTAACAAAGTCATGCTGAAAACAATAAGAGCACTAAACAAGTTCTTGTTTAAAATCTTGTAACGTTTTTGTTATATATAATGCTTATTAAAATGATTACAAAAATAAACATTGTTGCATGAAAAGTAATAAATAATCCAGCAGTCCCAGTCTATCCCCCAAAACAGAGAGTGTACCCAAAGTGTAAAAAGGTTAAGATAGAATATTTTAGATCCCAGGTAAAAAATAAAGTATCCTTTAATGTACTTAAACCACTTAAATACTAGCAAGTACATTTGTAAGTTATGTAAAGTTATGCTACAAATATACTTAAAGTACTTGTTCTACTTGAGCAGTACTTCAGTTTTCCTGAAATAAATGATGTCTCAAAATAACACTTAGATGTTCTTAACTTAATTTTATGAAGTACCAAAAACAAATGTGATTTATAAGCCACACAATGAGTACACGAAAATAGTACATTTACTAAGTGTACTTTTTTCAGCTGGGATAGCATTTGTTAACTCTTAACACCCCACCCTAGACCTCAGTAATTTTCAAACCCTGGCTACTGCCATGCCCGAATCTAACCCTAACCCCAAGTGACAATGATTTAAAAATAGGAAAGAACGATGAGAAAACAAAATATAAAATGACACGATAAAGAAAGTCATGCCACAGACACAAACAGCCATTGATAGAAATTTGTGCTGGAAAGGAAGAAAAAGACATTAGTCTCCAGAGACACGAAAAACAGCGGAAATTCGTGTCATCAAACACAAATAAATTAATCAAAATTTTTGTTACTACTATAACACAACTTGCCGTGAGACTGTGTTGTCCAGCATCAACTAAAAATTAAGGAAGACCCATGCTAAAGCAGGACATAAAACAATCGTCATAAGATGGTTGACTGTAGAGATGAGTGAAAGTTTTAATATATTGGGCCAATTCCAATTGGAAGTGATCATCCCTAAGCCCTGATCCTTTCAAAAAGCAAAGCTCTACACTGAAAAAAAATATTCATTGAATTTAATAAAACATTTTAAGGTAAGTGGTTGCAATCAATTTATTTAAGCTACATTTAAATAAAAGTTTTATATTTTATTTTACGTTAATAATTTTTTTTGTTTAAATGTAGCTTAAATAAATTGATTGCAACCATAATTTTTTTCAGTGTATGTGTAAACGGTGAAGGCAATTGTGCAATTGTGTCTCATAATTTTGGCCGCTTTGAATACACTTGTCAAAACTATTGAAAGCAATGTCATGGAGGGACTGGCGTCCCCTTCCCGAAGTGCTCAAAAACAAAATTCACCCATTGTCTTATGTATGTATTTTGTCATTCTTGTACATAAACGTGAAGGCTTTTATGAAGCAGTTAATAAAAAAAAGGGTGGGGATAAAATTGTAATAACTACGAGCCACCACAGCCGCTTTCAAGATATATGTATCATTGAAATACTACTAACTATATAAAAACTTATCACAACGTGGTATATACCAGTGGCGGCTCATGACTAATTCAAAAAAAGTTCGGAGTGTCGTGTGTGGTTCCTTTTTTTTCAAATTATGTGTTCTGCGCATTGAGAGATCCTGTGTGCATCACGTGTTTTGTTAAAATAAGTGCCTGCTGCACACGCATCAAAACCGTTTATGATAAAAGAGATGCTTACGTTCACAAAATACACACAATACACTCCCTTAACAGTAAACTCTTAACTGGCAAACGCGAGTGTCTCTTTTAGCGTAAACACTTTAGAGGCGTCTGCAGTAGGCACTTATTTTGACAAGACAAGTGATGCACATAGGTTCACTCGACGCCAGGAACACATATTTTGAAATAAGGAACCACACACATGACGGCCTACATAAATGTGACGAACTTCACATCGAGCGCCCTCGAAAAAAAAAATCACCAGCCGCCACTGGTATATACCTACAGTAATATCACACCTAAGATCCTACAAGGAGAAATCTGGTTGTGTACATCAAGAAATCAAAACTGTGTCTGTCTGTTTGTGAGCACTGTCTCATGAATGGAAGAGTATCACCCCAGTCTGTTAACTTGACACATTTACAGCCGCCTTTCCATTTTGAGTGTCATGAAATGACAGGATTTGTTGACATCAAGCTCAGTCAGGTGGAGA
Source organism: Misgurnus anguillicaudatus (assembly GCF_027580225.2). NCBI lineage: Eukaryota > Metazoa > Chordata > Actinopteri > Cypriniformes > Cobitidae > Misgurnus > Misgurnus anguillicaudatus. The sequence continues at coordinate 34,364,938 of NC_073351.2, read as the reverse complement.
ACTGAGGGCTTCTATTTCGGTTGCATCATCCTGACCCAAAAATACTACCTTGCTGTTCTCCAGCTCTTAATACCCGGGATGTAAGACCTGAATGACACAATAAGGTGTTTCAGGCCTGGGACAATAAATGGCTTTGAAACAAAAGGGGACGACTTGATGTGAGTAAATGTCAGGCACCTGTACTCTTGGGTGGTGGTGTGTGTATGTATTTCATGAAAACACAAAAAAAACATTTGGATATCAACTCAGCAAGGTGATGAATTTTTAGACTAATGCACAGAGCTGCATTAAGATGACATGACAACAGTGGCGGTGACTTATTTTTCGAGGGCACACGATGCGAAGCTCCGTCATGTGTGTGTGTGATTTCAAAATATGTGTTCGGCACGTCAAGTAAACATATGTCCATCACGTGTCTTGTCAAAATAAGTGCCTGCTGCAGACGCGTCTAAAGGGTTTATGATAAAAGAGACGCTCACGGTTGCCAGATACTCGCATAAAATCATGCGTAATCAGAGTTTACTGTTAAGGGAGTGTCTTGCGAGTATTTTGTGAACGTGAGCGTCTCTTTTATCATAAACAGTTTCGACGCCTGTGCAGCAGGCACTTATTTTGACCAGACATGTGATGAACGTGGTTCACATGACGCAATGCATATTTTGAATTCGCGCCCCTCTGAGAAGCAGTCACCAGCCGCCACTAGATGACAACAACACATCATACTTCTTTAAGTGAGAAAAATGTAGGATATATTTGCCAGCCTGATCTCACAAAAATACATACATATTTTACAAGTTGGCTAATTCGTATAAATTACTACAAAGTTATTGTGCAAAAAACATATAATTATCATAAAAAACATAACGAAACCCCACCACTAACACCGTCCCTAACCCCAAAGTTATAGGGGTCAAGGCAAGTCATACAGAAATATAAATAGAAATATATGTGGTCGTATTAATTACCAAGAATTAGCCACCCAATAAAAAATACATACGAATTCCCATGAGATAGATGCATACAGTGAAATGGCATATCCTCACTCTCTATCTACAGTTCATTCTCTATTATCATTGAAAACAAAGTATATTAAGGGGGACATACCATGAAAATCTGACTTTTTTCATGTTTAAGTGCTATAATTGGGTCCCCAGTGCTTTTTTATCAACCTAGAAAATGTGAATAAGATCAACCCAGTAACTTTGTTTCGGTAAACCATTCTCTACAAGCATGTGAAAAATAGGTCATTGAAATTTGGCTCCCCTTGTGATGTCAGAAGGGGATAACACCGCCCCTTAAAGGAATATTCAATTTTCTTAAAAGAAAAATCCAGATAATTTACTCACCAGAATGTCATCCAAAATGTTGATGTCTTTCTTTGTTCAGTCGAGAAGAAATTATGTTTTTTGAGGAAAACATTGCAGGATCCTTCTCATCCTAATGGACTTTAATGGACACCAACACCCAACACGTAACAGTTTTCTTCAACGGAGTCCCAAAGGACTATAAACGATCCCAAACGAGGCACAAGGGTCTTATCTAGCGAAACGATTGTCATTTTTGACAAGAAAAATAAAAATATGCTCTTTTAAAGCACAACTTTTCGTCTAGGTCCGGTCTAGCGCGACTAAATGCGTAGTGACGTAGGGAGGTCACGTGTTACATATATAAAACGCACATTTGTGGACCGTTGTAAACAATAAACTGACACAAAGACATTAATTAGTATCAATTGACATACAACAACGTAGGAACGGTCCTCTTTCAACACACTTGTAAACACTGGGGCGGAGTTTCGTGTTTGTCCTCTGTGACCTCTTGACGTCATGATGTATTGCGTGGGGTCATGCTGGCACATCACGACCGGATCTAGACGAGAAGTTGTGCTTTAAAAGTGTATATTTGTTATTTTTCTTGTCAAAAATGACAATCGTTTTGCTAGATAAGACCCTTATGCCTCGTTTGGGATTGTTTATAGTCTTTTGGAACTCCGTTGAAAAAAACTGTTAAGTGTTGAGTTAAGTATTAATTGTTGGTGTCTATTAAAGTCCATAAAAATGAGAAAAATCCTGCAATGTTTTCCTCAAAAAACATAATTTCTTCTCGACTGAACAAAGAAAGATATCAACATTTTGGATGACATGGTGGTGAGTAAATTATCTGGATTTTTCTTTTAAGAAAATTGACTATTCCTTTAATCTGCACTATCCAACCACGCCACAGCCATTTATTGCAAAGATCAGCTCATTTGCATGTTAAATGACACACCCAAAACAGCACATTTTGCTAACATCTACAAGTGACATTTTTAACTTGCTATAATAAATTATGTATATGATATTTTGAGCTAAAACTTCACATATGTACCCTGGGGACACTAAAGATTTATTTGACATCTATAAAAAATCTGGTGAAATGTCTCCTTTAAATAAGAAAAATAAAGTTAAACACATGAGTTAAAATTCATATATAGTACAATAAAATTTAAAATAATTTATGAACATTGTGAATATTAACATTCATGGGTGTTTGAATATGATTTGAAGATGTGACAATGTGAAAAGGAAGGATAATTCATACATGCATTAGGTTTAGTCGATTAAACACTTCTGCTTAGGATACACCTCGTAACTCCTCAGGAAGCATCCTCATTCTTCATTCCTTGCCTCCTCATGGAGCAATTAAAGAAATGAGATGTCCTACAGTCAGACTGAGCTCGATCTGTTTTCGGATCACGGGCTGGAGGAGCGGGGAAACACTGTTTGAGTATTGAGAAGAACACGGTTTCTACCACATACATCTGCACGACATAAAGGTTCTTCCCACCTTCTCCAAGCTCCACTTCTCTCTATATACAGTAGTTGAGTGACAAGTTATCACCCAGCTGTCATCCATTACACATGACTCCAGTTGCCGGAAGGGGATTAAGTACAAAGCTCAGAGGATTCATGCCAATGGGTGCTTAGCCATCTATGATTGACATGAATGAACCAGCGGTCGGGTCTTCCTCCTCCGAGCAGAAGCTTAAACCAGCGAAGGTTTAAACGCAGCACAGATCTGCTTTTTATTTTCCCCTCACTAGCAACATCAATGCAAAAAGCCCTGACGATGTTGAAATGAAAAGTCTTATTTACAACTTTCACTAACACAAAGACCCGTGGGAATTACAGGCAAGGCTGGTTTGATCGCTTTCTCGTGCTACAGTGTTTGTGAAAAAATAAAAATGATTGGAGAATGAACAGGTATATGATGTGAGAAACCAATAGCAGCTGGGAGACACAGAGGGATCGGTGGAGAATTGCTATAAAGCGTCTCTCTCTCTCGCTCTGTCTCTGTGTGTTCACTTTCTTTGCTGGCACAAAGTGTTGTGAGATACAGCAGGCTCATTGGATTAGACTGATTTCTGCCTGATTTCCCTGTAGGGCTCCATCCAGCAGGAAAAGGTACAGCATCGGAATGCTCAGTACCTCAATAAGACACTAAACCGCCTCCCCGTCTCCTTGTAAACCACCACACAGGGAAGAAAAGCATGCAGCAGAACAAAGTAAAAGCAAGAAGGTCATGAGGACATAACAGACCAATTTCGACACTGAGGTGAAGGCCAGTCAGCGAAAAATTATCTGCTCAAATTGCAACACAACAATACTGAGGCTATAATACAATAGAGGTCCTGCCTTTCAATTGAAAAAGCCAATCAGCATTTTGATAGTTTTTTTTTTCGCTCAAGGCAGGACCATTTATGTTTTTACAAAGGAGAATGTGTACCAGACTCTAAAAACGGCTGGGTTATTTTTGACCCATGTTGGGTAAATATTGACCCAATGCAAGGTTGTTTTAACCCATGATTGCATAACTACAACTCAATATTGGGTCATTAGGGATGCACCGAATATTCGGCCACCGAACATTTTCGTCCGAAAGACTTTTATCACCAAAATAATGCGGCCGAAATTTGTGATGACGCAAAAAGAAACTGTGACCTGCACATGCATTTCTGAAGCAACATCTGCGGTGTGGACGTATTTAACCACAAAAAGGCGCTTAAGTGAGCAGCTTTCTGTAGGGACAGAGGCACACGGGTTGAATGTGTCAGACGTGATCGATCAGAACTCTTGATGTGTAAACTTTAAAGAGAGTTGCGCTAATGTGTACTGTAGTCCATTAACATACATTTGGCGAATAAAGCAATGAAAAACAAGGTAACGTTTTTATGTGGAGTGACTGTTTATGCTGCGCTGTTTGCGATTCATCCTCGGTCTCTGTGTGTGTGCGCACGCGTTTAAGGGCACTCAGTAGTGCATACGAGAGACGCTTTTCAAAAAGCAAGCGAACATAAAATCTTTCTGTTATTACATACAAACAAAATGATCTCCACAGTATTCTTTTTCTAATCAAACATTTGTTTATGTCTTAAGTGTATGTATAGATTAAAGTCAGAAACCAGTCTGTGCTTATTTGGTCTTAAAGAGACAGTAACCTCAATTAACCTACTTATGTCCGTCTCATTAATGTTAATCATTTAATTTATACAATAAAGACAGTGTTATGACTCATTTAATTCGATTTCTGTACCTAATGCTAATGTTAGCCCTTATTAATGTGTAACTTTGTTCTTTTTTATAAATGTTTAATTTCTTTTTTGTTATTAGATTTTCTCACCCCCTTTTTGCCAATCTGAAAAATAATCCAATCCGAGCCTCAAAAACTATAATGTGATACAAACCGTGAGTTTTGTGATCCGTCACAGCCCTAGTAGTACACAGTGATGGCCATAAATGCAATGGTACTAATAATTGGTATAATAATTTCTTTCGCTGTTTCGGTTTTCGGCCTTGGTTTCGTCTTTTTTGGGTTTTCGGTTTCGGCCAAGAATTTTCATTTTGGTGCATCCCTATTTTTAACCCAACATGTGTTTTGTCCAATATTTACACAACATGGGTCAGAAATAACCCATCCATTTATAGAGTCCACACTGAAAAAATGACTCATTCAATTTACTATCAATTAACTCTACTATTTTTTTAAGGTAAGTGGTCGCAACCAATTTATTTAAGCTACATTTTTTTTAAAATTTGAAAAACAAAACCAAACAAAAAACTTTTGTTTAATTGTAGCTTAAATAAATTGATTGCAACCACTTACCTTAAAAAATTTAGTAAATTGAATGAATCATTATGCAAACATGCTTAGGTTGTTTTTTTACCCTTGCCCTTGACATCACAAACCCTATTAGAGTTTTTTGACCATCAGTCAACATTTGTCTAGTCAAAAATAAAATGCAGCTATTGTTTGGAGCAAACTCCAAATATGAAACTGTATAGCTCAGTTGTAGAGCAATGAGTTAGCAGCACTAAAGGTCATGGGTTCGAATCCAGGGAACTCTCATACTCATACCTTGTAATGCACTGTAAGTCGCTATGGATAAAAGCATCTGTGTGTAAATTCATCCTTATACCATTCATAGTCATAAAATCAACCATCTCGATAATTCACCAAACACAACTAATAATATCTGTCTAACAGGCCCGGATTGGCCATTGGGAGGACCGGTGGGCCAGTCTGTTTTTTTTTTGGCCATGAGCGCCGGTGTTGTCATGCCACCGGGTTGAAGGTTGCTGTCCCTATGCTGCCTGCAAGCCCCACTCGCGTAATTTGCAGGTCGGAGATGTCCCCATCGCTTTAAGCCCAAGTTGATTGTATTCCGAGTCCCAACCACTTATTGGAAGAATTCTTGCATTAGGGTCCATTAACATCTAAAACGCATGGAAAACGCAGGACGTGCCGCTTCTGCTTTTCAAAGCGCTCGCCCATGAAGACGGGTTTTGTTTGAGACGCGTCTATTTTGAACGTGCTTGCCACGCGTCTAGATTTAAAATAAACTTGAGCGCGACTTGATACAAATGGCCTCTAGAAAAAGGATCTACTAATCTTTTTTTATAAATGTAAGTCATAGATGTACAATGAATTGTCTATTGCAAGAGTAACAAAAATCTATTTGATGCAAAACTCGGTTTACTTGAAAAATGTAAGTTTCATATAAATGTGATGTTTTCTCAAGTAAAACTAAATTTTTAAGTCCATTATATATATATATATATATATATATATATATATATATATATATATTTTTTTTTTTTTTTTTTTTTTTCGTTTTTTGACACAAGGTAGGCCTACCTTACGTTATTTGGCAATTTATTTTTCCATCTGCTTCCCTGCATTATTGATAAATCTTGTTTGTGTATTGTATATCAGGGGTTTCCAAACTTTTTCACCCAACAGATAATCTCAAGACCAGTATTTTTTCGAAATAGAAATATAGGGGAAAACACAAACACATTTGTTCCCTTTCAGTACTTTTTGAATAAATTTAATTAAATAATATTAAAATACCTTATGGTAGGGCTGCATGATTATGGCAAAAATTGTTTAGGCTACTGTATTTGCCCGGAATTGGAAATTATATATTTAAAAAATACAATATATTGCAAAGGCTGCAGTTCACTATTGCAGATTTATGTAGGTTACTGAGATTTTAATTATATAATTTTAATAAAGTAAGTTATGAACTAAAGTGGGCGGGACTAAGGCATGAAACTTCAGGGCTGAAAATGAGTCCTACTCCGGCCCTGCTGTCCGATATCGATTCTGAATCATTAAGGCGATATTATGCGCAGCTCTTTCATGTATTATGGCTCTTTGATCAGTGGAAAGTCCTTTTCAATCTAAAATCACAGTTTGAGTCGTTTAAACCATGCATTTGAAAAAACAACACTCGTTAAACATAATCATTATACATATTCTTTATTATCATGTAACAACCTAAAAAGGTTTGAAGAACAGTGATATAAATATGCTTATACATTTTCAGGAGCTGCCTGTGCAACGGTTCTTCTTCTGCGGCGGATATTGAGTTTCTGGACGAGAGCGCCCTCTGGCGTCTGGATTTAGCGGCATTTCACCTAAAGGGATAGTTTGCCAAAAATGATATTAAACCCATGATTTACTCACCCCGAAGCCATCCGAGATGCATATGTCCATCATTTTTTTCAGACAAACACATTTTAAGTTATTTTAGAAAATGTTTTAGATCTTTCAGTTAATCAAATGTGAAGTTAGGGGGTCCACGTCCTTTAAGTCCAAAAAATTTGCAACTATCCTTCACAAAATAAATCCTAACGGCTCCACGATGATAAACAAAAGCCTTCTGATGGTAATTCGTGCCGTTTTGTTGTAGAAATATCCACATTTAAAACTTTATAAATGAAAACAGCTTGTTTCCAGTAATGGCGCAATCTTAGTCGCGTCCGCATTCAAGATCAGAACTTTACGCAGCGTACGGAGGTTTCTCTGCTACTGCTCTGTGCCCCCGCCCTTGTCATACGTCACTAAGAAAAGTGAGCGTCGAAAGGTTTCCGATGTCCTTCCGCTGCCCTTTACATCTTTAACAACATTTACTCGCCCTCCTGAACTTCATCCATTTGTGAAAACCTAAATGTGCTTCAGCAGGATGTTGGGGGTAACGCATTACAAGTAACGTGCATTACGTAATAATATTACTTTTCTAAAGTAACTAGTAAAGTAATGCATTACTTTATAAATGTACACATTAATATTTGAGTTACTTTTTGAAAAAAGTAATGCAAGTTACTTTTCAGTTTAATTAATTTGATAAACTGAACGTCACAAAGATTTAAGCACTATATGCGTGCGCGCCTGAGCAGGAACAGTTTTGAGTCCAAAACGGAGATGGCAGGCCAGACCTTGATATTTTGTGATGGAAATATGCAATTTCTAATAGCAGGATTTCTCAGTCATAGAAAACATGAAAGAGTTAAAGCCTCAGCCAAATAAGAAAAAGTAACTTAAAAGTAACTTAAAAGTAACTTAAAAGTAACTTAAAAGTAACTTAAAAGTAACGTAAGCATTACTTTCCATGCACTGCAAAAAAAAGATTTTCAAGAGATTTTTTTTTTTTGTATTTTTGTCTTGTTTTCCCTTGTCATACGTCACTAAGAAAAGTGCGTACGTTACGCTAATACTCTCTCCTGAATACAGAGGAGTCTAAAATGGCGCCGCTACCAGAAGGTAGTTATTTTCTTTTATAAAGTTTTAAATATTAATATTTCTACAACAACACTGCACGGATTACCCTCAGAAGACCTTTGTTTTCATCCTGGAGTCGTTTGGATTTCTTTGGGAAAGGATATATGCAATTTTTTTGGACTTGAAGGACGTGGACCCCATAACTTTACTGTTTAGCAGCTGGAAGATATAAGACATTTTCTAAAATAACCGAAAATGTTTTCGTCTGAAAAATGATGGACGTATGCATCTAGGATGGCTTCGGGATGAGTAAATCATGGGTTTAATATAATGTTTGGCCTTTAATTCATTAAGAAGCAAAGCAAGCAGAATCACAGGATGAATCGTTACACCCCTACTTTTTGAGCTACTGTAACCTTGTTATGCATTTGTCAGATGGTTCAATGCAAAGCAACTTGCATGCATTCAAGATATACATTTATATCATTATGTGTGTGTGCCCTAGGGTTCGAATGCATGACATTTGTGTTGTTAACACAATTCTCTACCAATTGAGCTATACGAACAGGTTCCCTTGAGAGAGGCTTTCCAGTATTTGCAGGAGGATTAACTGGACCTGGCTGAATAATACATATATTTTAGTATGATTCGCAAAATGTATGCCAAATCATTGTCTTGATAGCACCAGAGTGAATTGACGTGCCCTAAAGGAACTTTGCTCCATGAATTTGAACAAATCGTCACCCTAAGAACACCCTCTCGCCCGCATCCGTGCACGCCGTACCAAAAAAGCCTGAAAAAACGCAGATCATCGAAAAGAAAGTTAATTGCCAGAATTCCCAGTGACCTCAGGCGAATGGAACAGAGGCAGGAGTGGGTGGGATCCACCGAGGGGGATGAGATCATTGGCTGTGGGCAGGAGGATCACGGCGAGGTCACGGCATTTCGCTGTGATTGGCTGACGCAGCTGAATCCGGATGGATGAGTAGTTTGGGTGCGAAGCTTTGGGGGCGCTGAACTGAAAAATGCCTGTGTATGAGTGTGTGGGCAGCTCTGGGCCAAAGAGCTCGGTGAGAAAGCTTTTGATGTTTCCCTCTGAGCATTTCACCCTTCTTCATTAAGGGCAAAGATAGAAGAGTTTATAATTATATGCTTGGTATGAAAATAAAGCACATATTTTTATCTGTGAAAAATAGCACCTTGTATTCACAGCAGTTTGCTCTCACCAGCTTCTACCTGCGAACACAAATGTCAAACGTTCTGAGCGTCAAAAGGTTTCTGATGTCCTTCTGCTGCCCTTTACATCTTTAAGAACATTTACTCGCCCTCCTGAACTTCATCCATTTGTGAAAACCTAAATGTGCTTCAGCAGGATGTTGGGGGTAACGCATTAGATGTAACGTGCATTATGTAATAATATTACTTTTCTAAAGTAACGAGTAAAGTGATGCATTACTTTATAAATGTACACATTCATATTTGAGTTACTTTTTTAAAAAAGTAATGCAAGTTACTTTTTAGTTTAATTAATTTGATAAACTGAACGTCACAAAGATTTAAGCACTATATGCGTGCGCGCCTGAGCAGGAACAGTTTTGAGTCCAAAACGGAGATGGCAGGCCAGACCTTGATATTTTGTGATGCAATTTCTAATAGCAGGATTTCTCAGAAAACATGTGCAAGGCCCAAAAGAGTTAAAGCCTTAGCCAATAAGAAAAAGTAACTTAAAAGTAACTTAAAAGTAACGTAAGCATTACTTTCCGTGCACTGCAAAAAAAAAAAAGATTTTCAAGAGAATTTTTTTTTTTTTAGTATTTTTGTCTTGTTTTCAGTAAAAATATCTAAAAATTCTTAAATTAAGATGCTTTTTCTTCATGAGCAAAACGACCCAAGAAAATAAGTCTAGTTTTTAGACCAAAAATATCTAATTTAAGTGATTTTGTGCATAAAACAAGCAAACAAATCTGTCAATGGGGTAAGCAAAAAAAAAATCTTGGACATTTTTCTTAAACACTAAATTCTCGAAAAATTCAAGAAAAATTTGCTTACCCCATTGGCAGATTTTTTTCTTGTTTTATGCACAATAGTACTTAAATTTGATATTTTTGGTCTAAAAACTAGACTTATATTCTTGGGTCGTTTTGCTCATCAAGAAAAAGCAGCATGATATTTTTACTGAAAACAAAGATAAAAATACGTAAAAAAAATATTTTTTCTTTAAAATATTTTTTTGCAGTGTGATAAGTAACTAAGTAACACAATTAGTTACTTTTTTGGGGAGTAACTTAATATTGTAATGCATTACTCTTAAGAGTAACTTTCCCCAACACTGCTCATGAGACACAAGCATACAGTAATTTGTGATCTATGTGAACCTTAACAGATAAAGTATCCAGTGTTGGGGAAAGTTACTTTTAAAAGTGATGCATTACAATATTTACTCCCAAAAATGTAACTTATTGCGTTACTTAGGTATCTTTCAAGGAAATTAATGCTTACGTTACTTTTAAGTTACTTTTGCATTACTTTTTCTTGGCTGAGGCTGAGGTGTTTTTTATGACTGAACAGTTCTGCATTCAGAAATTGGATATGTCCATCGCAAAAATGTCGAGCTCTGGCCTGCCATCTCAGTTTCTGACTCAAACTGTTCCCACACAGGCGTGTACGCATAGAGTGCCCAATGTGACTACGTTTAGTTTAATTCAGTACATAGTTTTTTTATATCGAATAATTAAACTAAAAAAGTAACTTGCATTATTTTTTTAAAAAGTAACTCAAATATTACATTTAAAAAGTAATGCGTTACTTTACTCGTTACTTCAGAAAAGTAATATTATAATGTAATGCACGTTGCTTGTAATGCATTACACCCAACACTGAAAGTATCAGCCAAAAATCATAAATCAGACCTGTTTCGACAGCAAATCCTAAACATACTGAGGCCTTCTGGGTTGAAGAAGCCATATGCTGAAAGTTTCAGTGCTGGTGGAGGTTTTTTATAGTCTTCCAGATGACCCTGGTTCAGCTGAATGTCATAACCAGTCTGGATAATTTCCCCATGCAGAAGTGTCAGATCAGACATCGCTTCAGCAAACACACTGAGGCCGAACACCTGCAACTGTACTGCAACTTAGCATACAGTCAATTAATGTTGACATACACACGAAGAGGGAGGGAAACAAGAATAATATAGACTGATGTGCAATTTTTTGTTGAATAATAACAGATAAGGATGCATTAAACTTTAACGCACGCTCACACTTTCTTTTTCTAGGACAGCTCACTGTGTTTACCTGTCAGGAATACATTTGTTATGCATTCTTAAATAAAATCCTAATTCAAATTAATAATCATCTGATTTCGGAAAACCCTCTGTTTAATGTTCACTGCAATTCGTATGTATTTTACAAGGTGGCTATAACCACATTTATACCTTTTTGTACTATTGGCAATATGGCAAATTTTAGACAAATTAGACAATGTCTGTCTTTTGATGTAGCTAAGGCTCTTATGCAGGCTACAATTTTTTCTCATATGTCCTACTGTTTGACATGTTGGGGTCAAGCCGGAGAAACTGTTATTAAACCTTTGAAGTCCTTATATAAACAGACATTCAAAATTTTAGATAAAAAACCAAATAATTTTCATTCCTGTAGGATCATAGAGAAACATATTTTTTTAAATTTTGATAATTTTAGACTTTATTCAAGTTTGTGTATGGTTCATAAAATCCTCAATGGTCTGGCTCCTTCTGTATTACGTGACTTTATTCATCTTCGCTGTGAAACCTCGGTGAGATCTACCAGACTATCACTTATGAGTGATTGTCTGGTTCCTTTTCGTCGTTCCGCATTTGGACTATCATCTTTCGGATCAAAAGCCACTAAACAGTGGAATGCCCTACCAGAGGACATTAAAGGGTGTAAAGCTCATGTTTCTTTTAAATTGAAGTTAAAATCTTTTTAAAAAATGAACCAATTATGTAATCATTGAGACTGTTGTAGTTAAACTGATTGATTGATTTATTTATGGCCCTGACAGTATGTGTGTATGTATTTATTATATGTGATCATAGGTATTGTTTGTGTAATGTTATGTTAGCGTTGACCTGCCTGGGGGACTACGGATGAAAATTAGCCCTCGGCTAAATCCGGCACAATACATGAGATGAAAATTTTATGTTAAAAATTGTGCATGGTCCCATTATAAATAAATAAATGAATGAATGAATTGTCCTTGACCCCTGTATCATACATTTTTGCACGAAAAACTTTGTATGAATTCATACAAATTAGCCAGCTTACTAAGTCTGGAGAAGCATAATGCTGATTTTATGGATGAAAAAGTTTGCAAGATAAATAAAAATTGGTTGTGCATAATATATTACACACCAGAAGCAAAATCAATTTTAACACGAATACCTCTTCCTAACTATAGTGAGCTGCGTACTTAGTGTTTTTGACATCACGTGTGGATGAAAATGGTACTTTAATGGTACCTTTACAGTAATGCGATCAACTGCAAGTTTCTCCCACGGATCCAGTAAGAAGTGCCGCCTTGTGAAAAGCGATTTATATCAGTCACTTATGAGTGAACCCGGACCGAATCCGCAAATCACATTTTCTGATGATTTTGAAAGAAAATCTGTGAAATGCATTTAAACTCAGTAAAATGTGTTAAACAGGGCACAGAGTACTAAACTCTTACTGGAAGCTGAAAGCGTTATTAAATTAGCCACAATATTTTACACATATAAGGGACGTGTAGACTTTTATGAATGACAGATTGTCCAATTCTGCAAAGCTCTGCAGGTGCAAAATTTGTGAAGATTATGATGCTCTGTTTCAGTTAGGAAGCTACAAATAAAATATAATATATCTGTCTGCCTGTCTGTCCATCCATCTATAATTTATCTGTCCCTCCGTCCATCCATCTGTCTACCTATTATCTATCCATCCATCCATTGATTCTGTCCGTCTGTCTGTTCTTTGTTATCTATCTATCTATCTATCTATCTATCTATCTATCTATCTATCTATCTATCTATCTATCTATCTATCTATCTATCTATCTATCTATCTATCTATCTATCTATCTATCTATCTATCATCAATCCATCCATCTATCCATCATTTTTTCGTTCATCCATCCTTCCAAATTCTGTCTGTCTGTTCTTCTGTCATTAATCTATCTGTCTGTCTGTGTCTGTATGTCTGTGTCCGTCCGTTCGCCCGTCTGTCCATCTATTATCCATCCATCCATCAATTCTGTCTGTTCTTCTGTTATTAATCTATCTGTCTGTCTGCCTGTCTGTGTATGTGTCTGTCCGTCCGTCTATCATCCATCCATCTATCCATTGCTTCTATCTGTCTGTCTATCTCTGTCTGTTCTTCAGTCTGTTTGTTCATCCATCCATGTATTCTGTCTGTCTGTCTGTTTGTCTATCTATCATCTGTCCATATGTCTATCATCAATCCATCCATATATCCATAATTTTTTCGTCTGTCCATCCAAATTCTGTATGTCTGTTCTTCTGTCATTAATCTGTCTGTCTCTCTGTGTCTGTATGTCTGTGTCCGTCCGTCCGTCTGTCCGTCTATCATCCATCCATCCATCCATCCATCTATCATTTATCTGTCCTTCCGTTTGTCGGTCTACCTATTATTCATCCATCCATCCATCGATTCTTTCTGTTCTTCTGTCATTAATCTATCTGTCTGTCTGTCTGCCTGTCTGTGTATGTGTCTGTCTGTCCGTCTATCATCCATCCATTGCTTCTATCTGTGTGTCTGTCTCTGTCTGTTCTTCAGTCTGTTTGTTCATCCATCCATCCATCCATTTATTCTGTCTGTCTGTCTGTCTGTGTGTCTGTCTATCTATTTATCATTCACCCATCCATCCATCAATCATTTATTCGTCCGTCTATCTAGTATCCATCCATCCATCGATTTTGTCTGTTTTTCTATTTTTAATCTATCTGTCTGTATGTCTGTCTGTCTGTCTGTCTCTGTCTGTTCTTCAGTCTGTTTGTCCATCAATCCATTGATTCTGTCTGTATGTCTGTCTTTCTGTATTATTTATAAAAGTACACCTTTGTACCTTTTAAAAGTTCTCATTATTCCTTCAGAGGTACATATTGGTATCAAATGTATGTATGTAAATGGTATTAGGACGTTTCTAAGGATACTACCCCAGTGACAGATTGGGACCATTTTTTTCTGACAGTACATCCATTTATCAGTCCCTCCACCTACCCATCTCTTTACATTCCCTTTATGTTGTTGAGTACTACTTAAAATTGCATTAAACTATGTATAGCGTTCAGAGATTTTTATTGCAGCTTTCTCAGAGCAGTTAATGTTATGTTAAGCTGCTCTTTTAGCGTCTTCATTATGGCCAGGCTGTTGTCATGACATTTGAAGTATTATCTCAATATTCGTCTTTTGGATTTTACAGAGCCGATCCCCAGACAGCATGAAGCAAAACACTGAATGCATAAAAAACCAAGACATATATTTGGCCGTTGGGTCTGAAAAGCCTGAAGGTTTCCTGCCTACATCACATTAGCAGCCAATCTGCTTTGCAATCTGTGCTTGGACTTCAAGCACTGCTGAATTGTGTATCGTAATCAAGTCTCATCTGAAAGGCACAACTAACATATGAACTAAAGACTTGTAATTGTCATTTTTACTGTACGCCTCCACAGCTGTTGAAATAACTCTAGCGGAGCGAGAGGTTTGAAAATGTTAGCAGTCTTTATGTCTCCCCAGAAAAAGCCTACGTACGGTCAAAATTGTAAAATAAAAGTCATTACAAAGCCTGTCTGACCTCAGGTCTTCCAGATGTTATATTTAATTCACAACTCTATGAATGATTTCTGCAGTAAATCATTAAAGATGTTTTGCCAATTTATTTGTTTAATATCACACAGATGTCCTTTGCAATTGCATCACATCTCGTTATCGCCAAGTGGACATATTATCTGGCTTTGGTGAAACCCAAACCAGCGTTGGTGTTTTATAAGACCAACTAGTTGACCAGTGATTCAAACTACCCACCAACAGTTTTGCACATCCCCATCACAAGAAATAAAACAGTTTTTGCATAAAAAAGTTATTGATCTCTTACTGTGAATATGAGCAAGCAGTGAGTAGGAGATCACATCTCTATGGAAACCTAACCAGCATGCTCAGAAGCGCTTCTTTGGGCCTCCAAAAAGGTCTAGGAGGCAAGATTAGCGACTCTTGTTCTTCTTTTTTTGGAAAGAGCTCAGATCTATATTCAGGAGAAACAGGAGGTGATGTTTGGAGAAGAGCAGGGGGGAGATATTACACAGATTAGGAGTTTATTTTTGTCTCTACTGCTTCTCTCACAGTTTCTCTGTTGTTGCCAAGTTTGCCAAGGACATGCGGTTCACGTTCATAAATCGCTGCCTTTGTCAGAAACAGAACAGCGTGATGCGCGGGGTGATGTCATTTTACTTCCTTTTTCATAGATAACATGAATTCATTTTTGGAGACATGGTTTGCTGCTCTTGGGAACCATAAATAGGTGAACACCTCTAAAGCCGGTCATTATTAAAACTTTGTTAAATGGCTGCCAGAGACAAGGGGAAGAGATGGAGACATAAAGTCTACCGTAACCTTAAATGCCCAAATGTGCTGCTTGTATCTAATCTGCAGATAAATGCATTTACAAATCTTTAAAAGAGATTTCGAACAAGTAATCCATACATTAATTGTATATTAGTATCTCTATAATATAAAGTGAATGCAGGGGCTGTAAATAGAAAATCTTAAAGATTTTCACTTTAGGAAGCACAGGAGATCACAAATGTATGCCAGTAATTTATGTTTTTGAAAAGTAACTTTTTATCCTTCAACTCATAAGTCCATTAAAGATGTATGCATTAAAGAAACAGTATGTAAGAAATGTATATCAATTAATAATAAATGGCCCTATGCCACTAGACATTAAGAAATAATTTTCATTTCAAATCCTTATATCACTGACAACAGTGGTCTGGCCAGGATATTGTCATTTAAAAAGTGGAGTTGCAGCCCTCAACTGATGTTTATGTTGTCATGTTATGTATTGGCCACCAGTTGTGTGATTGCAGTACCAGTTTTGGCCACAATCCTACACACTGTTCCTTTAAATTAAGTTTGCATTGGGAGTCACCAAAGCTGATCACAGACAATATTTGGATGTCAAATCCACCAACTGCTTTGTCTTAAATCTCATTTTCTACTGTCAGTCGTCTGTCATACTAACTGATGGAAATGAAGATTGATCAAATGATACAAATGCCTCTCATTTTATTCCATCCATTGCATAAACCCTACTGAAATACAAACAGAACTGAAAAGATAAAGACATTAAGAGCTCAGATGCAAAACCTACTAAGTGTGTCTGAAGTGTTTTCTTGCAAATCAGCATTTTTTTTATCAGACTAATGGATTTTTCCCAACAAACTGATATTTCTGAATGACCTGAGGAAGGGATTAAGCAGATTTGAGGCTTAGTATTTGATATCATTCTCTAATTTCTGACAGAGGGGGCATTTAGCGACTTTTGCATCAGAGCTCTTTAATTGTAATATACTAAATCTGAATGCAATTTAACTGTTGTGTATGAATGTTTTTAAAAATATAAATTTATATAGCCTGGGTTTCCCCATGCTGCCTTGCACGCAAATTTATTCACACTGCAAGTCTAGCATGGAAACTATGGACTTTTTTGCTCCTGAAATAGAGAACCAATCACAGAACGGGGAGGGGGCAGCAATACGATGACGATGTCTATGCGACGCACCAAAGCAGTTTTGTTTATCCAACGCGGGAGCAGACACGAAGTTACTTTTTAATGCAGCCTTAGATAGTGTTCGAAGTAGTTTTGAACGCAAGTTTATTTAAAAAAAGAGCAACTTTTGGCGTTAAACAATTTCTCCAAGAAGGATGTTTGTATATGGCAAGACATGATAGCCACGGAGTTTATAGGACCAACCTTCTAGGCATCGTCATAGACGAAGTACAATTAACTTAAATAAAGTGCTATTTATTAATATCATATTGTCATTATGCCTGTAATGTGTTTGTCACAGTGCAACTAAATTGTGTTGCTTTTCAAGATCAATATACAGCTACCGGTTTAGTTGCATAGCTTTCAGTTGTGTGCACACGAACCGATAAAAGTCATTTACGTTTGAATTCATGTCGCTCTATATACGTCATCTGGTAAAATTGAAACGATTGGCTATGAGCTACGTACAGACATTTGTTAGACATTCGTAGCGGCCAATAAACGGCTCTGGGCATTCGTAAACCACGCCTCAAATACGAGAAAATGAGCGTATGGTTCCCAGACCACGTCTCATTCTCTATGAGACTGGTCTGGTGTTAGCCAGGCTAACATTCATATGCAGTTTTACAGAAAAAAAATCACATGCAATAAAAACTTTTGCTTCTGTTTTCTAACTTTATTACTTCTTTAAAAGGAAAACTGCTGAACAAAAGATTTGTTACAAAATTAAAGTTCGGTCTGAGCACATTTTGTCTGTTCTTCAGCCTAATAAGCATCACACTGCCAAAGCCACAAGGCCTAATCTAGGACATTTTGCCTGTCACCAAATGCACATAAAATCCAAACAAAATTTAAACGAATGTCCTTTTATTATTTAAGTCCATACTTTACGCATTCATTTAACTAGACAAGCCTGTAGTTTCAATCCTATCAGGAGGCAAACAAGTTTCTGGGAACCAGTGGTGACTTTTTTGATGCTTACAATGCATAGCTCGAGGCTTGTTACACTGCCACCTAGAGGTTTGGCATGCTCCTGAGGGTACGTGTCAATGAACACTTTTCTGAAAACTGACATGTGTGCATAAAGTTATTTTTGAAACTGGAGAGGTTGAAATGTCCGCTTATGAAAATAGCCGCCCACGTGTAAACATAGTATTAATCCACAACTCAATGACTGATTTCTGCAGTAAATCATTATGGATGTTTTGCCAATTTATTTGTTTAATATCAAACAGATGCCAAGTGGACATATTATCTGGCTTTGGTGGATCCCAAACCAGCGTTGGTGTTTTATAAGACCAACTAGTTATTTAGTGACTCAAACTACCCACTGACAGTTTTGCACATTCACATCACAAGAAATAAAAGAGTTTTTGCATAATAAAGTTATTGATCTCTTACTGTGAATATGAGCAAGCAGTGAGTAGGAGATCACATCTCTATGGAAACCTAACCACCATTTAACTGGACAAGCCTCCATCCCGAGAGTTTCAATCCTATCAGGAGGCAAACAAGTCTCTGGGAACCAGTGGCGGCATGTGCGAAGCGAAGGGATGCAAAGCTTCTCACAACATGAATTTAGCCCATCATATGTGTGGCCAGTCATGTCAAAATGTGTGTTCAGCGCTTGATGTGACCATCTGCATCACACGTCATGACAAAATACATGCCTGCTGCAGACACTTCGAATGGGTTTAAACTGTTAAATGCCGCCGTCCCGAATAGGGGACACCTAAGTTTGCATCAATATTGTTGATGTAAATTTTAAAAAGAGTTTGCCAAATACTTGCTTTATCTCATATTGTAATCAGAGTTTAGTGTTAAGTTAGTGTATTGCGAAATCATAACGCTTTCGAGCAGGCAGGTATTTTGACATGATGCATATAGGTTCACATGACGCAATGAAAACATATTTTGACATGACAAACAACACACGACACATATTTTGAACTCACGGTCCTCGGAAGAGATGTCACCGTCCGCCACTGATGGGAACTACTTTTCCTCCATTTCCTCTCCTCCACAATGATGTCATATTTCTGCTGTGGGATTTTAAGAAATAGTTCACAGAAAATGTTTTTCTTCACGTTTTTAAACATGTACTCTGTTTTTCTGTGAAACACAAAGACATGTTTTAAAGAAATCATTATGGCCTCTTGCCACACAACAAAAGTGCATTGTGACTTTTTATTCTTTTTTGTAACTTGACAGCTACATAACTATTAAAACTTACAAGATTTTTCTTTTGCCCACATAAAAACATGACAGTGAGTAAAAACTATTAAACAGAAAAGATGATTATTTTCAGGACAGAAAGTTGGATTCCAAATTAATGTCAGACAACAAATCAATACCATTCTTCAATGCAATTTTTAATATCTGACTAGCGAAGAAACTGCAGAATTAAATGTCAATAAATGTAGGGAGGGAGGGGGTGAGAAAATCCGAATACCTTTATTTAGATTTATTGATAATAAAAGAGCACATTTTATTATTTAGCTTTGGATTTTACACTGCAGAAAATGGCAGAATATTATTGGGTATAGTGAGGGAAAGTTTGGAAAGCTACTTTAAATTATAAGTGGTTTGGTAAGTTAACTACACATTAAGAGGACAAATAGCATTCAAATATTCAATTATCAGATTTAGAAAAAATAACTTAATATTATTTAGGCTCAAAAACTGAAATCTTTGACATTAACACTCCACAATTCACACATACTGTATAATCACAGTCACCTACCACAACACGGCCAGATGCACCGCCAAACTGGTTCAAGAGTCCACGGTCTGCTTGGGCAAATCTTCACTCAGTAAAGCATAAACTGGAAATCATCCGTGGAGCTCCAGCAGAGATGAGTAGAGGCGGATTTATGGCCCACATCCCCATCTCAGCATGTCCATGGCTTTCTGTCCCAGTCTGTGACCACCTAACCCCGGGCTCTGTTCTGCTTTCTGCCCCTCACACCCCTGGGTGCGTTTAATTAGGAGTTGGGGAACATGAAGAGGAAGACCCCCATCGTTTGAAAACCCAGACCGTTCATGGTCTGTAAATGTCTGTAGTAAACAGAGAGGAAAAGATGAGTGCAGGGAAAGCAGCATTGTATTTTTTTTCAACTTTATGGCCAATCTGTGCCATACTGAAGTCTCATCTATTGTGTCATCTAGTGCAAACTCTGTATTGTAAATTTATAACTTTTCTTATACAACATCACATTTCATTAAACATTATATAGGCACTCTTACCCAATCAGATTCTAGAACTGGAATGAACTGATGTATAAAGTAGTTTATATAATCACAAAGATGTCATTTACACAATCATAATTCATAATTTACCACAAACAGTGTATAAATGTCTACAAGAAATATTAATGGCTTTTGATGGTAAATTTCCAGACCTCCAATGGTCAAAAAACCATAGAAACCACAGCAAGAGACTAAAATAAAAAGTAAAAAAACAAACATGTATAACAGGTCATATCTTAAAGCCTTTGGAGTCGTGTTGTTGAGTTGATTGCGAAAGTGATTTGATCTCTTGCTAATGAATTTCATACATTTTTCACAGGCCATTAAAGCTAAAGTGTCAATGCACATGTTTAATGTTGCCGTGGATACAGAGTGGATGTTGAAAATCATGGAAATCATTTCTAAACTTAACATCTTTGATTTTTGCATGTGTTTCTGTTTACCCGATTCTCAGAACAGCTTTAAAGGTTGTACTTTCAGAAACTACTCTGGAGTATTGCCAATTATCATTATTAGTTGTTATAATTCATTCATTAAAGCAGCAGACTTTCAAAATTGCTAATCTAAATACACAGTTATGATCAGAGAGAAATTTGCTGACTTGACATGGATTTGCATGAAAATTCAGACTCAGTAAATGCAACATTTAATTTCATTCCACTAAGGGGGCGTGTACACCAAAGCTTTTAAACGCAGCTGAAAACACCGGGCGGATGCAGTGGCGTGTTTACCCATTACGCAATTCCGTGGGGCTCCGCAGGCCTGGGGGCCCCCTACTGGCCACAAGCGGTTAAATTCAACATGATCTCACAAAGTTCCGTGGGATAGTCACAGAACTTTGTGCCAATTTCTCCGTGGCATTCCCACGGATCTCCGCATTTTTCCGTGGCCCTGCTACGGACTGTCTTTTTTTGTGGCATTCTCACGGATTGGTTACTCAACTGCTTTTTCCTATTTTCAAACCATTTTCGCTTCGGTTTAGGGTTAGATTTGGTGTTTGCGTTAGTATGTCACTTTAAATATTGGTTTATACTATTTTTTCTGATTTATTCTTTTATATTTTCTAAACTTTAAACAATTGTTGCCTGGCGTTGGGGTTAGAGTTGGGTTTGGGTAGGGATGTCATTTCATGTAAATCTAACCCTAAACCGAAGCAAAAATGGTAAGAAAATAGGACAAAACAGTTGAGTAACCAATCCGTGAGAATGCCACGGAAAAAGACAGTCCGTAGCAGGGCCATGGAAAAATGGGGAGATCCGTGAGAATGCCACGGAAAAATTAGCACAAAATTCCGTGACTATGCCACGGAAATTCGTGAGATCAGGTTGGTTAAATTATTTAGTGATTTCCAGTGATGGGAGTAACGGCGTTATAAGTAATCGGTGTTAGTAACTGCGTTATTTTTTCAGTAACGAGTAATCAAATAAATAACTGTTTCCCCCGCTAGAACGCCGTTATCGTTACTGACATTAAAATGCTGCACGTTACTAAAATTGATCTCACTGCTCTCACTCGCTCTCTCAGCCAAACACTGTTTTTCTCTTGTGTGTGTATGTGTGTGTGTGTGTTGTGAGAAACATAACTGATGATGATTGGTGTGTGTGTGTGTGTGTTAGAGGGGGTGGGAGAACCACATAGCTGATGATGATTGGCTTAATTTCCATTGTTAGCCAACCAGAGGCAGAGTTTACAAACAGGCAAGCACACACTTGCACTGTCCGAGTCCGAGCGAGCACTGTAAAAAAGTCGAAGCAACTTGGTCACTTTGTCGCTAGATTTAGCAACTTTCTATCACTTTAGCAACTTTATAGGACAAATCTAGTTATCTTTTCTGGCGTGGTTGGACATGAAAATACGCGGCGTTTTCTCTTCTCAACGAGCAGCAGTGCTGCGGCTGTGCCCCATCTCAAAGCACTGACATGCAGCCCGGTCATCGCGCATGAATCACTCCGAAAACACCGGCGACAGGGCGATGGCAAGTACAACAAGCTCAAAGGTAGCGGTCGCAAACACAAAGTATAAAGCATTACTTTTCCAGATAAATAAACAAATCAAACAGACAACGGACAAAAATAAGACTCTTGCTTAGGGGGGCGCAGAGTTCTTAAAATATTGAATAATTTTGAAAGTATCTTGCGTTTATTTAGACCCACAACTAAGCCTCATATATAGAACGCATAAACAAGAGATGTGCAAGTATGTGCACAGAATAATATTCATGCATGGAAAAGCATCCAGCAAGAAAGACTACGTCTACTCAGTGCGCACAAATGCAGTCACACATTCAAGTTCTGGGATGAGCGCTCCTTCAACTCTCTCTATGCTCTTGCAACTGCACAACATTCACTCAATTGTCAAGCTGACTTCTGAGACTTTGGGATTCACACCTGTGATTGGTGGTTTGGTTTTGTTCTTTTGCCACACACTCTTCGTAAAATACAAGTAGAAACATGATAGACTATAAAGACATCATGCAGAGGTTTAAATCACACAAAAAAATACATAAACCATATTCTGTATCTCATCATCAAAATCTTATCTTTAGTGTACAGTATGTCTAGTCTGTATGCTTCTTGTATCTCACAGTAAATTTGTTTCTGCAATATGAAAATGATAGCTATGTGTTTCCCATTACAAATCCAGGCAATAACCAGCTTACAACATCCATTGCTTGTGTTTGTTAGTTCAGTTTGTTGGATCAGTCTGAATCATAATCTAATGGTTCACCTTTTTTCTTATTTAGTTTTTTTTTTGTAAGATCACAGACAGAATTTGCAGTAGTGTATAATTTACATTGTTTTAAATACGTCCTATGAGGAATTTACAAGCAAATATATCTGAGAGGTACAAAGTGGAAAAAGTTTGGGAACCACTGGCTTAAAGTTAAATCCTGCAAGTAATCTAGAGCGCGGAATGCAATGCTTCGCATTTGTTGTATACATCTATGTTTGGCTCTTATAGACGGTTTTAGCAGTAATAACATAAACAAGTGGCTTTCGTGGTCAACATGTAACTTCCGGTTAAAGTCCGCTAAGCATAAATAACAACAAAGTACTTTAAACATAGTTTATTTATACACAACACGTAGATTACCTAGAAACCAAAACATTTGTTATTTTCGAAGAGGTATTTGTTCAAGAGTTCAGTTTAGCAACTAGCCAGACCATTATAAAAACTGAAACCGGAAGTAAAGTTTCGCGTATCGCGTCACTGCACGTGCGTCCTATGAAACCGTCTATAACAGCTACTTTTGTTTTGTATTAAATGAAATCCAAACTTTCTTAACATGTAAATGTTTCAAACATTGTATCATGCAACACATTTAGCTAGGGAGACCACAAAATTATTATATTAATAACAATTTAAATGTAAATGTTTTAATTTATTCCATATATAGCAGTTGTTTTGTGTGTTTCTTCAAGCATGAACCTGATGAGTTTATGATTAGCTTGTTCACTGATGTTTGTAGATTAAAGCTGTTTGATTGTGTGGTCCAGAGAGTTTGTTTCTCTGCCTCCGCAAATGAGCATCACTGTAAGTACCAGCTGCTATTCAAAACACAAGAGCCGCATAATTCCTCGCCATTCAGATTCATTGTTTTATTCATGGTTCTGTCCCTTTGCTTTTACTACCATAACTTCACGCCTACAGAATGGCATTTACTTCTGTCTGCCGCAGATGCATTACAAGAGATGAGAAGAAAGCTCGCCACTCACCGAAAGCAATTTCGGCTGAGACAAGCAGGTTTAAGCAATGCAATATTACTATAATAGGCAAATTATACATCATCAATTGTGTTTAACTTGTGCAAGATTGCATCCATACTGATTTGTGAACTGTACAAGAGTCCAGATAAAGCATATACCAAACGGGGTGTTATAAGTGGAGGCAAATACGAGTTCAGAAAACAGATTTCACACTTGCCAAGTGATAAGAGATCTGACGTCAGCTGGTCTGCACCAAACCTGTAGTGTAAAAACACCTTTAATGTTCTGCTATGAAGTCTGGCACAGTTCTGCTGAGTTTGGGAATGAATAGGGGTAACACTATACACTCACCTAAAAGATTATTAGGAACACCATACTAATACTGTGTTTGACCCCGTTTCACCTTCAGAACTGCCTTAATTCTACGTGGCATTGATTCAGCAAGGTGCTGAAAGCATTCTTTAGAAATGTTGGCCCATATTGATAGGATAGCATCTTGCAGTTGATGGAGATTATGGGATGCACATCCAGGGACCGAAGCTCCCATTCCACCACATCCCAAAGATGCTCTATTGGGTTGAGATCTGGTGACTGTGGGGGCCATTTTATTACAGTGAACTCATTGTCATGTTGAAGAAACCAATTTGAAATATGTCAAGCTACATGGGTACATGGTGGTCATAAAGGGATGAACATGGTCAGAAACAATGCTCAGATAGGCTGTGGCATTTAAATGATGCCCAAACACCTAAAGTGTGCCAAGAAAACATCCCCCCACACCATTACACCACCACCAGCAGCCTGCACAGTGGTAACAAGGCATGATAGATCCATGTTCTCATTCCGTTTACGTCAAATTCTGACTCTACTATCTGAATGTCTCAACAGAAATCGAGACTCATCAGACCAGGCATAATTTTTCCAGTCTTCAACTGTCCAATTTTGGTGAGCTTGTGCAAATTGTAGCCTCTTTTTCCTATTTGTAGTGGAGATGAGTGGTACCCGGTGGGGTCTTCTGCTGTTGTAGCCCATCCACCTCAAGGTTGTGCGTGTTGTGGCTTCACAAATGCTTTGCTGCATACCTCGGTTGTAACAAGTGGTTATTTCTGTCAAAGTTGCTCTTCTATCAGCTTGAATCAGTCGGCACATTCTCCCCTGACCTCTAGCATCAACAAGGCATTTTCTCTCACAGGACTGCCTCATACTGGATGTTTTTCTCTTTTCACACCATTCTTTGTAAATCCTAGAAATGGTTGTGCGTGAAAATCCCAGTAATTGAGCAGATTGTGAAATACTCAGACCGGCCCGTCCGGCACCAACAACCTTGCCACGCTTAAATTTGCTTAAATCACCTTTCTTTCCCATTCTGACATTCAGTTTGGAGTTCAGAAGATTGTCATGACCACGACCACACCCCTAAATTCATTGAAGCAACTGCCATGTGATTGGTTGATTAGATAATTGCATTAATGAGAAATTGAACAGGTGTTCCTAATAATCCTTTAGGTGAGTGTACATTTTAAGCTACACATGAGTTAATAAACATGTCTTTCAGATCAGAACACCAGTGAGAAGAAACCGAACGTGGCCTGCTCTCCTGATTTGAGCCGTTGAGATGATGATCAATAACACAGGGATGAATCGTTGGGTCAGGGTCAAAGCTGTGAAATCTGTGCTCTTTTATTTAATCGGTGACTGCAGGCTTGTGGTTTTTGTGATGAATGGCCGATATGATCTCTGGAAGTGTGTTGAAAACACTGGCAGGATGCCACACTGCCCTCCACATTCTGTCAAAGACGTCCGACTCTAGAGCAACATCAGGAAAAAGTGTGACTTTGCAAAGTAAACTGGAAATATGACACACCGCAGGGTGTTTACAAACCTTTAAAGTCTGATTTAATATCTTCTGAGGGATTTACGAAAGCCATCTTTTATAAAAATGCCTGTTTACCGATCTTATTTGCCAGGTGGATTTCTTGGCTTCCCTGCATCCTGGACAAACTTTGGGTTCAGATGTGTTCGTGTATGTCATGTGCATATCCCTGAATATATCATCCGTCGGCTGCAAGACTGCTAGGAATTTAAATAATGTAAATGTATTTTCATATGATTAATGTTGTTACGTCTTAAACCAGAGGGCTTTGCATTCATTTCCCTGGCATTCATTCACTTTGCTAAAAATGTCTTGGTTAACATATGCACACACTGTAAAATGTTGACCCGTGTTGAAGAAGGGTTCAGAGAACCGAAGCATGCCTGTTGAGTTTGGTTGTGCGTGTGCTTTTCTTCATTTGTGGATGTAAACAAGATCTTATCTGATTTCGAAATCGTGTATCTGTATTTTTCTCTTTTTTTGTGCATAAAGCTCCAACCATTTTTCTTTGAATTGGACGTGCCACAGATCCTCGATGCTGGAGAACTATGCAAAACAGGTGAGATAAGATCACATCCCTGAGGTTAGGATTTAGAGAGCACAAGATGGGTACATACAGCATGCGTGTGCAACTGTTCTGATACAGATTTACTGAGGACATTTTTTAACCTTTGACAGCTCGCCCAAGGACCACAGATTCTCAGATGCTTATTCAACACAAAAAGGCAAGTACTTTCATATTCTGTCAAACTCTGGCTGGATTTATGCAACTTATGTTTCCATAGCTCAGGTGGTAATGTATTGCATTCGCAGCTCAAAGATCGTGTGATCGAATCCCAGGGAACACATAAAAAATAAATAGCTTGCATGCACTGTAAGTCGCTTTGGATAAAAACATCTGCCAGATTCAATAAAATCCAACTTTTGGAAGTTAGGGTGCACATAGAAATATGAAGAAGAACTAGTACTTTGTATGTTAATCAGAGTTTGGGACAGTTGGTAGAAACTTAACTAGAAATCCAATATCAGACTTGGTTTCCAAGTTACACTTTTGAAATAATTAGTATACATTACTTGCAGACAGAAACATTGGCAACAAATTCAACACAGATATCCTCTAATCGTTTCATTGGTTTTCTGTGCAGCTGGTCCCTTACAGACGCTGCTGTGTAATTATATGAGTTTGTTTTTCTTGCCAGTCAGTTATTGGGTTATCAGCTATTTCAGATAAACCTGTCCCCGAGCACTGCTTAAAATAACAAACTGTGCTTGGTTGCTTTATAACTCACTAAGTGTAAGGGAAATATTATTGGCCAGATTAAGTTGCACAGTGGACCAAACTTCATGTTAGCACATATTTCATTAGAAGATCAAAATAAATGGGTTTCCATTTTTGCAAGTGTAAATCACTCTTGTAATGACTCCTTCATTAGTGCATTTCCCAATGAAGGCATTGTTTGTGGATTGGGAATTGAAAGCTAAACTGGGCCAGCAAATAACAACTTTTGCCCCATCAGCATTTTAGACTCAGCTCCAGGGTGTCAAAGACTCTAAATGCTTTGTCCCATATGCAAAATGGCTCCATTTAAAAATGTCAGACCAACTTGTACTTTCAAAAGTTGTTTAACTGCAAGCACAGAAACTTGGATCCTCTAATGACACACTTTGCAATATGGTGCAGATTATTCGGGCAGATATTAGCCTGCTTCTGATTGGCTAAGAGAGAAGTGCATACAAACAACAGAATGCGGTTCCTTATCAGACTGTACTGTACTGAACTGAGGGGGGCAGTCGAGGCATAATGGTTAGAGAGTCCAGTTTATACTGGTTTGAGTCTTACAGCCGGCAGTGGTACCCTTAAGCAAGGCTCTGGTTGTTTGTGTGTTCACTACTGGGATGGATTAAATGCAGAGGTCACACTTCAAGCATGGGTTCCATACTTGGCAAATACGTTTCTTTCACTTCACTGACTGTGTACAAAACCTAAAGCTGCCATGCTCTCTAGTTAGTCAGTGACTTAAAGCCTCACGAGACAAAAGATTACCATCGTGAAACAATTGTGGCGATTTCTGTGATTGTGGCTCTTCATTGGTGGTCCTATGTCGTACAGTGAGAGAGGTTCAAAGATGGAAGTTTTCACAGTCTTGCAACCAAAGCCTACAATAGTTTTCCGAAAGTGCGTATATATTCCGTTTTTTTACTGTAATTAAGCCATGATTAATTTGTGTTAACTATAATTTAATTTTACTGTAATTAAACCATTGTTAATTTGTGGTGTAATGGCTCACAGAGGAAATCCTGTCCTCTCCAGTATTAGGGGTAATACATTATAAGTAGGGGAGAGCAGGGGCGAAAGTACCATTTTTCAGAAAAACTTAAAGTGACACTTTGTAGTTTTTTAACCTTCATAATGTATTTTCAAGATCTTTGTGATGGTACATTGACTTAAAATAGGTTAAATGACATGTCCATCATAGCCTGACGGGGTCTGTATCATTTTTACTCAATTCAATTCAATTCAATTTTATTTATATAGCGCTTTTAAAGCTAAGAATAAACCGTACAAGCGAGCGTAGTAAAATGTAACGTATACAGTAAAGTTCTAAGTTAAGCCAAAGTTGTCTGACTCTCCTGGGGATGAAAAAAAAACCTAGGAGAAAAACCCAGTGGGAAAACTCCTAAAAGGATAAAAACCCTCGGGAGAGATTAATATATATATATATATATATATATATATAACACGGTAGGGATAGGAAGTGGATAAGCAGATTAAACTGGTTCAGCCGGTGGTCGTTGGACAGGCATCGGCTAGGCATCACGTTGAAGGACAGCAAGTAGCAGGAACTGGGTCTGTTTTTCTCATTGTCTTCGGGGTCGAAATTCTATTAGCGTAGGGGTAGTTCGCACGTAATGCAAGTGTCATACAGTATTGTGGTTTAAAATCCACTCTGTTCCAGACAGGCTACCTATTGCGGCATAAGTATATTACCCATATGAGGTACGTGAATGCTTTGTTCTAGACAAACTAACTATTGCGAGAAAAATACATTTACTGGACATTTTATGTGAATGCTATGTTAAAGACGAATGTCTTAAGTTTAGATTTAAATTGATCGACTTTGATTACTCGTACTTTTAAACTTGGGGTTTCGGGTAGTAACCTGAGCACGAAACAAAAACTACAAAAAGCTGCTTTACGGCATATGTCACTTCCTCCACTTCCTCAAATTCGGACGTGAGAGTGCAACTATTTATTTTCCTGATGTTTTTCATGGCCGAAGCAGCAAGGCGTCATGGACCTTTGACACGGGCAATCCGGGTTTGATTCCCCTTTAAGGCAATTTTTTAAATATAAACTTTAACCAAGCAACCACCGTTACAACTGGCTTGTAAACGTGAGCTACGCGATTGAAAAAAATAAAACCCATGAAATTATATTATATGACACATGACATGCTGGAAGGCACACTTTGTGACCTAAAGAGTTGTCTTCTTTTCCTTTGCGACAATGCTGCGGCGCTTGTGGCCTCTAGGGACGCTAGACATGAAAAATACATGTCTAGCATGCCCTAGTGGCCAAAAAGTTCCATGGTGTGCTTTTAATTTTAAAAGATAATGTTTTAGACAGATACATATTTTTGTGGTGGTCAATAACTCACAAGTGTGGTCTATCAATACCAGGTGGAATTTTGTAAAAATGTAAAACAACTTCAGTATAATTTCACTTTAAACATGAGTAGAGAATTGTTACTTTCGACCCCACCTGCAGGGACGAAAGTAACACAACACAACAAAACAAGACAGATTTTTTGTGTTACACTTGTTTGTATTAAATATGCATGACTATGACTTCGTTAATATTTAACTGCAAACATATTTTGTAATTTATTTTTTTAAAAAATAATGAAATTGCATATTCTTTTTAAATTTCAGTTTTATCGAATGTTTCAAAAGCAACCAACAGGACAAACTTAAATTGTTGAGAATAAAACTTTTTTCAACAGTTTGAACACTATGTAAATGAAATTAATTAAAATTATAATAATATCAATTTCAACATATACAGCAGTATTAGCAGCGGGACAAAAGAAACAAGTATTACTTTCGACCCGACAGGATCCCCTCACATTTAAACCCGATTTACTTTTATTTTGAAAAACTCAGACAGGTCAACCTTCAGGATGTGTTAGAGCACTAAATAACCTGTAGATTGACCAGTATTGTAACACATGAAACCAGAAACACAACGCGTTATAAGAACAAAATGACCGCTTTAGGAATTTACTTATCATGGTTGAAAACAGCTTTCTGGATCTACACGCAGAAAACGTTTGAGTAAATAACGCAATATTTGTCAGCTCTGTCAGGGGTTTTGTGCCTAAGATGCTGTCGTAGTTTGGGATGCAAATGTTATCAGGGGTCGGAGAAAATCACTTTGTTACTTTCGTCCCGCGTTACTGTTGCCCTGGTTCTTCCCTAACGTGCATTACGTAATAATATTACTTTTCTGAAGTAACGAGTAAAGTTACGCATTACTTTATAAATGTACAAATTAACATTTGAGTGACTTTTTTTAAAAAAGTAATTAAAAAGTTAATTAATTTGATTTTAAAAAAATTACTGAATTAAACTGAATGTTGTCACGTATAATTACGCACTCTTATATGTGCGCACCTGAGCGGGAACAGTTTGAGTCAGAAATGGACATTTTTGCGATGGAAATGCAATTTCTGAATGCAAAGCTTCTCAGTCATAAAAAAACACATGCAGGTCTGAAGAAGATCAAACCTAGGCCAAGTAAGAAAAAGTAACATAAAAGTAACTTAAAAGTAAAGTAAGTATTACTTTCCATGAAAAGTAACTAAGTAATGCAATTAGTTACTTTTTTTGAGGAGTAATTTTCCGCAAACACTGGTCCTCTCTTACGCATCAAACATAAGTGATGGTTTGCTCTTACATTCTCCTCCTGTAATTCATTTTCTCTCTTACTTTCCATCTTTTAATCTTTAATTTCTTTCAGTACACATTAGATATCCGCAAGCGTGAGTCACACAAGCCTGGAGAGTTTGCTGTCAGTGGCTCTGTTGAGCTAGGAGATATAATGACAGGTGAAACAACATAAACTCACACAGACACCTGTAAACAAACCCCTGTATGGACAGACGTGAGGTTATACATTTCTGTACTATGCAGAATTTCCTTCATATGCAATGCATTGTTAATGTTCAATTACAGCAAGATTTTCACATCTGATTCAGGAAACATTCAATTTTACAGCATTTGTTCAGTGGTGTTGTGTGTGTTCTGCTTATAAATGCACCCAGTGTGAAATCACTCCTACAACAGGATTACATCATGGTATGTTTTGCTATCTTATTGCTCTATACAGTATGTTATTTAGTGCTGATTGGTTTTCATTGCCCTGGGGAAAAAGTTTTTGCACTTAATAAAATTCTCAGTAAAGTTTCATTAGTGATGTTTGTTAAGTCAAGCAGCGCTGTGACTTTTGTTCAAACTTACTGTAGGTCTCTAACCCTAAAATATTAAATGTCAGCATAAAACTCGTTCTGCTCTGTCTGTGCTACAGATATAAATGAACACTCAACAAAATTATATTGACTCATATTGGAGTAGAAACCAAAAAAGCACATAGATTTGGGGTTGGTGCTCTTTTGAAGGGTAAGGAAACAACCACTCACCCTGGCAGCCATTAAACAACATCATAGTAAACAGACAAGATAACCTTACCACACTGCAAAAAATGATTTTCAATTTTAAAAAAATTCTCAGTATTTTTGTCTTGTTTTCAAGACAATATGCTTTTTCTTGATGAGCAAATCGACCCAAGAAAATAAGTCTAGTTTTTAGATCAAAAATATAATATTAAGTGATTTTAATTTAATATAATTTTGTGCATAAAACAAGCAAAAAATCTGCCAGTGGGGTAAGCAAAAAATCTTGAAAAATGTTCTTAAACACTACATTCTAGAAAAAAATCAAGAAAAAATTGCTTACCCTATTGGCAGATTCCCCCAAGACTTGTTTCACGCACAAATCACTTAAATATGATATTTTTGCTCAAAAAACTAGACTTTTTTTCTTCTTTGCTCATCAAGAAAAAGCATCTTAATTTAAGATTTTTTAGATATTTTTACTGAAAACAAGACAAAAATACTAAGATTTTTATTTTATCTTTTTTTGCAGTGCAAATGTTGAAATCTTACATTTTAATTTACCATATTATCAAATTTGAGCACATTTTGAGATTTTTTTCCTCTGAAACCAAAATTGACATCATACCAAGAATTCTATTTAAAGTCAGATATTAAGTGTGTTCTCAGTTTGTCACATCACAGAAAAATGTGTTATAACCACACAGCCAAATTTTTATGATTAAAAAAAGCCAAGTAAATAAAAAAGTTATCAAAAACTTGGAAAAACAGGGAGGATTTAAACGCTGGGGGCGTGTCCACTGATGGCACTGAAACTACATCCACTCGCGGGAAAGCTGACCTCTCTTTTAACTTTCAAATACTGCTGCAACCTGAATGGATGCTTTTGATGTTGTTAGATTGTTACTTTTAGACCCAAGTACCAGCGAAATGAAATGAGGCATGATGCACATGGTTCACATGACGCAACAAACACATTTTGACTTGATGAGAAACACATATTTTAAATTTGTCGCTTGTACAGACTGATCTCACAGAAAGTTGTGTTATAGTCACGCAGTATGTGATTAATTTATTTGCGTCCATGGCACGAAATTCAGCTTTTTTCGTGCCTTGAGCACAAATGTCTTTTTTGTGTCACTCGCACGAATTTCTATAAATAGTTTTTCGTGTTCGTTGCACGACATTGACATCAAATTGTCTTCATGAGTCATTTCAACTTTTTCAACAAATTGTAGATTGTTGTATCTTATAATATAAGCCAAATTTATAATAACGAGTTTAAGTATTGTAAAAATATATATTTATAATTTTTAAATGGTAAAAGACTGAAATGACTGGTAAAGCTAATTTGATTGTACCTTAAAATGTTAATGTTTTTTACAGAATGGAGATCAATGATAAAGATGTTACAGAGATATCTATGAAATTTTATTTATTTCGGAGGAACTTTTGCAATGTAGCTTATTTAAAGCCCCCATGAAATTAAAATTAAACTTTTTTTCATTTAGTACAAATACGTTAGGGTTAAGAATAAATATAAACTGGTATGGTCCAAAACACTGAGAAAATTCTCATACAAAAGATATATGCATTTAAAACCTACAGTTTGGCATGTGCGCCATTTTTATGACATCACCTTACACTTCAGCTTCTCATCAAATTTCCTGTGCAATCAAATACTCTTTAGATGCTGATCCGTCCCGCCCTTTAAGTATTGTTACAGTACGTCTTGGCTGGACTGAAAGTTCATAAAAACATTCTTATTTTACCCAGATTCACAACAGTACACTTTGAAAAAAGATGCTAATAATGTTTTTTTTTCACAGCAATGCCGCAGAATCTCACAAAACTACACTGTAAAAAATCCAATTAATGAAATGTTGGAAGGGCAAAAATATATAAGTTAAACCAATTTTCTTGTTTGGGCTTAGTTGAGTAGACATATTATTTTAAGTCTAGATAAATCTGTGTTTAAAACATTAAGTGAATGGTTATTTCCAAATTCAGTCAACATTCAGAATGGCTATGTTGACTGAACTAATTAAGACAAATCTGGTCAATATGTGGACTTATGACAGCTATGTTTCCTGACAACAAAATGCTCCTAATATTACTGTTATTTGGTAATAAAATGTAATTTTAAGAGTTGTTCAGGCGTGAATGTATGTGCTTTAAGTTTAAATATGCGGTCGGTTAATATAGATAGCGTCTATTTAAAAATGTGCTCAGACACTTTCGGACGGAGAAGAGCTCCAGATGAGCTCCAGAAAATCACAGACACTTAAGCGCTCACACCCCGCCCAGCGCAGCCTCGACTCGGCAAGCCCATCAGAAATCGACTGCTGGCTCTGATATCTCTGTGGCGTTTAAACATGCGATTTAATTCATTTTAATTTCTTATACTTAATAATAAAAGGTTTACCGGTATGTTTTAAATCATATTTTAGGTTTGCACTTAAATGATATCGCTGTTGAATGATATTTCATATCTTTCACATTTGTTATAGCTGGGCTGCGTACTGCCTGCGAATTTGAACTTCAGAGCTGAAGGTGTGGGTGGAGAAATAGTCCCAATATCATAACAATCTTAAAACTTCTAAATATACCCGTGTGTGTACCCGTGTGCGTGCGTGTGCTCGCGCGTGTGCATGTATGTATGTATGCGCGTGCGTCTGTGTATTTTGAATTTAAAATGTTTTAACTCGGAAGGATCTGGATCACAGGTCATTTCATCTGAGATCAATCCGCACATATAACAGCCGGAATCACTTACTGTTTCACACAAGTCAGCCGTTTCCTCAAGTTCACGTCAGGTAAGTGTTTGTAATTAAATGTTAATTTTAGAATATATTAATTGGCAAAGACGCAAATACTCAACGTTTTTGTAATTATATTTTTGTAAAGATATATTAGAAGTGTGTTATGTTATGTGACCGAAGTAAAGTGGAGCTATTTTAGTTAAGATAAAAAGCCTGGATATAGGGTTGGTTTACCGGACAGAGTTTAGAACTCGGTCTTTATTATTATTGGGACATTTTTACAAACAAACCTTATATAATACAATACTGGCGTGCATTTTGAGACAAAACAATAGCACTCATATGTTAAGAGATGTCAGTAAGTTATTTTAGTCAGTGAAAAGCCCTGTCCGAGATAACCGCCCAATAGTGTTTAATTATGTGTGATGTCTGAGGGAAATTTGGCCTAACATTAACGTTATTTAGGGAATAAAGTCTTTCACCGTCAAGCTTTATTATATTAAACATGTATTTATGTATGTTTGTGTGTTTATATTCCTCAGAGGGATACATAGCGAGACAGTCTCCGCTTGGACTGGCTGAGGAAAGTCTCCTAAATGGCCCTGGAGATGTTCTGACTGACTTTGGAGGCTTTTTGGACTGTTTTATGCCCTCTATTTAAAGACTTAATTCTGTATGTTCAGTCTGTATGATAAGTGAATAAGTGAATAAAAAGCTTTTGTTTTTATGTGACTGAAGTTAATTATTTTGTTTACCAGCATAAATTATTTGATAAATAATTTAAAAATGTTATTAAAAAAAATCCCAAATAATAAATATTAATTGAAGTAACACATAAAACATTGAGTGAATACTTAAATTTTAATTGACAGAGTCTTTGCTGTAAGTTTTTAAAGATTCAACTGATTAAAACATTTTAGTTGAATGAACTATAAAGCTAATTGAGCCAACATACTTTTTTATATTTGAGTCAAATTTGGGCCAACTAAAAAACATCAATCCAGGTAACACTTTGGAGACAGAAATTGAGTGAACGTAAAATTTCTGTGGAACTAGTTACTAAAAAATAATTCATTGAGCCAACAATTTATTTTTTACAGTGTAAAGTCTAAAAAAAAAGGTTCTTAAAATGTTCTAGAACAACATTTCTTATATTTTTATAGTCTGAAGAGCATTTCTTTTAACAACAACAAAAAACTTTTGTGTAACAGACAAGTTAATGGATGTATAAACAACTTATTGGTTTATAATTTAAGCTGCTGGTTACAATTTCCTTTATTATCTGTTTGACTTCATGTGATTTCAACATATGACTTACAAAATGCGGCTTTAAAAGATACAATTTCACACCCTGAGCCAAATGTTTACTCCAGTCACGATCACCAGCTTCAACAATCCCAATTTGTCATGATGTAAACTATGACACAAGAAAATCCACAAACGGCACAGAGAAAACGATGCTGTGACTCAAGTCTTATTAGTTTTGTTTTGCTCAGTGTCACTTGTAACACAACAACAGTTTGTGTCACTGGTAGAAATCCAGAGCCCGGGGCCGACCCTGCCAATCTGCCATTAGTTTTCATCATGTCGCAGGCTCTTCATCACTGTGTACACGGGCCAACTTTACATCACTTAGTTTACATACTCCCTGTGGCCAACAAGAACTTGGCAGCACTCTTGGAGAAAGGTCTGAAGGAGAGAACAGGTGAAAGGACACCAGAACGGGAAGGTCCGATTGACAGATGCAATGTTCTGACACACAGGGGAGAGCGAGTAAGGTCACTTTTGATCTACAGTATGCCCTCATCTACACTCTCAGAAAAAAAGGTACAAATGTTGTCTTTTAAAAAAAAGATAATATATTTATCATTTTGGTACACATACTAGTGTTGTAGTTCTCGAGACCGTTCTCTGTCTCAAGACCACTTTTTAAAGGTCTTGGTCTCGTCTTGGAATCGACCACATTTTTACTCGGTCTCGTCTCGGTCTCAGACAAAGAGGATTCGGAATTTTATTTCAAGACCGGTCAAGACCACAACTGAGGGCACATCACAATTTTATTTTTTATCATTAATTTTATGCAGTTTATTCAGGTTTGGCATATGATGTTGGCATTGTTTAAGTTTCTCCCAATGACAATTTTTCTAATTGTATTACTAAAAACACCTGCATTGTGTTAAGTGAATGGCAAGCCATGGAAAGACTTATAAATGGTTAAGTTGATTTCAGCTCTATAGTGTTTGTTCACTTTTATTTGCTTATAGACAAAGATAAATTCCCACATATCTGCAATGCCTTTGATTATTTTATCAACTTCTCTGATGGCATACACACACACACACACACACATTTTAAAATTGTTAAATTTGCGCATGGTGTGTATGCCCTATTACACTTTAAAAAGCATTTCAAATATAAAAACGTATTTTAAATTTAATTTATAATTTACAGCAACTAGCAAACTTGAATAACTTGTTAATTTAAGCTAATTGCTTAAAATTTTAAGGCAACCAGGCAGTTTTACAACGTATTTTAAAATGTTTAATTACAATGTAATTACTATATTTACCAAAAATATATAAATAAAGTCCCTTTTTGGTGGTGTAAAATAAATGCATTTCTAGCTTTATTTTACAATAAACAAAGATATTATCTAGTGCTGCCACTAACGACTAATTTTCTAACGACTAATCTTTCGACTAATTTTTCGAATAGTCGACTATTCTAAACGACTAATTAAAAAAACTCAAGTGTTTGTTATTTCATTGTGTCCATTTTATTTTGAACCCACCGGTGTCATAAACAATATGAATAACTTAAATGTTACCAAATAAAAAATTACAATGTAAACAATATAAATAATAATAAAAACTTCCAGTGCAAAGTAGATGCTTAACAGAAATATGAAATGTTTCACTTCTACTCTTTGATCTTATGTTGCATTTTAAGACAAATGAATGCTATTTTACATATTATCTGTTCTGTTGTAGCCTATAAACTAGTGACTAAACATGACCCATCACCTTGTTTTTTATCCAACCAGCTGTTCCTTTAACTGCTGCTAAAATCCTGATTTAGATATGCAAAAATCACCATACATTTACATTGTAGCTTAACTGCTATTGCTCTTCTCATAATTGTTGTTGTGTTTTGAGCCATTTCTTGATTTTAAATGCGAGTGATATAGCACAGACAATTCGGTGCAAATTCAGAAATATAAGAGAATACACTGTTGTTGTTACATAGACTACAGAACACGGCATACAGCATCATAGGGAGGGAGAAAGCTCGAAAACAGACTACTGCTAATCTTTCTTCAAGTCATGTTAACTCGATCAGTCGTCTTTGTCAGAGACATCTGTGAATGTTGACGTTTACGCAAAAAAGAAAGTACATTAAAAACACTGCCACCTTTTCACTGTCACGTAAGAGAGAGGCGCGCGCGGTCGAGGCGCTGCAAGCAACATGTGATAGAGAGAGAGAGAGAGAGAGAGAGACGCGCTGAACACTCGCAACAATGAATTGAGCCGTTTAAAATAGTAAAATAAAAATGTAAATGGGAATCATGAAAAATCGATTTGTTGCGTCCAGTGTTGATTCCGTGGCGGAATCACGAGCAAACACTGATAGCCTTTAACATCCAAAGACAGAGTCATTGTACTTCTCAAAAGAGTTAATAAAACAGTACTGACTAGCTCGCCGTTTCATTAATAATCATATAACAGTTACTTACGTTGTCCTATTCTCTGTGGGTGTATCGTCAATAACTCCCGAGAGTTTTCGTTTGAGATGCTCGTGCATTGTCGTTGTGCTCCCGTGATAAACCAGCGACGTTTGGCACGGTGTGACAGACCACTCTTTTATCACAACTTGGCTTAAAATACTTTCATACTTCGGAAGCTTTCCGACTTATAATTCCATAGACTTACCTGCCACCGCCAATTTTTCAAAATTAAAGCAGTGAAGGCAGGGGGAGAGGGAAGAAAGATGATAGCGTAGCAGATTAACCAGCAGGGCGCGCACAGCGCACAGACTGGTGTGGAGGTGAATTAAATTGAGCCATTTGAGACATGAGACAGAATTACAGTGGGCCGTTTGAGACGGAAAAAAATAAATATGCGACTCCTCGACTAAAAAAATTGCCGTCGACAAATTTTCATCGTCGATTAAGTCGACTACGTCGACTATTAGCGGCAGCAATACTAATATTATCACACTGTAAAAAATGCAGCATTTTTATGAAATCAACATATTCTTTTGTTACTTTAACTTAAAAAATAAGTTAAACAATTTCAACTTGATTTTATAAGCTTATTATAAGCTTATTATAACCAAGTTGTTTTAACTTAATGCAGAATTTACAATGAAATATGAAATAAAAAGATACAGAGTACATATGAAAACAAAGATGCTTAATTCTGTACCTGCAGGGGATTTCCTGATGCTCATTTAAAAGTAAAAAAAAAACACATTGCATTTTTGTATCTTAATACTGTTGGATCTAAACAGATTGGTAAAATGATTATTAACAGTATCTTATTAGATGAGTAGGCGAAGTTGGCACAGCAGGCTGAATCATTTATGAATTTCATCCACACTTGCACTATCATAAATGTAAATGTACATATAATTAGACCTCTATCATATTAAGTAGTATTGATTTCACAGCGCGCAGGCCGAGTGAGGGGGAATCCTAACAACTGAGTGGGTGTGAGGAATTCTGGGATTTGTAAGCGATGTGACGTACCTCTCCAGCTGACCCTGCTCTGAATGAGTGGGTGATTTTGGGCCGGCACAGTAAAATCACGAAACTGCCGTATAACGTTTCAACTCCAACGCTCCCACTGGATCTCCAGACTAGCACGTTTATTTATAACAGCGATTCTGTGAAGAACATGCGTAAGAATGCAAAGAAACAGTCATCACCCGTGATTCAGATCTTAGAAGTTGATGGTTTTTTAAGATACTGATTCCATCTTACCAACAAATCTCTTTACAATTAGTATCGCTAACTTGCATCTTATGAAAAATGTAATGCATATTTACTTAAAAGCTATGAAATAATTGTTCAGATTACAATCCTACAGTCAACTCTTTTTACAGTTACTGCTAATAGAAAGCAATGCTGTAAATGCACTATTGTGAAAAGCACTATACTGTAGAAATAAAATTGAACTGAATTGAATGAAGGGGCTGTATCTCTCTCATGCACACACACAACAGAAAAACTGGAAAGATTTATGAGAGCACATGGAGGGCCACCTACATCCGACCGGAAGAGAGAGAAATAAACGGAGACAGCCAGTAAAAAAGGTGTACGTGTCTTTTCATGTGTTTAAAAAGCAAGGGCTTAGAATAAGCCTGAAGCTACAGAATTAATCAAGATTAAATGCTCTGTAAACTTCAATATTTTGTTACATTATACATATTCAGATTACAGATTACCTAAAATAAATAAAAGGTGTCTTGAGATATTTTAAAACATATTTTAAAACAATTGCAGTTGAACATTGCAAGAGACGAATGTTAATAGTTCAACTGGGAACATTGCACAAAAAGTGCAAGTGTAAATAATCAACACATGTATTTTTGTATAGCACTTACTGTAATGCAGAGCTCTTAAACATATTTTGTTTATAACTTTTTAACTTTTATAAATTGTTATATTTCAAATATTCAAAACATATAGCCACACTGCAAAAAAATGATTTTCAAAAAAAAAATATATATTAGTATTTTTGTCTTGTTTTCAGTAAAAATATCTAAAAATTCTTAAATTAAGATGCTTTTTCTTGATTAGCAAAACAACCCAAGAAAATAAGTCTAGTTTAAGACCACAAATATCAAATTTAAATGATTTTGTGCATAAAACAAGCAAAAGAATCTGCCAATGGGGTAAGCAAATTTTTCTTGAAATTAGTGTTTAAGAAACATGTTCAAGATTTTTTGCTTACCCCATTGGCAGATTTATTTGCTTGTTTTAAGCACAAATTTGATATTTTTGGTCTAAAAATGTCACGAACGGGGAACGGGAGTAAGGACGCAAGTGCAGAGTTCACATGAAATAAATAACATTTAATATAAATCAGGAAACAAAACACGAGTAACATACAACATCGGGTAAAACAGGAACATCCAACACAGGAACAGACAGGGAAGAAATGACAATGATCCGGCAATGAGTGTGACACAAACACTGGTATAAATACACAAAGACTAATGACACACAGGTGGAATGAATGATGTGATAATTAACAAGTGTCCAGGTGATGACAATATAGAACAGACACAAAACATGACACGGATCACCGTGACATAACCCCTCCTTCTACGAGTGGCTACCAGACACTCACATAAACACAAAACAAAAACAAAGTCTGGTAGCGGGAGTCCAAGGGAGGGGTGGAGGGCTTGGGGACCCTGGCGAAGCCAGCAGCCGCCGGGATGAGACCAACGGGACGGTTGGCCGGACTGCGCCAGGAGAACCGGAGCGATCGCTCCGAGAACCGAGGCAGACGAATAACCCCCCTCCTGGGAATCGTCGACGATCAGATGCCCCCGGAAATCATCTCCCATCCCCTCGCGGAAATGGAGACCCTCGCTCGGTAGCCACCCCGGGGAAATGATCGGGCGTGGTCCGTTCCGGATCCCCCTGCGAGCAGGATGGTGGTCCTCCGAGGGACCGTCGACGACAACTCAACCGTTGGGGGACCGCCTGGGCCGATCCTCCTCCCACAGGCCCGCAGGAGCGAGCGATCGCTCACGGTGGTCCCCAAGAGACATCGGGGCTGATGGGGAATGAACCCCGATGTCACTACTCCCCCTCGACGAAACTCCTGGGGGAGCCGCCCTCCGTGAACCTGCTGCGTCCAGTTTGGCCGGATCATTCTGTCACGAACGGGGAACGGGAGTAAGGACGCAAGTGCAGAGTTCACATGAAATAAATAACATTTAATATAAATCAGGAAACAAAACACGAGTAACATACAACATCGAGTAAAACAGGAACATCCAACACAGGAACAGACAGGGAAGAAATGACAATGATCCGGCAATGAGTGTGACACAAACACTGGTATAAATACACAAAGACTAATGACACACAGGTGGAATGAATGATGTGATAATTAACAAGTGTCCAGGTGATGACAATATAGAACAGACACAAAACATGACACGGATCACCGTGACAAAAAATAGACTTATTTTCTTGGTTGATTTGCTCATCAAGAAAAAAACATCTTAATTTAAGAATTTTTAGATATTTTTACTGAAAACAAGACAAAAATACTAAGAACATTTTTTCTTGAAAATAATTTTTTTGCAGTGCAGTCTTCCCCTAATGGCTTAAATTGCACTTTAAGTTTTCTTTTTTAATATGTTAAAGATATATAGGCTAAACCGCCTTTCCATTGTACACTACATTTGTATGCGACTGTCGGGGTTCGCCCCCTAGTGGCATTCGTAATGAAAATTTCAGTTTAACTCTTTCACCACCAGCGTTTTTTTAAAAAGTTGCCAGGCAGCGCCAGCGTTTTTCATGATTTTCACCAAAGTTTAATGCCTTCCAGAAAATGTTCTTCTTTGAATATATAAACATACAATATACCAAATGAAAGAACAGACCATCTGCTTTCAAACAAAAAAAAACGTTTCTTCCTACCTTCAGTGGTTCTTTTGTAATCAGCTTTTGAATATGGGTAGGTTTCTGCAAAAACACCACATTTTGAGCAAAAAGCACAAATAATTCCATTTTTGTGACAGACTTTTCATAGAGATCCCATTCAGAGCGATCTTTAAAACAGACACGGACATGCAGCAGCTTGCCATAGGGCAATACTTCCGGGTTTAAATCTCGTCATTGGTGGGGAAGCGTTTTCTCTTAATTGACGAGATATCTCGTCAATGGCGGGGAAAGAGTTAATCGTAAATCCATGTCAACATGGGAGAGAAGCTCATTTCAGGGCAAGGGAGGAGCCTTTAATCTACAAATATATTTATATTTTTATATTTAATAATTTACTTATCAGTAATCAATAGTTTAAAAGGATTCAAGTGTTAAAGCTAAACAAAAAGGATTAATAATTTTCACCTTACAGTCAGTGTTTTGATAAAAACACACTAAAATACATCACTTCCAGTCCACATGTCACATGCGGTGTAGTCACACCAGTTTATTTGATTTAATGCATACAAAACTCAAATTGAATCCATTAATTACACACCTGCAGATGATTGGCACCCCACGCAGACTCTTTCCAACTCTCCTTCTGGTTTATCGGCCGTCAATTTTTTATGTACAATGGAAAGGTAAAAGTAACTACGCTTACTTTAAATCAGACAAAGATGACCGGCGGGTCGGATAAAGGTGATTAAAGGGCAGCAATTTGCCCGCGGTCCACCAGTTGACTTGCCCTGGCATACACTCTAAAAATTGCTTGGTTATTTTCAACACAGTGTTGGGTCAAAAAAGGTTGAGTCCAGTCGTTGGGGTAAATTAACCTAGAAAATGTTTATATTTGACCCAACAATGGGTTGAAACAACCCAGCATAGGTTAAATTACAACCCACAGGGCTGGGTTCATCCCTTTTTGACCCAACGGTGGATTAAAAATAAACCAGCATGTTTTAGAGTGTGCCTAATATACGGTAAGAACTTATCTAAAACAGGGTTAATTTGAATAACTTGAAAATCCTTTTGTACATTACATCACATACAGCAGAGTTCGCAAAGTGGTTTACATATGTAATTGCATTAATGTACTACAAAAAATCTTTAGTGATAGAGTCGGCTTTCAATGTTTGTGCTATTAAACTAAATGTTAATATTTAGCTAGCCATGAACCTGTCAACAGCTTGTGCTTTTCCATTCAGAGATGTTCTCTACCATGAAGTATACAGTAGAGACACAGTAGAGAGTGCCAATCATGCTCCCCGGAGTGGATATTTATGCCTTGGTACTGTATGAAATATGACCTAGTGAGAAGACCCTCCCACATACAAACAGAGAAAGTACAGTACAGTACACAACAGATCATTAAGATCAGCTCATGGGTTGAGGAGCACAAATCCTTGGGCAGCAGGGCTGACACACCAATCTCTCATTGCTCTATTTGCTGCCAAATGTTCTGTCCATTCATCTCCTCCTCTCCTTGGATCCCTCTTCAACCTTGAGCAGGTGTCACACAAGATCCCAGCCCTGTGCTTCTGTTATTTGTCTTGTGCTTCCTCGTGGGAGCATTCACCTCAGTGGTAGGTTGTTCAGCACACATGTCCGATCTCTCC
Organism: Misgurnus anguillicaudatus; assembly: GCF_027580225.2. Lineage (NCBI taxonomy): Eukaryota > Metazoa > Chordata > Actinopteri > Cypriniformes > Cobitidae > Misgurnus > Misgurnus anguillicaudatus. Next base: position 34,321,545 of record NC_073351.2, on the reverse strand, counting down.
TACAATACAACCTTGAATATTAACCGTGGTCACTAATGTGAAGAGTCATAAGCTCAATAAAAGGGACAAAGGTCACCAGGGAGATTTGATGTGAATCGGTTCAACCGATTTAGTATCTTGCTGTTTCTTCAATAAAAGCCCATTCTGTCATCCGGCTCTTGTCAAACCTGTCCTGGAGGACCCCTTGTCCTGCAAATGCTGTATGTCTCCCTCATCTGACACACCTGACATAAAGGACAAGTTCGGTATTTTACCCTTAAAGCCCTGTTTTCAGATTGTTTATGAACGGTTTTGACTGAAATTTACACATATGATGCTGGCCCGAGAATTTTCGGGTGTTTGTTGTATCACGTCCCACCTCTACTGTATAGGTGCACTGGAACAATCCTTCCTAAAATGCATTAAACTTTTGTTTACAAAGACGTGAAACTCAGGGGTCAGGGGTCTTCACTCATATGCTCACAAAAAAATTGCTGCAAAAGATGCTTTCCAACAGGTGTTTTAGCATTCGTTGTCAACTTGTGGACCTATTTTTCTAAACGCCAAACACACGTATATTCTTCCGTTGAGAGCTTGAATAATAGACACAACAAATGTTTCTGGCGCGGAGTAATACCGTACCTCACAGCACATCTAATACAAGTCAATGGAGTTGGACAAAAACTACGATAAAACCTGTTGGAAAGTATCTTTTGCAGCGATTTTTGTGTGAGCATATCAGTGAAGACCCCTGACCACTCGGTGAGTTTCACATCTTTATAAACGAAAGTTTAATGCATTTTAGGAAGGATTGTTCCAGTGCACATATACAGCCATTGTAGAGGTGGGAGATGATACAACAAACACCTGAAAATTCTCGGGCCAGCATCATATGTCCAAATTTCAGTCAAAACCGTTCTATTTCATCATAAACAATCTGAAAACAGGGCTTTAAGTGTAAAATACCGAACTCGTCCTTTAAGTCATCAGCTCATTACGTGTCACTGTCATGGGCTTGCCAGCCCTTTTGTACTAGACTCAGGTCTGAGTGTATCTGGCAAGACCATGACAGTACTGTGTTCTGTGTGGGGACACGGGGAGTCATATTGTGTGTGTGGCTTCCACGTGTTTCCAGTGTCTTGTCGCTGTCATGGCCTTGCCAGACCTTGGTGTAAGATTCAGGTCTGATTTCTGAGGGTAAGGTCATGGCAGCATTGTGTTTTGTGTGGGGACACGTGTGTTCACATTATGTATTTGTGTCATGTGTTCCCAGTGTCTCGTCACTTTTACCCTACTCCCTTATGTACTCGTGTCTTACGTAATTAATTATGTTCACCTGTTCCCCATTGATGTCGTGTCTTTATAATGCCCTCTCGTTCTCTGTCGTGTGCGCGTTCGTTGTCGTAAGTCAGAGTGTTCATGTTTTCCGTGTTCCTGACTTCTGCTTCAGTGTTATTTTGGTTTCAGTGTTTTGTTCCTGTGTTTCGTGTTCCATCACGTGTTTTGTTATCATCAGTTTTACCCCCACGTGGGTCTTTGTGTTTAATAAACCTTCAGTTTATTATTATTTCAGTCGTGTCTGCGTTTGGGTTCTCGTTTGTGTAAAACCAGTCGTGACAGTCACGTGTGTCCCCCAGGACAGGTTAAGAAACCTGTGGGGGGTGTTTCCCAAAATCAACTATGGTTGCAAATTCTGTGGCTACCAAAAGAGTTAAATGGTAAAAACGACCATAGTAAGCTAACGATGGTTTAGAAAGCCATGGTGGGCAATTGGCTTCAATGTTTTGTGGCTTTCCATGGCTAGTCAGATATTTGATTAACAGCAAATTCTGGTCTATTTTACATAAACCCATCTTGGTTTATGAAACTCATTTGGTCAAAGCAACATTTTGACTTGCTCATGTAGATCTATACTTAAATCGTGCCTTAAAATGCAAAAGCAGATTTAAAGCCACAAGCAAGTCTAATTTCAGGCAGTTGGCATGTGGGTTATGAGCTGACAGGCGTTACAGGGTTTCAAGGGTGGCACAGAAGTATTTAATTCCCCAAAATCCCTTCAATATGTTGATTAATGACCACAGTGTCTCGGCTTCCAACATGTGGAACGAATATAAACTCACCAGCCCTTCTCTGACTCTCACATATGTGCACACAAAACCCAAATGTCATTTTCTGTCTTTCTTTCACAAAAATCCTCATTCCAGTTTTACTCCGAAGGAACGCTACACGTTTCAGTGCTGCGCCCTACAGTTTTCAGTCCTCTCCGAGGGGTGGAAATAAATAAATAAAGCTGGTAAGGAATCGGTCCTGACAGCTCTAATCAGGGGAAAATAAATGGGGCAGCGTCTACATAACGCATCTTATAAACATCCATTTGGGCTTCGATGTCGGCCGCCTTCAGGACGGGCCGATTGCATTGGCCCCTGGGAATTGCAGCCGATGGCAGTTTGTGATTAGGAAAGCCACTCTCCACTTCATCCTTTTTAGGAGAGCTGTCCGGCCCTCTCAGCGGGACTCGTGTGGGCTCACTTCTAAGCCTGGCACGGGGGAATTGTTGGCTGAGACGCTCGTCTTGATTTCCCAATCAGCCGGTGCCTCTTACAGGCACTTTAGCCCCAGCTTCTGAGAGAGTTATGTATTAAGGATCCTTTGGGTCAATTACAGTGTGTGGATAGCCATGGGTGGATATTTGGGGTGGGGTAAGGGTCATTTGTAAGAAATCTTGTGAGACATCGGGTTAGTAGTCAGGGCTGAACTGGTCAAAAAGCCCAATAACATCCAATCCAGTGCTGCCATCACACCCTGTTAACTGTTGATATTTCAGTCGCACATATTTACATGGAGAAAACAGCATACAGTACATGAATTGCATCCCTGATGGCAAGCTGGCTAGCATAAATATTTTCATTCAAATCATTGTAAAATCAAATGAAATCTGTTAAATTCCTTAGCAATATACATGAAGGTATTCAAATTTTTTACTAATAGAATTATGTACTGGGAAATATTATAATAGTACTAAGTGAAGTAGCAAAATCTTTGTATGGTGTCGATATACAGTACAGGCCAAAAGTTTGAACACACTTGACTAAAATGTTAACTATGATTTTAAAAATAATTTAATCTGAAGGTGTATGGTTAAATGCATGACATTACGTTTGTAGAAAAAACTATACCTGTGCCAAACAGATTCTTTTCTGTTATTAGAAAACTAAAATTTTGTTTTAAAATAATTTTTTAAATAGATGACTTGCACTAAATATTATAGAAAAATCTGTCAATAAGAGCCCAGATTAAATGTGAAGTCCTTCAATATTCTTTAACATTCAGTCTAAAGTAAAACTTCAAGAAGCTTCTTGATAAAATGACACAATATGGTTTTGCAATTTCTAGGCAAAGGGTGACTGCACTTCAGATGATAAAAAATTACAGAATTTTGATTTATTTTGGATGTTTTCAGTCACCAACATAATTCCCACAGTTGCATTTGTGTTATGCCATAGTTTGGACGAGTTTATTATTATTCTGTTATGTGGAAAAATATATTAATAAAGAACGAATGAGTGTGTCCAAACATTTTTACCTGTACTGTATGATGAAATCTAAAAAACATTTTAGGGGTTTTCACACTTGAAATAGTTATCCCCATGGTTATAGCATACCCTGAGTTAACGTAATCCTGGGTTATCTGTTTCACGTTTTACACTGTTCATACTTAACCAGGGGTTATGGGTGGGTGATTCTCACGAAAACTTGGTTTTAAAAATGTCAAGCATGAAAATGTAAAAATTCCTTAAATTTACTTTTTTCCCACCAGACACAAGTCTGGAGTAAATGGGAACATTAATTTAAAAACTTTTACTTATCATTTAACACTTTTTTGTAACATAATTTAAAAAATTAGTCCTAAAAAATCTCATTACCGCAACAGTCAGAAAACATCAACACTGACATATTTTCAAAATGACATGACAAACTTGAAAGAACATAATTTGGAGATTCTGCACATGCATTTAAAATCAAAGTATTATGTTTCTATTCATTAAATTAACATTTAATAAGCATCTGTTGCGGTAATGATAATCAAAATGTCGTGTAAGCATTCTGACAAGACAATATTTCAAATTAACTGTAAAAAAATGATCTTACCTGGTAGCCATCTTGAAGTAACTGGTCCATGTGCTTGGTCACTCAAAATCAAACTTTATTAAAATTCTGTATGTGTGCTTAAACTGTTCTCAAAAAGTGTTGCGGAGGATGAGAACATCAGGCATGGACACATCATTTTCCAAATTTTTCTTCATTATTATTATACATGAATATTTAGTAAATATTTTTTCTGTCATCTAAAGTAGTCTAGCAAAACATCCATTTATTTTTTTCTTAATATTTTTGTGTTAATTTGATTAAATTACAACTTTACGCATGTTCAAACACAGCCGGACACATTGCGGTAATGAGAATTTCAGCAGAAAATTAGATAAAATTTACAATTATAAATTCTTATGTTGAAATCACACATTGTGCAAGGTAGAACACAGTATTGTGTTAATTCTGATGCTTTTTAATGTTACTATACTACACATTTTTAAGCTTAAATCATTAGTGCCGTGGTGTTTCAATGGTTTCGTAAGAATCACCCGGGTATTCATAATCTGACGTTTCACACTGTGCATTCCTAAACCCTGGGTTAACTTTTTCATTTGCATATTTGCAGTGTCAACAGTCATGATTGGATAAAAAGCGATGTCAAACTAACTGAATTAAAATGGCGCACTGTCACTTTAAATAAGCATATGTCTTGCGCTTTCCGCGTCAGTGACATAACAGGTTGCAATGTAAATCTTTCTTTTATGTCTTCTGAGATCATTTTTTTCAGTACACAGATTGTGATATGAGGTGCATGCTCTCCAGTTTCTGATTGGCTAGTTGCTTATGAAAGGTTCTTCAGCCAATTTAAAATTAATTCATTAATTAAATGATAAAATAAAAATAAAATGGCAAAATATGTCCCAAATTTGAAAATTAAATGCTTTACATTAAATTAAATTATTTTATTTTAAAGGTGGTAATGCTTCTTTCATGGCATGATTATGATTTGACATTTCATTTTCAATACAATCTCGAGGCAAGACTGCCAATATTAAAATGAAAAGGCAAACTTGAAAAGGAATCTTGCAGCTCTTGCAGTCTGCAGCATGTTTGACTGACGCCTCATCGGATCTGATGTGTGAAAATATGCAAAAACATAACCTAGCGGACCAGGCACTTAGTGTTGCTTCCTCCTTTGAAATGTAAACAATGCATGCAAATCTCATTTACATGTCAGCTCGTACAGTCTAAATGTTGCTCACTGCTCAGCTCCATGCACACAGAGTAGACGCCGAGAAAGAAACATATTTCACCGGGACAGTAAGACCCGGCACTCGTGGCCAGTGCAACCGACACAGTAGCCTATCTGTTTACAGATGTGAAGTTCAGATTGATCCAAATAGTTGCTAGGTTTGTCGAAATGGGTGTAAAAGTCGCTAAATCAATGTCGCTAAATTGGCAACATTGCTTCAGCCAATCCCCTTTTCTTGAGCAAGTAAACCCCACCCACTGATTAACATTGAATTTGCATACAAGTTGAAAAAAGGAAAAGAAAATGAAAAAGAAAACCAATAAACTTTTAACTGAACTTTACATTTTAATTTTGTCACTATTATTGCTTGGGCATGAATAAAAAGCCTTTAAAAAAATATTTACAGATTCAAGTTGGCCTTTTAATTTTAAACTTCAAATGAAATGTCAAATCATCAATTGCAATTTATTTTTCAATTTGTCAGGAAAGATGCATTATCACCTTGAAAATTACACTTTTTCACTGACTCTCAAACATGTAGTCAATTAATATGATAAATAGCTGGTGTCAAATTAAACTAGACATGCCTTTCCATCTTACATGCCCTTAAAAGAAGAAAAATATATAAGAGCTGGAGTTTGACATGATAATAATAGTAAAAAGCTGAGTGAAATTAGAGCAGCATCATGAGGTGCACCATGCACCTACAAAACTGAAACAGTGACGTCTTCAAGATTGTAGCTGGACCATTACAAGAAAGCTATATACAGCATTTACAAAACTGTAAGCTATAACGTAATCAGTCTCCCAGTTTGCAAGCCAACACGGCGACATGCAGCTTCAAGAAACCAAAACATAAAGTGATAAAAGTACAAAAAAGTTGTATCATTGTAAAGATTAATGTTAATGTATGATTACTATGTCCTTATACTACTGAACATGCCAGTTTAAAGAATAACATATTATTATTAAAATAATACAACACTGTCCATTTGCCAATTTTATCTATAGTGTAGGCTACTATAGGCTGCAAATAACAAATAAAGACAAACTGGCTGTCAGTAAAGTCAGATAAAGACCAAGGCAAGTGTTAAATGATGAAACAAGCAGATTCAATCTCCAATCTCTTCAATTATCTTTGTCATGAGATTTGCAATAGTCATTCTGATAAGCTTTTATTGCCGACACATACAAATCAGGCCACGAGTTTAAGGTCAAACCATCCAGCATTTCAAGACTTCACCTGCTGGATAACTCAGACTTGATTATTGAAATATAAAGACTGGTTCAAATGAAAAGAAAGAAGTTTGGTATATGACAATGCATGCAAATGAACTTCGCAAATCTGTGAACAGTGTGACAATTACCATGTTTACACGAGAATGCTCGAGGGTAAAAACATAAAAATATTTTATTGGATGTGCCTTTCATTTACACGGCGACATGTGTTTTTGGGGCTTAAAGCAACATTAAAGAGTTTTTGCTCTTTGCTCCCCCTACAGGTTAAAAGCATAATTGTCCATTACCCACTGTCATAAATACTGCAGCATAGCTGGCTCTGATTGGATTGTAGGTCAGCAAGTTTTTGTAGTTTTCACTCGAACTACAGGACCGCGACCCGACGGTTGGAAACTTCTTTAGTGCGGATTTGGCAGATAGAGGGCTGCAAAGTGAATGTGCAAGTGCCGTTCACCCTGTTTCAAGTGGATGAATGACTGAAACTTTTTTGGAAACATTATTTTAAGGTAAAAAACTCTTTGGTGTTGCTTTAAAAGAATAGTCTACTCATTTTCAATATTAAACTATGTTATTACCTTAACTAAGAAGAGTTGATACATCCCTCTATCATCTGTGTGCGTGCACGTTAGCGTTGGAGCGCGGTGCGACACTTCGATAGCATTTAGCTTAGCCCCATTCATTCAATGGTACCAATCAGAGATAAAGTTAGAAGTGACCAAACACATCAACGTTTTTCCTATTTTAGACGAGTAGTTATACGAGCAAGTTTGGTGGTACAAAATAAAATGTAGCGCTTTTCTAAGCGGATTTAAAAGAGGAACTATATTTTATGGCGTAATAGCACTTTTGGGAGTACTTCGACTCAGCGCAGTAACACCCTCCCTCTCCCATTATGAGAGGGAGAAGGGGAGCGGACTTTTCAGGTGAGTCGAAAATAGGAAAAATGTTGATGTGTTTGGTCACTTCTAACTTTATCTCTGATTGGTACCATTGAATGAATGGGGCTAAGCTAAATGCTATCGAAGTGTCGCAGCGCGCTCCAGTGCTTACAGGCACGCACACAGATGATAGAGGGATGTATCAACAATTCTTAGTTAAGGTAATAACATAGTTTAATATTGAAAATGAGTAGACTATTCCTTTAAAAACACAAAAAAGTGAAACCACCCTTCAGAGTAGAAATTTTAAAAACGCTCTACCATCGCATTCCCGTCTAAAGGGTAAAAACGCAAAAGTCTGCTCACGGTGGCTCTCGTCGCATAAGCGTTTACGTCACAGGCATGCGCCAGTTCTGGAAAATAACAACAAACATGTCAGATTATTTCCATACGTCGGCCTTCAAGTTGCCATAGCAGCTCTGATAAATATACGAGAGTCTTTCCAGCAGTTGTACGAAATATGCACAGGTAGTACAACCCCAAATCAAAAAAAGTTGGTTCACTGTAGAAATTGTGAGTAAAAAAGTATGGAATAATTTACAAATCTCATAAACTTATATTTTATTCACAGTAGAATATAGATAACATATCAAATGTTGAAAGTGAGATATTTTAAAATGTCATGGCAAATATTGGCTCATTTTGGATTTCATGAGAGCTACACATTCCAAAAAAAGTTGGGACAGGTAGCAATAAGAGGCCAGAAAATTTAAATGTACATATAAGGAACAGTTGAAGGACCAATTTGCAACTTGTAAGGTCAATTGGCAACATGATTGGGTATAAAAAAGCCTGTCAGAGTGGCAGTGTCTGTCAGAGGTCAAGATGGGCAGAGAATCACCAATTCCCCCAATGCTGCAGCGAAAAATAGTTTTCTAAGTTTCTCTGAGAAAAATTACAAAGTGATTGAAGTTATCATCATCTACAGTGCATAATATCATTCAAAGGTTTAGAGGATCTGGAACAATCTCTGTGCGCAAGGGTCAAGGCCGGAGAACCATGATCTTTGGGCCCTTAGACGGCACTGCATCACATACAGGAATGCTACTGTAATAGAAATCACAACATGGGCTCAGGAATACATCCAGAAAACATTGTCAGTAAACACAATCCACCATGTCATTCGCTGTTGCCGGCTAAAACTCTGTAGGTCAAAAAAGAAGCCATATCTAAACATTACCCAGAAGCACAGGCGTTTTCCCTGGGCAAGGCTCATTTAAAATGGACTTTGGCAAAGTTGAAAACTGTTCTGTGGTCCAACAAATCAAAATTTTAAGTTCTTTTTGGAAAACTGGGACGCCATTTCATCCGGACTGAAGAGGACAATGACAACCCAAGTTGTTATTAGCGCTCAGTTCAGAAGCCTGCATTTCTGATGGTTTGGGGTTGCATGAGTGCATGTGGCATGGCCAGCTTACACATCTGGTAAGGCACCATCAATGCTAAAAGGTTTATCCAAGTTCTAGATACATATGATCCCATTCAGACGTTGTCTCTTTCAGGGAAGACCTTGCATTTTCCAACATGACAATGCCAGACCACATACTGCATCAATTACAACGTCATTGCTGCATAGAAGAAGGATCTGGGTATTGAAATGGCCAGCCTGCAGTCCAGATCTTTCGACCATAGAAAACATTTGGTGCATCATAAAGAGGAAGATGCGACAAAGAAGACCTAAGACAGTTGAGCAACTAAAAGTCTGTATTAGACAAGAATAGGACAACATTCCTATTCCTAAACATTGGTCCTCCTCCAGCTGTTCCTTATATGTACATTTAACTTTTCTGGCCTCTTGTTGCTACCTGTCCCAGCTTTTTTGGAATGTGTAGCTCTCATGAAATCCAAAATGAGCCATTATTTGTCATGACATTTCAAAATGTATCACGTTCAACATTTGATTTGTTATCTATATTCTACTGTGAATAAAATATAAGTTTATGAGATTTGTAAATTATTCCATTCATTTTTTCTCACAATTTCTACAGTGTCCCAAATTTTTCTGATTTGGGGTTGTTTTACGGATCAGAGAAGATGCATTAATTACTTCCATCAAATTGTTGATGCGTCGGAGGCAAACCAGACGGCTTTGGATGAGACCTGGGAGAACAAGGAAGAAGGTTGTACGCAGGCGCCTGGACTTGGTGTTGTTGTGTGTCAGTGCTTCACATTGCCACCTAGCCGCCTGGAGTGCATACTACATTGAATATCACAAACTTTTGCATCACCATATGCACGCATACCCCCCCCCAAAACGCTTGTATAAACGTGGAATAAAAAGTGATAATGCAACACCACTTTTGCGTTTTCTCTTCAGATCATTTCCGTGTAAACGTAGCCTTAGACTCATTTGATAGCTATTACCATTAGTGTAAGTGATGACAATTAGTGCAAGTTTAAAGAGCAAAAGCTTTTCATTATATGGTGAACACCAACAAGCGCTAGGGCAAGATTGGTCAGTGACAGTTTTAGGGTGGGACTTAGCAGCAAATCATCTCTGTAAGAAAAAAAATGATTATACAACAACCAGTTTTCTGGACAATGAAAATCACAATGCATGAAGAGAGAAAGTAAAGTTATTGAGTGTGTCATGTTTTTTTTACTATGAAGTGTCAGAAAGATTGAAGGGAAAATTTTGATTATTTCTTGTTGAGTCTTGTAGCGTGACACAGCTTCACTCTGCAACTAAATAAGTCTCAGTTGTTGAATATGTATGAGTCACGGTACAAGGTAGTAAATTGCATGTTTCTTTGATTGCTGACTTCTTTTAAATTATTAAGCAAGTGATGGAAAAAAGCTGTGAAATAAATAAGAAAAAGAAAATATTCAAAACTGAACCAGTTATGGCTGGACAAGTGGCAAAACCTCTGCATAACTTATTTTGTTTCATTGTTTCAGGTTACCTTGAAAAAATGATCAACGCTTGAGCAAAAGGTTATGTTTCCATAACCTATAATACATATTTATTCTTAGTGGTTAGCAGTGCACTGCTAACACAGTTGTTTGCAGTATAGGGTGTTTGAAGTGTTTTTTGAAACATTGCCATGATGTTGCTAGATTGATTGCATACTTGTCAAAGTAAAAAAAAGTCCACCTGTACAAATCAGAGAGAGAGAGAGAGAGAGAGAGAGAGAAAATGTTTGAACTTTTACAGCACTTTATTACAGACAAAAGATTACAACACTAAATTACAATATGCAGCAATGTGACTTACAAAAAACCACAATGACTCTAAAAAAGTAAAAACCAATTCACCATTAATTAGGCAACGTAACGCCTTATCACAACACCAAATATTCTCAAAAGTGACAAAATTGAGAGAGAGAGAGAGAGAGAGAGAGATTGTTGGCTGCCCAGACTCTGATGTGAAGTTAACCAATTTGATATGAAATAAGTGCTATTTGAAATATGGGGTTAAAAAGTCTAAGATGAAATAAAACAAAATAAAAACATATCAAGGACAAAAATCATATCTGCTACTTTGCATAATTAACTCCAATGTAAAACTCTTTTCCTAAAACAGAAAGCATCTGCATCAGATCATGCTTTTCAGACTTTCATAATTCATGTATCTAAAAGTTTATCCCTCCTCCAAAAGATTTGAACAATAAACTTAACATTGACACTTTTAAACTCTAGAACATTTTCCAGCAAAGCTGTTGTACCCATAGATATGTATAAAGGCTAGATGTGTTACGGCAGAGTCTCTAATGTCATCACATGGCGGCCATCTTACCACAGGCAGCTCGCTCACTTGTAGCATTGAGTTTTAATGGTGCAGGTACTTTAAATGAACAAAACTTGCTCAATTTTCTACCAATTTTCAGACGGTTTGGTTTCTTACAAACATTATTAACATGGCTATAATTCTGGATGCTTTCACATATTTCATGATTTTTTTTTTTTTTGTATAAGTGTGCAGTGTCATACACTCTAAAAAAACAAACGGTGCTATATAGAACCAAAACTGTTGCTTTGGATCGTAATCATAGAAGAACCGTTTTTAGTGCCATAAAGCACCGGTGAAGCACCAGTGAAGCACCTGTGTAGAACCATATAGGGGCCATATAGAACCACTATAGCACCAAATATGGTTCTACATAGCACTATATGGTTCTACACAGGTGCTTCACTGGTGCTTCACCGGTGCTATATGGCACTAAAAACGGTTCTTCTATGATTACGAGCAAAGAACCACTTTTGGTGCTATATAGCACCGTTTGTTTTTAGAGTGTAGGTACATCTTTGATGTTTATAACAAACCAAACCATTTGAAAATCGGTAGAAAATTAAACAAGTTGTGGTCATTTAAAAGTACCTGCACCAGTAAAATCAATGCTACGAGTGAGTGAGCTGCCTGTGGTAAGATGGCCGCCAAATGCGGACGTTCCACTCAATTGGCCAGCGGCGCGGGCGAGACATCTAGCCTTTATACATGTCTATGGTTGTACTTGCTATAAATAATTCCATTATTTATTTAATTTTGATATTTATAAGTTATTTTCTTCAATTACCTTCTTTACACATTTAAGAGCAACTATTGTCCGATTCACATTATTACATTTCCTTTGGTGTGTAATTGTGTATTAGTTCATGTTAGCAATATGCAAAAGGTACAAACCCCAAAGTAAACGATGATGCAAGTTCTCATCTCCAACATAAATCTTCTTTCTTGGACTACAACAAACACACAGATTGTAGGCAACAGTTTACTTCCTGGAATTGGTGATGTAGAGAAGACCCAAATTATCATAATTCCCCCCTTCTTTGACTCACAGCCTGTAAGTTAACTTCTGTTAGCATTGCATTGTGAGCGAATCTTTCAAACATGGTAAGGAGCATCACATTTCCTGTTGACGTCAGAGGTATTCAGACCAATCACACTGTACAGATTAGCTGGCCAATCAGAGACACAGAGCTTTCAGATCAGTGCGTTTCAGGAAAAGAGTGAAATCTGGAGCTTTAAAAATGTACGGTATGTGGAAAATAATGTGTTTTTTAACCGTAAACCACGCAAACATATTGTATTATATCAAATTCTCAAAATAACCTTGTTTTTAGCAATGAAATAGGTGCTCTTTAACGAATGTACTCATCCAGTGACACCCCCTCAATTTGAACTTTCTTTACCATTTCTTGCTTTTTTCCTTCCGATGGCCTTGCATTGTGGGTGGAGTGAAAGGGAGTTCATTCAATTACCTCAACAAGGACCCCTGATGCCATTTATGTTCTTGAAATTATCACCTGAAAAAAAAGATGAAAAATAAAAGACTTTCTCAGGTCGTATTGCCATTATAGTAAACAGAATTAATCAACGATTAAAAGTCCGGCTTCCCCCTTCTGTTGCTCTCTTATGTTGTTTTTCTGAATCGCTCTCTTTGTTTTATCTGTCCGTGTTCTCGGATGCAAAAAGTCTTGTGTGGGTCGACGTCGTGACATTAAGATAAAAAGTCTAAATATGCAGACCCTCGCCATGCAACAGAGGCATATACGTACGTTATGATGACCTACTGTATATGAATGATTTAAAAGCATGCAAACTATTGCAAGCTTTTCAAGATGTATTCATTAAGCTCTATTTATTGTATACAGTAGACATGTTCAATTAAGCTTAGCCCATATATTACAGTAAGTATATAATGTGTTTACAGTAATACAGCTGAAACGTTTGAAAGCAGAAACGACCAACTTCAGGTTATGAAAATGTTTTGAAAGCGCCAGCGTTCAAACTCTTTCTGAAGACCTACAAATGATTTACCAGTATGCATATTAAAACTTTAGTATGTAATTCAAAATAAGTTTTTACCTTTGGAAAATCTTTCAACACGAAGCACTATAGTACTCTTTACACCGAAGTGCTCTAATCCCTCAGCAGCTCTGCATCAGCATCCTTTCATAGTCTGATAAACTCGTCATGCACTCATGTGTGGGAAGGGAGTTATGGGTAATAATCTTTCGTACAGCAGGCAGTGCCATGCCACCTCTCCAGAGCTACAAAACCCTCTCATCAACCTAATCATCTGGGTCCTCCAGCGAGACCCCCGAACACTCAACACTGCCCTCCAAATGATGAGGTGCACAGCCCACCGAGAGCGACTCTCTCGTCTCTGCTTCCATAATCACTACACTCCTCCTTTCTGGTTACCACACACCTCCTACTGTGCTCCAGGATAAGGAGGAGAGGCAAGTGGAATTCTGTTCATGATCCATTCGCCTTAGATAATAGTGAAATAAAGATCCAAGATAATCGTTGAATGCACAGACCATTTTTATGTGCTATGATAAATACATTACAAAAACATCTTGCTGTTGAATACAAAATGAGAATTTTTGTCGTCTGACAAAATATATCATCTCATTTTCATTTAATAGCCAAAGCATTATTTATGTAATTTACAGTACAGTATTAACAGTAATACACTTGAAAAATGATTGGGTTATTTTTGACCTATAATGGGTAACTATTGTACAGAACACACCACTGCGTCAAAATTTACCCAATGTTTGGTTGTTTTGACCCAACTGCTGGGTTATTATACCCCATGGCTGCATAACAACAATCCAACATTTGGTGATTTTTAACCCAGCATGTGTTCTGTCCAATATTTACCCATTATGGGTCAAAAATAACCCAGCCATTTTTAGAGTGTATAATAAAGGTTATGGCAAACAGCAACTGAATTGATAAAGAAATGTAAGTATCAGCATTATTTTGTAATGTAATGACTACTCAAAAATGTAACCACCTAAAAAGTTTCTGGGTCAAAGCCACTATTGCATCTGAATAAATCCAACTAAAAAAAATACAAATGATATGTTACAATTAATGTTATTACAGTTTATTAGAGTTTATTAAAGATTGTAAAATATTGCAGGTACTGCAATAACTACAGCTCACTTGGTCATATGGATCCAGAAATGACATTTTCATCACTTTTGATGTCAGAGGTGGATTGAGATTTGCTTGTGGGATAAAAAATGACCTTGTGTCTATGATTGACCTTCAACCTCCTGACTAAAAACCTATTCAAAAGTGAGAGCAGGTGAAGTTTAGTAGGAGCAGTAGCCTATGTCCTCACACTCATTCAGCCTTTATTCTGCTATTCAATGTCTGCTTTTCACATCCAACATATTCTTGATGAATAAAATCAAGTCCCATTCCACATTTTACTTGTAAAATATTCTGTTATTCTCAGAAATGCATCACATTACAGAATGGACTGACTAAAAACCATTTACATTAACTTTAAACACTTAAGTATGTGCACAATTCGCATCTCTACTATCTTGCTGTCTTCCCAGAGTTTGGCTTCAAAGCATTTATCCAATAGCTTTATGCATGCTGCTCTAAATCACACATCAAACGCTCAACTGGCCTCATCAAAGCCACACCATATCTAAACCATTAAATATCCTGACAGTAAACAGTGCAAAGCCAAAGCAGTGATGGCATTTGAAAACACAATCAAAGGGGGGCCGAAATCTTATAAATAATTGTATGGCAAGATAATAGTATAGTATGATATTTTAAAAATAAACTTTTTTTCAGGAATTAAAAGAATGGCTCATATAAAAATAAGGTCACACTTATTCAACACTTATTCACAAAAAATAATGATAAGTAAGCACAAACAGCTTTACATTATGGGAAATGAGTTAAGAATCAAATTAACAATAGAAATTAAATTTCACATTTTTACAATAGATTTTTAACTAAACAAAGGTATATTTATAGATATTTATTTATTTTGTTAAAAAGTATCACATTTTATAGAGATTTTAAAAAACAAATATCACATTTTATAGAGATTTTAAAAAACAAATATCACATTTTATAGAGATTTTTAAGCAAAACAAAAATCATATTTTACAAAAATGTTTTAAAAATAAAAACATTTCACATTTTATAAAGAGTTTTAAAGAAAAACTAAACAAAAACAACAAAAAAATTAAATCTCACATTTTATAGAGATTTAAAATACTACTACTAATAATACATTTCATATTTTATAGAGATTTTTAAACAAAAACAAAATAAAGCTAACATTTTAAATATACTTTTTAACAAAATAAATAAATAAATATCACATTTTAAAGAGATTTAAAAAAAACTAATATCACATTTTATAGAGATTTTAACAAAAAAAAAAAAAAATTAAATAAAAATTAAATAAATCTCAAATTCTATAGAGATTTTTAAATAAAAACTAAATAAATCTCACATTTTATATAGAGTTGTTAACAAAAAATAAACAAATATAACATTTTATAGAGATTTTTAACAAAAATAAAGAAATCTAATATTTTACAGATATTTTAACCAAAAATAAATATTTTATAAGATTTTATAAAGCTTTAAAAAAAATACATTTCACATTTTATAGACATTTTTAGACAAAAACAAAACAAGTCTATTTATAGAGATTTTTAAATAAAAACTAAATAAATCTCACATTCTAAAGAGATTGTTTAACAAAAAAATCACATTTTATAGAGATATTTAGACAAAAACTAAATAAATCTTACATTTTATAGAGATTGATAAACCAAAACCAAATATATCTCACATTTTACAGAGATTTGTTAACAAAAAAAATTGCAATGAATGAATGAAATCCAGATTTTCTATTAGTTGACACATTTGCACCATCAGCCCACCAAGTGCTGGTGTACAGTAATATTATTACAGCTTCATTGGCCTAGTTTAACTTCGCTAGTGATAATCTCTTTTATGCATATCCTTCAAATAAAAGAAAAACAAAGACTTTAAAAGAGAGAAAGAATGTTGAGACCAACAAAGGAAAGAAATTACACACCCACATATATACATAAGGGAATGGTGAATGAATTAATCCCGCTACATACACAGAAAGCAATAACATTTTCTGCACCAATTCAAACAATTATAAGCAAGTGATGAACATACGTGAAATAATAAGGTACATAAGTTCAGAAGACTATCAGTAGTTGTTCAATGTACCTTAAACAGAAAATATGAGTAAGACTCTTTCTCACCATGTTTCCCCATTCTAGCTTGGCTGGACGTACAGATACTGTAAATCCATCTCTATATTTGTCTCGCAGTCTCACTGCTGATGTGTATCTATCTTTTATTTGATGTGACACTGAATAGCCTGTGACAGCAGAGGTCAGCTTTCACTGGATGTTGCCATGGCATTTCTGCAGTATTTTCTTTCCCCCGTTTTCCAATCCATCACCTTGGCGGTGCAGCTCGGATGGATTTCAGTCATTTACAGACAGAAGATTTGGTATGTAGCTCTCACACACTGCACAGTTTCACACAACCTTTTTAGCTCTCAGTCCAGTCAAAACCATCCACACTTAGATAAAGCATTTTTTACACTGGTAACATTTTAAAGTTACAGAACGACCAGAAGTCATGCACCTTTAATGCCACATGGACAACAGTGACCATTGGCAGACATTCATCCACTGTTAGATGAATGCATGGAGCAGTCGGTCAAGTTTGAGCTACAAGCAACCTCAAAACAGAGATTAAAACTAATCAGTAAATTTAAACTCATAAGTTGAGACAAAAATCAATAGCCTACACTAGTGCACACTGCAAGACAGAAGGTTAATTGTTCTATAAAGTTGAACAAATAAAACACTACACTATGACAAAACCCCAGATTGTAGTTAGCAAACTATCAAATGTGCTTCCAATCAGAAAGATGCGCGCATGCAGCAGCCAATGAAGTTGGAAAGGTACAGTAATGTGAGAGAAGGTAAGGCAGCTGGAAAACAAGCCAAAAAAAAAAAAATTCAATAGACTCATCAATATCCAACTGCCTGCTAAAATTGTCCCAAAGTGCTCAACTATTTTTTCGTTCTTTCTATGTGTTTTTCTGTCAAGAAAGCTGTTAACCATCAACCATCTTTATTATGTTAGTTTAAAGGAGGCCAGTTAGGGAGTAAGAGCTGTGAAATTAGTAAACCGCACTCCCCGACCTCAAGAGGTGTTCTTTATTGTCCTTGTTAGTGTGCCCGACTCCCATGCAGGACGGATTGCCGGTTTAAGTTCCACTCGGGGTGGGTGCAAGAAGGACCGGTTACAGTGGTGCCATGACCCGGATGGGAGTGTGGTTTAGGGGGTGAGTGTAACGGTGGCCAGGTAGTGAGTGAAGCTGTAAAGTGAGTAAACACCTCACTCCCCGACCTCAAGAGGTGTTCTTTAGTCTTCTTGTTAGTTTGCCCGACTCCCATGCAGGACGGATTGCCGGTTTAAGTTCCACTCGGGGCGGGTGCGAGAAGGATGGGTAACAGTGGTACGGTGACCCGGATGGGAGTGAGGTTTAGGGAGGTAAGTGTAATGGAGGCCAGCTAGTGAGTGAAAGGTGTGAAGTGAGTAAACCTCACCTGCTGACCTCAAGGGGTGTTCTTTAGTCTCCTTGTTAGTGTGCCCGACTCCCATGCAGGACGGATTGACGGTTTAAGTTCCACTCGGGGTGGGTGCAAGAAGGACCGGTTACAGTGGTGCGGTGACCCAGATGGGAGTGATGTTTAGGGGGTGAGTGTAATGGAGGCCAGCTAGTGAGTGAAAGGTGTGAAGTGAGTAAACCTCACTCCCTGACCTCAAGAGGTGTTCTTGAGTCTCCTTGTTAGTGTGCCCGACTCCCATGCAGGACGGATTGACGGTTTAAGTTCCACTCGGGGTGGGTGCAAGAAGGACCGGTTACAGTGGTGCGGTGACCCGGATGGGAGTAAGGTTTAGGGGGGTGAGTGTAATGGAGGCCAGCTAGTGAGTGAAAGGTGTGAAGTGAGTAAACCTCACTCCCTGACCTCAAGAGGTGTTCTTGAGTCTCCTTGTTAGAGTGCTTGACTCCTATGCCGGACAGATCGCCGATTCGAGTTCAACTCAGGACAGGTGCCAGTAGGACAGATTACAGTGGTGCCATGACCCAGATGGGAGTGAGGTTTAGGGGGCTGAGTGTAACAGAGATCAGATAGTTAGTGAGGCTGTGAAGTGAGTAAACCTCACTCTGACCTCAATAGGTGCTCTAGCTACAGACGCTAGATGTCATGTCCTTTATCCCTCTTGTTAGAGTGCCCGACTCCCATGCCAGACTGATGGCCAAAAATAAATCAAAATAAACAGAGGAAAGAACTTCTGTCTTAGCAGTGTTATAGGCCTTGCAAATATCACCTGGTCTGTATACATCAGTCATACTATTTATCTATTAATTTGCTTTTTCTTAAAATTATTTTGCAATTCAAACATCTATGGTTATGTTCATGGAGAAAACCAGTTGGGGAAGGACAATTTGGCATTTCCAATTTACCTAACCTGCATGTGTGGGAGGAAACCGAAGTAGTGATGTAGAATGACCAACTTGAAAAAATTCATGATTTGAATTATATCATTGTCATCTGATTTTAATAAGTAATTGAAATGTAAGCTTGGCAAACAGGTTTAGAGATTTCAGTCTTTACTAACATGATTTGTAACAGCAGGCAGATGATTACACAGAAAACTGCAGAATGGACAGGTTTGCTTTAAGAATTGTGGTTGCTAATGGAATTAAACAAACAACAAACAAAACAAAATCCACTATGTTCCAATCACAAACACATTAAAACTATTTTCTGAAACATTGCAGGTACACAGGATGTATTTATATGCTAGCATTCAAGTGTTTTGAATGTTGTTGTTTTTTGCTTTTCTCGTATACTTGATTGTTCTTTGTGGATGATTATTCGTCCAACAATGTTACATTGTAGGAAGTTATTTTCTAAATGAACTCCCACGCTCATACCCAGACCTCCGCGTGTCCTAAACTTGGAATGATCGCTGAGAACTGGGGAGAACTCAACCTACATTCGTCTTGCAATTAATGTTGTAATTAGAAACCTGGAGCTCGGCCTCGGTGGAAATCTGCAAACAGAACGCGCGTGTGCTCCAGAGGCGGACAGTGTGTGTTTCTGAAGACATTTATCAGACAGCAGAAAGAAAGATAATAAAGAGAGGATCAACCTGTATCAGCCCCGAACACACTGACCTCATGTCAAACCACATCAAATAGTGTTTTCCTTATTATAATCGCAGTCCAAAAAATTACACTTGAGAAACCAGTAACATTTACTTTGGCAACTTTGTCAGGAACCGTAA
The DNA here is from genome assembly GCF_027580225.2 of Misgurnus anguillicaudatus. NCBI lineage: Eukaryota > Metazoa > Chordata > Actinopteri > Cypriniformes > Cobitidae > Misgurnus > Misgurnus anguillicaudatus. Next base: position 34,301,915 of record NC_073351.2, on the reverse strand, counting down.
CATAATGGTTAAAACAGCCGTCTATTAAAACCAACCACTGTTTTGTTTGTTTGCCTCATGCAGTAGGCATTTTAAATTGTTCTAGGACGTTCTTCTTTTATATTCATTTTCTCTGAAACTTCATGAGCCCAATATGACAATAAAGAAAAACAATCATGTTTTGTGAGCAGCGAGCTGCCAGTGACTCAATAACCTGCGCTGTATGACACAAATATGAAGGGAAAACAGTTATTGTCATAAAACAAATTAAAATAATGCAAAAACAGTTTGGCCATATTTTATAAATTCAACATTGCTGGGTCAACATTACAGGCATCACAGGAATCTAGGCAACATTAAAGTGGGTAATAAAATCCATATGAAAAACTCTGAAACTGAAATACAGACTCAAGAGAAAAGTTTAGAAAAGGAGTATTTGAAAAAAAGGCATAATATGTGCTCTTCAAATGCCTTGATATTGTTTTTGTGGTGTACTAGAATAGGTTTTCATGATTGATGGTTCAGAAAACACATTATTTTTACATACTTTACATGTAACCTTGAACAGGTTTTGACTAGAAGCGATAAGCAAGCGCCAAAATCTTTGTGAGATGTTGGTTAAGGATGACAACAGCAGTTCTGGTTAGATGCGATAAAGCTACGGCCTAAATTCCATTAAAGAGTAACTAAACCCTAAACCAACTTTTTTTTTAGTTAATGATCTGTAAGAATGGGGCTTTATTAGTGCTGTTCATTGATTTTAGTAACTTTTTTGACATTTTGATATAAAGTGTTTCAATACTACAATTTTTAGTGTGAAAACAGCATTGACCATTCGTCAATATGTGACGGGGAGGGTATACCTTTCGCGTCATTTTTTGACGAACTGGCGACTTCAATACTATTACGTCCGTTGCATTCTCTTTCTTTTTTGACATTTTGATATAAAGTGTTTCAATACTACAATTTTTGGTGTAAAAACGTCTGAATGCTGCCCTCTTCAGGTTGAGTGGTGGCTACTGCAGTTGAATTTTCCTATTGGATGTTGGGTCCAAAAAATAAGTCGTCTTAGTTCGTCCCCTCTATTTCCGTTGGGATATGCTAACTTTTCTTGCATTTTTCAAATATTGCCAGTGGGTGGAGTCAAGTTCTGACCAGGGGTTTAGTTACTCTTTAAATTTGGGGTTTAGGGTTACGCTTGGGGGTAGGATTATGATAATGTCACAAGATTTTGGCATTTGCTGTAACCCAACAGAGGACACAAATAAGCCAAGTGATTTATCTTGGAGATGATAACTTGCACAAGCATTATAGACTGAGGGAACTCAACTTCCTTAACAGATGTAGACAACTATTGAAAGACAACGGGGAAATCTCTTCTGTATTGCTAAAAACACCCATGCCTTTCTTAATCTTCATAAGCGCACCAAAGTCTTTTTTTTCAAATTCACATAATAACTTAATCTCTAAAGCGTAAAGCGCTATAAAACACAACTGTCATCCCCATTATAGAAATGGCAAATATTTTCATAATTAAGGACACCTGCTATCTCACAGCGATTCGATTTTTTCTTCTTGATCTAAACTATTTTTGCCCTCTCATAAGAGAGAGAGAGAGCAAGATGCCACCTTCCAAATGCTTTTGGAAAAGGTCAAACAAGAAACCTCCCTAAATGATTAGCGCACAAATGAACGGCTATGGCATTTAAAGCCCCAAACTCCATCTGTTCGAGTAATAAACCCTCACAGCGACACACCAAATCCTCATGGCATCCTAGTATTATCTGTACGAAGTCCGAGGACACACGGCACAAATATGAACCACCGTGACGCAGACAACCCACAATGCTATGAGGTGCATTACTGGTGATTCAAAAGCACCCACAATTACCAAAACATTAGCGTAATCTTTGAATAATTACAGTAAAATATCATCAGATTTAAAAACTTTCAAGCAGCATGCTAGGAAACATGTAAAACTACAAGCGGCAACTAAAGGGGAAGGTTTTCTCACAAATGCCATCTTTATGATCAAGGAAGATCAATAAGACAAATAAACAAGACAAGCACATTAGATGAAGCTTCAGTGCAGCATTGGTGCTTTAAGGTTGTTGGAGTTTTAATATCGTATCAAGGCCATAGGGCAGAAAACATTGGAAGATAAAATAAGAGGAGGCTTATAAACTTGGGAAGGGCAAATGCCATACTATAAAAAAGCACCTATTTCATTGCAAAAAAAAAAAACGTTATTTTGTGTATTTGGTATAATACAATGTGATTGCGTGGTTTCTGGTAAAAAAAAAACATTATTTTCCACATACCGTATATTTTTGTATCTTCAGATTTCCTTGCCTTCCTCAAATTCTCTGATTTGTTACAAAGCTCAGCATTCTGAAAAGCGCTTTGTCCCCGATTGGCCAGCTTACCAGTACGTTGTGATTGGCCTGAATACCTCTGACGTCAGACAAAAATGTGACGCTCCTTGCCATGTTTGAAAGATTAGCTTACAATGCAATTCTTACAGTTAATATCATCTTCATTACCTTATCAATATGAGCTGAGTATGATCCAGAAAATGCAAATGACCAAGCTGATCGATCAACTTTACCAGCATGGCTTGAGCAGAACGTAACAGATTGGTAAGGATACTAAAACATTTAAACTTTGTCTGCATTTGTGATCGTAGAAACATCATAGACGGGCGGGAATTTGAAAATGACCATTGTGTCCACGTCAACAGGCAGAGAAAGTAAACTGTTGCCTACAATCCGTGTGTTTGTTGTAGTCCAAGAAAAGAGATTTACGTTGGAAACAATAACTCGTATCATCGTTTACTTTAGGGTTTGTACGTTTTGCATATCGTTAACATGTACTACTACACACTTGCACACCAAAAGAAATGAAAAATCATGAATCGGATAATTGGTGCCCTTTAATTGATTTGAATTGATAGTCACTGTAAGATAACCAGCACAGGTAACTGTTTTAATTGAAATATTATATATAAGATAGGTATCCAGTCTACAATATACACAAAAACAAAGACATGGCACGATTTTCTTCATCATACTGCTGCTTTGGTGCATTTAACCAATGAAAACACCTCTTAATGAACATGCCAGATGTTTTCTATAGTAGACGGTTTATAGGTCACTTATTTAAATTGCTCGTGTCACTAAAATCAGTGAATACAAGATGTCAAAATTTGAATTTAATTTATTATGTTAAAATTGCCACTTTGTAGGTGTAAACAAAAATGTGCCATTTTTGGGTGTGTCCTTTTTAAATGTAAATGAGCTGATCTCTGCACTAAATTGCAGTGATGTGGTTGGATAGTGCAGATTAAGGGGCGGTATTCCCTTCTGACATCCCAAAGGGAGCCACATTTCAATGAGCCATTTCTTTCACATACTTGCAGAGAATAGTTTACCAAAACTAAGTTACTGGGTTGATCTTTTTAACACTTTCTAGGTTGATAGAAGCACTGGGGACCCAATTATAACACTTAAACAGTCAGAATTTCTTGATATGTCCCCTTTAAGACTGGTTTTGTGGTCCAGGGTCACATATCAGGCAGGTAGAACATGTAGTCTTAAGATAAGTAGAATATTATTATGTTCATTTCGTCAAGTAAACCTTAAGGGGCAAAGTTCAGACAAAGATATCAGTTTAACAAGAAAATTATAAATAAATCCCCTAAAAAGGAGCCGTAGTAGCAAACATTTAACGCCATTACAGACGTTAAAGTTTCATTCACAACAAATACAACTGTTATTTTCAGCTAATTATATTAACAACACGTTGCTGCACATAATATAACTCCAAATGCAATATTTTCCTGATATTAATTTTAGAAGTTTTTATGCACAGCAAATGTGCCGTGCAAAAACAGTAATTTACTTCTAGTCGTGAGGACCTTTGTGTTCAAAATACTCCATTTATTTTGCATTTCATAAATAGAAAACAGAACTCAAACATTCATTTATATTTAATTATTCGTAACCGACTAACTTAGAATAAAACATTGCAATTTACTGTTGGGGTAACAAAACAAGAAACCTGCCTCCAGCAAAAACATCACATATTTAACAAATTCAGACTCCACATATCTTCAAACGTATCTTACAGTAAAAAATCTGAATGAATCATTAAAATCTAGACATTTGAATAAACTAAAGTTTTCTTGGCTGTGGGCAGAAGTATGCTTTTCTTAATGCTTTTCACAATAAAAGTGACGAATAAATTATTTCATTACTGTAATGAGAATCAAACACAATCAAAACATTCAGAACTCTCTATAGCAGTGTTTTATAATCCTGGACCTGGAGTACCTCAATAGATGTTTTCCTAATCTACAGTAATATACATCAGTTGGGTTATAGAGACCCTAACTGAATGTCTTAAAGAAAGACATTGAAAATGTGCAGATCTGTGGTTTTCGGGATTTGGGAAGCGCTGCTAGAACCGTCACCATTTTATTGGTCAATACCAAAGATATCAAGATATGATTTAAGTAGAAAAAAATGCCTTGGTCACATATAAATTAGGAGTTACCTGAGGAGAAATGTGCACAGGTGTGGATCCAAAGGCCAAAAAATATAAACCACTACGTTTGGCCACATACTGCAGCAATTCACTTTCTGAGACCCTTTTTTATTGTACAAAAAACCTTACAGATATGTGATCGCTCCTTAATGCACAGGCCTGTGGTTTTGGAAGAATGTGGGCAGACATTTTCACACTTCTGCTTTTTGACAGTAGAAGTCATTAAATTGAATCTTCCAGTCCAGCATGTGAGAAACCCACCGGGTTCTGAATCTTCCACTGGAACTCGACTTCATCAATACTCACAATAGCACAGAAAAAGACAGAGAGAAAAGAGAAAGAGAGAGAGACAGAATGACAGAGGTCAAGTTCGAAATATTGATAGGGGAGAAAGATATAGAATTTATCATGGGGTAAATGAAAAAAAAAGTCTGTTTCTCACAGTACGCACAAGAAGTGTTTAAGTGAATAAGCAGCAGCTTCACATGGTTTCTGCTACATAACAGAGCTGCAGAAAAGCAAGCGATTTCTGAGAAACTATGCTGATAGTTTGAAAAATATAAAACAGGAGTGAGCCATTTACAATAAATGCTGTGAAATCCAATTTACATGAGGGAGTGAATCATACTGTACATGCATCCAAATGAAACCTGAAGCAATTAAATGATCTGAATTCAGTCAGCTGCAGTAAACATACTGTAAAGCAAAGAAACAGAGAACCTGTTAACACAGGAATAACTGCATGCTGCTTTTATCTATGGTGTGTAACAGATCTAAGAAAACCATTTAGACCAGAAAAAACATTGATAAGGGAATGTAAACAAACCTATATGAACATTCAGATTTGTACAGTGCATGCATTACAATAGTAACATACTTTAATGAAACATCTATAGTGGTGTGAAAACGTGTTGGCCCCTGCCTGATTTTTTTGCATGTTTGTCAGACTAACGTTTCAAATCATGTTACAAATTTAAATATTAATTAAAGATAACACAAGTAAACACAACGTTTTTATTATGAAGGGAAAACTAAATCCAAATCCACATGGCCCTGTTTTAAAAAGTGTGTCTGATGTAAAAGTAAAACAGCATTTGAGAAAATGATCATCATACCACTAGTAAAATATGGTGGTGGTGTTATGGTCTGGGGCTGTTTTGCTGCTTCAGGACCTGGAAGACTTGAAGTCCGGCCATTGATTTGTGACCTCAAGCTGAAGCGAACCTGGGTTCTTCAGAAGAAAAATGATCCAAAACACACCAGCAAGTCCACAGCTGAATGGCTGAAGAAAAAAAGAAGACTTTGGAGTGGCCTAGTCAAAGTCCTGACCTCAATCCTATTGAGATACTGTGGCATGACCTTAAAAAGGCGGTTAATACTCGAAAACCCTCCAATTTGGATAAATTACAACAAATCTGCAAAGATGAGTGGATCAAAATTCCTCCAGCGTCATTGCAAGTTATCGAAAACGCTTGATTGCAGTTGTGGCTGGCCCAACCAGTTATTACGGTTATGCCGAGTTCAGACTGCACGATTTTAGCCCTGATTTTGACTCACCAACAGGTTTAAAGAAATCGCAGACAAAATGATGCTCGTGCACACCAGTGATAATCACACATTGGCGATGACCTACAGCCAATGAGAGAGCAACATACACTCAAAAAAATGATTCAAGCCCTTCTTAGAGATGACAATTGTGTTCAATGAATTAAAAATACCTCATTAAGAGCAATAAATATATATATTTAATTAGTCTAACACAAAATGAATATGTACTATAATTAATTGATTTCTTTTTAATTGCGTTAACACAATTAGTTTGAGTTTGGGTTCTGGAAAAATAATTTCCCAGCATGCTTTGCATGCAACTGCTTTTGGAGAGTAATTTTTTTAATTAAGTTATATTTTATGCATTTTTAGGTAAAGAGAAAGACTTAATAGTGTTTAATGTCCATTTATCTTATTGATTTAGATAATAAGATAAATGGACATTATGTTAAATTTTTTCAAATTGTTTGGTTACCATCGTGCAGAAGAGTGGCGCTTGTGGTTACGTTGTGGAAGTGACATATTTCTCTCAATGTGCACTAACTGTGGTAATGCTTGTTTGGAGATCAGTCTGTTCTCACATGCTCATCCAAAGTATTATTATGCTAATACTTATGCTAATTAGTATGATATAAAAACTTTTATATAAAGTAACAGAATTTAGTTATTCAGACTACGCTAAATCGAGTTATTCAAACTACACTAAATTGAGTTGAGGCAACTAATTGAATATTGCCATTTACTTTAAATTGAGTTGGACTAACTCAATATATTTTTATTGTGTTAAGGCCGTTTTTTATGAGTTTGGGGTACACATTCATATTGGATGGAAATCCTGCCCACAATTTTATTGAGTTAATTCAATGAATCATTTTTTTTGAGTGTACAGGACAGCTGGAAGTTCGGGGAGGAGTCTCTCCAACCATTTCCTCCTTCATAATCTTTTTTTTTTTTTTCTTTATGCTGCAAATGAGCACATATGCAATTTGTATGGTAAGCTTCTTGCGGGCTACCATTTTTTATAATAATCCCAGTCTCAGATAGTCAGTTAAAGTATTTGATGATCTGAAACATTCAAATGTGACAAATATGCAAAAAAAAAAAAAAAAATCTGGAAGGGGGCTAACACTTGTTCACACCACTTAAGTCATACATTTAACATCAATCGACTCAAACCCTTTACTCAACCTGTATACAATATTCAATGTAACGTAATGTCTTTACCCTGCAAAGTTAAAAGCATGTTTGAAATATTACCTGATCATAGGTAACATTATATGTAACCCTGGACAACAAAACCAGTAATAAGTTGAACCGGTATTTGTAGCAATAGCCAACATTGGATCAAAATTATAGATTTTTTTAAGTCAAAAATCATTTGGATATTAAGTAAAGATCATGAAGATATTTTGGAGATTTTAAAAATATATTTACCAATATTATTTTTTGCCGCTAAGGACTTCGTTTGGACAGCTTTAAAGTCTGAATATCTTTCGAATATTTTGCACCCTCAGATTTGAGATTTTCAAATAGTTTTATCTTGACCAAATATTGCAAATATTGATATCCTAACAAACCACATCAATGAAAAGCTCATTTATTCAGCTTTCAGATGATGTATAAATCTTAATTTCGCAAATTTGACCCTTATGTGGTCCAGGGCCCATAAGTAAACCTGAAATCCAGTCTAAAGTCTCATAATCTTATAATGATATTAGAAGCATCAAAATTTGATTTCAGTCATTGATTTCAAATTAATTTCAATCTTTGACATGACCTTACTCAGTCAATAAAATAAATAAAATATATCAAGGCTATATTTTTACAGAATGTTCTCTAAATCACAAAAATTACTTTGGCTGGGATTTTACAGGCAAGGTCACATAAAATCAATATGCTGTCCTTTCTGTTGGTCACACAAAGCTGTCATATTTTTCTCATTTCCCATTACCTTTCACTTTATGAAAAACAGTAGCTTTTAAACAAGATTGGAAACTCTTTAAAACTCTCCTTTTGTCTTATAGAAAATAGCATAAGGGATTAAAATGACACTTCTGGGTGAACTTGCACTTCAAAACAAACTTCTGAAAGCGGCTCTCCGAGCAGCATAATAAAATACTTCCCCTAACATAATCATGTTTCAAACTACCCAGCAAAATGACATTGTAAATTGCCCAGACTTGATAATTTATTTAAAAAAATGCCAGGAATGTAAGTTAATAGCTAGTTAAATGCTGTCCAGTTATTCATGAAATTTCTATGCCGAAATTTTCTTTGCATAATTTACTAATCTTATTTTCACAGGCCATTCTGTGCTGCTGAAAACGTTGTTAAAGCGATACGATTTTTGTCTCTTTTCTTTCAAGCACAAGAGAAGCAGAACTCTTCTGTGCATTGCAACAGCGCGACACACTTGTGTCATAGAGCAGAACCGAGTTGAAAAATCATTTTCTTATTTAGAATTAAATCAAGTGAGCAATCTTTTACACTTCACACAATGATTACATTTCTAACATTGGAAACAGAAACTCGTACGGTTGGTGCTTTCCTATAAAAAGGTCTTTAACCTACAGTATGGCTTATTCATGTTATGCATTGCATTTTAAAATTATTTAACAACAAAACACATTGCCATTTCTATATGTGCACTCAAAGGCAGAGGTGTAAAGTACTCAAGTATTTTTACTTTACTCAAGGAAATGTTTTTTCAAGTATATACTTTATCAGTGTGTTTTTCTTGTCTTTTATACTTTTTACACGACTATCAAGTTAAAAACATAAAAATCTAGTACTAACTTATGTATAATTTTATATTTACTTGAGTAAAATACTCAAGTACTGGATTTTTTTATGTAACTTAGTAAAAGATATTTATTGTGAAATTTTATGGATATTATGCTTTAAAATGTATTACTGTAAAAGAAAAACACCCAGATAAAGTGCAGATACTTAGAAATATACTTTAATAAAGTAAAAAACTTGAGTACTTTGCACCTCTGCTCAAAGGATTAGTCATTTTTTTAAATCCAGACAATTTACTCACCATGTCATCCAAAATGTTGATGTCATTCTTTGTTCAGTCGAGGAGAAATTATGTTTTTGAGGAAAACATTCCAGGATTTTTCTCATTTTAATGGACTTTAATGGAGTTTAAAATAGCAGTTTCAAAAGACTCTACACGATCCCAAACTAGGCATGAGGGTCTTATCTAGCGAAACGATTGTCATTTTTGGCAAGAAAATAAAAATATGCACTTTTAAGCCACAACTTCTTGTCTTTCTCTGGTCGTGTGATGCACCAGCCGACCTCACGTAATTGCGTAATGCCGTGAAAAGGTCACATGTTACATGAAACTCACATTTGCAGACCATTTTAAACAATAAACTGACACAAAGAAATTAATTAGTATCATTCGACATACACCAACATCTGAGCGGCCCTCTTTCAACACACTTGTAAAGACTGGGGCGTAGTTTCGCATACATCATCCGTGACCTTTTGAAGTGATGACGTATTACGTGAGGTCGCGCTGGCGCGTCACAGGACCGGAGGAAGACGAGAAGTTGTGGTTTAAAAGTGTTTGTTTATTTTTCTTCCCAAAAATGACAATCGTTTCGCTAGATAAGACACTTATGCCTCATTTGGGATCATTTAGAGTCCTTTAAAACTCTGTTGGACTAATCCTTTAACCACGATTTAGTTCCATGTTTAAATTAGGGGTAGCCTGTTAAAAACTGATCAAAATATGTTATCCAGCTGTGACTGGAGGAGTACCCTTTAAAGGGCATCTATTATACAAAATCCACTTTTACAAGGTGTTTGGACAATAAATGTGTGTTGGCAGTGTGAATACAACCACCTTACAATAAAAAAATATTGATCCCTTCTTTTTAAATCCCAATTAACCTGATAAGGAACATTGTGCCGTACACAGTACACCCCCTCCCTTGCACGTGAGCCTGCATTACGTCATTGTAACTTTGAAGCATTAAATCCTCAAAATATACGGTCATGCTGCACATCGTTGAAAAGCTTAGACTTTAGGGAATCCATTAAGCGCACACACAAAGCATAATATGATTTTTAGCAGTCATAAAACTGTAATCTAGTTGTTTGCTACCTGAACCGGGCGGCGCCGAATTAGAATATTTACTTACCTTCAAAAGCTTCCCTTTATCCGCTTCGGTGAAATTGTCCGAAACAAATTGTTCATAAATCCCCAAAAGTCCAAGGAAATGGAATATCCAAGCCTTTCAATTCAAAACGATTTGTTCATCTCACAATCTTGACGTTTCTGACCGAATTACGATATAAATAGTGTATACAATTAGTTCACTAATGAACATTCGTTCGAATCTCACTTTTCATTCATGATTTATAATGAATATATTCGGATGTCACGTTTATTTTGCAACGTCTGAGGAACAAATACACCCCCTTGTGGAATTTCAGCCGTTCCACAAAGCAGTCTCATTTCACTGCCTCTGAATGTGGTTGAAAGTGGACAAGCTTAAAATGTTTTACACCCCGTTCACACCTGCCTTTAGCATAGTCCACTTGTAATCTGATCAATCAAAATGCATTTTAATGTGTAAACGTCTCTTAAAGAGAATTTAGATTTTCCTAGCCCTTTGCGTGAATGCGGGGTAGTGGAAAGTTTAGGAGTAAGGGGTTTTAAGTTTTATTACTCCCTACTCCCTTTTGTACATTTAAATTGAGTTGTTTTATATCTTTGTTACTGGAAAAAAACTAAGTTTTTTGTTAACGTGTTTTTTTTCTATTTTTCTATTTTGTAATTGCATTTACAGTTTCAAAATAAAATAAAATAAAATAAAATAATAAAAAATAATAAACAAATAAATAAATAAAAGGGGTAGATAGTGGATAGGGCCTTAATCTACTTAAAATTTGGAACCTTAATGATTCAATTACTTGTGACATGTTTACAAAGCCACACTTTAAAACTTAGTTTGTATTATACCATTGGGCTATTAAATGCTTTATTCTGGTTGGTTGAGAAATGTTCCATGGGGGTCTTTTTCAATAACCGCACACTAGGGGTGGGCAATAAACCGGTATGATAGTAATTACCGGTATTGTGTCACGCCATGATATGGATTTTGCAAAACCGTTGATACCGGGGTTACATATTTTAAATTCTATTTTTGCACTTATCAGGGTTCCCGCGGGGTGTTAAAAAAAACTAACCTTCAGAAAGTTATATCTATGGCCTTAAAATGCCCAGATCTTCATCCTAGGACTTAAATGTAACTTTATGAATGTTATTTTTTGAAGACCCCGCGGGAGTTTACCCAAGTCTTAAAAGTCATACCTCCGTTCCCGAGATGCGCTGTCCACAGAAACACAAAACGAAAAGCTCCGATCGCACTTCAATCCATTTTTAAACATCATTTTTTTAAGAGGATGCACATCATAGTCCACGCAAATCCTGCCAAAGACTATATTTCAGGTGTTGTGATCTGTACAGCGAGTTTGGCGAGAAACAAACCCGTGGCTTACCTAAGCATTAAGTTACCAGGTTCTGAAACAGGACCCAGAAGCGAACAAAATCAACACTGCTTTATTGAAAATCAACTTAAACAGTCGGGCTGTCGAGTCCCAAGGCACCAACAGCGCGTCAACACTGTTCAACCCATTCTCACCAAAAAGCGTACAAATGACACGCAGTGTGATTATCGTGCAATAGATACGCCAAATTCCGATTTTGCGTGCATATGATACGCCAGTCCTTCCCATTCACTTATATGGCGAATCGTTTCGTGACGTTTTATTTATTGTTTTCTCATTTGTTTTCTGTTTTTTTTACCATTTTCGCTTGGGTTTAGGGTTAGAACAACTTTTTGTTATATAAAAATGACATCCAAACCCAAACCCCAACTCTAACCCCAACTCCAAGCGACCATGGCTTAAATATAGATAAAAACATAGAGAAACCCGTATATTAAATAACCTGCTTAAATAAATGTGAAATCTAACCCTAAACCCAAGCGAAAATGGTTTAAAAAACAGAAAACAAATGAGAAAACAATAAATAAAACGTCACGAAACGATTCGCCATATAAGTGAATGGGAAGGACTGGCGTATCATATGCACGCAAAATCGGAATTTGGCGTATCTATTGCACGATAATCACACTGCGTGTCATTTGTACGCATCTTGGTGAGAACGGGTAGCACTGTTATACATTTAGGAGGCTTTTTTTACTTCACTGCTTCAAAGTCGTTTAACGGTGTTACTCCCTTTTTACTCAGATCTGCTCTCTACTGCGCCCTGAACGCGCTCTCCAGGTAAGCGATTGGAGGATGGAAAGCAAGAAATTACCGTAATAAACCATAATTTGCCAAAAAGTGCAATTTATCTTCTTTTAGCAACCATTCCTTTTTTGATTGCGCAAATGGTCGAGGAGTTACGGTTAAATGAATAGCGCTTTCCGAGTCCTTTAGCGGATAACGTAAACAAAATACCAAACACATTAAAAACAGCCTTTAATGGTAAATTTCCTTTTCTTAATGCAGATTTATTAATTAGAGAGGCTATTAAACAATACAACGTATGAGTGGAGTGTTTTTGGCAATGTGAATCTGCTGGTTAATTAAATTAAATGCAATAAATACATTTATTAATATAACTAACTTGTATTAATAAACTGCATTCATTAATGCGTTTAGGGATTAATACTAATTTAAAGTGAGATGGCATCTCCCATCAGATGTTCATATTAACAACAAAAAGAAAATCTTGTTCTTTGTATATTTATAAATCAAACAGACACAAGATATACACAGCACACAGCTTTAAAGTTGTTGGATGTAGCGTAAAACATTGTAATAAGGCACATAGCCTGCCAGCAAATGATCATACTAATTTCCATAATTTCATACTTCCCATATTAGTGACAATATGCATAAGAAGATGAGTCCACCCATCCACACAATGGCACTTTTAAAGGAAAAAATGGGAAAAGATAAAAAATCATGTCTATGTCCAATCCCTCACTTATTAGTAACATAAGGTTAAAAATACTAATTTTGTCCGTAATTTAACTAAGGTTTACTACAGTGTGACTCCAAAATGTTTTATCTCATATGGCAACATACCGTAATACCGTTATACCGGCTGAAGAGTGAAAAATACCTTGATATTAATTTTTGCTCATACCGCCCACCCCTACCGCACACCTAACATTTTAAATGTCTTAAAAATAGGCAAAAGAGCAATATTTTGGTAACCGTGTTTTATAAGTGGAATAATTGACTATGGTCCTTTGAATTATTCGAAAATAATGCAAATAATGCTTCGCGTCGTGCCACAAAACCACTTTGGGTGTGCATTATTTACTTATAATTAAAGGCCCATCGTCAAATATTCCTTACTTGATGAACAACATCGCTGTATGACACAGCTCTCAGAATCTTTGTTGTTACTTTAAAAAAAAAATGTATTTCATTGTTATGAAATATAAGCTGTTCTTGAATTTTTGTATTACCTTAAACAGATAATGTACAGGTATACTGAAAATCAACAAATAAAATAAAGCAAGGAACTAAATGCTTAGAGTATATACTTTACACTGATTTAATAATAATACTAATTATAATAAAAAAATACTTGCTTTTAAAAAAATTAACTTTTTTTAAACTTCTTGTAATAAAACTCGTCAGTGACGGGGAAAGAGTTATCAATTAAGAGATAACATTTGCATAAAAAAACGTGTTCCTGATAATTTTTGTGTTAATTTGCAATACTGCGATTATCCACTAGATGGCACTTACCCAATTTATAAAAAACGGAGTTTATAAGCAGAGAAAAAATATAGATAGGATGAAAGTTTTTTTTTCACCATTTTGTTTATTTATTGTTTGTTTGAAAGGAGAGGGCCCATTCTTTCATTTGATATATTTGTATGTTTATATATTTTTAGAAGAAAATTTTCCTAGAAGGCATTTTGTGAAACTTTTGTGAAAGCTGGTGGGCAAATGTGTGGCGAAGAATGAGTTAAAAGTTTGCAAGTATGCATATTAGAGATGCATATCATATATAGACCCCTTCACCGTTCACGTCACAGTCGGTTCCCACTGCGCATGTCAGGGTCAGAAAAGTCATTACAGCAGATTGAGTTGCGGCGGGTTATTCGGTATCGTAAAAAATGCCTACTTACGTCGTGGGCTCTGAAAATCGCACCAGGTCTTCCGTTAAGTTTTCGTGATTCATGCAGAATCTCAAAAACAAAAAAAATACAACATCTGCGGCTGCAAGCAATTAACGTGCAGACTGAGACAATGCAAATATCAAAGAGGCTTGTGTTTGTAGTGCTCACTTCATTTGAGGTAAGTCATCATTTTTCAGCCCTGTTAGATACAATTTTAAAGCCTCGATTGTATGAACAGTTTGACCCCATGCTGCGCGCGCACCCGATAGTCATTCAATGTTTACAAACTTTGAAGGGGTCTATTAAGTGAAACACTATCTCACTGAAATGCCTTTTAATCGAATCGGCAAAGACTACTAAACATTATCTAATAAATAATCATCCTGAGCCAAGTTTATATAATAAGTGTTTATAATAATGTTTCATTTCGTTCGCACACCCATGTCGTAGTCTCAAGAGAGGATGTGTTTGATATTCCACAGGACATTGCATTGCCGTCACGAGCACCACAGGGACTGCGCACCGGCAGTGGCGAAAATAATTCAATTTGCGCATATGTGCATTTGTATGCGCAGTCATTACTGGTTGACCTCTAGTTCATAAACAAGACGAGTCTTTCTGCTGCACCGCTCTTTGTATTTCTTCACCTAGGCGTAAATCAGAATCGATTCATTCTATTTCAGTGTCAAATTCAATTCTTTTCCCTACGGTCTCAATACCTGGAACTTTAATTCTCTTCCTCCTTCCGTCGAAAAGCCAGAATTCAGGAGTTTGAAACATGAGCATCACCTTGCAAAGGCCTCCCAGCTTATTAAAAGCACCAGTCTATATTCAACGTTTTAATCAGTAATGACAGCTGTGAAGACAGCCCAAGGTTTACAAAATGGTTTCAATGTGTGCCAGGGCCTTTTAAATATACAAATAGCAAATGCTTCCAGTACAGAATGCTATGACTTGCTCCCCCACTTTCTGTTTAGTAACGCACTTAAAAGCACACAGCATTCCACTGCGGGGCTTGAAACAGACCACAAGCGACATGTTCAGCTCAATGGATTTAAATGAGCGAGCAACTACAGCAAAATGCTTTTCAGTGAAGCAAAGAAATTAAATCCGTGACCTGAGGGTGCACGCACGGATCCAGAACAGCACCACCTACTGGTCATAAGGTGCAAACACAGGTTAATCTACTCATTACCTTCATAAACTGTAATGCCCAAAATTGGCCTTGCAATTGCTGCCTGCAGCTACATTTATTATTATGTGGTACAATGTTGTGAAAACAGATTTCAGAGTTAATCTCTTGACCTAATAACGATCAGATTTCTGCTGAACACTTGTTTAGGTGTTTGGAGAGCAATGCTTATCACCCTTATTTTACCTTTTTTTGCATAAATGAAATGTGCCACCCTAACGAAAATTAACCATAGTTTTACTACAGTTAAAACCAAAATACCATGGTTACTGTAGTAAAATCATAGTTTTGCTAATTGTAATCAATACACCAAAAAAACATGGTTTCTACACTTTTACGACAAAAAAAAAAACATGGTTAATCTTCTTAAGGGCATATAAATGTACTGTATGAATATCAAGGCTAGAGTATTCAACTCCATACAGAGTTTAATTTTTACACAGCTTTTTCATCAAACATACTCTTAACAAATGTGTTCAAAACAAGTACTTGGTATTCATGAAAGGTGCACAACGGCCTTTGAGAAAATCCCACGTCTCCATCTCAGGTTTTTGGATTGCACATCAATCTATTCATTTTATTTTGTCTAACATCTGCGAAAAGCAAAATATATTAGTTAAATCACATGTTTTTCTCCGAGTAGTCGGCAGAGGTAACTTAAAATTATTGCTTTCATAAAACATGATGCCAACATCAGGTTTACAATTCCTAATACAAATTCTCCGTCCACGTAATTGCAGCTATTAAACTTATCCATCCAACAGCAGAGAATGCTTGTCCGTGTCAATACTTTTGTTTGTTTAAAATGAATGGCATACAGAAAAAACAGCTGCAGGTTTATTAGGCTGCATTTACACTGCAAGGCTTAATGATCCATTATTTTTGTCAATTTTTGTCCTGGGTATTTACAGTCACTCAGGACATAAAAGATTGTTTATATTATCAAATCAATGTCTGACGTTTACTTTATCATCTCATAAATAAACAATCGCAATGTTTTGGTGTAAGACCCCCCACACAAGCTTTTCTTATTTCTTTCTATCTCTGTATATTTTTTAACTGGTATCCTGTTTTCCCAAAACATTTTAATAATTTCTAATAATCACCCTTTTAGATTTTCTCCCCAAATGAACAGATAACTTTACACGTTTGCTTTTCTGTTAGGATAAAATGTTTTTTAAAGAAATAAATGAAGTGTCAACAGGTAAATCATTATTTTAAGGACATAGGTTCGATCCCCAGGGAACACACATAAGAACAAAAATGTATACCTTGAATGCAAAAAAAAAAAAAAACATAACAAATCATTTTACATCATAAAACTAAAATAATAGCCTCATGTAAAACATTATGGAAACTAGAAATCCTCATCAACCTTTTGTTTTTCCTTCAGATTTTGGTTCCCAGAATGCTTTGCATGAGGCTGTTATTTTAGTTTTATTATGTAAAGACTTTAACTTTTAACAAATTGTCCACATTAAATAACATCAATTTAAATCTACAGTAAGTTACTTGCAAAAAGCAGCCAGTAGTAGGGGAAAGCAGGGGCGAAAGTACCATTTTCAGAAAGATAATGCTATAGACAGAGATATATTTTTGCTGTGGTCAATAACTCACAAGTGTTGTCTATCAATAGCAGGTGGAATTTTGAACGAATGAAAAACAACAAAAAAGTAGCATTGTTACTTTTGACCCTGACAGCAGGGACGAAAGTAACACAACAGAACAAGGCAGATTTTTGTGATCACTTGTTTTTAGTAAATATACATGACTGTGACCTTGTTAATATGTAACTGCAAACATATTTTGTCATTTATCTTTGCAAAAAAATATTAAATTACATTTTAATTTTACATTTCAGTTTCATCAAATGTTTCAAAAGCAACCTGACAGTACAAACTTTAAATGTTGAGAATAAATAGGAATTTAGGAATAAATTTAGGAATTTACTTATCATGGTTGAAAACACCTTTCTGGACCTAGACATGCAAAACGATGCCAAGGGTTACATGGTAAAGATGCTGTCATAGTTTGGAATGCAAATGTAGGCAGGGCTCTGAGAAAATCACTTTTACCCCAGTTCTCCCCTACTTTAACTAATTCCCCAGCAGCTTTTTTTACAAATGTTCACAAAATGCCTTCCAGGAATTTTTTTTTTTTAAATATATAAACATACAAATATATCAAATGAAAGAACAGACCATCTGCTTTCAAACAAACAATAAACAAACAAAACGGGAAAAAAAAATACAAATTTCTTAGCAAAAAGCTAATCATCAAAACATACACGCAGTGTAAAATTAATAACATTTAAATTTTTTTACTCGTCATTTAAGAGAACTACATGAACATATATGTGAGAATGAGATAACTCGTCATTTAAGAGAACTATGTGAACATATATGTGAGAACGAGAGAACTCGTCATTTAAGAGAACTACATGAACATATATGTGAGAACGAGATAACTCGTCATTTAAGAGAACTACGTGAACATATATGTGAGAACGAGATAACTCGTCATTTAAGAGAACTACGTGAACATATATGTGAGAACGAGATAACTCGTCATTTAAGAGAACTACGTAAACATATATGTGAGAATGAGATAACTCGTCATCTAAGAGAACTACATGAACATATATGTGAGAATGAGAGAACTCGTCATTTAAGAGAACTACATGAATCTATATGTGAGAACGAGATAACTCGTCATTTAAGAGAACTACGTGAACATATATGTGAGAACGAGATAACTCGTCATTTAAGAGAACTACGTGAACATATATGTGAGAACGAGAGAACTCGTCATTTAAGAGAACTACGTGAACATATATGTGAGAACGAGATAACTCGTCATTTAAGAGAACTACGTGAACATATATGTGAGAACGAGATAACTCGTCATTTAAGAGAACTACGTGAACATATATGTGAGAACGAGATAACTCGTCATTTAAGAGAACTACGTGAACATATATGTGAGAACGAGATAACTCGTCATTTAAGAGAACTACATGAACATATATGTGAGAATGAGATAACTCGTCATCTAAGAGAACTACATGAACATATATGTGAGAATGAGATAACTTTTCATTTAAGAGAACTATATGTTTAAGAGAACATATATAACTCGTCATTTAAGAGAACTACATGAACATATATGTGAGAACGAGATAACTTGTCATCTAAGAGAACTACATGAACATATATGTGAGAACGAGATAACTCGTCATTTAGGAGAACTACGTGAACATATATGTGAGAACGAGATAACTCGTCATTTAAGAGAACTACTTGAACATATATGTGAGAATGAGATAACTCGTCATCTAAGAGAACTACATGAACATATATGTGAGAATGAGATAACTTTTCATTTAAGAGAACTACATGAACATATATGTGAGAACGAGATAACTCGTCATCTAAGAGAACTACGTGAAGATATATGTGAGAACGAGATAACTCTTCATTTAAGAGAACTACATGAACATATATGTGAGAATGAGATAACTTTTCATTTAAGAGAACTACATGAACATATATGTGAGAAACGAGATAACTCGTCATCTAAGAGAACTACGTGAAGATATATGTCAGAACGAGATAACTCTTCATTTAAGAGAACTATGTGAACATATATGTGAGAACGAGATAACTCGTCATCAAAGAGAACTACGTGAACATATATGTGAAAACGAGATAACTCTTCATTTAAGAGAACTATGTGAACATATATGTGAGAACGAGATAACTCGTCATCAAAGAGAACTACGTGAACATATATGTGAAAATGAGATAACTCGTCATTTAAGATAACTACGTGAACATATATGTGAGAATGAGATAACTCGTCATTTAAAAGAACTACATGAATATATATGTGAGAATGAGATAACTCGTCATTTAAGAGAACTATATGAAGATTTATAAAACGGTTAGTTCCAATCCTTGATTCTGATTGGTCAATAGGTGTGCTTTATTCACGATAAAAGACTGCTATGACCGCTTCATCCAACGGTTCTATTTAATATCACTGCGCCCTTAGCAACACCCTTAGCAACACATAAACATATAATGAGACAAAGTCTAAGAACAGTTTGTTGTTTTAATTTGAGCTTTCATGTTGTTGTTCGCAGTAAGGGACTATTTTTTCTAGCGGAAGGAATGCTTTTATTGATTTAACTTCATGAAAGTTGCACTAATATTTTTTTTACTTTAATATTGTGTGGTAACCGTTTTATAAAAGCAATAAGGTACTCGAGGCTTACATATCTCGTTCTCACATATGTAAGCAATAAGGTACTCGAGGCAAGTGCTGTATCGTGAATAAGTAACGGCTGAAGGGGTTGCAGGCACTCCGCTTCGCGTCGTGCCTAACAACGCCCTTGAGCCGTTACTTATTCACGATACAGCACAGCCTCTCGTACCTTATTGCTTACATATGTGAGAACGAGATAACTTGTCATTTAAGAGAACTACATGAATATATATGTAAGAACGAGATAACTCGTCATTTAAGACAACTACATGAATATATATGTGAGAATGAATTAACTTGTCATTTAAGAGAACTACATGAACATACATGTGAGAACAAGATAACTCATCAACGGCGGGGAAAGAGTTGATTTTTGAACCACAACACCGTGGCTTCAAGTTTCAATGCTCAAATTTTCTACAAAAGTGTCTGATAGTTTTATAATGACATTCTTGGAAATGGTCAACCACCTCCAAGTCTGCCATAAGTTGCATTAGCAGTTAAGGTCTACTTTTCAGGTGTCCTCCAGAGAGCAGAAGAATTCACCTGCGCTGACCAGGCAGAGCAAGAGAGAGACGAGCTGAAGTAAATCTGTCACGATTGTCTTTGTTTATGTGCTGTGGGTGGATGACTGTTCCCATTCTGTTCTCCCACCTGTGACATACTGCACTTTTAGCAGAAAGCTGTCCCAGAACTCGAAGCGAGAGCGTTTCTGACGGCCGGCGTTCGCTGTGACATACTGCCGAAGTTTCGATGTTAAATGCAGGCAGTTCTCTCTCCCTCGACGCGCTCTGCTCCCTAAAAACATCAAGCCATGAAATCAACAAAAAGGTCAGTTTACGTACAAAGCCAAAAGTACATCAATATATTACCCCCCCCCCAAAAAAAGAGAAATCAATAAAATGACTCAATAGCAGCAGCGTCTATGGGTTTTTGAAAAGGACGCGTTGCCGTCTTCTAAAACATGAAGCTGTGAATGTCAATGCACAGCGCTTGTAAATAAAGTCACAACAACAGGCCGTTTAAGAAATTTTAAGAAGTCGGCACATTTTGCGACATATTAACTTTGGTAAACAAGATTGGAATGGAGCACACTGAAGACACTCGCTGATGTGTTAACATAGAACGGCTGTGTTTCCCTGCAGTGTAAAGAGTCTATGAAGTGTAAATTGAAAGAAGGGACGCTCACTTACAGCCACAATACAGACCCGTCTCAGCGTTCTTGTAATTTATGCCAAACAAATGAGAATGCTAATCAACACGAGCCTGCCAGCAACACTATGATTTGCTTTATCACTTCACAACTGAAATAGCGGGAGACGACAGACAGCCTTATCAAAATATTATGAATTAAATGTTGTTCCCGACAAACAGAAATATTAACAATTGCATTCATGTCTTAAAAACATATATATTCATGTATTTCTTTATAAATACATACAACTATTAGGTGTTATATTTAGTGCTCTGTTAAGGAAGAAGTAGCAATGCAAAGGTCAAGGGTTAAGATATATAAAAAATATATATACACTGCTAAGTCGCTTTGGAAAAAAGCATTTGCAAAATGCATTGAAGTAAACGTAAATTAATTTTGTTTATATTTCTATACTGCCTTAAAGGGATACTTCACCCAAAATTGAAATTTCTGTCATTATTTACTCATGTAAAAACCTATATTAAAGAGTCCCCTAAAACATATTTGGTGTAATGCAATGTGTTTGCATGGTTTATGGTTCAAGAAACTCATTATTTTCCACACACCGTAGATTATTGTGGCTTCTCTACCTCCCTGCTTCCCTGAAACACGTTGATTTTGTACAAAGTTCTGAAAGTGCACTGTGAGCACTTTTGGAGCACCATTGACTTCTGTAGTAATAGTTTTCCTCCTATGTAAGTCAATGGTGCTTCTGTTTCCTGCTTCATAACAAATATTTTTCCAGAACAAAGTAATGCATACAGGTTTGTAACAACATGAGGGTGAGTTAATGACAAAATTTTATTTTTGGGTGAACTATCCCTTTAATTCTATGCTGCTTAACTCTTTCCCCACCATTGACGAGATATCTCGTCATTTCAGAGAAAACATTTGCATAAAAAACGTGTTACTAATAATGTTTTCGTCCCGTTTATAGGCACATATTTCTAATGTGCTCATTAAATGACAAAAACACTATTGCGCCATAGACCAGGTTTTTGTTGGTCAATGGCGTAGTCTATTTTAGTTGCCTCAAAATAGCAATGCACCAACAATGCGCCTGAACACCCCTCATTTTTAGGCCAGAACGCCCATGGGCACAACATTGGGCGCAAATGCATTTGCTATATAAACAACATGCATGGTGCTAAACGTGAAAATAATAATTGCGCTTGGTTGAAACTAGCAAAAGTCATTGCGTCGTGCATTGCGCAGGGTGTATGATAGGGCCCGATATATTTGTATGTTTATATATTTTTAGAAGAACATTTTTTGGGAGCTTTTGTGAAAATCACAAAAAATGCTGGCTTGCAACTTTTTAAACAAAGGCTGGCAGTGAATGAGTTAATTGGAACAATGGCAAATTGTAAAAAGCGCTACAGAAATAAATTTGTATAATCTTGTAAACATGAATTCAGTCATGAGAACCTGTGGGTTACACTTTATTTTGATAGTCCACTTAAGACATTCTACTAACTATAAATAACTTTGCAACTACATGTCAACTAACTTTCAATAATTTGCAACTATACATCAACTAACTGTCATTGGAGTATTAGTAGACTGTAAGGGTTAGGGTTAGAGAAGAGGTTTGGGTTAGCGGAATAAGTTGACATGCACCTGCAAAAATACTTATAGAGAGTTGAATGTCTGTTGAGATATCATCGCAATAAAGTGTTAGTAGATATTAAGCAGACAGTTTACTAATTCTCTAAAGATTGGTAGTTGATAAGTAGTTGGAAAGTTACTTATAATTAGTTAAATGTCTAAAGTGGACTATCGAAATAAAGTGTGCATAGTAGGAACAGTTCACACAAAATAATAATCATTTATTCACCTTATCATCATATAATTTTTTAACAGCTAGCTTGATCTTGCAACACGTAGACTATCATTTCATATTCATCCGCAGGCATCCACTTCATCAGATGGTCCAAGTGGGCAGTTCAGAAGCTGAGTGAGAGTCAAGCATCCTGAGTTGGCTTCACATCCACCCACACAACATTAGGGATGCCATTCTGGAGAATCGCACAAGCAAACAGGTCACGACCGCCCTGCAAAAACAACTCGTGTCACACCAGCAGCACCAACTCTCCCCACTAACAAGGTTAAGGAGTGTCGATCACCTCCAAATCCAGCAATGTGCTTTGAGAACCAGCTGAATAAACCAGCGTTTCCATTTAGTCTTTATATTTATGTAACCCTACTCTACAGTCATCACTGCAACCTGGTGCAAAAGGCTGAGAAACACCCATCATACCCAACAGCCAAAGGCTTGATTCAGTTCTGAAGGTTGATTGAAGGGGCTCATACTTTGAGGTATAGGCAGTCTTCACTCAGTCTGCTGTTGGGCATCTCGGGGTGTCTTCTGGGTAATGCACATTTGCATGCTAGTGCAGGAATTGGAGTTCTGAATGACCTTTCGTATCCGATCCACACCCCAGCAGGCTCAGGTCGTTTGAAACGAATCAGGTCCAAATGAGGCTTGGCAACAGAGATGTGATGTGAAAGCACATGATGGTGTCGGCCAAACTAAAAACCAAAGAGGTCTAAATGAGCTTCATTCATAAAACAATAATATCCAGAGATATGCATGGTGTACAACACAATTTTCTCCATTGTTGGAACATCTCACAGTCTTGGCAAGTTTACACAAAGGTTATTACACCGGGTTAATCCCACCAAATTAAAGTTATACTCCACTTTCATAAAAAAAATCCTGATAATTTTCTCACCCCCATGTTTTCCAAGGTGTCGTCAAACATTCCAGGGGCCTCATTTATCAACAGTGCGTAGAAAATGTTCTATGTTTTGACCTACAAATGAAATTTAGTATGTGCGTAATTGCAAAAAAATCTTTGCGCACGTGGTTCTTACGCACATCAGTAAGTAATCCTTGATGATAAATCCCATGTGTTCTTAAGCACTATGCTCGTGCACGTTCATGGTCATTTGCATTTCGAAACGCCTCCAATGAATCACAAATGGTGACGTCTCTTTATAAGTCACATGGTTGTGATATTTTCCTCACCGCAATAATGGCAAAAGAGCGAAAGAGGAACTTTACAGAAACAGAAATTTGCGTAAAACTGTTTCTACGCACACTTTACACACACTTCTTTTCATACGCACGCTTAATAAATGAAGTCCCCGGATTTTTCTCCATATAGTGGACTTTAGTGGACTTCAACAGTTTAGTTTCAATGCAGCTTTAAAGGGCTCTAAACGATCCCAATGGAGGCATAAGGGTCTTATCTAGCAAAACAATTTTATATATATATATATATTTACTTTTAACTTTTTCCCTGCCATTGACAAGATAACTCATCAATTAAGAGAAAACGCATCCGTGCTAATGACGAGAATTTCCGGCTTTCCGCAATACCGCTATTATCCACCAGGTGCAACTTATACAATCCGGAAGTAAGGCCTCACATGAAAGAGGCTAATAATAAATAGTAATAGCTGAATAAAAGTTTCACCTTCTTTTTTTGCGTAAATATTTGGGCGGTGTTATGCAAATCTTCCCACATGATGAAGTATGAACATAAAATGCATCAAATGAAAGAACAAACCCTCTGCTTTAAAAAAAAAAATTATCCTACCTCAATTTTTCTTTTTTAATCACCTCTCAAATATGGGTAGGTTTTTTTCAAAAATACCAAATTTTGAGCAAAAAGCTGAAATAATTCAATTTTTGTCATGGACTTTTGTTAGAGATCAGATTTAGAGCGATGATCAAAACATACACAGAGTTTGAACTGTTTGCCCTAAGGCAGTGTTTCCCAATTTTGGTCCTCGAGGCCCCCCTCCCAGAAAGTTTTAGATGTCTCCTTATTTAAAACACCCGATTCAACTTATCAGCCTCCTTCCAAAATGGTAAACATGTTTCGCTTACAAGCTGATGAGTTAATTGTGTTAAAAAAGGAGACATCTAAAACTGTCACGACCGGTTAAACACCGAGAAGTGGAAAATAAAAGAAGAACCCAAACGCAGAGGAATACAAAAATAAACTATGGTTTTATTTACAACTGAACATATAATACCCACGAGGGGGTAAAACAGAAAGTAACCAAATACTGTGGTGAACACAAAACAGAATGCGAGAATAACTCGAACAGGAACTGAGACATCCACACAGAATCTACAACAACGCACGCACACCACACAGAGAACACGAGGGCATTATATAGACAGCACATCAATGGGGAACAGGTGAACATAATTAATCACTTAAGACACGGGTACATAAGGGAGTAGGGTGAAAGTGACAAGACACATAAACACAATGCTGCCATGGCCTTGCCCTCTAACATCCCACCTGTATAATAACCAGGGTCAGGCAAGACCATGACAGCCACAAGACACTGGGAACACGTGTCACGCAGACATGATGTGAAACACACGTGTTCCCACGTAAACACAATGCTGCCATAGTCTTGCCCTCTAACATCCAACCTGGATACTACCCAAGGTCAGGCAAGACCATGACAGCCACAAAACAGTGGGAACATGTGGAAGCCACACACTATATACCTCCACATGCTCCCACACAGAACATAGTACTGTCATGGTCTTGCCAGATACACTCAAACCTGAGTCTAGTGCAAAATATCTGGCAAGCCCATGACAAAAACATTCTCGGAGGGGGCTTCGAGGACCAGGATTGGGAAACACCGCCATAAGGGAATACGTCCTTAATACTTATACTTTTTATAAGTTGGATAAGATCGCCACCTGGTGAATAATAGCAGAAATACAGATTGACTGAAAACTTGTCATTGGCATGGAAGCGTTTTCTCTTAATTGACGAGTTAACTCGTCAGTGGCGGGGAAAGAGTTAATCTTTGCAACTTCACAGATTTTCTATATGCATGAACAGTATTTAACACTCCAAAGACAAAGGAAATCATAAAATTGCATCGTATGACCCCTTTAATAGATTTCCAAATGAGTGATAAAATTTAGATTTTGGTGGGCTTAATGGGTACACTCTATTTTTCATATAATGCATTTATTTCTTATTAATAATTTACCGAATTCTCTTTGTGGGATGTGTAATGTAGTGTAAATAATTTTAAAAATATCATAAAGGTGTCAGGCCAACTAATAAACAACAACAAAATGCAGAGATCGATAAAGAGTTAGCAGAGGTCAAACTTTAAAGAAGATGACTTCTGGGAGATATAACAGCGAAGAAACTAACCCCGGCTTCATTCAGATAACAGCATCATAACATCGGCGTCAGGTTCATGTAAATGGCATGTTTAATGTCAGGAGATCCCTGAAGACCCGAGGCACTTTATCTGACCGACAATGAAGAAAGACAATAAAGCAAATCTCATGTGTGCAGTCTGAAATGAGATGATAAGACGTGTTCTTGCCTTTTCATTTTGTCCCCCTGGACAAAGTTTGTTTTTCTCTTCAGTTATATTTTTGTCTCATCTTAAACAATGGTCTCATAAATGAAATCAAACACTAAGGTGGAGCTGAGGTTGAGACAAAAACTGTGTTTTGGGACTTTGCTGCAGTTTTTAGATCAGGTAGCAAACCATCGCAAAGATAGTAGATCCACATTCACAACCCATTTTAATTTTGCAATAGGATGCATTTCAAAATAAAACAGGCCATTCAACAAGAAGAAAAAGTTTTTTTAAATAAAGTATTTTTTAGACCTACTGTAACTTTGCCTCTATGCATTTCAGAATTACATAACTTCATCAAATATAAACAAGATTTTAAAAAGTTGAATGCTACACAAAACAATGTCTAAATAATTTGGCAAACACAAACCAACAGCACCTCAGGTGATACCAGCCAACAGGAACAGATGTTTCAGAGGTCGAGCAAGTTTTGATGAATAATTACGAACAACATTTGTGTCTTTTAAATAACAAGCACTGATAAATCATTCACATTAAGAACAGAAATATGCATTAAGAAACCTAAGAGGATTCATTTCGATCTCGTATAACTATATTAGTCAAACTATAGGCCTACAGTATGTTTTTCTACCAATTCAATATAATTTTACCACGGGCTGTGAAAAACTCAAAAGATCCACCCACATGTACACAACATCCAGAGAGAGCGTATTGATCGTTTTTTAATAAAGGAAACTCTTATACCACTGCCCGCAGCCGAGCGTCGTGATGCTGACGTCTGCCTTCAGTAATAATAGTTCAACACGTCATACCTGCGTCTGTCTTTGAGTCTCCTACAATCCCTAACCACAAACGCCCCCCTCTGAAACTCTTAAAGGCATGCCAAACAGCCCGTGGATATGTGCTGGACAGAAAGGACGTCTGGAATAAGATCTAGCACATATTCTGACTCACTCATATCACACCATCTTAATTACAACATACTGACACAAACTTACTGCGTGAATCAGAAAAGTAGGATATTGGGCACCATTTTAGGGAAACACATGCAGATACAAAACACATAATTATACTATTGAAGCTTTCCGAAAACAACCATTGTAACATGAGGTGTTATAGTCTCATTCACACAGTAATTATGGTAAATTACCACAAAATTACCAGAATGACTTATACAAATGTGCTGTTCATATACCAAAATACAATATCTGTAAACTCTGTCAGAAGCGAAAGTTTCCTCTAAAGCGTCGCACAGCTTGTTTTGTTTGTGAACGATGGCAGATTATGACTTTATATCCGAACGTTGTTTTCATTTCTGTGGCAAACACTAACAGCCGTGCAGTTGCTCTTGCATTAGATGACTTCAAACTGAACTGTAGGGGAAAGAGACGCTACTTGCATTTAAATCAACGGTTATGTTTAACCAAGGTTTCACAGAGAGTATGCGAAGGGCATGGGCAAAATGGAGAATAGATGGTAAACTCTTTTAAACAACTTTGAAGAAGAGTTGTACTGTAGTTGATAACTTTATGTGTTTTCGAAACTTCCAGAAAATTAGCAGGTAGTGTCAAAAACAGGATTACATGTAGATATAGACCTCAATCCGACTCCCAACGGTTTTGTAAGGTGCTGATGGTCTACTTTAGACCAATTTCTGCTTTCTCGGACTCGTCTTGGACTTGTTCCTGTAAAGACTCGGTCTTGACTCGGTCTTGGGCCACAGTGAGAGGGGAAAGACTCGTAATTTCAGACCGAGTCCTTGAGACCAACGCATTTTTTATGTTTATATAAAAAACACACAACACATAACAATAATAATAAAATGCAATGTTGAAGGGCATTATTTGAGAATGACACCCCATGGTGCAATGCAAAGATACGGCCATCAGACCGTTTATTTATCTCTAGAAAAATAGGCAGAAGATGATGCATGTGGTAGGGATTTAAGACATTAAGACTGCTCCTCTAAACAATTCCCAATCTAGCTTAGTCTGTAGGCCTATCTGTTGATTATTAACTGGGGTGTTATTAAATCATGAATATGAAAACTGACATGTTTTTATGGTCTTGGTCTCGACTCGGTCTCGACTCCTAAAGGACTTGGTCTCGACTCAGATTTGCTCCCTCAAAGACTCGGTCTTGACTCGGACTCCACTGTATTTGAAAACCAACGGACTCTGTCTCGACTCGGTCATGACCCTTCAAAGACTCTATCTTGACTCGGACTCGGCATAGGCCTACTCGTCCCTATCACTTAGATAGAGCCAATACATGATAGTATCAGGGGCGAGGCAATAGTTTCCTTATTTATTTGCTCATATTTTTACTCATGTTTTTATGGCAAGCCACTGGACTGGAGGACAAAAAACAGAAGTTGCTTTAGCTTTACTTTAAGGGCAGCTGGCAACACTATCATAACCACAACCTTCTAAAAATTAATGCCATATTTTGAGCGATTCATTGATGCCCACATGCACTGCAAATTACTTGCGTGCCAGGTAAGGCCATCACAATGATTAAATAATCATCTTATCGTGATTGTTTGACCTCATTGCGATGATTTCAGATCACCGCAATGATTGCATATCTCTCTAAAAAACACAAGGGGGAGCTGCAGTGCCTCTATGAACAAAACAGTATCAGATGGCATTACATACAAACGGCCCCTACGCTAATAGGATTTCGTTTCTCTCTCCCTGTCTCGCCCTCGAACCCGAGGACATTGAGACAGACAGACCCAGTCTCAATCTCCCAAGGGGCTTTTTCTCTCCTAGGACTTTTTGTGAGTTTTTTCCTGGGTTTTTTTTTCAACCCCAGGTAGTCAGACGATATTGGATTAACTTAGCACCCTCTTCTATACGAGACATTATTAACACGCTCGCTTGTAAAGTTTATTCATAGCCGCTGTATTTTGCTACTTATATTGTTTGTCGATTTTTCTGTGTTTTCCCCTGCTTCTTTTTATGTAAATATGCTCTGAAACAATTACCAATTGTGAAAAGCGCTATATAAATAAAATTGAATTGAATTGAGTAGATGGCGCTCCTTAGCTGACAGCGTAATGCTGACAGTGACAGTGTATGCAAAGTAATTCAATACAGTGGACAAAACTGCATTTAAAGAAATGCTGCAAATTTTGATAAGCAATATGAACTGCCACGTAAAACATAGATTTGCAAAACAGCAATTGAAAATTTAGGGAAGTGAAGGATGCTATTCTTAAATATCTGTAAGGAGTAGATTTTTTTGCAGCCACTACAGACATGTGGTTCAGTACTAATATGAGTAGGGGAGACCGGGGCTGGTTGTCTCATGGGTTGGTTGTCACACTGCTTATTACAGACATACTACATGGTGCTGTGGTACAATTTTGATATCAATCTGTTAGCCTTTAATAGCTTACTCATTTGCACTTGTAATTTTGCTGAGCAGACACAAAACATTTAGGTTAGGAGACAATTTTTTATTTTTATGGGTCAGAGTAAATTTTCATGTTGGTGTTGTTTTTGTGTTGAGATCTTGTAGGATATTAGTCATTCAAAAACAAAACACTCATTAAAAAGCTAAAAGTAGTAGCTTTATTTTGAGTCATCTTTTAGCGATCAAGTTAAAGCCGTGTGGCAGCTAGCTTATCATGTTTGTCAAGAAGTCAGTTGGGGATGGTTGTCACATAGCTTGCGGGGTTGGTTGTCACATAAGAATATTGGACATGTAGACCTTTTAAGACTGTTTGTCTGTTTGTTTGTTTGTTTGTTTGTTTTTGTTTGCTGTTAAAATAAAATAAATAAAGCATTAAATAAAGAGGTTTTAACACTAAAAATGATTTCTTTTTATTTCTCAACACAGTAGACAATAGGCTTTATGCCCAGCTGCACTACTTCCTGAACCTCAGCCAGCTTCTTGTTTCCTGTCTGCCATTATTGGACAAACTCAGTAGTCACAACAACAATAATCAGACACACCTGTAACGTGGTGCTTTAAAGAAAGCGGGGAAAAGGTGAATCCATGTGCAAAAGGTGTTTATTAAGTAAAATCCCAATAAGGGCCAGCAAACAAATCCAGTCAGGGTAATCCACAATCAGAATCCAAATAACAGGCGATATATCAGGGCAGGCGGCAAACAGGCAATAAATCCAAATAAACAGGCAATGGTCAAAAAACAGGAACAGATACAGGTAACAGGTATTAACAGATAACAGAATCAGACAGGTAACAGGTTGGGCTTACTATATATAATATTCAGCCAGGAACAGGTGAACAGGAAGTGACTTATATACAGACAGACAGGAAGTGTGAACTGTGACATGGCATGATGAATATCAAAATAAAAGTCAGAACAGAGCAGGGTATCAAAATAAAAGTCCAAAATACAAAAATACACAGAACACAAGTAAACACAGAACAAAACCATTACAGAACCCCCCCTCTAAAGGGCGACTCCCGGAGCCCAACAAACAAAACATACACTCCAATAGAGGGTGGGCGGGCGGGCCAGGACCTCTTGGCGAAGGCAGGGCAGTTCAGGAGAGGTCCTGGGTCATATGGCCAGTATGGTCCAGGAACATGAGGCAGATGCGGGCCTGGGTCATGGGGCAGATGCGGGCCTGGGTCATGGGGCAGGCTAGGACTTGGGTCATGGGGCAGGCTAGGACCTGGGTCATGGGGCAGGCTAGGACCTGGGTCATGGGGCAGGCTAGGACCTGGGTCATGGGGCAGGCTAGGACCTGGGTCATGGGGCAGGCTAGGACCTGGGTCATGGGGCAGGCTAGGACCTGGGTCATGGGGCAGGCTAGGACCTGGGTCATGGGGCAGGCTAGGACCTGGGTCATGGGGCAGGCTAGGACCTGGGTCATGGGGCAGGCTAGGACCTGGGTCATGGGGCAGGCTAGGAGCTATATCATGGGGCAGGCTTGGACCTGGGTCATGGGGCAGACATGGAGCTAGATCATGAGGCAGGAATAGACCTGGAACACAGGGAGAGGAAGGGTCCGAGCACACTTCGGCCTCCGCCTTGGTGTCCTCTGCCTCCTCCCTGTGTCCGGGTACTACCCCCCCCAAAAAAAACTTGGGAAAGCTCCCAAAGCCCAGGGTGGCGATGTCCCAGGTGGTGGACCAGATGAATCAGACAAGACAGGTGAATCGGGCAGGACAGACGAATCAGGTGAGTCGGGCAGGACAGACGAATCAGATGAGTCGGGCAGGACAGACGAATCAGATGAGTCGGGCAGGACAGACGAATCAGATGAGTCAGGCAGGACAGACGAATCAGATGAATCAGATGGATTAGATGAATCAGAAGAATCAGAGGAGTCGGGCGGATTAGGTGAATCAGGCAGATCAGGTGAATCAGGCGAATCAGGCAGATCAGGCAGATCAGGCAGATCAGATGAGTCGAGCAGATCAGATGAGTCGAGCAGATCAGATGAGTCGGGCAGATCAGATGAGTCGGGCAGATCAGATGAGTCGGGCAGATCAGATGAGACGGGCAGATCAGATGAGACGGGCAGATCAGATGAGACGGGCAGATCAGATGAGACGGGCAGATCAGATGAGACGGGCAGATCAGATGAGACGGGCAGATCAGATGAGACGGGCAGATCAGATGAGACGGGCAGATCAGATGAGACGGGCAGATCAGATGAGTCGGATGAATCAGATGAGTCGGATGAATCAGATGCAGGGCCTTGAGGAACCTCGGGAATAACAGAGCAGAAGGCAGACCAGACGCACCACAGGGCTATGGCAAATTCAGGTAGTATATATTCAAGAAGACATACCTCAGCGGTAGCTGGTTCAGGCATGGCGGCCATTTTGATGGCAGGTGCAGGGTGAATGATAGCCCTCCTAAGTGCTGGTGTGGTGGTGACGACGGCCCTCTGAAGCTCAGGTGCAGGAATGGTTGTAGCTCTCTCGAGAACAGGTGCAGAGACAGGCAGGAGGGCGGCCATTTTGGGAACGGGCAGGATGGCGGCCATTTTAGGGACAGGCAGGATGGCGGCCATTTTGGGAGCAAGCATGGTGGCGGCCATTTTACGATCAGGCATGACATATTCAGGTTTGGGCAGAACCGGCATGAAATGGCTTGATGGGTTGTGTAAATTCACTGGAGGTGTATCCGCAACACCCACAGTAAATGGTGAGCCACACAGTAACAAAGCAAAGTCAATATAACTCTCCAGGGACCAGGCAGACATATCACGTGGCATACACAAGCGCGGCCATTCGTCCAAAGCATTATAGAACAGGTTCTTCAGAGTAATGTCATCAAAATGTACCTTGTAACTCAAGTCCAAAAAATCCTTAACATATTCCTCAATCGGACGGTGGTTCTGACGGAGTGCAAGTAGTGCATAAACAGGTTTCATGGTGCTGGTGGGAGATTACTGACCTTTGCTGGATTCCGGTTGGGGCTGAATATTCTGTAACGTGGTGCTTTAAAGAAAGCGGAGAAAAGGTGAATCCATGTGCAAAAGGTGTTTATTTAGTAAAATCCCAAAAAGGGCCAGCAAACAAATCCAGTCAGGGTAATCCACAATCAGAATCCAAATAACAGGCGATATATCAGGGCAGGCGGCAAACAGGCAATAAATCCAAATAAACAGGCAATGGTCAAAAAACAGGAACAGATACAGGTAACAGGTTTAACAGATAACAGAATCAGACAGGTAACAGGTTGGGCTTACTATGTATATTCAGCCAGGAACAGGTGAACAGGAAGTGACTTATATACAGACAGACAGGAAGTGTGAACTGTGACATGGCATGATGAATATCAAAATAAAAGTCAGAACAGAGCAGGGTATCAAAATAAAAGTCCAAAATACAAAAATACACAGAACACAAGTAAACACAGAACAAAACCATTACAACACCTGGATTAATCAGTTTGTCCAATAATGGCAGACAGGAAACAAGGAGCTGGCTGAAGTTCATAGTGCAGCTGGGCATAAAGCCTGTTCAAGTAACTGATCACCCACTTTAATCCCATTGTTTAAACATAAGGGGCATTAATAACCACTATCATAGGGGTGGATTCATATTAAAACTTATTTGGAGTTTCTAGCTTAAAAAACTAAAAAGTTACACATTATCTTTTCAGATCCCAATTTATCACTGAAATCCTATTGAATCACTATAGGGACAACCAACCCCATACCCTGTGACAACCAACCCCATGATGGGGTTGGTTGTCACATTGTGTCAGAGTGTCTTTGATGGTTAATTACTTCCTGTTACAATACATTCTAAAAATAAAAAGTATACACATTTAAAGCCAAGACTCCAAAGTTTCATTTCATGTAGGAATTACTGCTGAAAGATTTTTTGAAGATGAGCAATTCATGCATGAGTAAGAATTGTGACAACCAACCCCGGTCTCCCCTAGTAGAATTGGCTTTATTTCAGGCCTGCCCTGGTATAGTCAGTTTATTTTGACTGCATTTCGCATTTTGACTGCATTTTCATTTTTTGATAATTTTTGAGAAACTTTATTTTGTTTATATCTTATAAAGAATGTTCAGTTTTTAAAAGATATATTCACTAAATAATTAGTTTTATATATGTGTTATGTGTATTAATATTTACTGCCAGGTAAACCTTGCAAAATATTTTATTTAAATAATCATAACAATGTATGAAAAATATTTCACAAAGAAACAAAAAATGTATGAGAATTAAATGTCAAAGCAACAAAACAAACAATTAATTGCCATAACCGTCTTAATTTTTAAGGCAAATACCGTCAACCCAATTTTATAACCATCCAATATTAAAATCCAAGCCACTCCCATTACAAGCTCAGGTGCGTGGAAATACAGTAAGTTCACTTGTTCAAGGAAAAGTGAACAAGCTCTCTCATGCATGAATGTTAATATGAAACTATGATGATAAAAATGATGGCATCATAATAAAAAGTAAATTCAAGGGCAAACAAGTCAGCTATTCTCATGAAGGCTGTCACTATCTGTGATATGTCTGACTATTTAACTATAGATAGTATCGTCTATCAGCACAACCCTAGTCTTCTAAATCCTTTATAGAGATGTTTCATCACCTGAAGAACAAGAATACAATCCACTGAACACGCTGTACCTTGTATCCATCAGACTACAGTCTACTCAATGTATTTCAGCCTCATTTCAATTCTCTTCAGAAGTTAAACACTGGGGTAACTCCTGACTAATCTCTATTGGGAGCCTTTATTCTCCAAATATTGACATGGCAATGATCTTTGCTCTTTTATTGCTGCACCAACTAAAAGTGATAGAAAAACTATTTTAAACAGGATCCCAGAAACACCTAATGGCAACTTTAAATGAAACAGCCATTTTACATAAAACTACCCAATTAACAACAAAGAGACTCATAACCCCAAATTACAGTCAATAACAATAATTAACATTTTCAAACAAATCTTTCCACAGCATTGCCTAAAGACTCATGCAAAACAAAATATCCAATAGCTGGGACAAACTGCGACAATAGATTATTATTTATTTAGCCACTATGCAAAATAAAAGTTCATTTTCCAAGAATAAATGACATTATCATTTTTTTTATTATCCTATAATTTTGAGAAGAAGAGGAATCATCAGAATTTTTTTATTTATTTAGTCCCTTCAGATTCATTCAAGAGGTGACAATGCAAAGCCATGGAAATCAAAGTTAAACACTCATTTACAGACACCAAATGACAGTGTTTGTATTCATTAAATAAAGTATTAAGAAGATTCAGGTGGCTTCACAAGCCAGATCAGAAGTTCACAAAGATGATCCATGAGCCAAAAGCTCAGATTTAATTGTGTGAAAGAAAGAAATGGATTTCGAGAGAAGAAAACCTGCCTATCAAGACGACTCCGCTCACAAAACCATGTGGAGTTAGCACACAAAGATCTTAGATATTGGGATAGACGATTATACTGTTGGTTTTGACATTTCAACTCTTCTTTTAATTCAAAGTACAAACATAAAAAAGTTGACCTGAATTATTTCTTACTTAAAATATAATCAGATGCATTTTAAGATTATCTAAAAAGTAAACAATATTATAATAAAATCATTAATTTATAAGTAACTAGGTCAGAACCAAATTGTACCTGGACCTGTTGAGCAGATTGGCAGTCTCGCCGTGTTTAGGTGGGTGGTTCCTAGCTAAAAAAAGATCTGGCTGTACTGTACAATCAGTTTTCATTGTACACTACCCATGCTTACAATTTCTTACAGAAAATAAAGTGGTATCCTCAAGTCCCTATAGCTCATGCAGATTTAACCCGGTCAACGCTCCACACTTCAGGTCGGACACCTTGCCCACTGGCAGCATATATGATGGGACCATTAGAGAGGATTCAGTCTTCTGCCAGTCAGCCAGCAAACACTGCTGTATAAAACCAATGATGCCACATTTATAACTTAAATACTGCCAGACAGCACTCACATAAAAGTGATCTCTCTAAAATTGCTAATCAGGGCTTCTAAAGAAGCAATTTAAAAAGATGATTGCTCATTGTGTTCTGTGGATGAAATACTAAAGCCCATCCAAGTCTACAATAAAATAACATGCAAAGTCGCAGCGAAAGGGGTTTAGCTTATACACTGACAAAAACAAAAAATATTACATCACCACACGGTTTGCATGATGACAGCATGATTTACTCAAAAACAAAGAAAATGTAATATATGACAACAAAGTAGTAACATAATTTGGAGTAAATCATCTTATTATTTTTCTCATAATGCTGTGTTAAAACTATACTTCACAGATGCTTTTATCAAAAGCAACTTGGCTAACTGACTATTAGGGTTGCAAAATTCTGAGAATTTTACAATCTTTCCATGGGAACATATTGGAATTGTCAAATATGGATGAAGATAAGTCAGATGCAGAGGAAGCTAATATTTGTATGCGATGCAGTTTGTATAAATTACCCAAAATTTACAATTCCTCAAGTATTCCAAACTGGATTTTTCCAGAATTCCTGAGCTTTCTAACCTTACTAGCCCTACCTATACATATTCACAAATCCTCCTCAGAAACGGGTGACAACAAACAGTGGCGGATTTAGCAAATTGGGGGCCCAATGCGAAGGTATGTATGGGGTCCCCCTATCCGATCTATAAAAATATTTTACTCCAAAATGAAGATGGAACGCAGAGGACACACAAAGTGTAGCACTACACAAACCAATAGAGAATAAGTCAATGGGGTAAAAACAGCCACAAACAGTAAATGAGGGAGAACAATTTTAAATCTGATGCTGCACAAAAACTAGCAATGCATCAAAGCCAATGTTGTTACTAATCTTTCACATGCCCAAGATTGTGATAAAAGGTTAAAAAAATCCAGTCCACAATCACTTTTTATATTGAAAATAATTAATTGTATGTGTGTTTCCAGTTTCAGTTTTGAGTTTTTGAAAAAATCATTGGCAATTAAAGAGTAAAAATCCTGAATTTGTATTAAACATTAAGTCGTTTTAATCTGGACTGAGGTTGATTAACAGATTTATGCAAAAAAATTGAAACCAAATATTTATCAGATTTTTACAGCAGTTTAACTCATTCACCGCCAGCCCTTTAGAGGAAAGTTGCCCACCTGCATTTTTGTGATTTTAACAAAAGTTTCACAAAATTCCTTCCAGGAAAAATTATCTTCTATAAATACATAAACATACAAATTATTTCAAATTAAAGAACACACCCTCTGCTTTCAAACACACAATAAACAAACAAATAAACAAACAAGGGGAAAAAACTTTCATTATATATTTACTTTTTCCACTTAATTTAACCACTGAAATATGGATATTTCTCTTCAAAAATACAACATTTTTAACAAAAAGCCTAAAAAATTGCGTTTTTGTAAAGGAATTTATGTTAGAGATCAGACTCAGAATGACTATCAAACATAAAGGCAGTTAAAATAACCATTAAATCTTTTTAACTTCCGTTTTTGATAAATTCGGTTTGGCGCCATCTAGTGGATAAAAGCGGTATTACACTTTCACTTTGAAATTCGTACAGAAAGGCGTATTTATTAGTTAAATATTAACTCATAATTGACGAGATAACTCGTCAATGGCGGTGAATGAGTTAATTTAGTGGATGTTTTCTTCACAAACATAATGAAAGGGTTGTGAATTTGCCCACAGTGTATTGTTGAGTTTTTTTACATTTTCAAAGCCTTTTTTTTTCAAAATATGTGTCAAAATAAGATTTCTCACCAAAAATCATTCCATTTGCTGAACCACAGAGAAAGTTGTGGCCAAATTAAGACTCAACAGCATGAAAGAACAAAAAAAATTGACAAAACATTCCAAACATAACATAAGGGTAAAACTAGTTTTTTTTCTGTAGTAAAATCATTTTTATGACTCTTTACCAAATTTTTGACCGCCTCTGACAACAAGCGCAGGTGGGCAACAGACTCTACATAAAGAGCATGGGAACGAAAACACTTTGCGTTTAAAAGTACAAATGTATTGTTACCTCTTCGGTTTATAGTTCCTTATTTATTGTTTTGGGTTGTGTATACTGCAGACACGACAGTTTGACATTACACAGTTATTGGCAGGTTCCCTGAGCGTGTCGGTCACGATCAATCAACAGCAGCGCTTCTAACTTCGGCAAATATCGCGAGTGTGCATTGAGTGAGATATCGCAAAAGGAGTTAGACCTTGTTCACACTGTTACTCCAAATCTGATTTTGTTGCATATCTGATTTGACAGACTCACTGTCCATATTGAGTATCTCAACTGTTAAGATCCGATCTGTGCGTCCTGTAGCATTTGACGTTTTCCGGATTATCTGCACTGTTTCTATGGCAATGATGTCGCATTTGGCATGACAATCTGCCTTGATGTCTGAGGTGTTTACATGAGGCGGCAGCATAATGTAACCGAAAAGCTACACAAATGCGATCATAGCGGTCAGACTGAAATGGATTTCCGGAAATGCAATTGGAAAAGGATTTCAAACAACCTCTGGATGTAGCCTGAAACAGATTAGGAAAAAATTGATTTCATGTGGATTTTGGCCATTTAACTCATTCACCGCCATTGACGAGTTATCTCGTCAATTATGTAAGGAATAATTGACGACGGGCCATTGAATTATAAGAAAATAATGCACACCAAGGTGGTAATGCGGCACGACGCGAAGCGGAGTGCCGTTACACCGCAAGTGTGCATTATTTTCAAATAATTCAAAGGCCCGGAGTCAATTATTCCGCTTATACCACGTTTACCACAGACATTGCTCTGGTGCCTATTTTTAAGACATTTGAAAAGATAGGTGTGCGGTTTACAGAAAAATAATCAACACCCATAGAACATTTCTCAGCCAATCAGAATGCAGCATTCAACAGACCCGTGGTATAAGAGTTAATATTTAACTAATAAATATGCCTTTCTGGACGAATTACGTTCTAAATTTAATTGGATTCAATCTTATATGCACCAAAATCGAATTTGGACTGACAGTGTGAACAAGGTCTTATAGTGGCTGTTTCTCAATCCAAAGGCTGCAGCCTGCAGAGGTCACATATACGTCATCAAGCCTGGTTTATTTAAGTTAACTGAGCATTATATTCACAAGTCATGAGCATATTACAATAATTTTACAATTCGACATATCGTGAAATATAATTTTTTCATGTTTAAGTGCTATAATTGGGTCCCCAGTTCTTGAATCAACCTAGAACATGTGAAAAAGCACAACCCAATAACTTCGTTTTGGTAAACTATTCTCTGCAAGCATGTGGAAAAAAAGTAATTGAAATTTGTCTCCCCTTGTGATGTCAGAAGGGGATAATACCGCCCCTTAATCTGCACTATCCAACCACAGCACTGCCATTTAGTACATAGATCAACTTATTTGCATTTAAAAGGACACACCCCAAAACAGCACATTTTTGCCCACACCTACAAAGCGGCAATTGTAACATGCTATAATTAATAATCTATATGGTTTTTGAGCTAGAACCTCACATTTGTACTCTGGGGACATCAAAGATTTATTTTACATCTTAAAAAAGTCTTGTGAAATGGCCCCTTTAATCAATAGTAGACGCTTTAAAGGGATACTTCACCGATTTAGCATTCAGCTTTGTATCTGTAGAAACCCGGCAGTATTACTGAATGACCATGTTTCCCTCCCTCATTTCCCCCTGAGAGGAGAGATATCTGCATTTTGGTTCTGCAAAAAAGTCCTCCGATGATGTAATATGACGATTTTTGCATCATCGGAGGACTTTTTTGCAGAACCAAAATGCAGATATCTCTCCTCTCAGGGGGAAATGATGGAGGGAAACATGGTCATTCAGTAATACTGCCGGGTTTCTACAGATACAAAGCTGAATGCTAAATCGGTGAAGTATCCCTTTAAAATTATCTAAGACAGACTTTAATCACACTTTTCAAGCAAAATGTATTTTGGTATATGTTATTTTATTAAAAAGTGTGTTTTGCGTAACAATGCAACATTTTTAATAAAAATAACAAGAAGTCAATGTTGATCTTTGTTGTTCTAAATAGTGTCACGGTGATCCGTGTCATGTTTTGTTTGTGTCTCCGATTACGTCACCTGGACAATTCACGGACTGATTCATCACACCTGTTCCCTGTTAAGTGTTGTGTATTTATACTGCTGTCTGTTTCTCACCTGTCGCCGGATCATTGTCATTGTCATCGTTCCACGTCTGTTCCTGTTGTTCTCTGTATTGAATGTTCCTGTGTTGCTGTTTTACCCTGTGTTGCTGTTTTACTCCTCGTGTTTTATTTCTGTTCATTTTATATTAAATGTTATTTATTTCATGTGAACCCTGCGAGTGCGTCCTTACTTCTGTTCCCCGTCGTGACAGAATGATCCGGCCAGACTGGACGCAGCGGGTTCACGGAGGGCGGCTCCCCCAGGAGTTTCGTCGAGGGGGAGTAGTGACATCGGGGTTCATTCCCCATCAGCCCCGATGTCTCTTGGGGACCACCGTGAGCGATCGCTCCTCCTTACTTCTGTTCCCCGTCGTGACAAATAGTGAATAGGTTGGCCAATCTGGGAACAGACTGATAAATAGTTAATGCTTAAATAGTTGCATCTTAAAAGTCTGAATTCATGTAAACTCAAATATTATTTATATCTTTCTCTAAACACTCTTTCTTATTTGAAACTCTAAGCTTTTAAGATTTTTTTCTCTTTTACTTTGAGCTTTTACAGCCTTTTCAAGTCATTTCTCTCAGTGTAAATTTAACCTAAAGTAATTTAATGCTGTTATAAAGTAGTTTTAATTTGTTTTCTATGTTCTGGGTGCTGCTACAGTAAAAGGAAAAGAAAACTTCTTATTTCCCACCAGATCCAATCATAAGAGCTTCTCGCACTGTAATGTAGTTTTGAGGGTTTGTCTTCACCTGGCACGTCATTTGACTAATAGACACACATTATAGTGTACAAACAACCCATTTAAAGTTATGTTTTTATAGCTCTTTCTTTCCAACATTTTCTGTTGATTTCATTTTTATTTGATCTGCTCATTCCCAGAGCGGGAATTTAGAAGTTCATTCAAACACGGCTTGTGAAATTACTGGAACGTACACTATATATGTGCCAATTTCATGCTGATGTATTTTTTAATTTGCTTGATGAGAATGATTGACTTACAATTCTGTTTTAATTTGTCCCAGAGCAGAAATAAAAATGAACGTGTCACCATGCGTGCAAGCTCATCACTCATAATGTTTTAACCAATCTAATAAAACAAACCTATTTAAAGACTTCGTGTAGCTTCTATTGCATTAGGTTGTTAACATTTCTCATCTATAAACAGAACGCTTTTGTATTTCAGTGTGTTTGTGATTATCTACTGTCTATTTCTTTTAGTTCAGAGTTGAACTGGATGCAAACGTTAGTTTTTGCATATTTCAAATGTTTCCACATATTTGCATCCCTCATCTTTGGTCAGCATAATATGTAGTCTTTTCAAAACATAGTATTACATGCTGACTGGAGTGGGCATCATGCTGTGTACAAGTGATTTGAAATTCATTTGATTAAATCTTTCATTTAAGTGCATGCTCATTTTCTAACCGTGTCAATAGGGCTGGGACTCAAGAGAGTTCAGTTTAATTTCAGAGGCTTTTCTCCCTTGATATCTCAAGTTATCTATGTCATCCTGTTTATAAAGCGCTACAAATGATAGTCTTTAAACTCTTTTAAGCAATCAGGTCTTGTGTCCGGCTATGATGCATTAGAAATGGGAACTAAATAGCTGAATGGTAGGAAGCGCTATGAAAAGTGAAGCATCAAGAAACTAGGTCAAGACCAAGATTGCCACACTATGCGGTCTCTCGGGGTTTTCTGTTCCACTGCAACACTAATAAAATGTCAATTCAGCACTGAGAGATAGAAATCTTAACATTGAACCTATGAAGGTCAACAGGGGATTGTTTCACACCTGATAAGATGAACAGTAAACTGACTCTTTCATAAACAAGACAAACAGGAAGAATTGGAGATGTCAGGTGCCAATTTTTACTTTGATTTGCCTTCTGAGAACTTTATATGTTCCTTAAGTTCATAATAAAGCATTTTGAAGAGCAGTGAAATGTGTTTAGTGTGCTTTATATTCTTTGGTGATTGTCTTTTTATCACATACAGTATGCTAAATCGTACTGACCACTGTTATTAAAGTGGCTAACACAAAAATGCGGAGGAGTGTGGTCACACATTACAATATGTGGGTTCATCTTTGACAAGCTGCATGCAGAAGAGAAAAGAATAAGTGCAGCAATTTGCTATATAGTGCTTTACAAATAAAGAAATCATTTGATCCACACTTAAAGGGCCACTAACCTAGTTTTTTTCAGGATTATTAAAGTAGTCTCTAGTATCCCCAAAATGCATCTGTAAAGTTTCAGCTTAAAATACATCACAGATCTTTTATTATACAAAGTTAAACATGGGCATTTTTGGCTGCAATGAAAAACGCGCTGCTATTGTGTTTTTTAAATGCAAAAAAAAAGCTTTTGTTCCCCTCCCTGTATGCAAAGTACGGGGTAGGGTGCTTACACGTGTGCTTTGGACTACATCAAAACATGTGTTATGGTCGAGGCGTAATCAATGTGACATCACATTGATAGGGGATCCCCAACAGCCTGTTGCTATTTAAAGCAGATTACACAAAGAAGAATAGATGGATTTCTATAATAATGGGATGTTTCTGCACACACACTAGCGACTCATTTTCTGATAGAAACACATTTCTAAAAAAGTGTATTTTTAAGTTGAGGGCAGGGCCTGAAATTAACACCCGACTGCGTGACAAATGCGGGTGAATTTTGCAATTAGCGGGTAACACTGTCAATCTACCGGCCACATTGGCGGGTAGCCAGTGTGAATTGAATGATTCATTGAGAGGATGCGACTGCTGTTTCGCAACGTTCATGCGGTTGGAAAAAAGATGAGGCACTTCTCTGACTACGTTTGGATGTGCGAGTAAGTATGTTGGTAAGATGGGATGAGAATGCAATGCTGACATAGGAGTTGCGCTACGTGTCTTATACTGTAGTACAATAACATACATTTTGCGAATTGAGTAATGAAAAACAGCGTATGTGGGGTGACTGTTTATGTGCACAGTTTGGAATTCCCCCTCTGTCTGTGTGTGCCTGCGCGGGTTTAAGGGCACTCAATAGTGCACATACGTTCCAAAAAGCAAGCACATGTAAAATCTTTCTGTTCTTGACAGGGCACATATAAACAAAATGATCATCACAGTATTATTGTTCTAATAAAAACTTTCTTTATGTTTTAAGTGTATGTATAGATTAGATTCAAAAACCAGTCTGTGCTTAACCTCAATAAACATGTAAGTCTGTGTCATTAATGTTAATCAAACAACTTAAGAGAAAGAGAAAATCACTTTTGTAGCTCTAAAAATTATTATATTTAATTAATACAATAAAGAAAGGGTTATCATTCACTATTCAGGCAAAAAAAAAAAAGGCTGGTGGTCAAAAAGTTAACTTCAGGCCCTGGTTGGGGGGCTTTAAAAATAAAGGTGTTACACAAAATCATAAAGAACCATGATCTCTAAACAAGTAGATGTTCTCAGTTAAAGCATGAAAAACTATGAAAAAATCTAGTAAAAGATGTTTTTATTTGTTTACTTTATCCTCATAATAGTTTGAATTATGTTTATACGAAGTCATAAAAAACAGACATTTTATCTGTATAACAACACCACACACGTACAGTGCTGTACATCACAAGGGTAAACTGAGAAATTGAGAGCACACTTGAATTAATCCTGAAGTAGATCACGACCTCTTTCTCATTACCACAACACCAAATCTTGACAGTCTTAAAATATTAAAATGAATTCCAGCATTGCAGTCTTTCTTTGTTGTGGCAAGACTAAAACCTTCTCTCCTACTTAAGCTGTTCTTACATTATAGCCTTTTGAGCTTTTTATACTGTAATGAATAAGCATACGTGTATATATTACATATACTTGTGCTTCTGATCTTTTTGCAGTTTCAGTTTTCAGAAAGACCGAATAGAAAAAGTGTCTAAGATAGAACAAGAGCCTGCAAAATCCTATTTAAAAGTCAATAGAAATATAATGGTAATATCTTGCAGAGTTTTGTGTTACACACAGGCATGCACACACACTCGCTGGACTGTATCGATGCTCCAGGTGGAGTTCTGCAGACTGAGCACTATTGATTGGACAAC
Organism: Misgurnus anguillicaudatus; assembly: GCF_027580225.2. Lineage (NCBI taxonomy): Eukaryota > Metazoa > Chordata > Actinopteri > Cypriniformes > Cobitidae > Misgurnus > Misgurnus anguillicaudatus. Next base: position 34,257,912 of record NC_073351.2, on the reverse strand, counting down.
CTTGTGCAATGGGCTTTGGAAACAAGAGTGCTTTGGCTGCACGATTCAGTTCAATTTCAGCCGAGGTTTCATGTGTAATACATGTAGCAATGAAACTTCAGGCACACACACAAAATCTCTCTCATCCTCCGTCTCTGATGCAATACGGTTAGGCCATGGGAAAGTAACTTTAAGGCAGGTCAGTTCACCATCGCCCATGTTGGCACCTCTTTAAAGCACAAGAATACAGCTTCTATCTACTTTAATAGAACAAACTGAAAACTAAAAGTTCTTTGTTAAAGTCCAATTGTAGTTGATAATTTTATCAGACCGTAGATACACTCTAAATTTTGCTGGTTTTATTTTAAACCCAATGCTGGGTAAATATTGGACAGAACACATGTTGGGTTGTTGTTAAATCAACCATGAGTTGATACAACCCAGCTTTGTGTTAAAACTAGAGACGCACCGAAAGGAAAATTCTTGGCCGAAGCTGAATAAAATAAAAAACTCAGCTGAAGGCCGATCCTTTTTTTTCTCACCATTGCAGAAGTTACACTGCAAAAAATTTGATCTTACTTATTTGTATGTCTTGTTTTCAGAGGAAATATCTAGAAATTCTAAAAACAAGATGCATTTTCTCGATGAGCATAATGACCAAAGAAAATAAGACAAAAATATACAATTTAAGTGAATGTGTGCTTAAAACAAGCAAAAACATCTGCCAATATTTGAAGCTTCTTGTTTTAAGCACAAATGTACTTAAATTTTATATGTTTTGTTAGCCTGGGTTTCCCCATGCTGCCTTGCGCCCAAATTTATTCACGCTGCAAGTCTAGCATGGAAACTATGGACCAATTTTGCCCCTGAAATAGGGAACCAATCACAGAATGGGGAGGGGGCAGCAAGACGATGACGAAGTCTATGCGACACACACCAAAGCAGTTTTGTTTATCCAACACGGCAACAAACGCGAAGTTACTTTTTGATGCAGCCTTAGATAGTGTTCGAAGTAGTTTTGAACGCAACTTTATTTAAAAAAAGAGCAACTTTGGCGTTAAACAATTTTATATCCAAGAAGGATGTTTGTATATGGCAAGACATGATAGCCACAGAGTTTTGTAGGACCAACCTGCTAGGCATTGTCGTAGACAACTAAGTACAATTAACTTATAAATGGTAAGTGGTATTTAATAATATCATTGTCATTATGCCTGTACTGTGGTTGTCACAGTGCCACTAAATTGTGTTGCTTTTTAATACAATATACAGCTACCGGTTTAGTTGCATAGCTTTCAGCTGTGTGCACACGTACCGATAAAAGCTGTTTATGTTTGAATTTATGTAAATCTACATATGTCATCTGGTATAATTGAAATGATTGCCTATGAGTTACGTACAGACGCATTTGATAGACATTCGTAGCGCCCAATAAACGGCTCTGGGCATTCGTAAACCACGCCTCAAATACGAGAAAATGAGCATGTGGTTCCCAGACAACGTCTCATTCTCTATCAGACTGGTCTGGTGTTAGCCAGGCTATATTTAACCAGCAATGGGTTAAAAATAACCAATTAATTAAGTCCTAAATATCGATGGCTCGAACTACTGATCCACTCGTTCAACTGTGTTGATGTGAAACAGAGGTGATTTCAAACCACCTATTGAGACTGTCTTAGAAAAACTCAAATTTTAAATCAACATATATTTTTTTATGTTTTTTAAACTTGTGTCAAAGTGAAATTCAACTTGTTTTTATAAGTTATGTCAACTTTTAAGAAGCCAAAACAGTATAAAATAGTAGGTTAAATTGACTTCCAAACCAAGTTGTTTTAACTTCATGCTGCATTTTTCACAGTGTGAAAAATTTCAGCAATGAGGTTATATGATGAATTTGCACATGGTTTGTCTTAAAGCATAAAACACCACACTGACATATAAACAACAATAAAAACTTGAATTTCACAACAAGGAATTATGTTTTAAAACATATTTAAATTAAGCAATGAAATCTGATAACGATCTTTTTTTATCTGATTAGTGCTGAATTAGCAATGACACGCATGGAAATTACATTGTAAAAATAGATTGTTGCACTTTAAAATTTTTACGTTTAAACAACGTTTTACTAGTTAGAAGTTGCTATAATTATTAAAGTATTATAAAGTTGTAATAACTTAAGCCCCTTTATTTTTTTTATATCACCTCCTCACTAGCCAAGAAAGTTGAAATTATTTATTATTTCAAGTTGTTTCAACTTAAACATTTAAAGGATTAGTCCATTTTCTTAAAAGAAAAATCCAGATAATTTACTCACCACCATGTCATCCAAAATGTTGATGTCTTTCTTTGTTCAGTCGAGAAGAAATTATGTTTTTTGAGGAAAACATTGCAGGATTTTTCTAATTTTAATGGAGTTTAATAGAGCTCAACATTTGATACTTAACTCAACACGTAACAGTTTTTTTCAATGGAGTTTCAAAGGACTATAAACAATCCCAAACGAGGCATAAGGGTCTTATCTAGCGAAACGATTGTCATTTTTGACAAGAAAAATAAAAAATATGTACTTTTAAACCACAACTTTCGTCTAGGTCCGGTCCAGCGCGACCTAACGTAAATGCGTAGTGACGTAGGGAGGTCACGTGTTACATATATAAAACGCACATTTGCGGACCATTTTAAACAATAAACTGACACAAAGACATTAATTAGTATCAGTTGACACACAACAACGTAGGAACGGTCCTCTTTCAAGACGCTTGTAAACACTGGGGCGGAGTTTCGCGTTCGTCTTCTGTGACCTCTTGACGTCATGACGTATTGCGTGGGGTCAGCTCGCGCATCATGACCGGATCTACATGACGAGAAGTTGTGCTTTAAAAGTGTATATTTGTTATTTTTATTGTCAAAAATGACACTCGTTTTGCTAGATAAGACCCTTATGCCTCGTTTGGGATTGTTTATTGTCCTTTGAAACTCCGTTGAAAAAAACTGTTAAGTGTTGAGTTAAGTATTAAATGTTGGGCTCTATTAAAGTCCATTAAAATAAGAAAAATCCTGCAATGTTTTCCTCAAAAAAAAACATAATTTCTTCTCGACTGAACAAAGAAAGAAATCAACATTTTGGATGACATGGTGGTGAGTAAATTATCTGGATTTTTCTTTTAAGAAAATGGACTAATCCTTTAAGTGCAACGAGAAGTTTTATACAGTGTAGGCTTATCCATCTTATTCCAATAATGTTGAGTAGATGAACCCATGGTATTTGTCCTCTGTTTTAAATAAATTAACAATACTGTAAATTACACACTTAAATTGACTAGTTCTGACCTCTCTTAGCTCATCTTTTGCATTGCTTTGTATTGTTGTGGACGTAATAATGTATTGCATTGTTGACTTACAAACATCCACCAAGCGTATTAAATGGAACGGATGCTGCTGTTGAAACCAGCATCCTCTAAACTTATGCTGTACCGTTATCCCTGTAGTGTTACAACAGTAAGAACAATGGTATAAAAGTGTGAGCTAAGACAAAAGCCTTTGTATTCGCAACCAACCACCCTGTGTTAATGCGCCGTCCCAAATCGCTGTGATTTAGTGAGTTATAGCGGCACTGCCTGAACAGCAATGAGCTGTGCCAAACCTATGACTCCAGGTCCGATTTTTTCACCCTACGTCTGTGTTTATGGCTGCGCCACCTTCATAATGCTGACCCAGGACCTGTGGGAGAGAGAAACCTCCTTTGGCTATTTCCTAATAACACACTTAACCAACTAACATGCTGTTTAGTGCCCTGCCATGTATACACTTGTGCAGGTTTTATTGCCAATGTGCATTTGAAGTGTTGTGGGACTTTTATTGAGGCCATATTTCATTTTGGCCTACTTTTCTTAAATTGCCTGTGGGACTCGGTGAGGGGAGTGAAGCGTAGCTGCTTCTAAATGAGATGAGAGGACGAGAGACAAAAGACAGAGAAAGAGAGAGAGTACCACCCTTTCTTACGGTTGTGACTCATCGAAAGAGCCGAAGAAGAGGAGTGTTGAAGGATGCACGGATGAACGGGGTCAGGTCTTGAATCAGACGCAATGATTAGCCGTAATGATGGAGTTGTGCTAAAGGTTGTGAAACCCAAATGCGCGTTAAAGAGGAACACACGTCGGGAGGATGTATAAGGAGGCTGAATCATCATCCAAACATTTTCTCTTATACAATGCATCACTTATTTTGAGAGTCTATTTTATATATCTATTTTAAAGGGACACTCCACTTTTTTTTCGAAAATAGGCTTAATTTCCAGCTCACCTAGAGTTAAACAATTGATTTTTACCGTTTGGGAATTCATTCAGCATATCTCCGGATCTGGCGCTACCACTTTTAGCATAGCTTAGCATAATTCATTGAATCTGATTAGACCATTAGCATCACACTCAAAAATAAACAAAGAGTTTTGATATACATCGTGTACTAAGACTAACTGATAAATTAAAAGTTGTGATTTTGATATTACGCAGTGCCTGAAAATAGTCCCCTTGATAACTTTTAATAGCTGGGGACTATTTTCGGGCGCTGTGTAATATCATTGGGCCTGGTACGGCAGCAAAGTCCTTGATTATTACACCAGAATGAGAGTATAGATGGTTTCAGCAGTGTCTTTCGTGGTCATCACGTAACTTCCGGTAAACTCTGCGAAGAATAAATAACCACAAAGTCCTTTAAAAGTAGTTTATTTATATAACAAGCAAAATAAACAACACATAGGTTACATAGGAGCCTAAAACATTTGTTGTTTTCGACGAGGAATTTGTTTAAGAGTTCAGTTTCAGCAATGTCAGACCATTAAACAAACAGAAACCGGAAGTAAAGTTCGGACCAGACGCTTAAACTTTTTTTCACGTTTTGTTTGTTTGTTTATTGTTTGTTTGAAAGCAGATGGTCTGTTCTTTCATTTGATATATTTGTATGTTTATATATTTTTTGAAGAAAATTTTCCTGGACGGCATTTTGTGAAACTTTTATGAAAATCTCAAAAAAGTCTGACAGGCAATTAAAAAATGGCTGGCGGGGAATAAGTTAAAGTATTTTATAAAATGTCATAAAAATGGGCTCCCCTGGCACCATCTCACAGCCCCCAGTTTTATAACCACTGCTTTAAATGACACAATTAATGTGGTTGTGGGTAAAGGCAAAAAAAAATAAACAAGGAAAACATTTTTTTTTAAGCATGACACTTAAATAGTGCACGGTCACCGGTCACTGGCAGAAATCTTTGCATTTATGAAGCAGCACAGATGAGAAATTTAAAATGCAGTAAAAGCAAAAAAAAAAAAAAACTACTGAAAGAAAAGCTGAAAGAGAATGTGAAGGTGATTACATGATCATTACGTATATTGACAGCTGCCAGAGATCAGACTTTGGAAAATAATAATTACAGCTTAAAGTTAAAGGACTTACAACAACAGGATGGTGTGCATTATGTTGTCCATGTGTCTGTTTTACAGTGACCAGCAGGTCTGTATGATGATCTGTAAATGATGAAAGAAGTGCAATGGTGTTGTAAATGAAGAGCAAGCAGATGAGAACTTCTTGTACTTGCATATTCTCTGTACAATTGAGAGAATCGTTAGGGTTTGAATGCAATTGAATGTTTTAGTCAAACAATGCTGTGGTTTATCTAATCCGCTTGTTTATCGGTCTGGCTAGCGACTAAACTGAATTCTGGTACAATAAAAAATGCGGAAATGTGGAAAATAAAAAATTTTTTGGTTTCCCAAAGTTGAAGGGAGGTGGCGAGCATGGATTAACGCTGTGCAGATTTGGCAACCAGGCAAGAATTTAAGGATCTGTAGCTAACATTGAATTGAATACATTCATTTTAGACAATAATGTTAGCTCAGGGTAGTAGTTGATACACTTTAGCCATTTAGCTTGTTATTAAAAATAATCTACTCTGAAAGGACTCTGTTGTTATTGATTCTATGCGGAAGTCTACCGGAAGGTTGTTGCCACTTAAACCTTTTTATAACAGTCTGTTTGTGTTATAATGGCAAGGGTGGATGTGGGCGTGGCTAAAAAATTGTGAAATGTCTCAAACCCAGCCTCCATCAGATATATAACAGATATATAAAATGTGATATTTCATTTTGGTCTCATATTCTATAACATAAGTAAAAAAGTAAAGATATTACATCCATACAGAGAAATGAAATTACTAACATGGCTCCGGCATTTTATGCATTCAGTTTTATTTTCTTATTTATTACAGTGAAGCTTTCCAATTTGTGCCCCGGTCCTTCCTCGCAGAGCACATCGCCTCCGTCAGTGATGCAAATCATTTGGAAATAATGAAGCCGCTCAGACTCATAGCTGTTGATTGGTTTGTATTAGTGTATGCGTGTGTATTTGATTAAACCTGGAGTGATTTATTTGAGCTGTGCATTGGCTATGTAGACTGACTTTAACTGAGGTCATGCACAATCAAAACCCTGGGAACAATTAAAGTCTGTTTGTTACGTTAAAAGGCTTCTTTATCTTTCTCTATTCTCTATCATTTAATATGCCAAGACAATTATACGTAAAAATGCAATAACACGGTTAAAACGTTACTAAACTTTTTTTTTTAAAGTTACTAAAACTAATTTTCTTAAATAGTGTACTAAATGTGGCTTGGCCTACTGTTGGCTCCATCAATGTGTTTGGGCCATAACTCAACCTCGATCATTTGAGCTAAAAACACAAATGATCAAATTGTCCAGCTTTTTGAAAGGAAGTATGCTATTACTTTTCTGAGAATTCAGATTGGCTGGTGATAAAACGGGTGAAAGATAGACAGAAGAGTCCAAAAATTGTTGAAATATAGGCTGCTACTAAATGGCATACACCTAAAAAATGCACATGGACATTCATTGAATAATCATAAATTGGTAATTGAAGGTCAATTTAAATATTACACATTTATAAAAAGATGTATTTTAGTTTGATTGAAGAAATGTAACTTGTCCAAAGTGTATGAGTTAATTAATAAGTGAAAATTGAGTTTGTAAAACTCCTTGAATGATCATATATTGCTCGTTTTAGGTCCATTAAAATATTATACATATATAAACAGATGTGTTTTAGTTCTTTTGGATGAATAACCTCTTTACGTTGTACATGTAATGACAAAGAAGAGATTTGAATGAATAAGTAAAATTTGCATCAAATGTTAGCCACTTTTTACTTTTGTAATATTAATGTGCTGTTGAAACATCTATTATTGTAAACAAATACTGGATAATTTATTTTAGTGATCATTTAAAATATACCCTATACATTTACATTTTTGTAATAAATATATTTTAAAAGATTTTAAGTGCTTAAAACTTTTTAAAACTATCTTAAATAGTATTTAATATGTATTTTATTTGTTTAAACAATGGCATATTTAACTAGAAAATGCATTTCCGGAGGAACTGCAAAAGTGTGCTTGCTCTGGTGCCGCAGATTTAGTTTGTGCATCCTCATATTGGAGTCCCAAGTTCATGTACGAAGTTTGGTTTCAATACGTGAAAGCGTTCTTGAGATATAAACTACTTCCTGTTTGGTGGCGTAAAATTTTAGAAAAAATGTTTTTTCTTTTGATGTTGTTCATCCTCACATTGGAGACCCAAATTAATGTACAAAGTTTGGTTTCAATACTTGAAAGCATTCATGAGATATAAACTACTTCCTGTTTGGCGGCGTAAAATTTTAGAAAAAAAAATCTTTTGATGTTGTGCATCCTCACATTGGAGACCCAAATTCATTTACAAAGTTTGGTTTTAATATATGAAAGCGTTCCTGAGATATAAACTACTTCCTGTTTGGCGGCGTAAAATTTTTAGAAAACAAAATGTTCTTTTGATGTTGTGCATCCTCACATTGGAGACCCAAATTCATGCACAAAGTTTGGTTTCAATACGTGAAAGCGTTCCTGAGATATAAACTACTTCCTGTTTGGCGGCGTAAAATTTTAGAAAAAAATTATTCTTTTGATGTTGTGCATCCTCACATTGGAAACCCAAATTCATGTACAAAGTTTGGTTTCAATATGTGAAAGCGTTCCTGAGATATAAACTACTTCCTGTTTGGCGGCGTAAAATTTTAGAAAAAAAAATGTTCTTTTCATGTTGTGCATCCTCACATTGGAAACCCAAATTCATGTACAAAGTTTGGTTTCAATACATGAAAGCGTTCCTGAGATATAAACTACTTCCTGTTTGGCGGCGTAAAATTTTAGAAAAAAAAAATGTTATTTTCATGTTGTGCATCCTCACATTGGAAACCCAAATTCATGTACAAAGTTTGGTTTCAATACATGAAAGCGTTCCTGAGATATAAACTACTTTCTGTTTGGCGGCGTACAATTTTAGAATTTTTTTTTCTTTTGATGTTGTGCATCCTCACATTTGAGACCCAAATTCATGTACAAAGTTTAGTTTCAATACGTGAAAGCGTTCCTAAGATATAAACTACTTCCTGTTTTGGCGGCGTCGACGCACATTTAGTTTGAGCTGTGACGGGCAAACGCTTCCGAAAATCAAAAATCCTTCTAGTAACTTTTGTGAGGCTTGGTCCAAGGATCGTGTACGTGGATTTTCGTGAAGTTTGGACAAAATTTGTGACCTGTGAAACTTTTTTAAGGTTTTGTGTTCTATCCAATATGGCGGAAGAACGACATCGATCTGTGACCTTATCTTCTCAAGCAACTTACACCGGTACTGCCCGAACATTTTAAAGTTTGAACGGTGTCTCTGTGTCAAACGGTCTAATCGCTAGAGCTGGCCAAAAAAATCTACCCGGGAAAAATAATAATAAAACTTAAGAAGAACAATAAGCAAGCACACTTAATTAATGTGAAAGTGTTGGATTGGAAGAGTGTAATAAGTTTGATTTAAGGCAAAACACATTGGTTTAATAGAATACAGATACATTTTAAGTTAATGAAAATACAGTATAATGAAGAAATGCTTGATTGTACACTGAAAACCTAACAGTTGACAGTTGACCATTTAAGGAAAAGTTTTAAAACACATACATTTGAGTACTGTGAACTTGAGTCATGTGCAATTATAGACTTATATTTAAGTAGTGTGAACTTAAATATTAGTGCATAACTGCATATGACTCAATTTGTTTAAGTCCACAGTACTCAAATGTATGTGTTTTAAAACTTAAATGGTTTAATGCAACGGTTTACTTAAATGGTTTGAGTTGAGTTAACTTTTAGGTTTTACAGTGTAATAAAAAATTAACAATATGTCAAAGCAATAAAGCCAAGTTTCATTAAAATCACTTTGTTTCAACGTCAGTGTTGATGATATTATACGACTATACTAATGTAATTATTTTACGTGGAAATTTGCCATGTAATTAAAATGCATTCATCTGATGTAGTGTTTGATTTGAAAGAAAAGTACATTTAAAGGTCACGTTCTTCCAAATCCAATTTTCAAACTTTAGTTAGTGTGTAATGTTGCTGTTAGAGCATAAATAATATCTGCAAAATAATAAAGCTCAAAGTTCATTGCCAAATGATATATTTTCTTTAACAGAATTCCCCAGAATTCCGGTTTGGACTACAGTACTCTACTTCCTGGTAGAATGACATCAATATAAGAGTTTTTGACTAAACTCCGTCAACAGGAATACATCACTCACCAGCTAAGCTGAAATGTGTCAGGACTCTGCCACGAGAATCTTGTTTTATATTTATGTTTTATAGTGATGGCAGGGTTCTGACAGTCTCTTGTTTCATGTGGAGGCTCATGCCTTGTTTATTGTGGCATGTGCCTCTGTTGTCTCGTCTTTAGTCCCCGCCCCCCTTGTTCTCCCTGTTAATTATTCATTATTAGTTCATCCCTCGCACCTGTGTTGCCCTCGTTAAGTTTCCCTATTTAATTTCCTCTTGTCTCTTGTCTTGTGCTGGTTCATTGTGTTCATTCATGTCATGCTGTATGTCATGCTGGTCTTCGGTTTAGTTTGTAGTCTTATTATTCAAGTTGTGTCAGTGTTTTGTATATCATGTTTTATGTAGTTTTGCCCCCTCGTGGGCTTTTGTTTCATGTAATAAATGTTCAATGTTCACTCCCCGATATCGTTTGCGTATGGGTTCATTCGACCTCAGTTCTTGACAAAATGACTGTGCTAAGCTAAGCTGCTGTCAGACATCAGCCCGTTTTAGGACAGTGAAAACAGCGGTATATAGATAAGTAAATTGGGTGAAAAATACCGCTTTTTTACATGTGAAACATGAACACATGTTATATTGCGCACTGTAAACACAAGCAAAACTTCAAAAACACAGGAAGAATGGGACCTTTAAGTTAACGTAACAAAGTCACGTTTTAGAAAATCACATATGTAATAATTTTACATGGGAATTTTCCAAAAAATTTAAATATGTTCAACTGATAAGGCATTTTTTTGTGTACTTAGAAAAATATACGTAATGCAAACAACATGGGGATATAAATGATCAATTGCTTTATTTTTTTTATTCAGTCATTATGCACTTATGATGCACACTCATGCAATACCTCAGGGCTGGCGCCAAGGGGGGAGTGAGAGGGCGTCGCTCTTCACAAGCACTGTGTTAAATGTGAATTTATTGATAAAATGTGCTATTTAAAAATCACATTTGCCTAGTGTATTGTCTTCCTAGAGTGAATAATACACTTAAATGGCAAGATTTTATTTAAGGATGGTCTGTGAAGCAAGGTCGAGGGTGTTTCTCCACCCTAATTACATAAAATTTATTTCACTACGGAAAGCAAACACGAAGACTATGAACATTTTATAATTTCATGGTTGTATATTGTATTACCAATTTCACCATGGACATTCGAAAATGGATTAAAAAGAAAGAAACTACAGCATCATCCACTACCTCTGGGTCTGAGCTCCCAATAAGCAGTGTTGTGCTAATATGTATGTTTGCATTTTTGTTGTTGTTGTTGTTGTTCTTGTTGTAGTACGATTGTTTAGAGCTTTGTACGTTGCTCATTATAGCTGCAGTATTTGTGATTGTATTACGAAGATGTTTGTTTTAAACGCGTTAAAACTTCATACCAAAGCTCGATCCCAAGGACAATAAGACTTACAGACCCAGTTCCAGCTGCCGTAAAGGTCAACACGTCACTGATCTACTGGCCGTTCATCAAGCGTGATGCCTGCCAAACGACCACCGGCTGAACCCATCTAATCTCCTTATCCGTTTACATTATATATATATATATATATATATATATATATATATATATATATATATATATATATATATATATATATATGTGTATATATATATATATATATATATGTGTATATCTTCCAAGGGTTTTTTCCTTCTAGGACTTTTCCCATTGGGTTTTTCTCCTAGGGGGGGTTTCCACCCCTGGGAGTCAGCCGACTTTGGCTTAACCTAGCACCCCCTTCTATACGTTACATATTACTGCGCCCGCTTGTTCAGTTTAACTCATTCACCGCCATTGACGAGTTATCTCGTCACTTATGAGTTAATATTTAACTAATAAATATGCCTTTCTGGACGAATTTCAAAGTGAAAGTGTAATACCGCTTTTATCCACTAGATGGCGAATTTATCAAAAACGGAAGTTAAAAAGATTTGATGATTTATTTGAACTGCCTTTATGTTTGATAGTCATTCTGAGTCTGATCTCTAACATAAATTCCTTTACAAAAACGCAATTTTTTAGGCTTTTTGTTAAAAATGTTGTATTTTTGAAGAGAAATATCCATATTTCAGTGGTCAAATTAAGTGGAAAAAGTAAATATATAATGAAACGTTTTTTTTCCCCATTTTGTTTGTTTGTTTGTTTGTTTATTGTTTGTTTGAAAGCAGAGGGTGTGTTCTTTAATATGATATAATTTGTATGTTTATATATTTATAGAAGATAATTTTTCCTGCAAGGAATTTTGTGAAACTTTTTTTAAAATCATAAAAATGCAGGTGGGCAACTTTTCTCAAAAAGGCTGGCGGTGAATAAGTTAATCTCAGCCGCTGTATTTTGCTACTTATTGTCTATCAATTTTTCTGTGTTTACTCTGCTTCTGTTAATGTAAAGCTGCTTTGAAACAATTACTAATTGTGAAAAGCACTATATAAATAAAATTGAATTGAACTGAATTGAATTGAAAGCTATATGTAATTTGAATTATATGCATATGTGAACGCCCCTCTCTGTATTTCAGGCGCCGGCACTGCAATACCCGCTAGGTATTTTAAAATTTTGTAGGTTGTGGTTGTTGACATTTTGCAGGTTGTGGATGTTATGACAATATTTTGGAGGTTGTGGTTGTTGACATTAGGTCACTGACAAAACGGTTTATTTTCAGTAAGAGAACATTGACTGACCTCTTAGTAACTTCCTGTCTTCCATATCACTGATGGGAATTTCAGGGAAGCACTGCAGTATTCAGTAAATCAGATTGTGATATTAAGTATCTACTTCTCTCTGTTTCTCTGCGTTATCGGCTGAGTCAGCTTGTTAATAGAAACACTGAGCACCCAAAAACAGACACAGTCTCAGGGAAATCACGACGTGTCCTGAAGTCAGCTTTAATGGTTCTTAGCGGGAGCAGCAGATGGAGGAGAGTGGGAGACCGTGAGGAGAGGTGATGCCTGTGGATGAGAGAAACATACTGTAAATCAAGATGTGTACAGTGCTTAAAACTCCACAGGAACATTTAAAAGTGTAGGCTTAGTTTTGTCCTCCGCATCCCACAGGGAAAAATCAACAAAAATGAGAGATCAATATAAAGAGCAATCTGAGACATTTGCTGATACTGTACATCTGCTTTTCACAATGACTCAATGTGCTCTGATTTACCGCAATACCAATGTCAGAGTTTTGAACTTTAAAAATGTATTATATTCTCTCAAAACCAATATATCTGAGCTATGCTATCTATATTTCTTAAAAGCTTCATACTTTTTAGTATTAATACAGTAGTTATACTGTATTAGAACATACTATTTTTTTTACAAACATACCTTACAAAAAAAATTCCTGGTGTGCATCTTAAAAAAAATAGCACTGACATATGTTAAGATATGACAACTCAAACAAGCATTTTACTCTTGGACTAGATTTAAGCCCTGTCCGGGATTAACTTTTGTGTACCATATTATTATTCATAGTACATTTATTTAAGGAGAAACATCCGAGTGGAAATTCATGCTTACATGAACCATAACTAAAAACTCAGCGTGAATGACATAATCAAATTTCCATGATGTCAGAACAAGTTGTTTTGATTTTCAAATATAAGCTGAAAAAGTCTCGCATGAATGCACCAGCAACATTTATCTAAACGATCACCCTGCGTCAGTGCAATTCATTAAAGAGGACAGGTAAATTTAGAGCTCTCAAAAGTAATAAACACAAACATTTCTGTAATATGAATGTTCCCACAAGAGAAAAACACTTACGACTTAACTATAACTCACACGAGTCGACTTACAGACGTTTTAGTATGCGGGACACACTCTTCATTCAACTATCGACTAAAAGATTAGTGATACAACCTGTTCTATTCTGACTTATGGGCGTTTCACACGGTACGCGGCAGCCGCTAGTGTCTAGTTCATTATCAATAAGAGACGTGCTGAAAGCGGCAAAACGGGGCGGTTACGGTACATTCACATGGGGGCGTCAGTGTTAATGCTTGACGGAGAGCGTGGCCATGAGACGATCAGCCAATCACATGGACCGCAACAGATTCTGCTCTGGGGTGCGTTTCCTACATAGTTTTTTATTAATTTAATATATATTAAGAATAATTAAAATAAATTAAACATTAATTGTTTCATGACTTTTAATGTAATCAAATGAGGAAAAGTATAGTTGATATATGTTTGTTTTAATTAAAATAGACCAGTTTCTCTGGTTGTATTGCGGCGTCTCATGCGTCTTTACGTCTTTAGCATATTAATGTAACTTGATACTAGCAATGTGTTATTTGGCGGCATTTTATGGATCGTGTAAAATATTGATTACAACATTTAGAACGAACCAGCACCACCTGCTTCATCTGACTTCATGCAAACACCGATTGGCTCAAACACGGAGATTAGAAGTCGAGGCGGAATTTTCAAATCTACAGGACACTGTTTTAACTCATTCACCGCCAGCCTTTTTGAGAAAAGTTGCCCACCTGCATTTTTGTGATTTTAACAAAAGTTTCACAAAATTCCTTGCAGGAAAAATTATCTTCTATAAATATATAAACATACAAATTATATCAAATTAAAGAACACACCCTCTGCTTTCAAACAAACAATAAACAAACAATAAACAAACAAACAAAATGGAGAAAAAACGTTTCATTATATATTTACTTTTTCTACTTAATTTAACCACTGAAATATGGATATTTCTCTTCAAAAATACAACATTTTGAGCAAAAAGCTTAAAAAATTGCATTTTTGTAAAATAATTTATGTTAGAGATCAGACTCAGAATGACTGTTAAACATAAAGGCAGTTAAAATAAATCATTAAATCTTTTTAACATCCGTTTTTGATAAATTCTAGTGGATAAAAGCGGTATTACACTTTCACTTTGAAATTCGTCCAGAAAGGCATATTTATTAGTTAAATATTTACTCATAATTGACGAGATAACTCGTCAATGGCGGTGAATGAGTTAAGGAAGTTTAATGTTCGCACACACCGCCTTCAGTTTTTTTTAAAGGTAAGTTAGCATTGTTTTAATTTACGTAAGCCTAAACGTGAAGTGTGGCTATAGACCGTTAACAGCATTGCGACATGATTATGGTAATACTGATTAGTTTGTGATCTTCTGCACTTTATACGAGAAATGAGCTGACAGTCTGGACCAGTTGTATGAGTGTGTGCTTGCACTGTATTTGTTGTTTGAATGCCTTGTTTTTGCAAGTTATTGTTGCTAATTGCATGCCCCCCTGTTAGTTATGGTCTGGCGCAGGCTAAAGATAAACATATTTGCACTAAATGCTGCACAAAATGCTTCCACTATATGAGAAAAAGTGTCAATTTCGCCACTTGTTGTATACCGTGTGAAACGCTTATTACACCTTATCCAATGTACATAATTAAAGTATAACATAGTCTCTTACATGAAACAGGAAATTTGTTATTGGTTATCCATCCCATGATTATTAATATGATCCAATAGTCCAACATGTCCTTTCGTTTGTTCTATAAATGTTTCACCATCTGTTGCGTTATTACTAATGAAGTATGAGACACAATGAAAGACTCACTCATATGCTTCATTTTAATTATCTCTGTGTGTGTTTGTGTGAGAGCTCAGACAGCAAACAAATCATAACCTTACAAACACTGAACACTGTTTTTTATTCTCGAGGAGCAGTATTTTCTTGTTCTCTTTTTTTCCAATTCAGAAACTCATTAACCTTTTCTAAGCTCAATTACAATGAGAAGTAACACAGATAACAGCACACCACTCGTTTCACAAAAGAATACGGGAATGTGCAATCACAGCTGCCCCGTTCAATGTCTCCCCGTTGGGCGTCAGATGATGAAGGTTGGATTATGCAGTTAACCTCTCCGTAATGAACCAGCAGAGGTTCTACAAAGATATATCTGCACCTAAAACCATCATTTACGCTAAATACCAGCTCTGTTTCATGTAAATTTAAAGACCTTGAGTAGAAATAAACTTGGTGATTAAACAACAGGGACCAGGCCACCTAAACTTGCAGGAAAAAAGCTCATAAAGACCAAATTCTACAAGTCACACCTGAAAAACTTTGGAGTTTCTGGGACATCAAAAAGTAGGTTTTTCTATCTGACTATCTGTCTGTCTGTTCCCAACCATGAACATCTAATTCATATTTGTTTTAACACACCAAGACCCCAAAGCTGTACTTTCAATCTTTTATAACTATAAGATTGTCAGTTTCTCTGTACCTTTGATGTTGGTCTTTGTGTAACTTTTGACAAATAAAGCTTCTGGCATCTCCTCTTCCCTCACGGCAACAATCAGACAATCCAGCAATGTAGCGGGAGGACGATGGGTGGAGCCCTCAGGGAAGATCTCATAGGACATTTGAGATTTCCACATCTTCTATATCGTTAGGAAAAAGCAAGTGCTTTCAAAGGGAATCTTCAAATTGGTGCGGTTGTTACTGTGAGACTGCTGAATGTGTCCAACATGGTAAACCTTCAGCATAAGATCAATTCTGTTGCAGTTTACACTGTTGGAATACGGTATATTCACCTAGTTTTGATTTACAACTTGTTTCAGTCTGTGGAAATCAGGGAAAGAAATCAGGGAAAGAAAGGGAATAAGTGCCAACCACATAAACATTTGGGCAAAGATGAGTGATGTTTCTGGCCTTGTTTTAAGGGTTTCACTACAACATGTACTTTCAGACTTAAAAACTTAAAGGAATAGTCCATTTTCTTAAAAGAAAAATCCAGATAATTTACTCACCACCATGTCATCATGTCACAAATATCGATGTCTTTCTTTGTTCAGTTGAGAATAAATTTTGTTTTTTGAGGAAAACATTACAGGATTTTTCTCATTTTAATGGACTTTACATTTTCAACGGAGTTTCAAAGGACTATAAACGATCCGAAACAAGGCATAAGGGTTTTATCTAGCGAAACGATTGTCATATTTGACAAGAAAAATAAAAAATATGCACTTTTAAACCACAACTTCTCGTCTAGATCCGGTCGTGATGCGCCAGCGTGACCCTCACGCAATACGTCATGACGTCAAGAGGTCACAGAGAACGAACGCGAAACTCCGCCCCAGTGTTTACAAGTGTGTTGAAAGAGGACCGTTCCTACGTTGGTGTATGTGGAATGATAGTAATTAATGTCTTTGTGTCAGTTTATTGTTTACAATGGTCCGCAAATGTGCGTTTTATATATGTAACACGTGACCTCCCTACGTCACTACGCATTTACGTTAGGTCGCGCTGGACCGGACCTACACGAAAAGTTGTGCTTTAGGGGTGCATATTTTTTATTTTTCTTGTCAAAGATGACGGTCGGTTCGCTAGATAAGACCCTTATGCCTCGTTTGGGATCGTTTATAGTCTTTTGAAACTCCGTTGTTGAGTTAAGTGTTAAGTGTTGGTGTCTATTAAAGTCCATTAAAATAAAAAAAATCCTGCAATGTTTTCCTCAAAAAACATAATTTCTTCTCGACTGAACAAAGAAAGACATCAACATTTTGGATGACGTGAGTAAATTATCTGGATTTTTCTTTTAAGAAAATTGACTATTCCTTTAAGAGAACACAACAGAAAGATCGCTTTGTGTCTTCTCTAGGCTTTGAAATCAACCGTAAGTGTTTGGAAATGGATATTATGCAATATTGTTTACTGCAAACTATGAACATATTATGCATATATTTATTAAAATGGACTCATTTAACTCAAATTGACTCATTTAAAGTAACTGAAACATACTGTAGGTTTTACCTTAGCCTTTAGCTTTATGCCTCGCTCAGGCCACCAGCGTTTTAATGATGTTGTTAGATGCAGGCCTGGATTATCTATAGACGGGATCAGGTGAGTGCCCTGGGGCACCAGCCAATTGGGGGCACCAAGGGCTCCAGACATTTTGCGACCAGTTTTTGAGTACTCGCACATGTGCAACCTGCAAATTTGGAATTTCTTCTAGTTGTTATTTCATCACCAGTGTGCAGTTGCGGATTTAGGCATGGGTGACGTGAGCAGCTGCCCAGGGCAGCATTTTGCTGCTGGGCGGCGACATGGGGCACCCATGACAAAAACAGAATCCGCAACCTGCTTTTTACCACTCATTTGCATGACACTTCAGTCCTTTTATGTCACCATGGGCTCAGTTAATATACCGAAGGGTCTACGCAGCCTCGCGTGAAGTCGAACAGATCTTAAAACATCACACAGAACCGCAAGACAGTGCGAGGTTATTAGACACTGCAGAGATGAGCGATAGAGAGAGCAGGAGAACTTATAAATTAACACCAAAAACACAAAACGAGAATAAAGGTCTTATGGTGAGTTCACACCAGCCGCGTTTGAGGCGTCAAAATCACGCCTACTGCACCTTGCTGCTGGAACAGTTTGAGTTTACGCGATTCATTCGCGCGGGAAATTCTAGTCATTGAGACATTCACGCGGAAATTCGCATCATGGGAGGGGTTTCTGGGACTTTGCTCGCTTCCTGTTATCACGTCACTACTAGAGCAAGCAGCGCGTATTTCCGCCAAAGTTCAAATCACACGTTTGCCACGCCAGCGCTCAATTTACGCCATTCGTGCGAACTAGATGCACGAATGAGTCGAAAACATGTCTACCGCGCTAAACGTCTCATTCGCACTGCGAGACCTTCAGACGCACGTCAACGAGTCTTTACATAGACTTAACATTGAAAGCACTCGTGCTTGACGCCCCTAACGTGTCTGGTGTGAATGCACCATTAGACATCAGGTGCCCAGGTCAATAAACTGAATAGAAGACGAGAAGAGGAACCTGAAAAGGAGCAATGCCACACTTATAACACTTGATATAATTTATAGCATACAAGTTATAGTTTAATAAAATAATGTATGTTACTTGCAACCAAGCGTGCCGCACAAGCCCTGAATAGCAAAGCCAAAATGTCTCGATCACCCCCCAGTGACTGGTCCCAGTATAGGTCATAAACCCCGCCTCCCCATGTTATTCAATGCGACTTGAGACCAACTACACAATTTAATTACACTTCAATTATCTTTTTTCCGAAGCTGGTTTCTGTCCTTTACTGTAGCTTTTATCACGTTAAAGTAAATTCAAGTGTTTGTTTTTAAAATAAGTTTGTTTTTAGTTAGTTATTTAATGCTATAAAAACGGAGGTGTCACGTCATGATTGACAGCTGTGATATGCACATTCTGCGAGAGCGAGGCCTTGATTTCACGGCTTTACTTCCTGCTCACTACTGCGCAGGACTGGTCCCAAATCGCTACTGCGCAGACTCAAGACCCAAGATGTCAGCGCCGTATCGAGACACTGACGGCTTCACTTTTCACCAATGGAAGAGAGCAAAGGGGCGTCGTCCATCTTTTTTTTACAGTCTATGCTTGCAACAAATCCATTACAGCCTAAATATAATGACTGTATGCATTTGGCTGACGGTTTTATTCAAAGCAACTTACAGTCCATTACAAGGTATAACATTTTATCAGCATGTGTGTTCCCTGGGTTCGAACTTATGACCAAGAAAATAAATTTATTCTTTACTTTGGGATTTGTACCTTTTGCATAATGTTAACATGTACTAATACACGCTGACACACCAAAGGAAATGCAAAATCATGAATCAGATAGTAGGTGCTCTTTAAAGTTTAAAGTAAAGGGCAAACATTTAATAAATAATTACTTTGTCTCACTGCAATGATCTTCTATGATAATGATTTTCAAAATAGAGAGGACACAGAACAGATTCATGGAAACTGTTATTGCAGATTGACTTTCATACACAGTAAACATTATATGGTACATTCAAATACATACCTTGCTTTTTTAGTAAGAGGTTGCATCACAGCCACAGGTGGATCTTCATATTTGTGTATCATTAGTGAAACCTTTTCAAATAAGAAAACAAGATGTAATGTAAAATTTGTTTGTTAAACGCAGCAATTTCTGTATTTATTCTCATTTAAATTCTTTACAGAGGCCTTAGGCAAATTGTAAATGGTCTTGTGATTTTGAACTCACTACAGAAACATCCCTAAATTCAAGCGAACATTCGTTCAGGTGAGTAAAATTAATGTTTCAGCCACAAAACATTACGCACAATTATGAGTCACAGAGCGACTTACAAGAACACAATCACACGCACATACAAAAAAGTCATTTTATATACATCACTGTATTGCTCGTATTGTCTCCTGAAATATAAAGAGAGGTTAGAGAAATATTAGACTCCAGACTGCAATAACAGCAGGTTTTGCACACAATAAAACTCTACTAAAAATGCCAGAACATCCAATTCAAGGCAAAGGGATTTGGAGTAGGAACATTAGAAAGGGAAATATTGTGGTTATAATATCTTTTTGGAGCAAATGAGCTTTTAAGAAGGAGCCTGCATCTCAACTTTCTGTTTCCCTCTTTATCTTTCTGTTTCTGTTTGTCAGAATCCTGCCAGATCCTTGTTTATATTTAGATCTAGTTTAGCATGGCAGGGTTCTGACAGTACATATGTTCTATGTGGGAGATGCGTGGTTTTAGTATTGGTTTATTCTGACCACGCATTTCCCGAGTCTCGTCACTTTTCCCCGATCCCTTACTTGTGATTATTTCCAGATGTATGTAATTTACTTTGTCCCTATTTATTGTCCTTGTGTTTGCTGTTCTGTGCATGTTCGTCTTGTCACATATCCTGTTGGTTCCTGTGAGAGTTTGGTGAATGTTTGTTTTATGTTTGAAAAGTTTATTGTTAGTTTTGTTAAGTTTAGTGTCAGTTTAGTGTCGTGTTTCCCTTGTCTTGTTTTGCCCCCTCGTGCATTTGGTTTTCCTTGTTTACCCTGTAATTTAATAAATTCCTTTGTCGTCATTCGTCCGTATTAAGGTTTGTGTTTTGAGTCTCTAAACCTTGACACTGTTTAAATAACTGCAGTTAACAATTTTGCCCTCGAAATGGAAAAAAAGTGACTGCAACATGAACACAAAATCACTGTTGTGTTTTTTGAGCCAGTGTAGTCAAGTAGTACTTGAGAAAGTAGTCAAGTCCAAGTCAAGACCAAGACCAGAGAGTGTAATCAAAGTCAAGACCGAGTCCAGATAAAGCTGGATGTGGACTTGGCCTTGACTCTGACTCTCTAGTCTTGACTTAGACTTGAATGAGTTGGACTTGACTTTGGTTAGGTGGTATTAAATTTAGCTGCCCAATCATGCAACTCTCCCATCATGCAACTCTCCATAGCAACACCCTGGCAACCAAGCAGAGCATTTTAACATCACAGCGATATGTTTTCCATTTGCAAGTTTCCACTTAGATCATTACATTTTAGTAAATGCTGGGTTATTTTCAACCCAGTGTTGGGTCATAAAGGGACAAACCCAACCTAATCCAGAAAATTGGTTAAAACAATCCAGCATTTTGGGTTGAGTCAACCCAGCGTATTTTGAGTCAACCCAGCAACCCATATTTTCCACATACTGTATATTTTTTAAAATGTCGTGCACAATGCAATGCTAACAGGAGTTAACTTACAGGCCGTGAGTCTGAAGCGGGAGGAATTATGATAATGTCAGTCTTGTCCACGTTACCAATCCCAGGAAGTAAACTGTTGCCTACAATCCGTGTGTTTGTTGTAATACAAGAAAAGATATGTTGGAGATTATAACTCACATCATCGTTTACTTTGGGGTTTGTACCTTTTGCATATCGTTAACATGAACTAATACACACTTACTGTACACACCAAAGGAAATGTAAAAATGCAACATGATCTCATGAGAATAGGTGTGTATTTTTACGTTTAGTGACATGTTTTCAGTCATATTTTCTGACTTATTTATATAAGATAGTCTACCCATTTACCTAATTAAATGATTATGATATTCAGAGAATTTCACAATATTGAACATTTTAAAACTTTTAAATGAATAACATTTCTGTATTTTTTTAACTATTGTTTATATTTTGTTTGTTTTGTTTACCATGACACACACATGACACACAAAAACACATTTTCTTCTATGCTGTCTTCTATGCAATATGTTATTATTACTACTAGCAATAATTACACCAAAATACAACATAAATTCACAAAAGATGTTACTTTTATTCATTTGCTGTAATCCACATCTTTAAAATTCATACAATTCGAAAAAATAAAATGGCGGCCAAGGAAGCGACTGGAGCACAAATTTAGTGTAAATAAAGGTATATTTTCACTTTTTACACATTTTAATTGCATTTCTAGCGAGAAATTAGTATTGTAGTTTTCAAATATGTGATTAGTTATCACAAAGACCTATTTTCCAATTCCTATTTTCAAACCATTGTCGCTTCGGTTTAGGGTTAGATTTGGTGTTTGCGTTAGTATGTCACTGTAAGTATTGGTTTATACTATTTTTTCTGATGTATTCTTTAATATTTTCTAAACTTTAATCAATTGTCGCCTGGCGTGGGGGTTAGAGTTGGGTTTGGGTAGGGATGTCATTTTATGTAAATCTAACCCTAAACCGAAGCGACAATGGTAAGAAAATAGGACAAAACAGTTGAGTAACCAATCCGTGAGAATGCCACGGAAAAAATTGCAAAAAATTCTGTGAATATGCCACGGAAATTCGTGAGATTTAAACATATAAAAATATGTTTTTTAAAGTTACGTGTAAATACTACGTATTAACAGTGAGACCAGGCTAAAAAATGTGAATTGGACGATTGGTACAATGCAACGGTTTGGGTTTGTCCCTTTATAACCCAATGCTGGGTTGAAAATAACACAATATTTTACAGTGTTTATTACCTTCCTTATGTTATAAATCTAATTATTTACAAGTTAATTAACCATTGTTAACTTTTAATAACTTGTGTGTATTGACAAAACCTGTCAGCCAAACTGTTTACAGCTCTAATATATGAGTTTTTGAATGGTTACATTATAACATGAGTTCAGATGTCATTTGAAATCAATTTGCAGTTTTATGCAAGTCATTTGTTTCATTTCAAATTAAACCCACCAGGAGAGGAATGATAGAATTTCATATCAATACATTTCTTGGTAATATTTCTCTATTTACAGCAAGACTGATGAGTTTGGAGACAGCTGACCTCTCTAATAACCTGAATTTGCTTCGTTTGTGGCTTGGGAGGTTTTGCTTGTTTGTGTCTTAATGAAAGTTTCAGCAAGTCTGTGAGAATAACTGCCACTGTCTCTTGTCTTAAATGTCAATATCATGCACCCTCATAATGCTATTATAATAAGATTTTGAAAATATTACGATTACACTTTATCTCATGTAAACAACACTTCACTCAAAACAATGGGATTAAGCTCATAATCGCAGCAAGTATAATCGTATTAAAACATGTGACGTATGCCGATTTTAATCACAATACACGGCCATGAAAGCACTTTAAGTGCATCTATACTGAACTAACTAAAGTGCACGTTTTTGTCACGCACCTTAAGCACAAATTCATAGTAAACCTGACATTGGGAAGCTTACCCTGAACTCTGTCATCACAGCAGTTTTGCCTTCGCAAAGAACGTGACAGAATAAAGTGTAACCTCGAAATGCATTTTAACATTTCAGCCATAATTAAAAAATGTCATTGGATAAGTGAACAAAATACCAAGCGGCACTGCAAGAATGTAAGCTAAACGTTTCTCAGAATGAATGTATTTTTTATGAAACTTTTATGAATTACTTTTAATCAACTGCTGTGTGAATATTTAATGGATGTAAGTCTACAGTAGTTCATTACATTAATCATAAACAGTACATGTAGTCTATGCATTTGGCATTTGCTTTTTATCCAAAGCGACAGGTTTAAGCTACAGAAACACATCTCTTATTTTATCATGTCTAAAATGTTTCAGTTGATTGGTTGGCTTGTGCTGTTTAACTTTATAATAAATCTCCCTGGCTTTTTATTTTTAATCTATTGTGATGAGATACAGTACATATATTACACTGCAAAAAACATATTTTCAAGAAAACATTTTCTTATTTTTACTGAAAACAAGACAAAAATACTATCTAAAAAATCCTTAAATTAAGATGCTTTTTCTTGATTAGCAAAACGACCCAAGAAAATAAGTTTTTAGACCAAATATATCAAATTTAAGTAATTTTGTGCATAAAACAAGCAAAAAATTATGCCAATGGGGTAAGCAAATTTTTCTTAAAATTTTCTTGAATTTAGTGTTTAAGAAAAATGTTCAAGATTTTTTGCTTATCCCATTGGCAGATTTTTTTGCTTATTTTATGCACAAAATCACTTAAATTTGATAATTTTGGTCTAAAAACTAGACTTATTTTCTTGGGTCTTTTGCTCATCAAGAAAAAGCATCTTAATTTAAGAATTTTTAGATATTTATACTGAAAACAAGATAAAAATACCAGGATTTTTTTTTCTTGAAAATCATTTTTTTGTGGTGTACATTATGTGTGATTTTGGTGTTTAAATACTGCTATGCACTGCAAAAAAATTACATTCTAACTTAGTATTTTTTCTTGTTTTCAGTAAAAATATCTAAAAATTCTTAAATTAAGATGCTTTGATGAGCAAAACGAAGTCTAGTTTTTAGACAAAATGTATCTAATGTAAGTGAATTTGTGGATAAACAAGCAAAAAAAATCTGCCAACGAGGTAAGCAAAAAAATCTTGAACATTTTTCTTGAATTAAGTGTTAAAGAAAAAAAGTTTAAGATTTTTTGCCTTTTCGCAGATTTTTTTGCTTGTTTAATCAACAAATTCACTTAAATTTGATATTTTTTGTCTTAAACCTATTTTCTTAGGTTATTTTGCTCATCAAGAAAATGCATCTTGACTTGAGAATTTTTAGATATTTGTGCTTAAAACAAGACAAAAATACTAAGTAAGAAAGTTTTTTTTTTTTTTTTTTTTGCTTGTTGCAGTGTGGCTTCTATATGACAAATGAAACTGCAAAAAAATGACTTTCTTACTTGGTATTTTTGTTTTGAAGAATTTTTTGATATTTATACTGAAAACTAGATATATTTTCTTGATGAGCAAAATGACCTAAGAAAATAAGTCTAGTTTTTAGACAAGTGAATTTGTGCTTAAAACAAGCAAAAAATATCGGCCAATGGGGTGAAAATGTTTTGCTTGAATTAAAGGTACTAAAGAGGATGTTTGTTTTATACATTTTTGCAATATTACTTGAAACTGTCTTTACTAAGTGATAAAAGATTTTTTATTAGGTGCACTGAAAGTAAAAATATTAATATACGTCATCTGTGCACAAGATAGGGCCTTAAAAACATCAGCCAATCGCTGATGTGGTCATCGCATGAGCGATTGGCCCTCTGGCTTGTCAATCACTGCCATTACGATCCTTGTGAGAGACGTGCGCGCTCCAGTAACTTTACACAGGCGACGCATGTGCATAGTGCATGAAACTCCGTCTTAAGTTTCGGTTTGTTTTTATTGTCAATCGTGCTTTCCTCCTTGAATTTGCACCATGGAAGAGAAGAAACCCGAAGAAGGTTGCAAAAGAAAGACTTTTTTAAGTCGCTGAGAAGAGGAGAAAATTGTCAGAAGAACGTAATCTAACCTGAGTCTCTGAGTCGTTATTGGAGAAACATTTCAACACTGGAGAGCAATGAAGGAACAGAGAGGTGTCAAGACAGACGCGCAGTTCGCAAAAATTCTTCCCGACTGGTAACAGTGATGATTATTCTTTCTTTGTGGAATAATTATTGTTGTACTGGTATTCAGGTATATCGACGTTGTTCTTGTACTGTAGTTGTAAGGCAGTGACCAGTCTGCTACATGCTAGTTGAAATGGGAATAGAGTCGACTGATCTAACGTTACGTCTTATGTGTTTATTATCATATAATTTCACATAATGAATCCAGTGACGCGACAGTCGGCAAAAACATCTTTTCCGCCTTTAAGTGTAAGAAAACTTATTTCAAGATTTTTTTCTCACTCTATTGGCAGATATTTTTGCTTGTTTAGGCACAAATTCACTTAAATGTAGTTTTTGTCTAAAAACAAGACTTACTTTCTTAGGTCATTTTGCTCATTAAGATAAAGCATCTTAATTTAAGAATTTTTAGGTATTTTTTTCTACTGAAAACAAGACAAAAATGGAAACAAGACATTTTTTTTCTTGAAAATATTTTTTTTGCAGTGCAGTAGTTATGCTTGTGTCATCATATATACACTGTAAAACATTATAGCCTCATTAAGTTATGTGTACTAACATTTGCTATTTAGTTCTACTACACACAGCAAGTTTTAGATATTCAACTCAAGTCTGTAAGTTTTCACAAAGTTAAACTTAAAGTTACATATTGTCTTAACTACTTGTGAGTTGTCTCTGTGATGTGAATGTTCATTTAACTAACTTCTGTAAGTTATGAATCACAACGAGAGGGAGGGGTCGTGTCCAGAAAAGACCGGGAAAATTTCAGTTAACTTTACCTCAGACACAGCGCTCATCTGAAATGACGAATAATACATTTTTTTGCAAGGCTGCAAAGGAGGTATGTATGATTTTTTTTGTCTTGATGTAATAAAGATGCCCTTTATATATTTTTAGATAAAAATATTGCGTTTAAAGTAAAGAAAATATGCAGACATCGAGCCTGCTTTGCGAATGCGTCGTCGTCAGGATATTTCTCTGCTTTCACATCGAAGCATCAAATGTTAAAAGAGTTTAATACACCATGGGGACAATTTTGGATATTTCAATTGGTTGTGCGTAACGTTATATCGATTATTTCGATTATAAATATAGCTTACAGTTTAACATTTTAACAGTTAGCTTAACAGATTTGTTTATTCACTGTCAATGTGAATTAATCACGGGCTGAGTCTTCGTTTACTTTCAATATGTTTACATGGTACGTTTTTAATATGACTAAAGTTAAGCATTTAAGAAACGGGTAATGTTGTATTATTGTGGTGCTTGAGGGATTTTTATCCTCGTCGTGCGATTAAGGGCACGAGGGGAATATGCTTTGAAATGAACGCAAATAGTGTCTAATAAGTGTTCGAGGATCTGTTCGTCTGACATAAAGGCCATAAAAAACCTTTAAATAGATTTATATCTCTCAGTCACTTAACAAGTGGACACAATCTCTGTTCGTTTCCACAGAATTATGTGTTTAAGTCTCGCAGGGCAGCCATTTAAGGCTACTGCGCACGCGCATAGGTTTGCAACCTCTCGCCAGAGAATCCCCTTACATGTTGTTGATGGTAACAGCTGTGTTGCGTATAGTTAATCTTTTTTTCTTTGATTATTGCGATCTAATCAGTGGCTTTAAATGCTGTTCGTGCTATCTGTGTTTCTGGATTTACAAGTAGGACGCACGTGTTTGCTGAACATACATGATACCATATGATTAAAAACTGCCTCCCTATCTTGTCATAAATAACAGGTATTTGCATGATTTTTACGGTTTTATAATCTGTATGTCGTATTTTTGGTATTTTGTACAAGAGTACTAAGTATTTTGATCATAGCGATTACAGTGGTGTAAGTTACCGGATCGCAGACGACCATAGACTGTAAAAAAAATAGATCACGACCCACGGTTCGGCTCCCATGCGATTCGCAGATTAATATCTATACAAAGTTTGTCATTTGCATGTGTATTAAAGTCTTGCAAATGTTAACACTCAAGTGATTTTTAAACATTTTAACCACAAAAGTCTGTTTTTACTTTTTACAGTCTCGTTTTGTCACTCTGCATCTTGTGGCTGATAAGCTATTGAAGAAGAGCTGCCCATCACTTTATGGACATTCAAGTTAACATAAGGTATTGTAAACGCAATGTTACCTAATACTATCAACTTAATACATTTACTGTAAACTGTGCAGTTCTTTACTCATACAATTTCATGTTTTTTTTTCCTAATCTGCTTTTATTACTTTGTCTTGTTTGTTACTCTGCATCTTTGCGGCCGCCCATCACTTTGACGACGTTCAAGTTAACATAAGGTATTGTAAAAACAATGTTGCCTAATACTATCAACTTAATACATTTACTGTAAACTGTGCAGTTCTTCACTCATACAATTTCATGTGTTTTTCGTAATCTGCTTTTATTACTTTGTCTTGTTTTGTTACTCTGAATCTTTGCGGCCGCCCATCACATTGACGACATTCAAGTTAACATAAGGTATTGTAAAAACAATGTTGGCCTAATACTATCAACTTAATACATTTACTGTAAACTGTGCAGTTCTTCACTCATACAATTTCATGTTTTTTTTCCTAATCTGCTTTTATTACTTTGTCTTGTTTTGTTACTCTGCATCTTTGGGGCCGCCCATCACATTGACGACGTTCAAGTTAACATAAGGTATTGTAAAAACAATGTTGGCCTAATACTATCAACTTAATACATTTACTGTAAACTGTGCAGTTCTTCACTCATACAATTTCATGTTTTTTTTCCTAATCTGCTTTTATTACTTTGTCTTGTTTTGTTACTCTGCATCTTTGCGGCCGCCCATCACATTGACGACATTCAAGTTAACATAAGGTATTGTAAAAACAATGTTGGCCTAATACTATCAACTTAATACATTTACTGTAAACTGTGCAGTTCTTCACTCATACAATTTCATGTTTTTTTTCTAGTCCGCTTGCTATTGAAGAAGAGCTGCCCATCACATTGACGACGTTCAAGTTAACATAAGGTATTGTAAAAACAATGTTGGCCTAATACTATCAACTTAATACATTTACTGTAAACTGTGCAGTTCTTCACTCATACAATTTCATGTTTTTTTTCTAGTCCGCTTGCTATTGAAGAAGAGCTGCCCATCACATTGACGACGTTCAAGTTAACATAAGGTATTGTAAAAACAATGTTGGCCTAATACTATCAACTTAATACATTTACTGTAATCTGTGCAGTTCTTCACTCATACAATTTCATGTTTTTTTTCCTAATCTGCTTTTATTACTTTGTCTTGTTTTGTTACTCTGCATCTTTGCGGCCGCCCATCACATTGACGACATTCAAGTTAACATAAGGTATTGTAAAAACAATGTTGGCCTAATACTATCAACTTAATACATTTACTGTAAACTGTGCAGTTCTTCACTCATACAATTTCATGTTTTTTTTCTAGTCCGCTTGCTATTGAAGAAGAGCTGCCCATCACTTTGACGACGTTCAAGTTAACATAAGGTATTGTAAAAACAATGTTGGTCTAATACTATCAACCTAATACATTTACTGTAAACTGTGCAGTTCTTCACTCATACAATTTCATGTTTTTTTTCCTAATCTGCTTTTATTACTTTGTCTTGTTTTGTTACTCTGCATCTTTGCGGCCGCCCATCACATTGACGACGTTCAAGTTAACATAAGGTATTGTAAAAACAATGTTGGCCTAATACTATCAACTTAATACATTTACTGTAAACTGTGCAGTTCTTCACTCATACAATTTCATGTTTTTTTTCTAGTCCGCTTGCTATTGAATATTGTACTAGATACAGTATTGTTGCTGTGATTATATGGCTTATGTTGTGGCAGAACAGGTGCAAACATGCTGTGTGAGCCTTCTGAGGAAAGGGTAGATACTAAAAATATAAAATCAAAATAAATCATAACAAAAGAGTGGAGATGAGTCAGCAGATACAGTACCACAGAGAAAGACCGCACGATTTCATAAGATGCTACTATACCAATAAAACAGATCAGACATTGGAGATAAGATAAGAAATAAAGGGGAAGGTTTTTTTATTTATTTTGAGACAACTATAAGTTCAAGTCTGAAGTCAAACATCAAAGACTGAACAAGTTGCTTTCCATTTGTACTAAATGACTTTCTTACTTAGTATTTTTGTCTTGTTTTCAGTACAAATATCTAAAAATTCTTAAATCAAGATGACCTAAGAAAATAAGTAGTTTATAAAATATAAAATTTAAGTAAATTAGTGCTTAAAACAAGCAAAAAATCTCCCAATGAAAAAAATCTTGTTTTTCATTTTATTTTTATTTTTATTTTTTCATAAACAATTCAAGACAAAATTTCTTATTTATTTATTTATTTGCTTGTTTTAAACACAAATTTGATATTTTTTGTCTAAAAACACTGTAATAAATATATTTGCTGTAATTATGCAGCTGGTTGTCAGTAACTTACTGTAGAAGATAAAGACTGAAAATGTTTCATGTTCATTTAACTTTGAACAAAGTGTTGCCAGTAAATAACATAAATGTAAAATTTACAATAAATTACTGGCAGCTAGTTGCCTGTAATTTACTGTAATTTCTACAGAAACTATAAATATTTTCCTAGGTCATTTTGCTCATCAAGAAAATACATCTTCATTTAGGAGTTTTTAGATTTTTTACAAGACAAAAATGTACTTTGTACAAAAGCGTCATTCCAGGTGGAGTTGGATTTAGGATATTTCCCACCTCAACCCAGAAATAATGTCTGGAACGGTGCTCTTTTAATGTTACTAAGTACTTTAAATGTTACTTAATTCAGACGTTTTGAGGGTTGACCCTTAATTTAAATTGTCTGGGGCATAGCATAAATGATTTTCAAAGATTTCAAAATGCAAATTTCTCATCAAATTCTTCCACAATTTGATCAAAGCTATCCATGTTCATTTGATATCTTTATGCACTGTGTGTCAATTCTCATTTATGTTCACCGTATTTGCATCGGGACATAATAGGAGGTCGGGAGAATCAGAGACTATGTCAGATATCTGAATCCTGAAACATCTCCTAAACCATTATGAGAAACCTCGGAGGAATAACACATTCGATAGGCTGCAAAATAGCTTAAGCTCAAACTCTCCAATTAAATAAGCAAAGCTAAATGAAGGACGGAGAGTTGTCGCGCTCTGAACAACACCGGTCGCTATTGAATCCATTGAACGCACCTTTATTAGGGTGAAAGCGGGCCATATAAAGGTTTATCACAGATGACAGGTATTAGTCGGCTGTGGGTAATCACACAGACAGGTGCAGAGTGCTGATGCCGAAGAGAGATTTGTCCTTGAATACCCATCGTCTTCAGCTCATTGTGAGTTAGCTGGCACCTGTCACATCTTCATAATTGACCTGTCTGTCTCTCTGACATCAACGAGCGAACCCCTCCGTGTTTGGTAATATGCGTGTGTGTGCGTACCGAATGTAATTCACATAACAAACACGCTCTACTTCTTTCTGTCTCTGTTTCAGAACGGATGACGCGGTGCTCTCTAATGGAACAATGACAACAACTTCCTGTAGCAATCAACCAATCCCGTACATTTGCGTACACCACCGACCAACCACAGTTTGAAAACACTTTACAATAAGGTTTTATTTGTTAGTGAGCCGAAACTGCCAGCACAGTGCCAGAATCACGCCAGCTGAAATTGTACACTCAGCCGAAACTGGCTCATTTGCGGGTGATTATGGCAATGAGTCCAGGTACCCAAGGAAAATACAAATCTATATAAGTTTAATAAAATCGACACAATACTCATTGCAAAATATGTTGTTTTCTAAATTAAGATTAATATTTTAAATCTTAACCTTGCACTTCTTAAAAAGCTACTAAAATGGTTGTTCCAGCAGGTAATGCTCACAAAACATAAATGCAAGAGACTAGCTTTACTACTGAAACATTTTTTTTTTACTGTAAGGTGAAGGGTGTATTACTGTAGCATTTGCGACTTTGCGACACAAAAGAAAAAAAAAATCTATATAAATATATATAAATATATATAAATATATATATATATATATATATATATATATATATATATATATATATATATATATATATATATATATATATATATATATATATATATATATATATATATATATATATACACTGATCTGATGTTTACTCGGGATGCCAAAACAAACAGAGCAAGCCAACACAGTGATTACATTGTTCACGGAAACCAGTCAGAATGAATTATTTATAGCTGTCTTTAAATATAAAGTTTGCACATTAAGAAACATTTAGCATCATTAACCAGTTAGGTACTGTATGAGCAAAACAACCTTAAAATCTCAATTTATGATATTTAAAAGGTTAATTGTCATACAGGATTTTTAGTCCTCATCATGGGTATGATGTAAGCTTATTCTGTATTTTACGGCATGGTCTTACTCCATGTCCACCCTCTCGATTGACAGAAAGACAGGGGCAATTACCTCACTGTGGTTTGAGTCAGTGAGCTCGGATGACTGGCAGGGTAACAGGGTGACAGGCCGTCCAAACCCCCTGAGCAATGAGCGAGGGACTTGTCTGAGATCTCTGACCTTGTTGATAAAACTGACCCTGAAGTTCCACAGCGAGGGCCAAAGCTCTCATATCGCGATTGTCTTGAGGTGTGACAGAAACCCACACATTCACAAAGACAAACATACACTACGCATACAAATACATGCACTTTATAATCCATGAACATGACATGACCTTACTCAAGTCAATGATTTTATGAATGTATTTTTCTGACCATTTTAAATATTAAAGGTCACGTTCTTCCTGGTCCCATTTTTCAAACTTTAGTTGGTGTGTCATGTTGCTGTTAAAGCATAAATAATACCTGTAAAATGATAAAGCTCAAAGTTCACTGCCAGGCGATATATTTTCTTTAACAGAAGTCCCCTTTTAAAGCCTACAGTGAACAGCCGGTTTGGACTACAACCCTCTACTTCCTGCTTTAATGACGTCAGAAGAACAGTCTTTTGACTAAACTCCGCCCACAGGAATACGTCAGTCGGCAACTAAGCACAAACGGCTCTGCTAAGCTCAGCTGTTATCGAATCACAACACACTAAACCAACTACACAATCACAGCTCGATACGTATTTCTGAAGGAGGGACTTCATAAAACAAGGAAGACATCAGCCCGTTTTTAGGACAGTGAAAACAGCGTTATGGAGATAAGTAAATTGTGTGTTTTTTTACACATGAAACATGAACACATGTTATTTTGTGCACTACCCAATCAAAGCTTCAAAAACAGAAAGAACGGGACCTTTAATTTAAATGTATTAAATGATAAAAAATAAAACTGGATTTCCCATTTCATTTTAGAAAACTGTATGCAAGATATGTGGCAAAATTTTAAGGTGATAAACATCTTTCATGTGAACATGAAAAAAAATACTGATTGATGATTTTAAATTTCATTTTCACTACAATCTCGACTGAGAATCTTAAAGGGGACATTTCACAAGATTTTTTTAAGATGTCAAATAAATCTTTGGTTTCCCCAGAGTACGTATGTGAAGTTTTAGCTCAAAATATCATACAGAAAATTTATCACAGCATGTTAAAATTGCCACTTTGTATGTGTTAGCAAAAATGTTTTGGGTGTGTCCTTTAAAATGCAAATGAGCTGATCTCTGGACTAAATGGCAGTGCCATGGTTGAACAATCTAGATTAAGGGGCATAGTATCCGGCAGTGGGGCGGCAGTGGTTGAGTGGTTCATGTAGGTTGTCTACAAATCGGAAGGTTGGTGGTTCAATCCTCGGCTCCACTTGACCAAGTGTCGAGGTGTCCTTGAGCAAGACACCTAACCCCAGCTGCTCCCGACGAGCTGGATGGCGCCTTGCATGGCTGACACCGCCGTCGGTGTGTGAATGGGTGAATGTGAGGCAATATGTAAAGCGCTTTGGACGGCCATTGGTCTATAAAAGCGCTATATAAATGCAGTCCATTTACCATTTACCATCCCCTTCTGACATCACAAGGGGAGCCAGATCTCAATTAGCTATTTTTTCACATGCTTGCAGAGAATGGTTTACCAAAACGAAGTTACTGGGTTGAACTTTTTCATGTTTTTTTAGATTGACAGAAGCAATGGGAACCCATTAATATGAACTTAAGCATGGAAAAAGTCAAATGTTTTTGACATGTCTCCTTTAAAATTATAAAGGCAAATAAACAGCAAATACAAAAGTATGTACTCTATTTGTTATGGGAAAGCATAGACAAAGTATAGGCTTTTAAAGATATGGGAAATAATAAATCTAATTTTGACTATACTATCCAGTACTGATAGTATGTGAACTGGGACTCAAGGTTAGTCGTCATTAGACCCCCTTTAAACTGTTTTTTACAGAAAGCTGCTGCTAACGACACATCTAGCAACTGTTTGGATGTTTAACGGTTTCTGTAAAGGATTTCCAAGAACTTTTTGAAGCATTTAATGGAATCCAAAAGAGTTGATGTATAATTAATAAATGAATAATTTAGTGGTTGCACACAGGTCTGTTATTGTGGGGATTTTCCACGCCCCCTAAACATGGACCGACACGGTGAACGTGATTTCACGTGATTTCACGTGATTTCACACCATTGTTGGTCCTGGGTCAACATTTTCATTAACCAATCAGATTGCAGGATTAGGATTAGTGTACATGTTAGATTTAGGGTTAGGATTGGGTTAGGGTTTTTTTTTAAATACCCCTTAAACTGTAATTTCACACTATTTTGAGGGTTTAAAATGGTTAGGGTTTGAGTTAAGGGTAAATTGGGATAACTTTGATTAAAACGTTGATCCAGGATGAACAAAAAATGTTGATCCAGGATCACATCTTACTTGGTGAAATCGACACAAAGCGAAACGTGATTGGTTGCTTTAGGTGTCAGTCATATGGCCTCTTGTGCGGTCCTTGGCCATTCAAAGCGGCCATGGTTCCCAGACCTTCAGTATGAAGGACTATAGACGATATCATCGAGTTGAGATGAATTAAGATGCACAATTAAGCACTTTGGTTTTCATTACGGAAATAAGAATGCATGTGCATGATAAAGGTGCTTCACTGTCATAAAAATACAAACTCATCTTTCATCTTAATGTTATAAATGATTTTCTTTCTTTTGATCGGATATGCCGTTAACCTAACCACACACCTGTATGTAACACAGATCACTTACACACACACATAGTGATTACCGCAGCATGACGCCTGTAATTTTCTATAAAAGTTTCCAGCGAGTCACCGTGCTGCTCACTTCTGTGAAAAAAGAGCATTTGGAGTAGATGAAGCATGTGTTTGAAACGCTCTATACATTTAGTGATGCAGTAATGAACTGAAGCGCTTACAGTACGGCAAGGTTAAATCACCCATATATCCATAATCCATTTGTCTATTCGCTCTCCCAAGGTTAAAGCTATTTTCTACAAAGATTGCTTGTGGCCATGAAACACATGCTTAGAATTTTTTTCTTTCATATTTTATTCTCATTTTCTTGCGTTTCGCTCCCGCTGCGATACGTCAGCCGTCAGAACGTCGCATTGAACTCCCTTGACCATTGGTTTACTCATGACTAAACTCTTGAAATGCATTTATCATTGGTTAAGTTTTTTCCTACCATCATGAGTCTATTGCAGATTCATTTTCTTTCGCTGTCTTTGTTGGGTTGTGTTTATTCTCAGTCGAAGCGTCAGAGACACAAACAAGCTTTATCACGAGTCGTGCGTCAGCACCCGAGGGGTCGGATGTGCTTTTTATGTACCAAACACAAACAAACAAGAATAAAGATGCACATTTGAAAGAGCATCTGTAAAAGAGAATCTTGTATATGTAATCGTGTACTGTATTTGTATTTCAATACAATGAAATTATACGTACTGTGCATCCACTACTGTCCTTGGGGGAAAGAAAGTATTGAAGTACTGGAAGTGTGAGGGGGTGTGTGCACTCCCAGAATAAAAGGTACATGAAGGTACAAAGAGTACATATTGGTAGGTACACGCTGACACATACTGGTACCTCGAATATACATATCTGTATACATATTAGGACCTATTTAAAAGGTCAATTTTGTATCTTATTTCTGAGAGTGTGAGGATGAGTATGTGAGAAGGACAAAACCTCCTTTATCTTATTTGTCTTTATATCCTCAGTGTTTAACAGTGTGACAATACCCATGACGTCACTTATGGATCTTGTTTGTGTTAGGTTATATCCAGTCTTTCAACTGATGTCATGGCCAGCAGAGCGGATAACTTTTGTGCGACAACCATGTAAAGAGAGCAGGAAGGAGTGTGACATAACAAACCATTCACTGAAAACAAGCATGTCCAATAAATGCAGACACTATTCTGCAAAGATTCATTTTAAAAGAAGATTCAGCAGATGCTCAATATACTGACTTTTAAAGTGTAAACACTTGTGAATGATATAGCTACGCAAGAGTCTAACGTTGCTTTCATAAATGCCTTCAGCTATTCAGTATAAAAATCTGGTCGATGTTGTGAATTTAGCTTTTTCTGTATTTGACATGTCTCTGTGTGGGTGAGTAAATTATTGATCTTCTCCAAACTTTACATCAAAAGATCCAATACCATCGTGGGGGTCGGAACCATTATGTATGTAGACAAGCCCCACAAACTTTTCAAGACTTCTTCTCTAATATAGCACATGTGTCCGTTAACTTGTCAGAGCGCTGTCAGTCAAATCCTAAAATGAATTAAACTAATAAATTAAACTCTGATCCATGTTTTAGCTACAGACTTGACTTCTGTTTCCTCAAATCATTAGATCGCTTTGACCCAGATTGAACTTTTTGAACAACTGGCCCCAGATGCTAAAGGATCATTATGTAAGCTTTCACCAAAACATGATTCTTCTGTGACATTGTAAAGCATTAAGAGACGGTCTGTGTGTGTCTGGAATGATAAAAATAGGCATCTGGATGTATTAAAGAGCCACACAGATCCAAAATCGAAACTGAACTGTATTGCAGTGTGTCATGTAGCTGTTCATCAATGTAAAGATGTGCAAAAAGTGCACGATTAATAAAGTCATTGGCTTCTAAAGTAAGGAGTCGACTCTGAATCGCTGAAACGAGTCGTCATATGGATTGAATCTCCTGCCTGACTTTATCCACGTAATTGCATAATAATCTCCGCCTACAGCCTTGCCCAAGAGAAACGAAAACTCTGACCTGCCCACAGCTAGTTAGTGTGTAAACATCATATCATGCTGTGTTTTCAGTTTGTGTTGTTTTCACTACCAAATATGAAGATATGAAGAATCAGTGGTTAAAATTACTTTTTCAAGGAGAAAATATACCCATATGGTTCAGTACCCACTTTATTTGGAACAACATGCGTCTCCTAACCACAACCTGTAAATTACATACTTGCTTAAATGAGTGTAAAATGTAAGTGTCTGTCGTCGTTTAACGGCTTACCTGTTGTTTTGACCATGTGGGTACACATTTCATTCACACTACTCATATTCATACTATATGTACTGTTTTAATGATCAACGAGTAAGTACTTCATCTAATTCAATATGTAATTCATGCGGTTTCGGACACAGGGTGACTCTACATAAGCATCTGTTTCTGGTGGGTTATTATCTCAATCAAAAATGCTATCATGCCTATAGCTGAAATGAACTTTGAAGAGCAGAAAGACAAATATTTTATGGTAAAAGATCCATTTTAGGTTGTGTATTTATTGATTCACTTTTGGGCACAAGTACAACCAAACTTTTGACTCCTCTGACGGTGGGGGCTGAAATAAACAAACAGCAAATGACGGCACATCACCGGCCAAACATCAGATAACAGACATAACTGTTTGTAATTAACATGATGCTAAGCCTTATGATTGGTTCTCATCATGAGATTGTGAGAGAGATGCTCCTCACATAAGGGATGTAATGGGGATACAGTAGCTCCCTCTTCAAGTCGGTTGCGAGCAATCATAGTCTAAATTTGCTTTGATGGAGTTTAGACTGTAATTAAATCGCTAATCATAATTGTTTCCCGGTTCTCCCGCCCTGTTTCGGGGATCTTGGGATATTTATGGTTTCATTGTAATTGCCAAACACATGCTGCCACTCGAGTAACTGAAAATTAGCCAATTTCGGAGAGCCAGTTTTTTTCTTTTACTTTTCCCTTGTTTGCCTCTGATTGGCTGCCGCTTTTACTGCCCCACAGTTTCAAGGTATTGATGACAAATTGATGAACAGAGGGGTGGTTTATTCTTCACAGACACCGCACAGGTACTCGCTTTCCTCTTTCTCTTTAACCCAGCAGCTCATTTGCATCTTAATTAAGAATTGCAACGAGACGCACAGTATTAAACACACTGATGCTGCGTGCTGATATTTAGCCGGCACCCACAAGGCACCTGGAGCTATTTAAATTGAAGAATGGTTAGAGGCATTACCTGCCATTAAACTAAAGAATAACATTAAGAATTAACGAAAAAAAAACCATTCATCATTCACGACTTTACTCTGAAGGTCAAAGTCACTGTCCATCAACACTGTAAGGTTTCCATTAACACGGTGTCCGGCGAGAGACATGCGAGTCTGGACAACCGACCCATGGGAAATAAGATTTAACCTCCCTGACAACCTTGAGAAATGTGTAATTATGTAAGCAATTCAGGCAAGGAAGCAAGTGAATTAATGTGTACTTGCAAATACGTTTGAGCATGTAAATGAACAGGGTTGTGTTATCGAGCAGGTGTGTGTCTTTGGAAGATACAGAGCATGGGTTTCGTTTCAACGCAACAAGCAGATTAAGGGATGTTTACATGCCGAGGGTGGTTTATTAACAATGACTGGCTTAATCTTGTAAATGAGCACTTGTCTGTGTCCAACTGTTTGTAAAATATCAATGCAGATGGTGTTGTGGTGATCTACAGTTTAAAGCAGTTCACTTAATAAAGCTGATGAAGATTTAATAATATACCGGTATGCTAACATACTGTCAACTACATGCAATTTTTTTTATGTCGAAAAAATAGTATAAACCAATATAAAAAGTGACATTCTAATGCAAGCACCAAATCTAACCGTAAACCGAAGCGACAATGGTTTAAAAATAGGAAAAAGCAGTTGAGTAACCAATACGTGATAATCATACGAAAACAGGAATTCGTTATACGATCACAAAAAATGCGAAAATTCGTGATAATAGCAAGAAAAAAGAATAAAAAATACGTGACTATATCACGAAACTTTGTGAGACTGGGTAGTCTAAAGCAGTGGTTCTCAAACTGAGGGCCGGGGGTCCGCGAGATTGTGCCAGGGGGGGCCCAGTTATATGACATTTTATAAAATAAATTAATTTATCATGAATTCTGTGCAATTAAACCTAAAAAAATAAGGCTACTAACCAACAGCACTACTTTGTATCATTCAAAATGTTTTGTTTAATTAAAACTAAAAGTTGAGTTTTTTTAGAACAGTTTTTTGTCATACATTTTCTTTGTGGGGGCCGCGAAGGAATGTGCCGTACACAAGGGGGGCCGCACGCTGAAAAAGTTTGAGAACCACTGGTCTAAAGCACACAGCGCAATGTCCAAACTTTTGCTAGTTTAACGGCGTGAAAAATTATCTATTTGTCTGGTGCACGGTCTGAAAGGGTTGCTCCTATTCTTGTAATGAGTAATGGGTGTGTTTTGGGCATAATGTGCAATAAACCTATGTTAGACTTGTCTCCCGTCCCCTTTGAAAGCCAGTTGTGCCATGGCGGATTCCCTATTTACATGACAGAATTTGTAAATGGAAGAAATGTAAGTGGAGGAAGAAGTGATGTTGATTTGTTATTAAAAAATGTCATTTTTTATTTATTAAAATGGTTATTTTTGTAGTAAAAGCTTTGTTTTTCTCTTATAGTTATGTTTTTTGTCATGGAGTGAAAAGTATGGATACATGATCGCTGTAATCTCAAAAAGTATTTTTACAAGATTCATTTACAAATATGCAAAAAAAAAGGTTTGCACTCTAAAATACTTTATTCATACCAAACTGGAGATAAAGAATTTACAAACGTTGCGGGAGATAAAAAGCCGCGTTTAAATTCTTTATCTCTTTTTCTTGGACAGCGCCCTGGGTGTTTTGATAAAAGTAGCCTGTTATTTAAAAATGCATCTTATTTCACCATACCCAGATGTGCAAAGTCATCATATATATATACAATAAATACCTGGGGTAGCATTAAAAAATCTAAATAAATGCAATATTGGCACTTTTTAAAGAAAAAAAAAAAAAAAAAAAACAATCAGCTTACTTACCAGGCTACAGGTGAAGCATCTCTTCTGCCAGCTGATCTCAGCTTCATCCATTCTCAAATCCTGTAAACCATCCTCATTTATGTTAAAGAGACTCAATTATAATCGTTTACATTTAAATTCTTTAATTTGTATATATAAAAAATGTTTGTGTGCTGCTGCACATCCATATGTGAAATAAACAAACGCCTGTTGTCGTCCCGTTTACGTTACATTCATACGGGACGAAAGCATTAACGCTTGACAAAAGGCTTGTCTGAAGCGTGGCCAATAGCCAATCACAGTGGCCGCAACAAATGCTTAATTGGCTGGCCCTGCCTAGGTTATTTGCATTATGCGATCTGATTGGCTGTCGCACACTCTGCTGCTTGACAAGTTGAGAAATGTTCAACTTCGGCCGCGAGCAACGGCAGTGACGCGGTGCTGACGGATCCACAATTCAGTTTGGCAACGGATGGCGTCACCCATTAAAAGTGAATGGGAAGCATTAACATTTGCGCCCAGTGTGAACGTACCGTTATAGGTGCATATTAATAACGCGCTCTTTAAATTACAGAAATAATATTGCGTCATTGACTTTACCCCATTGACCAACTAAAACCTGGTCTAAAGTCTAGTCTATTTTAGTTGCCTCAAAATAGCAACGCGCCAACAATGCGCCTGAACACACCTCATTTTCAGACCAGAATGCCCATGGGCGCACAAATGGGCGCAAATGTATTTGCTATTTAAACAACGTGATGCTGAACGTGAAAATGACAACTGCGCTGGGCTTAAACTAGCAAAAAACACTTGCGTCCCGCTTGGTGCTGCATTGGGTGTATGGTAGGGCCATAAATGTGTTCGGCTACAAAATTATATGTACCGAAGATGGCATTACCGTGAATAAATTATGGGCTATTCTTCATTTTGGGTAAACTATTCTTATGGTCACTTTTGGTAAGAAAATTAAAAATTATTAATAAATTAATGCATTTTCACTTTGGAGTTTGGAAAAGTAAGTACATTGCTGGATACACCATTCAGACTGTACATGCTGGTAAATGTATGCAAATATTTAACCCATACAAAATGTTTGCATAATGCAAGAAGCATGCATTCCTATATTAGTAGTATTGTATATTAGTATACCATCCAAACAATACCACTAATAGTGCCTTTTACAATATCTAGAAATGCTGGACGTCTTGTGCACTGATTGTGCACAAGGATGGTGATGGCGCAGTGGATAAGACACTCGCCTTTGGTGTGAGAGATCCGGGTTCGAATCCACTGTGACACCCTCCCTGAGCAAGACACTTAACCCTTAGTTGCTCCAGAGGCATGCGACCTCTGACATATATAGCAATTGTAAGTTGCTTTGGATAAAAGCGTCAGCTAAATGAATAAATGTAAATTTTAGAAAAGTTTCACAACCTTATATCCAACCATAAAAAAAACAAATAGTTTGACAGAGCACTTGGTATCTAGCATCCATCTTAACCCAGCCAAGAGGTCCTGCTCCTTTCAAACACACATGAAGACCATGGAGCCGCTGACCGAGAGAAACAAAATGAATGTGACAGCTGTGAGGTTGTTAAGATGACACTGAAATGAACAGAGACTCATTAGTGAAGGTGTTGGACAGTCAGCCGAGACACAACTCAACTCTTTGTGTGCATTAAAGAGTACAAATCCTTGTGTCAAATTAACCATGAGATCCATTATTGTGTCAGCGCTGGAACTGGACACTCGCTGGGCCTAATTTATGGTCCAGGGATAGGTGACCTGCTTACCCCCAAAGTGTGAGTCTCTGAGATGGTGGACAACGTCTGACTCCAAAAACGGACATTCGCTCCTGTAGAGAAAATGCAGTAAGAAAGTTATATAAACATTCATAAAAACGTTATTTGTTCACATCCAATCTCACGGCAAGATGTATTTTTTACGAGGTGGATAATTTATATAAAGTTATCACACGTTTTGGTATGATCAGCTTTCCACCACTGACATTTGGGTTTAGGGGTGGGGCTTTTTATTATTGTTTATTAGTATTATTATTACTAATATATTATTATTACTATTATTATTATTATTATTATTATTATTATTATTATTATTATTATTATTATTATTAGTAGTAGTAATAGTAGTAGTAGTATTCATACACTGTAAAACATTGTTTTAACTTAAAAAATAAGTGTTCGTACTGCTTTAAAATTAAGTTATTTCAAAAGTTATTTAAACTAAAATATATTATTTAACTCAGAAAAGTTGAGTAAACATTTTTTAAGTTGAAATCTCATAATAATGTCTAGGTCATATTTCACCCCCCAAAACTATAAAGACTATAAATCATTGAATCACCTGTGTTGACTGAATTTGCCATTGAGATTAAATTCAAGTTTGAAATGTTTGTTGCATAAAAATTTTTTTTTTAAAGACCATTTAGATTTTTTTTTTATAATGCATTGTCTAGGCAATTAGGCATAATTTTACAGTAAAATAAAACTAAAAGCTCATTACTGTAATACAATAATTTGCAAACCTCCTATCAAAAATGATATTATTTTTAAATTAAAAAGACCTTAAACATACATTAAATGCAGTACAATCACTACTATTATAATTTATACTTCACAAATATATATATAGATCTCAGTAAAAGAGTTAGGCTTAAAAATAGTCTTAATATGGAAAGGTTTTGTGTCCCAAATGACATACTACAGTATACACTATATACACCTAATCTATGCACTATATACTCACCCATCTAGTCTTTCTAACTAAAAGCGATTTTCAAGACGTATAAGTGATTTCCAAGACTGGGGCAAATGATGTCACGTCAAATGCATAGTACAATACAAGTCAATAAAAAGTACATTGCTTTTTAAATGTCAAGTGTCAAACTGAGGGGTAAGGTGATTTGCTCTCAGGGCATCTGATAGCCCCACCTAGAATAGTGCTTATATGCACGATTTGGGATGCATCTTAACATTCACAGATGTACTGTTTAAAATTTTAAGCAGGTCATTGAACCTCAAACACAAAACTGGATTCAAACTGCTGAAGGAGTTGAATCTGTCTTATGAGATTCCAACATTTCCCACTGCAATCCCCACAGGCGTCATGGCAGAAGATCCTGCTGTTCCCGGGGACCTGACGACCTCAGCAGGGTTCTGGAATCACATTCTTAACAGATTCGGGATTCACC
Organism: Misgurnus anguillicaudatus; assembly: GCF_027580225.2. Classification (NCBI taxonomy): domain Eukaryota; kingdom Metazoa; phylum Chordata; class Actinopteri; order Cypriniformes; family Cobitidae; genus Misgurnus; species Misgurnus anguillicaudatus. The sequence continues at coordinate 34,215,023 of NC_073351.2, read as the reverse complement.
AGCATGATCTGTCTCATCTGACTGACTCTATGATCATTCTCTTTTACTTGAAAACATTTTAAAGATGGTTAAGCAAGTTTTTTTCTATTATGATGTGGTTCCTATTGAAACAGGAACAGGTGTGTACAAACCTGACTGAGACCTCGCATATCAAACTCACATATCCATATAATAGGCATGGACTGTAAATCTCAAAAGCACAATTTGGTTTAAACAAAACTACCTCACAGCAATGCGTGAACAAGATTAACATCAAATTTTAAATGCTTCACACTTATGAAGATATCATTTGAGTGAGTCTTTCAGTGCATTTCTTTTTATTTTGTCATGCTCTTCACTGTTTATCATTGAGTTTGAGAAGCAAATATTTTCTGTTTAGTATAATGACTTGCATAACCTTGTCTGCCATAACTCATCTCCATTATTGACATGGCTGGTATGTTGAGAAAGTGGATTGAAAAAGACACTGATATTTTTGTAGTATTTGTTATTGTGGCCCAACACTGAATGCTTCTTAGAAAATGTAATATTGTTAATAATGTATATTAACTCTTTCACCGCCAGCATTTTTAAAAAAAGTTGCCAGCCAGCGCCAGCGTTTTTCATGATTTTCACCAAAGTTTAATGCCTTCCAGAAAATGTTCTTCTTTAAATATATAAACATACAATATACCAAATGAAAGAACAGACCCTCTGCTTTCAAACAAAAAAAAAAACGTTTCATCCTACCTTCTGTGGTTCTTTTGTAATCAGCTTTTGAATATGGGTAGGTTTCTGCAAAAACACCACATTTTGAGATAATTCCATTTTTGTGACGGACTTTTCATAGAGATCCCATTCAGAGCGATCTTTAAAACAGACACGGACATGCAGCTGCTTGCCATAGGGTAATACTTCCGGTTATAAAAAGTTGCGGAAGGCCGCCACCTGGTGGATAATAGCGGTATTGCGGAAAGACGAAAAATCTCGTCATTGGCAGGGAAGCGTTTTCTCTTAATTGACGAGATATCTCGTCAATGGCGGTGAAAGAGTTAATAGAGACAGATAGATACATTGATATCATTTATTAAATTGGAAATAAAACAGCTAGGCATGTTTTCAAAAAAATAATGCAGCTATATGAAAAAAAATAAGACTGCAATATCTTTATATAGTAAATATTATATGCTGTTGCTGGGCTTTGACCTGGTTATTAACAGATGAAATCATGCACAGTCTTAAGCCGACCATGCTTAATAAACTGATAACGTGTAGGGTCATGTAAAACGCGTAAAGCGGTTTTATTGGGGAAAGCCCATAAATTGTCATTACCCCAATTTTGCATTGCATGTCAACACCTTAACTCTTACCCTGCCATTAACAAGTTATCTCGTCAATTAAGAGAAAACATTTCCCTGCCAATGACGCTTTCCTGACGAGTTTTTTTCGATAATCTGTAATTTTGCTACTAGATGGCAATTTATAAAAATTGAAGCAAAAATTAATTTTTACAAATTTTAAACTCTGTTTTTGTTTTGATCATCTAACATGATCAAAATCTGATCTTGAATCTGATCTCTAACAAAATTAAAATACAAAATTACAGCTATTACAGCTTTTTGCTCAAAATTTTGTATTTTTAACGAAACCTACCCATATTTGAGAAGTTATAAAAAGATAACAAATGAAGATAGGATGATATTTTTCCCCTTTTTGTTTGTTTGAAAGCAAATGGTCTGTTCTTTCATTTTATATTTATGTTTCAATTCCTGGAAGGCATTTTGTGAAACTTTTGTGAAAATCATAAAAATGCTGGCGGGCAACTTTAAAAAAAAGGCTGGCGGGGAATGAGTTAATTGGCTTTCTCGCAGTTTCGTTTATGTGCGCATGTCTCAGAGTGAAAAAGATAAACATCACATGTGGAAGTAATCGGAAAGTAATGCATTAAAATCTGCGCTCGACTGCGCAGTTGGCAGAGAAAGTGCAAAAATAAAAGCTCATGTTACATTTATAGTTTGTAGTAGACATGAGAAGAATATAGTTTTCTGCATAGTCGGTTGATTGATTTGCATGTAAACGCATGAAAACAGGTTTCTATAATAAGCAGATTTTTGATAGTTATCCACTTATTCTGTGCATGGAAATATTTATTTTGCTTGTGTAGCCTATATGAGTTTGATTCTTGCAACATTCTTCTGCTCTTTTATAAAATAGCATCAGCATAAAGCCCCCAAAATAACTATGCAGTCTGTGTGGTATATGAACATCTGCCATATGCTTGATCTGTTTACAGAAATTTACTCTGCTTCATACACATCCAAACTCAAACTCATCATCTTTCCAAGGAACACAAAAGAAGTTATTCAGGAGTGAAGAATGTCTCTAGTTTCAAAATTCTGTCAAAACAAAGAAAGGTTTGCAATGAAGACAAGTAAACCATATTTACATAAAAGTGCATCCAATAAGACAATGAGATATGCATTAATTTTTCCTATATAACTAGCGGTTCAGAGGATGTGACGGACCGCAAGAGCTGTCTGCATATATTTAGCACGTGTAGATCTTCAGCAAACAGCGAATTCCCAGGCGACCCAGTCTGATATATGAGTTTGTTCCGGCTGACTCACGTGTAACCTTGACTTGTCAGCATTTCATTGTTAGTCACCCTCACTGAGAGCAACACAGAGTGTTAACAGTGTGAGCATGTGTGGGAATGTCTCAGTGTCACATGAAAGACCAATCTGGGTTTCCATCCAAACGTGAAGCGAATCTTTTCAAAATTTGCAAAAGAAGAAAAACAAACAAATGCCAATTAAGTGCGTTTTCATCAAGTTGTTCGAGCGAATGACGGTGGCATTGGTAACCTAGTAACCAACAGTAAATAAAACAAGGCATGCTTAGAAAATGGAGACATGACTGAATTCAGATACGATTTGGCAAATTTACTAGCAGTGCAGCTTGTAATTGCCAAACTAAATGCAGTGCACAAATTTTTGATGCAGGCACTGCAATGACGTCAAGCCCTTATATACAGTAAAGACGATGCCAGCTGATCCAGCTAGACAATTAGTCATGTGGTTTTAATGTTCACTACATCAGAATTTATTCAAATGTGTGTCCATCTCCCATTATTCACATTTAGGCTATTCTTTTCGCATAAGTCAAAACCACCTCAAGCCCGTGTAAAAACTTTTTTTGCTAATTAAGGGATTTCTATTCTGAATTTGTCATTTCCATCAGTCGTTTCTTCTGTGATACTTCGAAATGTGCATAAAAACTGTGGGATGGAAACCCAGCTATAGACAGTATCAATCTGAGCTGTCATTCACTACTTTGGTTTTATTTACATCATGCTGTATATAGCTTTTCAAGTGTGTTTAAAGTTCTGCCCTCCAAAATATTCAAGAAATTTGGATATTATTATTTTTTGTTTCTTCTTTGAAAAACTGATGATGTAAAAAATACTAATGTGACATCTGAAGACGTTATAAGTCATTATCCACTAAATGACATCTCCAGGCCATGAGACTGTTGCGAGTTTTCAGATGGAGTAAATCTATATTTTCACTATCATTTATCTCTGCAGTGAGGATATTAATGGCATGGAGATGTAATATTGAAGTGATGAAGCTCTGTGGACCTCCTACACGGTTTTCTCTCTGTCTTTCTCCTCATCTTTCTCCATTTCAAAGCCCCTTGCATTCCAGGAAATGTAAGCTGTTTGTGTTTCAATGTATTTCCTCATATCGCTCTTCTGAACCATGATTAATGTCATTGGACAGCCGAATCCATCCGATTCCTCTCGCCGGTTCCTGAGATATGTCTGAATTAATTATGCCTGTTGTTGTGACAAATCTGTGCTCAAGATGTTCAACGTACTGTAAAACATCTCCTAGAGAGGAGACACTTACACATATTTTTAAATGGAGATGAAACCGTTTATCAGCCTGAAAATCCAATATAAATCATTGTCTGGTGCAAAAGTCATTCATTAAAAATCAAAAGGGAGCAAACTTGTGCACCAGAAAAAGTTTACCTAAAGCACACAAAACTAACAGGCATTTGCACTAAGTGCCCAGCACGCAAGGTTGTAATTTAACCCATGCTGGGTTATTTCAACCGATCATTGGGTCAAAAAAGACGAGCCCAGCATGCAAGGTTGTAATTTAACCCATTGTTTAGTCAAATATAAACATTTTCACGGTTCATTTTAACACAGCTGCTGGTCTTGTCCCTTCTTGACCCAATTTTGAAAACAACCCTGCATTTTAGAGTGAATAATGACTTAATTTGCACAAATTGCACATTGACTTCCATAGTAGGAAAAACATACTATGGAAGTCAACGGGAAACAAAATATTAACTTAACATAATTTTTCAAAATATTTTTTTTGTGTTAATAAAGAAATAAAGAATAAAGAAATTCATGCAGGTTTTAAACAACATGAGGAGTAAACACAGTGAAAAATTCTGAGTTATTTTCAACCAAGCATTGGGTCGTAATTGGGTTGTAATTTAACCCATGCTGTTTTTTTTCAACCGATCATTGGTTCAAAAAGGAACGAGCCCAGCACGCAAGGTTGTAATTGACCCATGCTGGGTTATTTCAACCGATCATTGGTTAAAAAGGGACAAGCCCAGCAGGCAAGGTTGTAATTGACCCATGCTGGGTTATTTCAACCGATCATTGGGTCAAAAAGAGATGAGCCCAGCAAGCAGGGTTGTAATTGAACCCATGCTGGGTTATTTCAACTGAGCATTGGGTCAAAAAGGGAAGAGTCCAGCACGCAAGGTTGTAATTTAACCCATGCTGGGTTATTTCAACCAAGCATTGGGTCAACAAGGGACGTGCCCAGCATGCAAGGTGGTAATTTAACCCATGCTGGGTTATTTCAACTGAGCATTGGGTCAAAAAGGGACGAGTTCAGCACGCAAGGTTGTAATTTAACCCATGCTGGGTTATTTCAACCAAGCATTGGGTCAACAAGGGACGTGCCCAGCATGCAAGGTGGTAATTTAACCCATGCTGGGTTTTTCAACCGAGCATTGGTTAAAAAGGGACAAGCCCAGCACGCAAGGTTGTAATGTAAACCATGCTGGGTTATTTCAACTGAGCATTGGGTCAACAAGCCCAGCACGCAAGGTGGTAATTTAACCCATGCTGGGTTATTTCAACTGAGCATTGGTTCAACAAGGGACGAGCCCAGCACGCAAGGTGGCAATTTAACCCATGATGGGTTTTTCAACCGAGCATTGGTCAAAAAGGGACAAGCCCAGCACGCAAGGTTGTAATTTAACCCATGCTGGGTTATTTCAACTGAGCATTGGGTCAAAAAGGGATAAGCCCAGCACGCAAAGTTATAATTTAACCCATGCTGGGTTATTTCAAATGAGCATTGGGTCAAAAAGGGACGAGCCCAGCACGCAAGGTTGTAATTGAACCCATGCTGGGTTATTTTAACCAATCATTGGGTCAAAAAGGGACGAGCCCAGCATATAAGGTTGTAATTGAACTCATGCTGGGTTATTTCAACTGAGCATTGGGTCAAAAAGGGACAAGCCCAGCAAGCAAGGTCGTAATTTAACCCATGCTGGGTTATTTTAACTGAGCATTGGGTCAACAAGGGACGAGCCCAGCAAGTAAGGTTGTAATTTAACCCATTCTGTGTTATTTCAACCGAGCATTGGGTCAACAAGGGATGAGCCCAGCACGCAAGGTTGTAATTTAACCCATGCTGGGTTATTTCAACCGAGCATTGGGTCAACAAGCCTAGCACGCAAGGTGGTAATTTAACCCATGCTGGGTTATTTCAATCGATCATTGGGTCAAAAAGGGATGAGGCCAGCATACAGGGTTGTAATTGAACCCATCATTTTTTAAAGTGAATGATGACTTCCTTTTTGGGTAAACTATCTCTTTAAGGATTTTGCAAATGATGCATTTTCTAAACTTTCATATACAGCTCAGAATGTGTTTTTATATATAATAAAAAAAATCATATGACCAACTTCAAATGCCAAATCTCTTTAATTTCAGCTTCCTGCTCACCAAGGGTCCATGTTGTGTTTTTTACCTCCTATTTTTAACTCCTTTTCACCTTCACCCTCTTTGCTGTGTTTCTGCAGGATTTTACAAAGCTTTACTGAACCATCACAGGTTGTCCTTGCAGAGAAAACTCATCTTCTGATGGAGAGCTCTTTGTATGGAAAGCACAAGCTTTCATGAGGACTAAAGTGCTCCCATGCCTTTAAGTAGATTATTATAATTAGGATATAATTAAAGCATTTACCTAATAATTAAGCGGCTCAATCAGCTCTCACTGATGATCCACTGAAAAGAAAACAAAGTTTAAATCAATATTTGAGTCATAGCTGTTTTACAGATGGAAAAGATGATTTAAAACAGTATTTAGTTTTCTTGCCTGTAGACATTAAACTTAACAAATTTGGTCTCGTAATACCAGTATCCAATTGAAAACATGAATTTCAACTCCACCCCTGGCTAAACTGTTTTACTTATCATTTATATTTTTCATAATATGCTTTCAATGTGTTGCAGAAAACGCATTGTTGAGATATTTTATTTTTTCATTTGTATATTTGGAGAAAATGGCCTGAAAGCACAAAATAGCAATATGAACACGATTTGTTACGTTTACTGTTTGCCCATGAGTGCAAAACAAAACCTGCTGTGAATTCTTTATAGAATGTTGTTTTGCGTTTGCTATTTGCTTCTGAGTATAAAGAAGCCACCAAAATTTCTACGAACGATGCAGGACAAGTTACATACTTAGGTTGTTTACTTTTATGAGTAATACTCATTCTTTCTTAGTTGCTAGGTAAAGTTGAGAAAAAACAGGTTAGCATTACCTACACATCCTATATTATCCAGACGCTCTTTGGGTCCAATTTCAGCTCGGTGGAAATATCAAGCTGTCACTCCAGTGAGAAATGTCCTGAAAAGTCCAGATTTCCTCTCCGGTGACAAAGTTTCCCTCGGCGTGGAGGCTCGACTAGATAAGAATTCAATAATAAATCACGGCTTATGCACTTTGTTACATTTCTACACCATCGGTTCTGGCAAAGGTCTTTAATTTTTCATTCCAGACTTCTTTCCTAGCAGTGCCAACATTCACATTTCCAGGGCACCGAGTGTATTCGAGCGTATTTGCATGTTTTCTCTCAGCGTGAGGTGTTTGCATGGCTTCTATTCGACGCTAATGATTGTAAGGTATGAGATTTGCGAGATTCGAGCATCTTTGACACCTATCTGTCAATGAAGTACTGTATGTATTTGGGCTGTGCACGCTGATTGACTGCTATTAGTTGGGAAAAAACGTGACGGCAATTATGTTAGCGGCTAATGCTCCATGTCGTAATTGCAGACAGGCTGTAATAGCTAGTGTGGAAACTGGAGTCATGTTGCATGGAATGACAGCTACAAGGCAGCGGAAATAAAATGCTTTGTTAACCGGTGAAGGTAATAATCCGGTTACACGTGTTTTGCGCTTGATCGGCTCGTGTGACAGTACGGCGCAGCAATGTTTGTTGTGATGCGGTTGATTTATTTGATTCTGTCACTTTTAGTTACACTCCATAATTCTGCTTTCCCTAGCGTGCGGTCAACGGATAAGACGAATTACAACTGCAAAACTCTGCATGAAGTTTAAAAAAAATGTAATCGCACCTCCACTTACTGTACGTAGCAACAGATGTTTGGAAAAGCAGGAAAACAGCAGTGCCATTAGTGCGGTTGTAAGTGTATGTGGCACGCAGAGCACTGAACATATGTTTTAATGACATTGCCCTCTCCGAATCACAGCAACACTGAAATTAAGAGTGTAAAACTCTACTGCATTTCTTCGCAAACAAATATGTAATGCTTATGCAGAACAAAATGCAGTAAAAAACAGCAGAAACAAGGCTGTGAGAGTCATTAAACCTGAGCATATAAAACCAATGCACATTCACAACTGTAATTGCTAATCTGTGATGTGCATAAAGTATTACTAAGTACTTAAATGTCATGCATGATCCAAAAATACAGAACCTGATCTCAGATCTAAATGTGTGTGGTGACATACTGTAAATGCAAATTGTCTTTTAATGGTTTAATTGGGTTTTCGGTAATGCTATAGCACTTATTTATATGAATGCATGTTCTTAGTTAGATGTAAACGTGTTTGTGTGATTTAAGCTGTGGCAATTAAGAGAGCTGAGGAATATAGACATCACACTTATGTAATATGGTAGTCTTGTATTGTAAAGAATTGGTGACAAGATGGGCTGAAGGCATGACCAAGTGACAAAAATGTTTTTAAAGCTCACATAACACACGCTGTTCCTGCATTTCTGATGTTAATATGGTATACCTATAGAGTAGTATTACATCCTTTATATCTCTGAAGAGTCTTTAGTTTAATCAGATTTATAAAAGAAAGATTAGCTTTACCGAATCTTTCCGATAACATACAAAAAAAAATGAAGAAGGAGTTAATACCGCGGGAGAAGCGAGTACGAGTCATGCAACACTATTTAACTTATGATTCACTACATGTTTGTGTCATTTATATAATATGCACGCGACTATTTCCAACATAAGACAGAAGTCTTACTTACCGCATGCAACTCATGACCCGGTTGGGACTTTTCAATGAAATCCAGCGCATCAAACACACATGCAAAATGCTTCTACCCCATATAATAAACTATATCCATTGTTTCCATAAGGCTGGATTTCTTCTCATTACATCCAAAAACACACTTCTTCTTTCGTGCCATTGTTGAGTTTTAAAATTAAACAAAGCTGACGCGTGATGTGATGTTTGTAACTTCTCCCGCTGATTGACAGGTGGGCGGGGTTTTCCAGGGGAAGTGCCCATAAAAAGAAGTGATACGTATAGAAACCCCTGAAACGTCAGCTGGACCCATAATTGAAAAAAAAAACGTTCTGAAACTTGTACGAACCCTGGCGAAGTGCATTCAGCACAGAAAATGTATTCCTTTAAACGGACAGACAGATAAAGACAGAAAAACAGATGGCAAGAAGCTTTCAAACTTCTTGGGTTGACTTTTCGTTCACGAAATAAGAAACTGCCAGGTACTATGCATTAATTTAATTTCATGGGCCAAATGAATAAACAAACACAACAGATGCTGGAGGTTATTGACATACCGCTCAAAGGCATAAATCTGTTCAAACCTGGAGGCCGTTCTTAATCAACTTATCCATTATTCTGCTGGCCAGTTGTTTTCAAGAGGAAGGAGGGAAGAAAACATTCGCCTTCACTTCATACTTGCACTTTTCTTTCATTCAATTACAGTCTTTATCAAAACACTTCCTACTATGAACCGTAAAGTGTTTTACAATCTACTGTAATGCAACCTGTTCTTACTGTGTACTTAGATGTTCTTAGAAACTATTGAAAATATTTACATAATTTATATCATGTGCTAAGGACATTGACTGTAGTTTATATAACATCAATATGTTTTTCTTTTTAAAAGGATAAAGGCGAATCAGCTTATGAAAAGGGATGTTTGAAACTATTTATAAAAAGACCACAAGCAGATCTGCATGCATGAATGGGGTACATTTAAGTCAAGTACATTTAAGAACAAGTACATTTAAGCCCACCTTTATTATAAAACAATTTCAGCTAAGGTAAAAAGAGATAAATATATAAAATTCAATTTGAAAAACATCTACATGGCAAGATAGTGACGTGATTCAAGGTAACAAGAGAGGATTAACCTATCAAGTTTATGAGAGGACACTGCTGTGTTGAATATTTAACATTTAATCCCAGTTTTAGAGTTTCACTTTATTAAAAGAAATTTAAAGATGCAGTGTGTAAATTTTAGCGGCATCTAGTGGTGAGGTTGCGAATTGCAACCAATGGCTTAGTCCACTGTTCACCCCTCACTTTTGAGAGAAGCTATGGTAGCTGCCACCGGACAAACATGTCATCTTCGTAGACAACTTAGTAAAAAAAATTGTCTGTTAAGGGCTTCTGTAGAAAAATGGCGGCACAAAATGGCGACTTCCATGTAAGGGGACCCTCGGTCTATGTAGATAGAAAGGTCTCAATCTAAGGTAATAGACACATAACGGTTCGTTATGAGGGGTCTTTGTTACACCCCTGGTAGTATAGTTTTGTATGTTGTTTTGCATTTCTGTCAAAAGATCCTTCTAAAAATTACACACTGCACCTTTAACACTGAATCCACAGTTGTCAGCGTTCAGTAATCTGACATGATGTCCAGAATAAATAAAGTATCATGGCATCATTATAATTTTATAAGTGGATGAGCATCCCTCACAAAATGTTCCCAGTAACTAAATTTCTGGAATAATCTTTAATGTTTTTGTCATTCTAACATTAGGGGTGAGCGGGGCACAAGCTAACGCGGGGTTTGATTTGATTGATTTATTTATTTGAAAGAAAAAAAAACAATACATATTAATGAACATTTTCAATATAAAATATGTCACAAATGTAAATATGTCAGATTATAGCCTTAAGGTAATTTCCATCTGCAGACCCCTTGGCAGATTGGTGTTACACGCCAGTTAATAAATACATAAAGAAACACTATTTACAGTCTATATACAAAAAGACAAGGACAAAAACAACAATCACATCATTTTAGAACAAACAATAACAACAAGAGTGGACAACAAAGGACATATAGAAAACAGGAAAGCATCGATATATTACAGTGACCCCTATTGCACAGCCCATGTTACGTCTGACATATAATGATTAACTAAACACGACAATGTTAATTGTAAAACACCTACTTTACATATTTATTCAGGGCCGAGGAATCTGTGCTTTTGGTCTTGTTTTCTTACTGTAAGAAGATCTCCTGTGAATTTGTAAAAAGTTTTGATGTGTTTTGGTTAAGATATTGAACAAAGAGTGTTTTGGAGGCATGGAAGTAAATTTCTTCATCTTATACTTTTATTTCTTAGTTGGGTGTGCAAGTAATTTCAGCATGTTATTTTAAATTCTGACAAGTAATGAGTTGTTGTAACTTAGTTAAAAAGTTGCAATTGCTTAATTAGAGGAATTATTTTTGACATTTAATTGTTTCAGAGGTTCATGGATTCTGCTGACTATCATAAGTATATATATATATAAAGTATCTTAATATAAATATTTATTTTTACAGCTTCAGTATTAAAAAGTACTTCAACTACTTTAGTACTTTAAGTGTTGAGCTCATCTTGAGCAATACTGGTAACCTGCTGGATCTTTAAACCTAAATGAAATGAAACCCTTTTTTTAATTCTAAGCTAATGACTTCAGGACTCTTCAAAAGAGTTCAAGATGTGTTTAGTGTCAATAAATCCAAGTCAAAGGTTGAATAGCCATTTAAAATATTAATGTGTTCTTAATCGATTCATTTCACCTTTATTGTGCTTTTTTACTTTTCTGCCCCAGAACGGTTAGCTTTGTTAGAAAACCATATCCATGTACAGTATCAAGACCAGTGTTGGGGGTAATGCATTACAAGTTACGTGCATTACGTAATAATATTACTTTTCTGAAGTAACAAGTATTTATTTTTAAATGTACACATTCATATTCAAGTTACTTTTTTAGTTTAATTAATTTGATTAAAAAAAATATGTACTGAATTAAACTAAACATAGTCACATTATTTACTCTATGCGTACATGCCTGTGTGGGAACAGTTTGAGTCAGAAACTGAGATGGCAGGCCAGAACTCAATATTTTTGTGATGAAATATGTAATTTCTCAAAGCAGAACTTAGTCATAAAAACACCTGCAAGGCCTGAAAGAGATCAAGCCTCAGCCAAGAAAAAGTAACGCAAAAGTAACTAAAAAGTAACGTAAGCATTACTTTCCATGAAAAGTAACTAACACAATTAGTTACTTTTTTTGGGAGTAACTTAATATTGTAATGCATAACTTTAAAAAGTAACTTTCCCCAACACTGGACACATGATAGGCATGTTAACTGCATGCGGCACTGCAAATGAGTCGGTCTGGCAAATGAAATGAAAGTATCATGCAATTGGACTGCTTGTTATGCCTTCAAATGGCTCTCGCGGCACAATGATGTCACTCGCCAATCGGTCTGTGCAGCACCGCAGCATGTAGTTAAGAGAAAGGGGGGCCCTAGTGGTTCAGGGCCCTACGCAGCTTGCATACCTTGCGTATAGGAAGAATCGGGTATAGGCAACTCTAAATACTGACTTTTACCTGTAAAAACTATTTTGTTCTGAAATTTGTGAGTTTTTTATTTATTTAGTTTTTTCTTTATCTTTGTATCCTAATAAAGAGAAACTTTGCGAAAACAATGCACAGTACTGTGTGTGTGTATATATATGATATTCTTCATGATTTATGCCGTAGTACAGTAAATATAAATCAAAGCAATTATAAACAAATGTATTTGAATACTCCAAAAGAAACCAACATGCTGCTAACTTGTAAACAGATCATCTTCACCATCAGACTCACGACTCACAAGTGCCTACTGGCGTTTCAAAATATTATCTTTAAATGAAAAGTTAGAAATGTTAAGTGGTGAAGATCTGTCAGTTCTCTGTGTTGCGTCTTTGACATTAATCTCTGCACCGCTGATTGATCGTAATGAATCAACTCCACACGTATTCATGTAAATGACATACTGAAATTCAGCTTTTAATTGCTTCATTTGCGATTATTGTTGGATTGAGAGTAATGACTTTCCATTTGCATGAATGGTGAGGAGGGTTTATCAAACAAACAGAACAATTGTCGTCGCTCTTTTGAAATGACACTCTGGATTGGTTGACAGGCTGCGGACGTGTGTCATTGGCTGTTAGTGCGTGAATTTGCTCAGTTTTGACAACCATTGGATTAGTTTCAGTCTTGGCTTTTCAAAACACGGAAGCCTTAGATTAACACAGACACAAATGCACAGCATGTCTTATGCAGTTCTACAATGCTGTGATAGAAATGATTTCTACAAGAATGAATTTTCAGCACAGTTCAGTTTACACGTTACTTGGAATATTTCAGTATTAAACATTGTCAGACTTCTCAAAAATGCACAACACAATTCACAACTGCATGCAAAACAATGCAAAATATAGGATACACTTTTTCAATATATTGCACAGACAAAGATGATGTTGTATTTGTAATTGAATGCACAGATATTTGACTTGAGAGACGGTTATTCTGCAACACTGATTCATAAATGTAATCGGTGTAACAGGGTAACATACTCACACTGTGACTACATCTCCATAAACCTAGAATGTCTCGCATAATCCACACAAGCAAAAAAGTGCCGATCATTCATAAAAAGAGAAGAAAGAATAAATAAAAAGCCTTTATTAGTTATGGTTTAAGTCATATTAAAATAAATAAGCCAACATGTTTCAACCAACAAGTGGTCTTCTTCAGTGCAAAGCTCTGTTTACATATAACCACTTATATTAATATTGGTAGGTTTCTTCAAAATACCAAATTTTGTGCATAAAAGCAGAAATAGTTTTTTATTTGATCTATCTGCCGCTTTTGACATGGGTTAATCACCACATCCTCCTGTCAACCCTCTTGACTATGGGTGTCTCTGACACAGCGCTTCTATGGTTCAAGTCGTACCTCTCAGGGAGGTCATGCAGAGGTGATGTCTCCGAAGTCTTGATACCGGGGTGCCTCAAGGTTCCGTGCTTGGACCACTGCTCTTTTCAATATACATGACATGGCTTTTCCTACCACTGCTATGCGGATGACACTCAACTTCACTTGTCATTCCACCCTGATTTCTATGTAAATGTTGTTAGAGATCCGATTCAGAACGATGATCAAATCATACGCGGATTTGAAAATTTGTAGAAAAAGTTAATATCAATCCGAAAATATATTGTTTTTTATGCTGATATTATATCCTAAAGTAAATCCTGTTCACTACACATTTAAATTGTTCAAACATCACATTAAACTTACTTTAGACTAAAAACTAAATGCATTGAAGTTTACCTTTCAATAAGGAACATCAGCACTCCACCAAACTCCTCTGAGATATCAACTGGATTCAGAACAGGGAATATCCATAAGATATTAAAGTGGGCTGAAAGCACCCGTTGGTTTTCTCCAAACCATAAACCTGTCTGGAAGAAGCAAATGGTAAAGCAGGAGATATTACAACTGTACACCGACCTTGACTACAAGCAGTTTGCAGCCGTGCCATAAATTCAGCAGCGTGAAGCCAGATGTACAGCATGCGGTCGAGTAAATTAACAAAGAACTTTCCTCCAAACAAGCCTTGTGTTTCTCCAGGTGCCTGTAATACATTTGAATAAATCACTACTTACATCATCTGTTATTATAATGCACCATTTACCTTTAGATATTTTCTTCAGTTGTTTGTCACATTTGGCTTTTAAAGTGCACACATGAAAGTGTTAATTCAAATGCTGTTAATTGGCATTTAATATCCGCTATTTGTTTCTTCCTGGAAAAGAAGTCGGCCATTATATTTAGCAGAAGTAAAAACAGACCAATATTGTTATGAACTCTGTCTGTGTACCCTGTCTTGTACTCTTATTTTGAAGTCATGTCTGTGTCATCCATGTCTGTAGTTCTTTGTAGTTCTTTTGTTCATTGGTCTGTGTGATGATTGTTCCCCAGGTGTGTCTTGTTTTCCCTGATTACTCTGTGTATTTAAGCCTAGTGTTTCCAGTGTCTGATGTCGATCGTTGCTCAATGTTATGGTGTCTTTTCGTGTCCTTGTTCCTTGTTGGAGTACCTGCCATGGTTTTTGTTTGTTTGTTTGTTGTTATTTTTAATAAACCTCACTGCATTTGGATCCGCATCCTGTCTTACCTGGATTTACCCGTAACAGAACGATCGACCACTCAGGATCCAGCAGCAAGTCCTCGTTCCCGTGTTTTTCCAAGTTTCCTGGTGTGTTCCCTGTGTCCTCATGCTCCGTGTCGGCGATATCCGTGTGCAAGTTTCACCCCCCACCACGGATGAAGAATGGTGGAACGCACTCGCCGACCTGACTTCCCTCCGGCAACAGGGGAGACCTGTGCGCTGTTTTGCCCAGACTTTCTGGTCTTTTTCGCTGGGCCTGGACCTCTGTGACTCGGAACTTAAAAACTATTTCAATGAATGTCTCGATGAACCCGTGCCGCAGCAAGAGGTGGACGGGTTGCAAACACTCGATTTCTGGGGCTTCGTCGGTTACATGCACAACCGTGGCCGATGGAATTTGTGGGAGTTCCCCGCCGAAAGACCCGCAGAGACTGTTACATCACTCGAGCCAGTCATCATGAGACCAACGCATTGCTCACGTCATCGGCGGCGGAGGAAGAGACCCAAGGCTGAGCGAGCTACTGTTAGCACGGACGCTATTCTCCCAAGTTCTGTTTCCCCTGTGTCAGTGCCCGTGCTTAAGATGGCCGCCACTTCATCCCACTCCATGCCTCAGTTCGCTGTTGTTAAACCTGCCCCAGTTTTCGAGTTTGCCACAATCATACCAGCTCCGATATGTCAGAATGCCACCATCATCACTGTACCCGTTGTTAAAGGTGCAGTAGGAACACCCGCACCCATTCTCGAGATGGCTCCCATACCCGAACCAACTCATAGAATGACTGCAACACCCACTCCACTTCACCAAACTGCTTTGATGAACTCTCCAGCACTGCCAAAAATCCGACAGTTAATCACCAGTCTGATGGATGTACCATTGGTATCCGTACGGGTGGCCGGGGTGCCCCGTCCTGTGGTTTTCAGCTCCGTGGTGCATAATAAGTCTGAGGTATGTTCTCTGCACTCAGTAATTTCCATATTTGGCATGGCTTTGTGGAGTGTGTGGTCCGCGTACTGCTCTTCTGTCTCCTATGATGCTTTCCAGGTATCCATTGAGTCATCTGAGCCCATTGAGTCCTCTGAGCCGAGTGAATCTCCCGAGTCCTCTGAGCCGAGTGAATCTCCCGAGTCCTCTGAGCCGAGTGAATCTCCCGAGTCCTCTGAGCCGAGTGAATCTCCCGAGTCCTCTGAGCCGAGTGAATCTCCCGAGTCCTCTGAGCCGAGTGAATCTCCCGAGTCCTCTGAGCCGAGTGAGTCTTCTGATTCCCCTGAGCTGAGTGAGTCATCTGAGCCGAGTGAGTCTTCTGATTCCCCTGAGCCGAGTGAGTCTTCTGATTCCCCTGAGCCGAGTGAGTCTTCTGATTTCCCTGAGCCGAGTGAGTCATCTGAGCCGAGTGAGTCATCTGAGCCGAGTGAGTCATCTGAGCCGAGTGAGTCATCTGAGCCGAGTGAGTCATCTGAGCCGGGTGAGTCATCTGAGCCGGGTGAGTCATCTGAGCCGGGTGAGTCATCTGAGCCCCATTGGTCAGCTAGTGTGGTCACCGCGATGCCCCAGAGACTCTTTGTCGTCACCAAGACTATGGCCAGTGCTGAACTCTCTGCATGTCCTAAGAAGACTGTTCCCAAGCTCTTTGCCCTCACTGTCTGGTCTGAGATGTCTATATTTGAACTTACTGCCCTGTCTAACCAGGCCCAGAGGGCCTCTCTCTGTTCTCTTCTACCCAGGTTCATGATACCACCAGCACCACCCTGGTATCCAGTCCATCTCTGGTCTCCGGCTCCGCCCTGGCTTCCCGCCCTGCCGGCTCCGCCCTGGCTTCCCGCCCTGCCGGCTCCGCCCTGGCTTCCCGCCCTGCCGGCTCCGCCCTGGGTTCCCGCCCTGCCGGCTCCGCCCTGGGTTCCCGCCCTGCCGGCTCCGCCCTGGGTTCCCGCCCTGCCGGCTCCGCCCTGGGTTCCCGCTCTGCTGGCTCTGCCCTGGTTGCCAGTTCTGCCGGCTCCTCCTTGGTCCCTGTCTCCGCCTGCGGCTCCTCCTTGGTCCCTGTCTCCGCCTGCGGCTCCTCCTTGGTCCCTGTCTCCGCCTGCGGCTCCTCCTTGGTCCCTGTCTCCGCCTGCGGCTCCGCCTTGGTCCCTCTCGCCGCCTGCGGCTCCGCCTTGGTCCCTGTCGCCGCCTGCCGCTCCGCCTTGGTTCCTGTCTCCGCCCGCGGCTCCGCCCTGGCTCCAGCCTCCGCCCGCGGCTCCGCCCTGGCTCCAGCCTCCGCCCGCGGCTCCGCCCTGGCTCCAGCCTCCGCCCGCGGCTCCGCCCTGGCTCCAGCCTCCGCCCGCGGCTCCGCCCTGGCTCCAGCCTCCGCCCGCGGCTCCGCCCTGGCTCCAGCCTCCACCCGCGGCTCCGCCTTGGTCCCTGTCTTTGCCTACGGCTCCGCCCTGGCCCTTGGACTTTCATGGCCTTGGCCCACCATCCCTCCCCCGGGTCCACCTCCATGCCACCGCCCTCCTAGACTGTTGTACTTTGGGGTTTTCTGGGGGGCGTCTGGAAGCCGCCCTTTGAGGGGGGGCTATGTTATGAACTCTGTCTGTGTACCCTGTCTTGTACTCTTATTTTGAAGTCATGTCTGTGTCATCCATGTCTGTAGTTCTTTGTAGTTCTTTTGTTCATTGGTCTGTGTGATGATTGTTCCCCAGGTGTGTCTTGTTTTCCCTGATTACTCTGTGTATTTAAGCCTAGTGTTTCCAGTGTCTGATGTCGATCGTTGCTCAATGTTATGGTGTCTTTTCGTGTCCTTGTTCCTTGTTGGAGTACCTGCCATGGTTTTTGTTTGTTTGTTTGTTGTTATTTTTAATAAACCTCACTGCATTTGGATCCGCATCCTGTCTTACCTGGATTTACCCGTAACAAATATCTTAATATGGTGACAGGTAAGTCATTTCAGGTTAAGTATAATTATCTCTGTTTTTTTTTAGTGAAACTACAATAACATTAACTTATATTTATTTATATTAACTTACATATCCTTTCTTAGTATATTTAAGTAAATATAATTTTCCCTCTTATTTAAGTAACTACAGTAAATCTCATCTCATCAAAACATATGCACTTTGACATACGCATACAGTATTTATTTTATAATGTTGTACTAAGTTCTAATGCTTTAACTCTTCTTTCAATAGCTTGTTAAAATTATACTGCCTAAATCTTGTTAGCATGGATTGACGAAATGCATCAACAAAGCAGCTTGATTTGAATGCAAAGACAAATTATCAGCTTTTTGCATTTGTCAGTTTTATTGCAATCTTATGTACAAAGACTTTTTAATAATGACAAAGTCTAGTTTACATTAAAGCTCCCATAACACACGCTGTTTCTGCTCATCTCATATTATCTCAGAAGAGTCTTTAGTTTTATCAGATTTATAAAAGGCAGATTAGCTCTAGCGAATGATTTCTTAAAAACTCGACCCCCTTGAGTCACGAGCAAGCAACACTGCATAACTTATGATTCGCTACATCTTCTTGTCATTTACATTATGGGGCGGTTTCCCGGACAGGGATTATCTTAATCCAGGACTAGGCGTTAGTTTAATTAGGAAATATAACTAGTTTTAACAAACATGCCTTACTAAAAACATTACCTGTATGCATTTTGAGGCAAAACAATGGGCCCTGATGTATTTTAAAATATGTCAGTGCAAGTTGTTTTCAGTTTGGACAGCTCTTAAAAATGTTTTAGTCTAGGACTAGTCTAATACCTGTCCGGGAAACCGCCCCTATATGCACTTACTTACCACATGCGACTTGTGACTCAACGACATTTCAACGAAATCCAGCAATAAACAAACACACACACACAAAACTCTGCTGTTGTTTCGATAAGGCTGGCTTACTAGGAAAGCTGAAAAAGGCTTTCTTCTCCTTATATCCAAAAACACACTTCTTCTTTCGTGCCATTGTTGAGTCTTGATATAAAATAAAGCTATCACGTAAATTAACTTCTAGCGTCCGCGGTTCTCTTTGTTTTCTACAGATTGATGTGTGGGTGTCCATAAAAGAAATTATACGTAAGATCTACCCATACTACGTAAGAAAAAAAACTTTCCGAAACTTGTACGAACTCTGCCTAAGGCTGCGTTCACACGGTACCGTAATACGGTTGTCAAACCCGTATTTGAGTCCTTAAGACGGTTCCGTTCACACGCAGTTCGGTTATTTACGGGTTTGACAACCGCATTCTATAACCGACTTCACACCCGTAACTTTTCGGGTTTCACAACCGTATTTACAGAGAAGCTGTGCCGTGTGAACGGAATCGCACTGGACAACCAGTTGTCTGTCACGTCATTCGTTGCTCTTGTGTTAAGATAACGTTACAGTGCATGAAAATGACTGCAAACTATGCACCAGAATTGCTACATAAGATTAATGTGATATTATATTACCTTCATAGACGCCACAGAACATATTACATTACGCATAAAATTGCGTGCAGCTCAGTAAGTGAGATATATAAAGTTTAAACCTTAAAAGTGGACGATTAATATAATGGTAAGTGTATAATAAAAGGGATATAAAAATTAGCTGTTTATTTACTCACCTTTTATCTTCAGTAGAGCAATAAAGAAGATATTTTGAAAAAAATGTGATTCATATAATGCAAGGCAAAAGATGCGTCACTTTGAGAGCTCAAAAAGCAGATATATCCAATACAAAAGTAATCTCCATGACTCCTGGTGACATTTTTGGCTGCTTGTGAAGCAAATCGGTCGGTTTTTGCAGGATATTGAACGTTGTTTACAACATTATTAGCGTCCATACAGAACTGTGGCAACAAATAAACTGCGCTTTTTACACTCCCACTCTTTAGGTGGCGCTAAGAGGCTGGTTTTGCCTGCGGTTGGTAAACCATACTCTCTGCGCCACCTACAGAGCGGGAGCGTAAGCGCACTTCCTATTTGGCTGCGTTAATGGTTTAACCCTTGTGTGGTGTTCGTATTTTTGTTACTTAGACGATGTTTGTGGGTCTGGTGGACCCAGAGCATTATTAGTATCTTAAACCAATGCATTCATACAACTTTATGTAATATTGTTTACAGATGTTTACTTTAGCCTTATTGCAAGTAATATAGACAAAATTCATGGTTAATATTGGTAATTTACCACTGGTAGAGGACTATATATAGATTAAAGTGCCATTCGTTTTTGTGGTAATATGAAATGAAAGAATAAAACTCTATTCTGATCCAAATATTGGGGGGCAAAACATGTTTATCTTAAATAAGTTTAAATGAAACAAAGTTTTTCATCACTGCTGATGTTTAATTCTTCGAACTTTTTGAAATTGTACACATTTTTGTCAGTATACACAGCACAGGCCCCAACTGAACAGATGCCGTATCATAAGATATTATCCACACTGAACACATGACCTGTTTATGCAAGCCAACACAACACATAAGAAGCACATTTTTACTGTGTAGTTGTGTTGTGTATGCATTTCTTGCATTTTTTACACATATATTGTGTCCCTCTTATGTTCACACACATTGCAGTACAATGTGTTGCTATTGGCCACAACTTAGAATGATGAAAATACATGGATAATATTTTACTTTCTCTATTATTCACTCTCTCACACACAATTCTTTGTGGGACATTTGGTCCCCACAACATGATAAATAGCAGGTACACACACCATAGGTTTTGTGGTAAACCCGTGGTTTTACAAATCGTAATCAATATAACATATAACCATGATTTTACTACAATAAAACTATGGATTTTTTTGTAAGGGATATAATGGTAAAATGTAGAATGGTTCCTGTTAGACAGAAATTAAAGTGTTTGGGACAGTAGGTACAGACAAATGTTCATGCATGATATATAACATGATGTATCCTTGCGGCATTACAGCAAGAGCAAAAGGACAAAACTCTGACAAGTATTCATCACATATGTACAGACATATATACAAACACACTCATGCACTCACAGGAGTCCCAGTTAAGAGAAAAACAAAGTGAAGTTACATAGCACATTCAATTTTTACACTCTTTTATTACCCCCGGGTCCAGTGGACCCGAACACCACATATGTAATATAAATGTGTAGGGGGGTGTACAGTGTACAGTAATTATAAAGTTGCTTATTTTTATGTTCTTCATAGAAAATGAGCCAAGGCCAATGAATCTGAGGTTGAAACAACAATGAATTGCATAATTTTTCTTTCAGTAAACATTAAAAACGGGTCCCACAGACCCGAACACCACACAAGGGTTAACTTGTTAACACGCACCGGCCCGGCGGCGGGCCCTAGGGGGCGTTTTTACGTGTTTTTGTACTTTGTTTAACATCAAATATTCAATCAACAATCATAAACTTTGCATTATTTGAAAGTTTAAACACTCCAAATTCATGTTCTGAGCTTATTTTTGCAATCAATACACTGGTGTGGAAAAGATTAAATAAAATGCAGACGGAATGCATATAAAAAAATTTGTGGGTACTCACATGGCTTGCCATATGGTTCTGATAATTTCTGACAATTCCCAAAAACTTCAACGTACATTGCAAGGTAAGGGTCCACTCTTCAAAAAGCATCCCACGTTTTAATCCATAACAATGAAAAATAGTGAGAAATCCAGCAATATACTCCTTTGTTTACTTCCGCGCGTCCGCTAAGTATGATCGATCATGTTTATTTTCTATCAAATATCGATTTTTATCAGTGAAAATCCATCTCTTCCTGCTTCGTTAGACTGTTCAGATAAATATCCCGCCCTATTTTTCTGTTTTGTCCAATCAGAAAAGGTTTGACAACTCAAAATCTAATGCGAGCAATGATATGCCTAGATAGATGTCCTTCAGCTCACCATAGACTTTTGACTGGATTACACCAAAACAAAGCCAGCCAATGCATAGTGAGCAAAGCTTTGATTGACAGAGGAAGTAACCAATCATGAAACGATTACAAGGATTCAACTTACGTCAGTAAAGTGTACTTCTGCGCAAATCTACAGAAGCGCATGGAGAGAAATGCCCACGCCCCCTCCGTGCGCGTTTGTTTGTTTGGGTAGCATAGCAGCCGGCTAAGCTCTCCGGAGCCGCTGAGAAACCTCTTCAAATGTTAGATATAACATCTCCATTGTGGATCGTGGACTACAGATGACTTTTTTGTGTTGAAAGTGTTTTGGAGAAGTTGATAAAGAGCATGATCGCGGATCAACAATGCAAGACTGGATATAAACAAAGCGCGTCGTCGAGGAGAGATGGACCGGAGGGCTGTTTCATAAAACTAGATTACAGAATAAGCCAGGCTTATTTTGTTAAGTCTGGCTTATTACCGGTGGATTTCGTTTCATAAAACAAACTTGAACTAGTTCAACCCCGGTTACTATGGAAACTTATGCTTGGAAACTAGCCTGGTCCGGAGCAGGCTAACTGTCAGGCTAAGCCTCAGTTGTTGCTTAATTAGACTTCCACTAACACTGAAATGTAAATGCAATGATATTACAGCTGACTCTTTGACATTTTATTTGACTTTATTAACCACTATTAATCTAACAATTAAAGAAAATCAACTTATATATTAAATTTGATACATTTTGTTACAATAATAATTAATAAAATATAGACATGTGTTTTATATGGTATATTATAGGCCTTTCAAATGTTGAATATAAATGATAATCTTAACTTCCCCAATATAAGGATAATAGTTTATTAACAAATTTAAGATGTATCTAAATTCATATAATTACAATGTATATATATATTTTTTTTATCAGATTGTCTGTCACACAAAGAGGAAATTTTATTTAAATATACAACACACAAAAGTCAAGTACAGTCATTTAATTTTTTTATGCTTGATGTGTATAAAAATGCACATTATTTTAAAGATCTACAGTATTTGTATCTTTCTCTAGTTGTTACTTTTTTCTTGAAATTTCAAAAAAATATGGTGTCTGCATGGCTGAAGGAATACAATATCATTATGTGATGGTATGCTCTTGGCATTTTGTTGTAATGAGTTAAAATTCTTTTTTTATCACAGAGAAGATTGTTGTCCTGCATACAATAATTTTTCAGCTCACAAGGCTTGTACTGACTTACAGTATAATGTGCTTATACCTCAGGCTTTTCTTCAACTGATCCTCACTGTAACCATTCATAAAACTCTGTTTATCTATCAACATCTAACACTACACTGTTAAAAAATTATGTAGAACTTACAGTATTACTGTCAGCTGTTTGCCAGTAACTTACTGTAGATTTATATGTATGTTATTTACTGGCAACAGTTTGTTCAATGTTAAATGAACATTAAACATTAACAAGTCTTTTTATTTACAGAATAAAACCATCAAATAACAGCCTCATGCAAAGCATTCTGGGAACCAAAATATGAAGCAAACAACAGAAAAAGGTTGATGAGGATTTCTGGTTCACAAAATGCTTTGCATGAGGCTGTTATTTTATAGTTTTATGCTGTAAAATCATAGACTTGTTAATATTTAATGTTGATTTAACTTTGAACAAACTGTTGCCAGTAAATAATAAACCTTTTAAATCTACATAAGTTACTGGCAAACAGCTGCATAACTACAGCTAATTTTTTTAACAGTGTGATAATAAAACAGTGGTTTAAAATCTCTCATACTCCCAGGGTTTAACATGATGACTTGTGACTCTATAACGCACACATAATTTGCCATCAAAAATGTTTTGAGTAACATGTCAAGTAATAATGATTGGTCAAGAATATGTGTAACATATATGATTTTACACAATCATTTCTTGTACTACTGTAAATTCAGAAATGCATATGCTGTTCACCCACCAATGCCACCATGCTCTCAGTGACCCCATTTTTTTCTTTCAAGCACAGTTCATCTGCAGGGGTAAAGCTGTGCTGCTGATAGATGACAGTGCTCTCCTCATTGCCAGTCAACATCTTTGGCAGCTAACATAATGAGATTAGACACTTCTTCTAGTATATGATTATGCTTAAATCAACTACACTTCTTATGAACAATATATTTATATTTTATTTTTACCTGTTACTTTATTGTCCACTGAAGTTGCTGCTTTTGAAATGTACCCCCAAATAAAAAATAAATAAATGTAATTTACATTTAAAGTTACTGTAAATGTATTAAAATCATTCATCTGCTAAATATGTATTATATAGGTTACTTAGTAAACTACAAATTGTCTTTTAAAAGTTAAGATTGTGTTATTTTTAAAAAGTACAGTATATAAAAATTAGCAAAGCATAGCCACATAAGTATTGTCGGGGATTGAACCCGGATCCCCGCATGCGCTGCTGAGAGCACTAACCACTAGGCCATCATTTCTAACAGTGTGTCAGACTTTCATGTGATCACTTTAAAATAAGACAATATATTTAAATTTAGTTTCTGCATGCAAGGATTTAATCCATAAGGACTTTCCAATTATTTTATGGGTTTGTTTATTGCAGCAGTATTATTATTTTCAGTCAGTAGTACATTTTCATACATTTTTATCAAAAATTACCGCTTTCTCTTTAACTTTGATCGATTTGATCCACGCTCGACCTCTAGGGCTGCTCAAGAATAGCGTGCACGCGCAATTATCTTGACTAGGGAAATCTGGATCACATTAGTTGGATTGCGTAAGCTTCATTTGCCTTTTTTGAAACCGCTTTAGCCTCGCCTCATTTGTTAGGTTAATTCAAGTCGAGTTTGTAACTTTAATCCTCGCTTTTCCAAGCGAGTTTTATGAAATAGCCCTCGGATTATGAGCTCAGCTGCGCTCGCTTGGATAAAGTAAGTGGATTCTTTTGTTGATTCTTTATTTTACGTTACATTTCTTGTTTCATGTTAGCTGTTTTGATTATAAAGTAACACTGGAGATGACTAATATACGAGTTTTACATGGTTTCGTTTTTGTATGACATGTTATATAAATGCATCAAATTTATAGCTATATGAATCAAATGCACAGAATATACAAACTAAAAACTAGAAAATAAGATATGTGGTGGAAAATATGAGTATTACCAGCTGAGAAATATAGGTTATTTGGCAAACATAAGACATTTGTAATTATAAATAAATATATTCATGTAATGTTTGTGTGTTTGTGTATATGTATTATGTTCATGTATATCACATCATAGTTTCTCATACAAATAGTTGTATGTCTCTAACTTTTGACTCAAACTAAAATCCTCTCTTGCTTTTTGTGTGATGTGATGTGATGTAAAACAGGACTTCAGCTGACACAGAAGGACTGAAATCTGGAGTGCATTCATGAGCGACCACATTCAAAATAGCAAGTATTTTGTTATAATGTGCAAATGTTTTTTTCTGAAATAGTTTTTTCTATGTGCTTTGGTGGGCAGAGAAGTTCTGGATTGATATACATCATGTAATATGTAGTCCTGACTCATTTTCTTTTTATAATCATGTCATATTGTTATCATGTGTATATTTGGAGTTTCCAAGTGCACTTTTTCTGAAAGGACGCCTGGACTTTTTTGAAATAAAAGCTCACAGAAACAACATTTTTTGGAGTATCATTCTCAAATTTGAATCACAGCATGGTCAGACATTCAGTTCACCTATATGGTGTCCCCAGGTGTCTCACATGACCATTTCAAACCTTTTTTGCTAAGTGAATGTTATTTAAAGAAAAACGGAAGTCATTTAATGTATATTTTACCTTGTTTTACTCTGTTTCTTTACTACTCTGAGTTGTTATGACTATTAGGCAACAATATGTCAAGTGTCTAGTTTCAAACAAGACCAGAATTATGAATATAGACCATAGGGTTTAAGAGCTGCAGATGTTTTAGTTTGGAGTTGTCGTTTTTCAGAAAATGCTCAAAAATATAAGTGCTAGCTAACAGGTTAAATAAAGTTTGATTTCTTGCAAAAACGGATCAATTTGCTTCATAAGTCATTATGATTACTTTTATATTTTATATATCTGCTTTGGTAAAACGTGCAGTTGCTGAACTGATTTTATGTTCATTCGTTTTGGAAATGAAAACTTTAATAAGGAACCACCCTTGTTTATTTTTCTCTGCACAATGGTAAGTGTTACACCAGCCAGCTGTTTTTGTTAATTACATAAATAAAGTTTTGCCCATTGCATAAATAATACTTTTTTAAATATATTCGTCCGTCACTATGGTTACAGGCGCCGCGTGTAACTAGAATACGGGTTTGAGGTTGGTTGCTCGTTCATATAGGCAGTGTTCTATTTGTGTCTTTAATTTGCTGTCTGAACAGGACACTTCCAGACTCACACCTGTAAGTAAATACGGTTGTCACTCCCGAAATTTTGTCGTGTGAACGCACCCTAAGTGTATTCGGCACAGAAAAATACACGTCCATCTACTTTTTGGACACTTTGCATTTGTTTAGCATGAGGAATCCAACTGTGTTAAGCCAGAACATTTATGTATTTAATATAAAAGTATTACCATTAGTATTTTGTTTTTTAATATTATGTTGTTTGTTTATTTTGAGTTTGTTTTTTATGTGTGGGACTACTGATGGAAATTAGCATTGTTCTAAATCCGGCATATTTACATCAATTTTTATTGTTAACTCTTTCTTTTTTCAAGACCAAAGTATCAACTTTCATGTTTACACAAATGTTTGTATTGGATTGCTTTTAAGTTTAAAGGCACGTTGCAACATGATCTCACAAAGTTCCGTGGGATAGTCACAGAATTTTGTGCTCTCTCCTCCGTGGCACTCTCACGGATCTCCGCATTTTTCCGTGGCCCTGCTACAGACTGTCTTTTTCCGTGGCATTCTCACGGATTGGTTACTCAACTGCTTTTTCCTATTTTCGAACCATTTTCGCTTCGGTTTAGGGTTAGATGTTTTGGTGTTTGCGTTACTATGTCACTTTAACTATTGGTTTATACTATTTTTTCTAATTTATTCTTTTATATTTGCTAAACTTTAAACAATTGTCGCCTGGTGTTGGGGTTGGAGTTGGGTTTGGGTAGGTAAGAAAATAGGACAAAACAGTTGAGTAACCAATCCGTGAGAATGCCACGGAAAAAGACAGTCCGCAGCAGGGCCACGGAAAAACGCGGAGATCCGCGAGAACGCCACCGAAAAACGAGCACAAAACCCTGCGACCATGCCACGGAAATTCGTGAGATCAGGTTGCACATACAGTAGGACAAAGCTCAGGGACTGCAAAAATCTCATTATACTGTTTTCCTTAAGACATCAATATCTTTTACTGTGTATGGCATCTAACACTGGGCTGAAAGTGTCAATCAGAGA
Source organism: Misgurnus anguillicaudatus (assembly GCF_027580225.2). NCBI lineage: Eukaryota > Metazoa > Chordata > Actinopteri > Cypriniformes > Cobitidae > Misgurnus > Misgurnus anguillicaudatus. The sequence continues at coordinate 34,187,908 of NC_073351.2, read as the reverse complement.
CCTTCTCACACGTTGTTTATTTGCAGATGTTCCTAAGTCACGTTTGCTCTCTCTGACATCTGTAAGATTGAGTTTAGCCATGAGACTGTCAGAGTGTTGAGTTTATTGGGCCATTTACTGGTATGAAATTTACCTTTGTCGCTAGCATTGACCCTGCAAGGACTCACTGCTAGGAAAACATTTGAGCAAAAAAAAAAAGAAGCAGAATCGTTCTCATTCACGTTTATTGACTTAAGACTATAACACAAGAATTTCAACAAATATTGGTCAAGCAATTCGAAAACAAATTGGTCAACAAATTCAAAAAGAGTCACTGTGTCATATCATATGATATAACTGAGACCTGGTCAAGACACCTGAGGCTCATATCATGGTTACCCTTAATCATTCAACAAAAACACATCCAAAAGTGACAGCAATATTTTCTTTTGCTAAAACCAAACTTTCTTACTGTACACTATTATGATATTTGTGTGACGTAAACATTCCCTTTTGAGACCTAGAGTAGAAGAAATCGCAAAAAAGTTTAGGCCCTGATTTATTTCTTTAATCTCAACAGTTCTTACTCCAGAATATTCATGTACATTAAATATATAATGTTGCAGATCATAGGCACAGATCCTGGCAAAATTAATTGACTAAATTTTAAAAAAATTATTTAATTAAGAAGCCTCTCTGATTGGTTAATCTTGCAATTTACCTACAATGCTTTGATGAATAAGGAGCCCTTCATATTTTGCGTCTTAAACCACACAGAAAACACGATCACATCACCTTCCTTCCTCCTTCCAAAGCGCTTGGGCGCTCCTGTAGCATCTGCTGTTGCTAAGCAACCTAAGCGTTGTGTTGAGCACCTGTCACGGCTAGGGGCTGGCTGTTAATGGCTAAAGCCACGCCCCTTCTCAACTTCCACCTCGAGGAGGTCCCCAAAGCCAACCCAATGACCAGACAACACGAGAACAGGTAAGTATTAAAACAAACTTTATTTAAATATTTAAAATAACTTGGGGAATGGGAAAGGGGCAATTAAAACTAAACGTCCTCTCTGCCTTCCAGGCAGACCACAGCACAGGAAGGTGGCAAGAAAGGGAAGAGGGCAACGGGGGTTCCAGGGGCTGGTGACCAAAGATATAGGGGGGAAGACGGGAGACACAGGCTCCTGCCAGCTCCGCTATCCGTGGCGCCCTCCTCTTCTCTCCTGGAGGCAAAGACAAAATAGTGTGATTTAGGGGTTTATGTCTCTCTTCGCCCGTTATACCTGTATCGCGCTGGTCAGATGCTTCACTGCTCACTCTGCTTTCTTCCTCTTTCCACAGGCAGCGACTGGGACACACAAACACGTTTAATCTGGACTTGGATCGTCCTCACCTGTCTGCTGCTTACAGCTCTCGGTAAGTGTGGTCTTTCCACAGTTCACTCTCCTGACGTTCACTCCTGTTCTCTCCATCTCCACAGGCAGCTTGGACACAACAACACGGTTAGTTCAACTTGAATGCTTCTCACCTCTCTGCTGTTTACAGCTCTGGGTATGTATGACTGTCCGCAGTTCGTTCTCCAGACGTTCACTCTCGTTCTCTCTTTCTCCACAGGCAGCTTGGACACAACAACACGGTTAGTTCAACTTGGGTGCTTCTCCCCTCTTCGCTGGTTACAGCTCTGGGTATGTATGACTGTCCGCAGTGCGTTCTCCTGACGTTCACTCTCGTTCTCTCTTTCTCCACAGGCAGTTTGGACACAACAACACAGTTAGTTCAACTTGGATGCTTCTCACCTCTCTGCTGTTTACAGCTCTGGGTATGTATGACTGTCCGCAGTTCGTTCTCCTGACGTTCACTCTCGTCCTCTCTTTCTCCACAGGCAGCTTTTCCCTTAGCTCGCTATACGGCGGGCTGATCGACAATGCACGGGGGCGGGCTTATGACGGCTGGCCTGCACAGACGGGCAACCAGGTGGTGATTTCCCCAGAAGGCGCCGGGGACCAACCCTCTCGGCGAGTTCGCTGGTCAGCAGGGGGCGAACTGTCACACCGTCTCACCGGGCCGAGCGCTGCCCTATCCTCAATGCCCGTAGGGCGATCGAATACCAGACAGGGGCGCCCTTTTGTAGAGACCACGGGGCGGCGGAACTCCTTCGCCTCTCACTCTGCCACAAGGGAGAACACACAGGTAAGGTAGCAATACACAGGCCCGTAGTTGTACTCACACACACACTGCCAGCTTTCAAGTCTTCACCGCCACACTCCGAAACCTGTCGACACACAGACGTGGGCAGCTTCCAGAGGCCCACACCGTCACTTCATGCTCAACCCGCACACAGCGTATAATAGATGATGTTACTCACGACCGTCAGCCTCTCCGTCTCTTCCTCAGTAAAAGGGATGATGCGGGATACGTCTGACAAGACACACAGCACTTGCACAGCAACCCACAGCAAATACACAGCACCACTTCAACGTGAAAGGTTTTCAAATTACATGGACTCACCCACCACACTACAGGTGTACACAAGAGACGCCCGACGTCCTCCACTTCGCTGAGGTCGGATGGGGGCGATGACAATACGGCCGGGATGTTTAGCTCTGCTGCTATGGCTGCTGAGTCCAACTATTTCTGCGGCTCACCTACCGCGCTAGATCAGGGGTAGGGCCGCCCTCCGCTTCCTGGAGGTGTTCGGTAAATGCACAGGTTTAGTTGCTACACTTCATTAAAATCCAGACGCTAATACTCACAGCGGTCCTCTTGGTTAATGTGTTGCAAAACTGTCTCGTTTCCTTTTTCCTTGGTTTCTCTGAATGTGTCACATATACCGATGTTTCTTCTACCCACAGGGTTTTCTCTTACTCCAACATCCACTGCGAACTACGAGAGAGAGAGAGAGAGAGAAAGTACAACCAGCTTCCAATGTGTATCGGACGAGCACAGCTCCGCACCTCAACTCACACACTAAGCACCAACTGTGATTTACACTGCTCTTAAATCCTCCTCTGTGTGCTGATCCTCCAATCAACCGGCGTTCCTCTTAACCACGCACAGCTGCGCTTGATTTGGCTGATTACAGCCCTCGCGACGCTACCGGATGTCCGGTGTTTCCTGTTCCCGGTCTGGGCGGAAACATCCGGGCGGAACCAAAGTTTCCCGACTTTTGGTTCCGCCCAAAAAGATCGTCACCTTGTGACACACCCACCGGCAGAAAAAGAAATTGGCGCTTATGTTGCAGATTATAATAAAGTTACTGGTGAGCATTTGACTTTACTGACTCTCCAATGCCAATCTTTACTCATATTTGAAGCTTAGATTTTTAAACCAGTGTGTATGTAAGTGAAAAAATAAATCAGACAGATGTATCAGTCCTTCTTAACATCTCAGCTCATTCTTGTTGAGTATTACTTTATTTTAAAGTAGAACCTCTTATTTGTGTTACCCAATTTGAAAAAAAAAACGAGGTATGCGGCTTTTGACTTTGATATTTATCAAAACTCTGAGATTTATTTTGAGCTTTTGGGGCAATGGTGCTAATTTAACATGGCAAAACATTAAAAAAGAAACAATTCTACTGTAATCTGATCTGCCAATGAGATTTTTTCCATTTCATACAGAAACTTAAGATGGATTTTTAGGTTTCTAGAAAGAAAAGAGAAAGACACTGCTTTGCAGAGAAACAAAAAAAAATTAGTTAATTGTTTTGGCAGCTTATGCTGCTTCTGTGCCAGTAATATCACCTTGAAATTGAAAACTGAATTGAAGCTGAATAGACTGCAGGAATTCTGTCTGCACCGCTGCTGAACAAAGAGATTACAGAGGTTTGGCAAGAGCTTTGTGTGTGTGTGTGTGTGTGTGTGTGTGTGTGTTGTATGTGCCTGTAAGTGTGCATATGCCTGTGTCCATGCATCTTTGTGTGTGTGTGTGTGTGTGTGTGTATATATATATATATACATACAGTATGTGTGTATGAATGTCTACAGGTGCGTGTGTGTGTGTGTGTATCTGTATGCGTGTATCTTTGTGTGTGTGTGTGTGTGTACGAGTGCGTGCACGTGTATACATACATACATACATACATACCCCTGTGTCTGTGAGCATCTTTGTGTGTTTATATATTTTTAGTTGTGTGTTTGAATATCTACAGGTGTGCGTGTGTGTGTGTGTCTGTGCGCCTTTTTCTGTTTGTATATATGTTTTAGTTGTGTGTTTGAATGTCTACAGGTGTGTGTGCGAGTATGCGTTTGTGCATCTTTGTGTGTGTATATATGTTTTTAGTTGTATAAATGTCTAGGTGTGTGTGTGTGTGTGTGTGTGTGTGTGTGTGTGTGTGTGTGTGTGTGTGTGTGTGTGTGTGTGTGTGTGTGTGTGTGTGTATGTGTGTATCTGTGCCCCTTTTTGTGTGTGTGTGTATACAGTATATGTTGTGTGTTTGAATGTCTACAAGTGTGCGTTTGTGTGTCTGTGTGCATCTTTGTGTGTTTATATATTTTTAGTTGTGTGTTAGAATATCTACAGGTGTGTGTGTGTCTGTGACGCTTTTTGTCTGTTTATATATGTTTTTAGTTGTGTGTTTGAATGTCTACAGGTGTGCGTGCAAGTATGCATTTGTTTGTCTGTGTGCATCTTTGCGGGTTTATATATGTTTTTAGTTGTGTGTATGAATGTCTACAGGTGTGCGTGTGTGTGTCTGTGCTGCTTTTTGTGTGTTTATATATGTTTTTAGTTGTGTGTTTGAATGTCTTCAGGTGTGCGTGCAAGTATGTGTTTGTTTGCCTATGTGAATCTTTATGTGTTTATATATTTAGTTGTGTGTATGAATGTCTACAGGTTTGTGTGTCTTTGCCGCTTTTTGTGTGTGTGTGTATATATATGTTTTTAGTTGTGTGTTTGAATGTCTACAGGTGTGTGTGCGAGTATGCGTTTGTGTGCCTATGTGCATCTTTGTGTGTGTATATATGTTTTTAGTTGTGTGTATAAATGTCTAGGTGTGTGTGTGTGTGTGTGTGTGTGTGTGTGTGTGTGTGTGTGTGTGTGTGTGTGTGTCTGTGTGCATCTTTGTGTGTTTATATATTTTTGGTTTTGTGTATGAATGTCTACAGGTGTGCGTGCGAGTATGCGTTTGTTTGTCTGTGTGCATCTTTGTGTGTGTGTGTGTGTATATATATGTTTTTATTTGTGTGTATGAATGTCTACAGGTGTGCGTGTGTGTGTCTGTGCTGCTTTTTGTGTGTTTATATATGTTTTTAGTTGTGTGTTTGAATGTCTTCAGGTGTGCGTGCAAGTATGCGTTTGTTTGCCTATGTGAATCTGTATGTGTTTATATATATATTTAGTTGTGTGTATGAATGTCTACAGGTTTGTGTGTCTTTGCCGCTTTTTGTGTGTGTGTGTGTGTGTGTGTATATATATATATGTTTTTAGTTGTGTGTTTGAATGTCTACAGGTTTGTGTTTGTGTGTCGTTTTTTGTGTGTGTATATATATATATATATCTTTTTTGTTGTGTGTTTGAATGTCTACAGGTGTGTGTGTGTGTGTGTGTGTGCGCGCGAGTATGCGTTTGTGTGCATCTTTGTGTGTTTATATATTTTTAGTTGTGTGTTTGAATATCTACAGGTGTGCGTGTGTGTGTGTGTGTGTCTGTGCGCCTTTTTGTGTGTGTATATATGTTTTGAGTTGTGTGTTTGAATGTCTACAGGTGTGCGTGCAAGTATGTGTTCGTTTGTCTGTGTGCATCTTTGTGTGTGTGTATATATATGTTTTTAGTTGTGTGTATGAATGTCTACAATTGTACATGCAAGTATGCGTTTGTTTGTCTGTGCACATCTTTGTGTGTGTATATATGTTTTTAGTTGTGTGTTTGAAAGTCTACAGGTGTGCGTGCGAGTATCTGTTTGTTTGTCTATGCGCATCTTTGTGTGTGTATATATGTTTTTAGTTGTGTGTTTGAATGTCTAAAGATGTGTGTGTGTGTGCGTGCGTGCGTGCACGCGTGTGTTGTATAACTAAACAGGGAGCAGTACAATCAGCTGAAAGGCAAATTCGACAGACGGCGTGTTAAAGGTTTTGCCTGGATGACTCCTCCACCTCCTTCCATTTGAATTCCTCCAGACATCTAATCCCATTCAAAAGAGGCAAATGAACAAAATCTCCCAGCATTCCCCTTTTTTCGCCATGTGACTTTGGTTTTCTCTATCATCATTATGAAACATAAGAAATAAAAAATCAACCTACTTAACATAAATGCAGACTAAAACACTCAAAGATTTAAAAAAACTAAGATCACAATATCACTGCAGCTTCACCAAGACAACAATTACTGTAGATTACATAAAAGCAAAACAGAAAGTCTCCTACTTCTCAAATACCAGGATTAATGCATCTCTTGTAATGTGGTAAAGAGGCTCTTATTACTCTTATGCCAACGTTTGTCATTGTAAAATTTCATTGCTAACACAAAACATAACACATATGGCAATATATGGTCTTTCTTTATGCAATCTCACATCTCCTCTATCAGCTGAAATTGGTGTGCAGATCTTAGCTTGCCGCTTAGTTTACATTTCAACAATTTTTGCAGTGTGAAATGTGTTGGTGTATTGTGAATTAAACTTAAAATCAGCACAACACCACAATGCTGACCTTCTTAATAAGGAGATCAGCAAACCATCTCAGCATGGTCAAAGCTTTTTTCACAACTGGTTGCCAGTAAAGGGGACAGTTTGTTTATTTATCAGCCAGCTGTGCTACTGGTGAGATACTGGAGCCACATGACTTTGAAGTTTTGGATTTTCAAACATTACACTGTGACGACATGCCAGAGTCCCACCACATGCCACTGCAGTCATGGGAAAACTATAAAGAGCCCACACAATTTTAAAAGAGTCTGCACAGCTTTGCTTTCCTGGCAGGGCAAACAGGCAGAGAACAGTCCTGATACCTGTGCAAGTAAACAACAGATGGCGAAATCGTATCCTCACAGTAACAAACTTTGACCCAGCGAGCACGCCACATCTTTATTCACTCCTCGAAGTTTATAGAGAAGAGCGTGTTCTTTCATTCTGTCACCAGATAAGTAATGGAGGCTCAGGTGAGCCAGTTACCTTCAGGCCATAGGAAACCAGTCACAGAGCCTAAGGGATAAAACCAAAAGAAAAAAAACTAACATTCTCTTTTTGACGCATTCGTTTAAAATGCATTCATCTGCAGGGGTTCTCCACGGCGCCGGAGGTTCAGGGGTGGTGGTTGTTACAGATGTGACCTACCACAGCTCAAGAGCAAGGTTAATGAAGTTAATCTCAAGAGAAGAGTTCATACATGTAACCTTTCTATTACAACCTGACAAAACTCGACCCTGTTATGATCGTTATGATGATTTTTAAAGGTGTAGTTTTCTGTCATCAATCACTTTCATTTTGTTTCAGTCTTGGGACTTTTCTACTGTGAAACACACAAACATAAAAGTTTTTGCTATATTTTCTGCTATATTCCATATAATAAACGCATTAAGCAACCACAAAGCTTAAAGCAGGAGTGGGGAACCCTGTGTCCTGGAAGGCCACTCCCTGCGTTCCAGTTCGTTTTTTTATGAACTTCCCTCGCTAACTTCCCTCAGTCTCGTTCACTCGGATGTACGTCATTGCTTACGTTGTACAAGTGCCCACTACTGCTAGAACACTTGAAGTAGGTTCAAATGGATCGCCCTAAGCCCTTGATCACATGGAAAGTGGAGACCGCCCCCTCCATGTGCAAAGCGCGAGTTCCTGAAGTGACGTCACAATTGTGTTGCATTGTGGGATATGAAGCTGCATGAAGGGTACATATGAAGCAGACTCGCTCCCTCTGTCAAAATTGAGGCAAGTAATCCTGAAGACTTTCATTTGATTTTTCAGGTGTGTTTAATTACTCTGCAGGACAGTGGCCCTCCAGAACCCAGAGTTCCCCACCCCTGGCTTAAAGGATTACTCCACTTTCATGAAAAATCCTGATAATTTACTCACACCCATTTCTTCCAAGATGTTTATGTCTTTCTTTGCTTAGTCGAGAATGAATAAAGTTTTTTGTGTAAAACATTCCAGGCTGATTCTCCATATATGGTGCTCTTCCATTGCATAGTATCCCACGGTTTGAGTCAGGTCAGGGTACTTATGGGGGCTTTTCCACTGGGTGAGGTATGTAGTACCAATACTTTTTTAGTACCACCTCGGTTGGCGTTCCAAGCGACCGGAGCTGATACCAAAACGTGACGCAAAAACACTGTAGATCACTGATTGGTCTGAGAGGATCGTCACCACCAACGTCACCGCTATCATGTAAAAGATTAGCTTTACCTTCGTGCTAGCTTGTTCTGTCTCGAATAAATTTGTTGTCATCTGTGCTCTGCTATTCACCTTATTCCGCCACGCCCCTTTTTAATTCTTCGCTCTTCCGCATTTTGTCAACAGACTTCCGCTGCTAATATGGCACAGTGCATTCGGTGGTTAGTTTGGGGGTTAGAAGATTGTTTGTAGTTCACTATAACTTTAGCCAAATGACAAATATCGCTACTGATGTTAATGTTTTGAATTAGGAGCACGGAGAAAACTTCATAAGACGCTCGGATAGCTCGGTCTTATATCGTCCAATCAATCGTCTCGTGGTAAGACGATATGAAGCGGCCGCGGCAAGTAACCCATGGGACATATTACCTCGTCCTGTCAGGAGTTGATGGATCAGCATTGGAAATTATTTAAGTACTTATGCCTACAAATATTTACACAGTGATTTCGTCTTTTTTAAGGCAAATGTGCACCTTAGCCAGTCCAATAACTATTTCTTTTTTATGTGGTACCATGATAGAATTCATTTGCAAACTTGCCAACACTTATTCCTTCAAATCAGGAGACTTAAATCCTTTTAAGTGGAATCTACAAAGCTCACATATGGTTTAAGAAATTCCTTACAGATAATATCTGATCACACTGTAAATGTTTAATATCACTGCATGACATCTGATCACATATGAAGGTTTAATGTAACTTTACAACAGGTAAAGCAAGACCACCCTGCAATAAATTAAGACACAGCTTTATCGGAGTCATCAGGAGCTGATCCCAAGTGTTTATCTGGAAGCTGTTGGTGTATGTACTGGTAAAGTGCTTGGCGACTGTGTAATGGATGCAATATCAACCCTCTGTAAAGCTGAACCAAAGATGGTTGTTTCTCAGTAGAGATATGTACATTTGTGCCAGCTCAACACATTGAAGCAGTTTCTCGGACAGGGTTTACAGGACTAGGATTTAATTATATTAGGACATTTTAGTTTTTACAAACAAACCCTACAAAAAAACAAGACTGGTGCGCATCTTGTGACAAAACAATGGCACTCATATATGTTGAGGTATGTCAGTACAAGGTGTTTTTAAATTATTGTAGCTCAAATATGCATTTTAGCTTGGGACCAGGATAAGCCCTGTCAGGGAAACCGCACCATTGTTTTCCCATATCAGATGTAGGTTGCTTCAGGTTGAGTTGTGATTTTAAAGTGTAGTTGTGGTCAGAGATGGATGGATCCTCCCATTGTGTTTCTGCATCACAGTTTAGGAACATGTTGATTGTATCATCCTCACAGTTGTCCACTGCATCACTACACATCAATGCATCTGTGAAAATAATATAACCATACAATTTTTATGTCTTATTTAAAATAAACTTGCATCATGAGAATTAATATATAAATGGCACCCATACTTAAACAGAACAGTGTGTAAGAGAGAGATGTAGTAACATTATACACACAACCTTTAACTTCAGTGTTAAATAATACGTTGTTTAATAGGTCATTATCAATATCTGAAGAGAAATGAACTGACATTCTAGCATCTGAAATCTCAGTAACTTGTAGGAATCACGTGGGCTACTGTAAGAATGCAATGTACTATAATATCTCGTTGTACTATCGTAAATATAAAAATATAGGTGGACAATTAAAACCATTCAAATAGTTGCATTTTATAAACTAACGTTACTGATCTTAAGTGTATTTGTAGAACGAACTTCACAAATCTAACTTTAGGCGAACGAGCACAAAGTTAGCTAAGATAGCTTACCTGAAACTGGCCACCTTTTCAACACCCGGCGTGGTTTAAAGTTACCGGAACATCGTAGTCGAACCATGGGATAAGGGTGTTCCTCAGTTGGCTTAAAATTGGTAAGAAAGAAACATAAAGGCGATCGAGTGAGCTTTTTAAGCTTAACGCGTCGCCTTCAGTCACTGCCTCAGCTGCTCATCGTCTATGCGGCCGGAAGAACGTTGACAAAATGAGCGAAATGGCGCCGCCCTTGTTGTCGTGAAAAATAAGGTGAATAGAAAGTTCCCAAACTCTCTTTTAGCAATTCAATTCAATTCAATTCAATTTTATTTATATAGCGCTTTTCACAATTGTTAATTTACATTAATAGAAACATCAACATTCACAGATTGAGAAGATTTTTTTCCAGACTTGCAGTTTGTGGCGACACATTCGCAACGCGCACATCCGCATATATGCTTAAATGCAACCTAAATGAGCCTCAGTGGAACGCGTCGACTGACGCCACAGTGTTTGTACATAAACTGTCAGGTGAGACAGAGGTAGTGATTAACGTGATGGCAGCGCAAATATAACGACACGTATATACTCCGAAGTGTTACTAAACTCAATGGAAAAGCTAACCAAGGCAAAGTGAGGTGAGGTGGGGTACTATATAATGTAAAAGCAGCAATAGTTTCAACGCAGCTTCAAAGAGCTTATAACCATACCAAACGAGGCATAAGGGTCTTATCAAGCAAAACGATAGTAATTTTCTGCAAGACAAATAAAAAATATACATTTTTAAACCAAAATTTTTTGTCTTGCACTAGTCGTGTGAAACGCTGTGTGATAACATATTGCGTAATCACGTGGAATGGTCACACGTGATGTATGCAAAACTAGGAGCGTTCAAATGTTGTGGTATGTGGAATGGTACTAATTAAAGTCTTTGTCTATGTCACTGAATATTTTGCTCATTTTTTGCGCATTTTCACGGATCTCCGATTTTTTCTTTGGCCGTACCACGGACTTTCATTTCCATATCATTGTCATGGATTGGTTACTCAACTGGTTTTTCTCATATTCAAACCATTGTTGCTTCGGTTTAGGGTTAGATTTGGTGTTTGTTTTTGGATAGTACTTTAAGTATTGGTTTATAAAAAAAAATTCTGATGTATTCTTTTATATTTTCTAAATTTTAAACCATTGTTGCCTGGCGTTAGGGTTAAAGTTGGGTTTGGGTAAGGACGTCATTTTATGTATATATATACACACACACATATAAACGGATAAGGAGATTAAGCGGAGATTAAGTGGAGATTAAGCGGGTTCTGCCGGTGAATGTTGGTCAGGCATCAGCTGGGCATCACGTTGAAGGACGGCTAGTAGATCAGAGGTGTGCAGACTTTCACATTTACCGGAACTGGGTCTGTTTGTCTCATTGTCTCATTGAGTAACCAATCTGTGACAATGACACGGACAAGAAAGTCCATGGTACGGCCACCGAAAAATTTGGAGATCCGTGAGAATGCCACAGAAAAATTTGCAAATATTCCGTGACTATACCACGGAAATTTGTGAGATCATGTTTAACGGTGTTACTTCACAATTCAGCACTACATAGTTCACAGACTTTGTAACATGTTTCAGTTATACAGTACTAACATTTATAATGTGTTTAATAACAATTCTCTAAAATGACTTTACATGGACTTTAACAGGATAAAAGCGCCCATTAACAAGGCAACAATGGTTTACACTACCCATAAAAAAGGCAATCACATAGATAAGCTTGATTTTCAAGCATGAAATATTACTTAAATAGGAAAAAGCAAGTAAAGAAAGTAACATGGTGGTATGTAAGGATGTGTTTAATATTACCCTAAAATACCATATGAAACTTTCTTATTTTTTGGATCGAAAGTCAAATTTGGCAAGGTGACTTGACATAAGATAATTTTTATACTTTTTAATTTTTAAGTAAGTGTGCAGAATAACCTTTAAAAAGCTTTTCTATAAAGCCTAAGCCTTTTCCACACCCACAAAGAAACACAATTACTTCATCATGATAGTGAAACAAAGACGCAACTGTGAGAAAATGAATAAAAATTGGGTTTAATGTTGCTCTTTATACAGGTGCACCTGAAACAAATCCCGAGCAGCGTGACTCATCTTCTGATGAAGAAGAACATTGTTTCAGTTCACATCAAAGAAGCGCAGAATAACAGAGCCTTCATATGCACATGAAAGCAGAAAACCTCATAACATCATCACAAAGACAGCAGGGCCTGCTAAAATGAAACCACACTTCTCACCTGTTTGTGACCTCATCTCATCTGAGAATCTGAGGACATCCGAGAGACAAACACATCGGCAACAAGTGTGTTGTAATTCCAGAGGGAAAATAAATCCAAGTTACATCTGCGTGGCTCCGTGTACACTCATGAAAGCAAATCAGTGGCAGTCTGAAACATTCTTCAATATTTTGAATCAGTCGGCTGCTGAAATTAAAAAAAAAAAAAATGTATCCAGCGACATAAATTTCTACAATTAAGACAACAGACTAGAACAGACTAGCAGCAAAGAATCAAATTATAATACGTAATGCATATTAAAAGCACTAGAGAAACGCGCACTAGTAAAGTGTCAAATAAATCCAATAATAATCTGCTCATGCTTTTAATGAGAGACATAAAGTCAAGAATTATAATGATTTTTTGTAAGTGGAATCCTGTATGTGTAATGTCATTGTAATATGAATTCATGAGGTATAAAGCTCACTCAACTTGATTATATATTAGGAGTCAAGAGTTTTAAGGTCCTTTCACACCAGATGCAAATATTTGACAGCAACGTTCTCAGATTAAAATTCAGACCAAATAATAAAAGTTGTTATATTTAACTAATGCAGGCAGCGGATGTGATTAGACTTACTCATGTGCTTAACTTAATTTATCTTAACCAACTACAATTGTGACCCATGCCGGAAAATTGAGTTGGAATTGTCTAATTTTAAGCTACAGGCAAAAGAAAGTATAAATGTCGATTTTGGTTGAATTAAGGTTTTCATAAAAATAAGCCCTCATCTAGTGATCCCAATGCTCTAAATAGTCATTAAACATCTAAAATGAAATTTATTTGTATATGTTTTCTCAGAGGTGTACCATCCTAAATGCTTAATCTAATACAAATATCTCCATCCACATGTGCGTCTGAAATTTTGGTTTAGGTTTTAAAACATGCAGGAATTAGAAAATAAAGTTCAGGACTTTCTTGATGTTAAAAAAGTTTACATGAAGCATGCACGAGCACACCACCTCAATATATAGACATCTACACAGAATTACAGTTTTAAAAATATCTGTTTTGACGAGAATTCACGCAGATATAGTTTTATGTCTTAAAGGTGCAGTGTGTAATTTTTAAAAGGATCTCTTGGCAGAAATGCAAAATAATTTACAAAACTATATTATCAGTGGTGTATAAAGACCTTTTTATAATGAACCGTTATGTGTTTATTACCTTAGAATGAGATGATTTTATCTACATACACCGAGGGTCCCCTTACGTGGAAGACGCCATTTTGTACCACCATGTTTCTACAGAAGCCCTTAACGGTCAAACTTTTTTTACTAAGTTGTCTCGGTCGATAACATGTTTTTCCGGTGGCAGCTATCGTAGCTTCTCTATGCATTTAAAAAATGAGGGGTGAGCAGTGGACTGAGTTGTTGGTTGCTATTCACAACCTCACCTCTAGATGCCGCTAAAATTTACACACTGCACCTTTAACTCATTCACCGCCAGCCTTTTTGAGAAAAGTTGCCCACCTGAATTTTTGTGATTTTAACAAAAGTTTCAGAAAATTCCTTGCAGGAAAAATTATCTTCTATAAATATATAAATATACAAATTATATCAAATTAAAGAACACACCCTCTGCTTTCAAACAAACAATAAACAAACAAACAAACAAACAAAATGGGGAAAAAACAACGTTTCATTATATATTTACTTTTTCCACTTAATTTAACCACTGAAATATGGATATTTATCTTCAAAAATACAACATTTTGAGCAAAAAGCTTAAAAAATTGCGTTTTTGTAAAGGAATTTATGTTAGAGATCAGACTCAGAATGACTATCAAATATAAAGGCATTTAAAATCAATCATTAAATCTTTTTAACTTCCGTTTTTGATCAATTTGGTTTGGCACCATCTAGTGGATAAAAGCGGTATTACACTTTCACTTTGAAATTCGTCCAGAAAGGCATATTTATTAGTTAAATATTAACTCATAATTGACGAGATAACTCGAGATAACTCGTCAATGGCGGTGAATGAGTTAAGTGAATGTTTGGTTAACTGTTGAGGAAAAGTAAGATTATATTAGATCCTTGCATTACAGTAGATCTTAAAACTGTCTCTCTCAATGCCAATCAAACAATAAAAGAAAGAAAGAAAAAAACGTGACATATATTGTTCCTATAGATATTGTTTTTGACTTTGTGTGTGCTAAATCTATTACTTTTACCAGTGATTTGAAGGTATGGATGTGTCGATTCCGCTTTTGGACCTTCAAAAATCTTTAACTCGGTTTTTCTCAAAATTAACTTTGCTGACTTTATCAACTTCAAACACTTGTAGCCCGGTCATTTTTCGTCAGATTCCAACAAGTCATACATTGTTTGGAAGTTTTTTAAGAAAATGTCAAAATATAAGTAACTAATTTTTGAAAATTTGCTCATTCCGACTCAATTTTTAGAAATAAAAATATTCACTTACTTTCTGTATGAGGCTGCAGGGCCTTCAGGTTATTTGTCAGAGTATTTCCCATCAGCTTGTCTTTCTCATGCACACAAACACGCACACAGAAGCAGGTAATTTGATGAACAGATGGTGCCTGGATTATGATTGACAGATTCAAAACATGCGTCCATCATCATCGTTTTCACATCTGGTGGGAGAGAATATGAGCGGTGCTCAGTTAGTTTGCTGCTATCCATTACCAACTCTGGTCAGCTTAGAGGTTGCAATGTATTTTTTGTCAATGACTGTTTTGACAACCTCAATCTGCTCTTCAATCTCTACCTCAAATAAATCAATAAACTAACAAATGTATCATCAGAAAACATCTATTCTGTGGCAAATATTGTAGCAAATGTAAATCTAAAATATTTGTGTCAGACACATTTTAAGTTCCACATCACTGCTGTACAACAATTTAACAACATTAGAGAAATAAGCAATTATAACAACTTCATCTATTTACAAAAGTAAACTCCCTTAAACTTTTCCACTACACTGTCAGCCCAAAGTTGATTAAAACAAACAAACAAACAAACAAACAAACAAAAAAAACAGGGTAACTTGCTGCCCTAAAAATGTCAATTTTGCTTTGTTAAACAAACAAGTAACTTTAAGGTAAATCTAGTAAAGATTGCTGAACAGGCAATTTTTTGTTCACTAAATGTCTGGTTCCAGCAATATGTCCTTGTAAGATTAACAAATCATTTCTTGTTCTACAAATGGTCAAAAACAATCATGCAATACATGTTAATTTAGATTAAGTTTACTTATTTATTTGGGTTAAAGCCGCTCTATGCATTTTCGGCGTTTTTGTCAAACAGCGACCCCTAGAGTCGCTGGAGAATACTTGCAACTGTCGTAATTTCCCACTCTAGTACTCCGAAGATAATGACCAGGTAATTTTTCACAATTTCATACAAATATTAGGCTACTGCGTAGTCTACTAAACTACAGATGATGGTAATAGGATAATAAGAAGTTTATTCCAAGTGTAGAGTGCATATAATCAGTGGCGGTTCTAGACAAATTTCACTAGGGGGGCCAAGGAGGGGCCAGTGTTTTACCAGAGGGGCACATAAAAAACTGCAAGAAATTATATTTAAAGATTATAGAGGCGGTTACAGGAATTAGTTTAAGACCGGACTAGGCCTTAGTTTAATTAGGAAATATAACTAGTTTTAACAAACATGACTTAATACATTACTTGTGTGCATTTTGAAGCAAAACAAAGGGCACTGATGTATTTTAAGATATGGCATTGCAAGTTGTTTTCAGTTTGGACAGCTCTTATATTTATTTTAGTCTAGGACTAGTCTAATCCCTTTCCGGGAAACTGCCCCATAAACTTTATCTTACTTTACAATCATATAAATCTTTATTTAATACAAGAGTGAGTGCAGGTGCAAAAGGGGAGCTTGGCTCTTTTCTAAAGCCCCCCAACCGAAAATCATGCCAGCCTACTCAATAAACTTTATGAAATGCAAACTTTTATAAAGACAAACGTTTGTTTTAGTTTACATATAAACACACATTGCTAGACAGTTAGGGACCACAATCTAATCAGTATTTAAAATAATATTTATTTTAAATTGTAAACATTTTTATATGACACATTTAATTATATTCCTCCAATTTTATGCACGTGTATGTAAGAGCATAATTACAGCGCTTTTTACAATGTGTAAACTTTAAAAAGTTAGCGAGATGTTGGTTTTGCCGGTTGTTGATGAGTAACAGCAGTGAATTTTTTTTTTAAATTGAATACAAAATCAACATACAACAAAATGGCATAAACAACAGTATTTGTCTTGTAGGCGAGGTGGGCTCAACATAAATAAATAAAAAAACACAGTAATATAAGAAAAAATAAAAAAAAATTAATAAAAATAAATGAAAAATAAAATAAATAAATAAAACCTTAAAACAGGTTATACAATATAAACAGATTATACAATTTAATTGCAGTTCGCTTTTCCATTTTTGAGAGGGCATCTGAGAAGTACTTTATTTCATTATTAAATATAACAAACAAGGGAGGTGATTTCAAGAATCTACATTTATGTATAAAGTATTTTGCCAATAATATAATGTTATTAATCAAATCAAAAAGTCTACATGAAACCTTAGTTATCCCATACGTTATATTTTGTAAAGTGAAGGTGAAGCCAACAGGCACCACACCTTTTCTTATCAACCAATCTTGTAGTTGACTCCAAAAGGATTTAGAAAAGTTACATGAAAAAAATACATGTTCTGTATCTTCAGAAATACACTTACAAAGATAACAGGGCACATTTTCAAATTTAAATTTTAAATGTAGAAATTTGTTGGAAGGATATAGCCTATATCATTTAGAATCTTAAAATGTGTCTCTTTTGCTTTGGGGGGAAGAGGAAATCTTTAATAAGCTGTTCTAAGTAACAGCAGTGAATGATCACCACGCGCTTATGCAGCCACGTCACAGGAGAACAAGTGAACAGTGTCCCAATGTCAAGTGAGCTAGAGTTCTTACCAGTGCCCAAACCTGCATACACATTCTCAACATCGGAAAATTGGGAACGAATTGAGACACTCGCTGAGCAGCACCCAGCACCCGCAGCCTGCTACAGTGGTTGGGTGCGCCGCTCTAATTTGCCCGTTAAGAACGTTGTGCGTCGGATTAGTTCCGCTTTTGGCGCTCGCGTGTAAAATCAAAATAAATGTATACTTTTTTATTTGGTGACCACAGGGGTGGCCAGGGACTTGTCTACAGAGGCACGGGCCACCCTTGGCCTCCGTGTAGAACCGCCACTGCATATAATAATAAAGTACCGCGTTTGCTAGCTTATAACGTTTTAACATGATTGCAGCTAAATCACAAGTAAACATTACAAAATGCCATGACAAAGTTAATCGTGTATGTTGCATTATTTCATAACGTTGTTCGTTATAATGTCACTACATGATTATTGCTATTTATCATAATAGTTTGCAAATTGTGCATGTTTACACTATTTACAACCTCTAGGCTTATTTATGTCCTGATTATAATGTGAGATATTGACAACTGTTGTCATGATAATCGCATGACATACTACAAGCAAGCGCAACAACATACAACATAGACCGCAAACAAGTTTACAAATGAGAGATTTACTTACTAGTCCATCAACAAGATCGCCAGATCAGCATCCCTCCAGTGCTGTCTTTTAGCTCACGCCAACGAGTAAAAACCTGACCGAGTGGGACTCTTGTCCGGGGTCAGATTCTCTTTTCCTACTCACTTCCGAATGCGCTTTCTTAACTTTTAAATCGTTTAGCCTCACATCTCAAATTCGCGCATGCAGTTGTTGTTATAGGCTTGATCGACTTCATGCGGCGCTGCAAGAACCGACAGCCGGATGACGTCAAAGTGCCGTCTCGGATCATTCTCGCGGTACTTTGACGTCATCCGGCGGTCGGTTCTTGCAGTGCCACACAAAGTCAAACAAGCCTAACGTATGTGACGTCGTTGCCGTAAAGCAAGTCGTGATTCTCGCGAGATTTGTCAGCGGCGGTTCTCTAAAGCTTACATTGGTGGTTTTGCTAGCGGCGAGCTTCAACAGGAGGATGATTCGCCCTTCTATGACTTTGTTTACCACTGAAATAACTTTGAAGCTGTTATATTAAGGTAAAATAACTGCATAGTGTGTCTTTAAAACAAAATGAGGGTTAACTGTGTAAAAAAGTAATAATGTTGTCTAATACATCTAAATTTGGGGAGCACTTAATTTAAAGCCCACCTATCCAATGCATACTTGATCTATAATGCCTTATGATTTACATGCTTATCTTTTTAATAACCACACTTCTAATATATAATGGCTCTTGTATAGTCATAGTTACATCTTTGAAGACTTTTAAGAAATAAAGTACAAGAGGCTGTGCTATATTGTAAATAGGGTTGCCAGGTTTTCACAGCAAATCCTGCTTAATTGCAACTATAAGCTAATTGTGTTTTGAGGGGATTCTCTGGGGGGATGGGCACCGGGGGTTAAATATGTATTTATGACTGGGTTCATTTACTAAAATTCACATCCCCCGGGCTAAATATCACATTATTGGGCTCGGTTCAAACATGATAAACAGCCTGCGGCAACAGCATTAAAGTAGCCCAATTGCGCTGGAAAACCACGAACTTGGCAACCCAGAATGTGAAAATGGTTGATTGCTAAAAGTCATTGTTAGACCAACACAATCTCGTGGCAGTTTGTAAGTATTTTATGAGGTGGCTAACCACATTCGTGCATTTTTGCTTTCACCCCTGTGACACTGGGGTTAGCGACAGAGTTGGGGTATTGTTATTGTTTTTTATCATACGATTTTTTTTTACAAAAACATACAAATTAGAAAAATCATAAAAAACATACAAATTCATATGAGATGACAGGCTTGGATACCTCACAGTTTCAAGTGCTTTATCACTTTTATGACATTTTGCTACATAAACGATTAATTGTGGAAATGTTTTATAAAAACATTTTGTCAAGAAGTACTGTAAAAATCATTTTATAAGCAATATGGCAGCAGCAAAATGCATTGTATATCAAGTCCATTGAGTTGTGTTGCTGAAGG
This sequence comes from Misgurnus anguillicaudatus, assembly GCF_027580225.2. Taxonomy (NCBI): domain Eukaryota; kingdom Metazoa; phylum Chordata; class Actinopteri; order Cypriniformes; family Cobitidae; genus Misgurnus; species Misgurnus anguillicaudatus. Next base: position 34,168,477 of record NC_073351.2, on the reverse strand, counting down.
GTCGTGACCTGCAGATGTTTGCTCCAACCAAATTAAACACTAAACCAGCTTTTCTTACTGTATTATACAGGAGGATTTGTTTTTTGGGCAAATCATCAGTATTCGGTTCTTTTGTCTCTTAATTTTTCATTTTTTCATTTTGTGATCTCTTTAAAAACTCTGAGTGAGAGAGAAATGGGGTCTATAAATGTTTAATGTCTCCCCAAAATGACACAAATTGGCAGACACTTGCCCGTACTTTCCTAAATTTTTGTTCTCTCTCTTTTTTTTTTTTGAAACCAACTTCTCCTCCTTCACAATCCCTCAGACAGATACACGATGCAAGACATGTACATTTTCCAAGCTCATTTGACCTCATAACTAACATAGAAGGCATTATACAAAAACAAAATGCACCAAAGCAACAAAAGCACACACAAACAAGAACTTCTAAAACGCACTTTCCAAAGTCTTTAAACTGCATTGGCAAGCAAAAAAGTATGATTTCCAGTCGGTCGAATGTCTGTCCTTTCTCCTAACATCTCCCATCCGGCTTGTTCTGCAAGTGTGTGCGCTTGCCGCCCCAGGGCAAATAAATATAACAAGTCAAAAACAGTAAAAGCATCACAGGCAGATCCCTGTGGTGTCACCGGCGACCGTCTCACCTGCCTGTGTTTCTTTTGTTTATCCTCACACATCTCTTCTCTGGAGCTTGACCTCTTCTGTCATACAAACACACACATGCAGACACACAACGTCACTTTAGATTCGTCAGTCAGCCTTTGTGCGACTCATTGAGCAGATCGAAGGTCATACCCATCTGTCAGCATTCGGAAAGACTTGAGGAGAAAGTGAGGGCTGTTTGTTTTTTGAGCGATTTGAAGGAAACGGGTGGAGAGGTGTGTGGCTGTTTCGTGCCCTCAGGAAGAAATGTGACTGATGCGCTTTGATATAAGAGGTGAAAATCTTTGCCGTTTGTTTGTTATGGAGCCAATAGACCCGACGGGTTAACCTGAAAAGATCGAGATATGTTAGAGATTCACATCTCAACTACAAGATTCAGCAGTTTTGTAAAAACCAAAAAAATGCTCATGATGTTTTCATGACCAAGATTGACCTTTTTCCTGACCCTTAAAGTGCATTGTGTAACTTTTAGAAAGATCTCTCGACAGAAATGCAATATAATATACATAACTTTATTATCAGTGGTGTATAAAGACCTTACAAAATGAACTGTATTGTTTCATTACATTAGAATGATATGTTTTTATCTAAATACAATGCAGGTCCCCTTGCATGTAAATCGTCTTCATGTTTCTACAGTAACCCTAAACGGACAAACTGATATACAGAGTGCAATTTTGTCTTTAAGTTGTCTCAGACGACGACGACATGTTTGTCCTGTGGCAGTTAGCATATGCATTTTGATATTCAGGGGTGAGCTGTTGGTTGCAATTCGTAATTTCACCACTAGATGCCGCTAAAATTTACACACATTACCTTTAACCGTTTCCCCGCCAGCGTATTTAAAAAAAAGTTGCCACCCAGCCAGCAGTATTTTTCATAATTTTCACAAAAAGTTTAATGCTTTCCAGAAAATTATCTTATTTAAATTTATAAACATGCAATATATCAAATGAAAGAACAGCCCCTCTGCTTTCAAAAACAAAACAAAAAGGTTTCATCCTACCTTCATTGCTTTTCTTTTTATAACCTCTTAAATATGGGTAGGTTTCTTCAAAAACACCAAATGTTGAGCAAAAAGCTGAAATAATTATATTTTTATGAAGGGCTTTTGATAGAGATCAGATTCAGAGCGACCCTTAAAACATACACGGACATACAGCTGTTTGCATAGGGCGATACTTCTGGGTTTTATAAGTTGAAGAATCTGGTGGATCATAGCGGTACTACAGATTGCCGAAAATACTCGTCATTGACAGGGAAACATTTTCTCTTTCCCCGTTATCGACGAGTTATCTCAAGAGAAAACATTTGCATGAAAAACTTGTCCCTGACGTTTTTTATGACAATATGTAATACCGCAGTTATCCACTATGGTGCACTTACCCAATTAAAAAAAAAACTCAAGCAAAAAATAATTGTTAATAATTTTGGCGTGAAGCGTGAGGCGTGAAGCGCGAGTGATTTCAATGTTAAGTCAATGTGAAGACGCGTTGGGGCGGAAAAGGTGTTCGGTGCGGAAGATGCGTTTCCGCCTCATTCGCGCGTGAAGCGAGTGTTGTGCGCGGTACGCGCGAATGGTGCTTTTTGTGCATTTTGCGGTTCACACGAATTTGCGGCTGACACCCGAGTTGAATTTTTTTTAACTTTGGCGGAATTTTGCACCGCGTTAACCAATCAGGGGCCTGCTTGCTGCTGTGGTGGCACCCCGGCCCGGAGTCACTCACTCAACCAACGCTTGATATTGTCCGTAAGCAGTCACCCGGAGCTTTACGACACAAGTTCTTGTTTCTATAGAGGAGACAGGAATAAAAAGGACCTCGCTTGGAAGAGTGTCAGTGAGGACTTTGGGCAACCTGGTAATTGTAATACACACTTCACTTTTGAGTCACGTGACGTTTATCGACCTGCGCCGTTTATTTTCCCCCTATAGTAAGGTGGCCAATACAAACTGGTAACTCTCTTGATAAATGCACAATCAACATCAGTCATCTTGCAAACAGACAACCGCATAGCACTTGCCCCTCCCACAAGAAGCGGATTTTGCCTGTGACGCGTGTCAAATGCTTGCTTTTTCCGCGCGTTTACTCCGCTCTACACGCGCGAATGCATTCAAACTGTTCAAGTGGCAAACTAGGCGCGGTAGAAATGTTTTTGATGCCTGAAACGCGATTAGTGTAAACTCAGCATAAGAGTTTATAAGCAGAGAAAAAATATAGATGATGAAACGTTTTTCCCGTTTTGCTTATTGTTTGTTTGAGTGTCTGTTCTTTTATTTGATATATTTGTATGTTTATATATTTTTAGAAGAAAACTTCCCTGGAAGGAATTTTATGAAACTTTTGTGAAAATCATGCTGGTGGGCAACTTTTCCAAAAAAATAAAGGGGAATACGTTTATTGTGGCGGGAAAAGAGTTAAAGAGTCGAATCGCAGTTTAAGCGTATTTTTTTCAAATTTGTTTTTGAGGAAAACATTCCAGGATTTTTCTCCATATAGTGGACTTTATTAAACCTCAACAGTTTAGAGTTTCAGTACAGCTCCAAAGATGACAGCTCGTTGGGATCGTTTAGTGCCCTTTGAAGCTGCGTTGAAACTTCAAACTGTTGAGGTCCAATAAAGTATATGGAGAAAAAAAATTCTCAAATAAATAAATAAATAAAAAATAACATAAACATCTATGGGTAGGGGTAAATTATCAGGATTTTTTATTAAAGTGGAATATTTCTTTAATGGGTTCAATTCAGTTCTGTTTAGCATGCACTGTACTGTTTTACTGATCTTTAAATCTGATATGAATCTACATCACAGTAAACTCAGAAATATCGGCTTGTAGTTTATCATTGGAAGTAATGACCGAGATTGCATATATAATACTGTGATTAATGTTCGTCTTGTAGATTATTTTCCATTTTAAATGAGAGTGCACACTTCTAACCATGTTTCTTTATCCCATATTTATTTGTCCCCATCAGGACACTCATATTAAACATGACTGTAGTTGTTTACTGTGAATCACGAGATCTATTAATCCATCATAGATGGACGTATTTTCAGCATCTCACTGTCGCCCTCTCAGAGGAATGAACGTGAATTTTGAAACGCTTTCTCTCCTCAGCGCACTGCTTCACCTGCCACCAGATAAATGTGTCCTGGGTGAGACAGCCATCTTCAGGAAAATACATTAAAAAGCGTGGGCATCCTTCTCTCCCTCCTCTTTCTGACTGTTATAAATAGCATCATACTACTCGTACCATCCCTGCAGTTTATACAGTGCAAATATTTAGCATGTGTGGAATATTCGGATGACGTGACAAAATAAGACAAAAGCATACTGCTTGGCTGACACATTGTTATTGTTGTGATGCGTATCACGATGCATGGGTTGCGATATGATATTCTGCAGAGCATTGTAATACTGTAAAGCGGGGGTGATACATTGGTATATTTCCTATTTTGGGAATAAAGAGAGTATAATTTTAGGAAAGCTGTCATTAAGAACATGCCTCCACATGCCAACTGTAGCCAAAAAATTGTGGTGCACCCCTATGTTAGTTCTTTCTACTGTTTTAGTGGTAAGAAGAATGCTATCTTATCTAGTGGTCGGGATGTAAACTCCAAATTAAATGAATCTTGTATGGTTTTAATTTTTTAGATAGGGCTGTCAAAAGATTAACCGTGATTGATCGCATACAAAATAGAAGTTTCTGTTTGCATAATATATTTGTGTGTATATTGTGTCTGATTATTATGTGTATATAAATACAAATATATATTCTATATACATAGATAATATGTATACATTTAATAAAAATGTATATAATATAATATTTAAAAACATATATTTAAAAAAATTAATACAAATAAGTTGTAATTATATTTGTACAAATAATACTCTTCCGCCAAACAAAGTAGTTCCTCAGAATCAAGTGTGGCTGCAACAGAGCGCAGTTCCCAACCAAAAAAACGCTGAGATAATTCCCTTTTTGTGAATAACTTTTGTAAGAGATCAGATTCAGAGTCACAATCAAAACTTACGCAGTGTTTTTAGTGTTGAGTGAATGCGTCAGTGTTTAAGTTGGATAAGATCGCCACCTTGTGGATAATAGCGGAAATATGGATTTGATGTTAAAGAACAAGAAAGAGAAGCTTTTTTATTGACGAGATGACTCAACAATATTTATTGACATTTATCTGGATATGGCCATTAATTGTGCAATTGTAGAAAATTAAAAATACGTTTAAAGACTGTGGTGTTTATTTTCATAAATGACGTCAGTTAACAGTTTTTGACCAAACTCTGCCCAAGGAAGACGTCAGTCATCAGCTAAGACCAAAGGCTTTGCTAAACTAAACTAACACACTAAACAAACTACACAATCAGAACTTGTTACGTATTTCTAAAGGAGGGACTTCGTAGAACAAGGAAGACATCAACCCGTTTTTAGGATAGTGAAAACAGCGCTATATAGAATTTGTTTTACCTGCCAAACATGAGCACATGTTATATTGCGCACAATAAAAGCTTCAAAAACACAAAAGAACGGGACCTTTAAACATAACTAAACCTAAGATCATGGTCTCTTCAAAAACAATCTTTCAAAGTTATTGAAGAGAGTTAAAGGAACCACATCAAAATAAAATGAAGGGCATACACACTTCCCAATGAATGCATGGCCGATCTTCATTTAAATTATGAGCTGGCAGGTGCTTCATTATCAGAATTGTAGCTCAAGGTGAGGATGACAGCCGGCAAACACTGTAACTCAACACATCTGAACAACTTCATTGTGCCAGAGATGATGAATAAATTGAAGAGCAATTCCTAAGTATTGATTAATCTACTTGACGTCAATTATGACAATTAAGAAGCTGTTAATGAAAGCACATAGTCTTCATTCCTCTCACACACCGCTGTTAAAACAAACCCGGCTGCTGTGAAACATGTATGCGCGACTGTCAAGATGCAACAGCTTGCAATATAATTTTATTATATATTAGTCAAATAATGTTTTGCTAAAATATCAGGTTTGTGCGATACTACATTATTAACCTTTATGAGATGCTTTCATACAGTATAGTGAAACACTGTGTCTATGAGAGAGAGACAGAAATGATCTGGTCTTCCAAGAATTGAAGCCAGCTTATTGGCAGAGCAACATGAACGTGTCTTTTGGCATTTGGTTGGTGTGTGTGTATGAATGTAAATGGTCATCCATCTTTATATGGAGGCATATGGTACAGATGTCATAGTGATTGTAGCCAATAACTGGATGTGCCAAAGAAGTGCAGTATCATGAATGCTGTCTGAAGTCTCTCGCTCTCACTTTCTCTCTCTCTCTCTTTGGATTCTATGAATGCCAGCTGCGTCCAATCGGAGTAAAAGGCAAAGGTCAGTTCAGTCTGCCACAGCATCACCTGCTGTTCACTTCCTGCCCAACACTTAGCACATACTAACACTGGCTGTTTCTCAATCCGAAGGCTGCAGGCTCCGGAGGTTGCATACGTCATCAAGCCTGGTTCGTTTAAGGTAACTGAGCATTACATTCGCAAGCCATAAGCATATTACAACAATTTTCAATTAACTAAATATAATAGTCAACCGTCCGTGTCCCGAATTCACACGCTTCTGCACTATTGTGATCTTACAAACTAAGTGTCTGTAAGAAGATGTTTTAAATCAGGGGTCTTCAACGTGGTGCCCGTGGGCACCAGTAACCCGCACAGAGTCTGGAGTTGCCCACCAAAGCACAGTCTATTACAGTCTCAATTGTAATATTTATTTATTACATTTTTTTTATATTAGCTTGGCTTGGTTTACATATGTTAACATTTTAAACAGTACTAAAACATATCAACAAGTAAAATAAAATAAAATCAACAAGTAAAACAAAACAGTTTTGAGTAGACCATATCAAAAAGTAGCCATAATATTAAAATTAATTAAAGCAATGAAAAACTACTCAAATAGCAAGTCTGCAGTCCTAAATATCAAATGTAAAAATTGTGTATAGTTTATTTGGAAGATTAGACAATGTCAAAATTAAGTAAATCTGCAGAGATTTGGATTAACAATGCATATAAAAATGTATGGATAAAAAAAAAAAAACATAATTTACTCACCCCCATGTCATCCAATTTATTTGTTCAGTCGAGAAGAAAAACAACGATTTTTCTTCATATAGTGGACCTCAACAGTTTACAGTAAACAATCCCAATTGAGACATATGGGTCTTATCCAGCAAAACATTTTTGCCAAAACAATAATATTATGTATTTTTAAACTTTTGGTCGTGCATTAGCCGTGTGACGCGCCAGGGTGATCTTACATCTTACATAATCACGTAAATTCACTTGCGTACTATTTTAAACAAAAACTGACACGGTAACGCATTAGATTACAGCCCGGAAAGTACTGGTTAAGTACAGCGAATTTACAGCGTATGTTTCTGTAATTATAGTTTACTTATGAAGTACCTATGTGTAATTATAAGGGAACAATTTATAATATTTGGGGAATAAAGGGGTAACAACCAGGAAAAATACAAATATATATACAGTAAAGTACTGCGTACAGCGAATTTACAGCATACATTTCTGTAATTATAGTGTACTTATAAAGTACATACGTGTAATTTTAAGGGAACAATTTATAATATTTTGGGAACAAAGGGGTAACAAGTGCCACTTTAATTTACAGCCCGCAGATGTTGTATTTACCCTTTAACTATGTGAAACAAGGGGTAACAAGTGCCACTTTAATTTACAGCCCGCAGATGCTGTACTTACTCTGTAACTATGTGAAACAAGGGGGTAAAAAGTTTTGACTGAGACTGTAACAACACAAAACAATGGTATATTTACCCAGTACCTACAGAAAATACACTCTTAGAAAGGATGTGTTAATTTTTTACACATCTTTGTGTGTTTAGTTTTTAACACATTATGTGTAATTTTAACACATTATGTGTCATTTTGTGTTGATTTTTTGTTAAAATATAACACAAGTTGTGTTAAAAGTAAATGTGTTGTTTCCATAATAACACAGAGATGGGTAGATTCTGGGACAACGCATTAAGTGTGTCGTCCCAGAATCAACACAAATGTGTTGTTTTTAACACATTCGTTCTAAGAGTGTAGTTCTAGTTTTGCTTGCTTTGTTTTCACCATAGTTGCCTTGCCTATTTTTAATTTTGCTTTGATGACCCAACAAATTCCTGTACTCTTTTTCTTTCTTAAGGTAAGTAACCTTTATTGAAAGTTCTAAATAAATTGTATTGTACTAATAAATAGCATAAACACATTAACTGAATTTCAAGTTTTGTTGTTTAGTAATCTCCATTATCATGCATCATGAAATGATAAAATATGTACCCCTCATGGTTAAAAAAAACATATCCTATGGCTAAATATATTTTAATAGCCTACTATATTATTCCAAAAATAATATATGACAATGACTATGATTGAATGAAGACCCACAGTTTGCAGAATCCATGTAAAAGCAGCCATGGTATGACGCCAGTGCGATCACCACCCACCAGCTATATCTGGAGAGGAGAGTGATCAAGCCAATTCAGTGAATGTGTGTGTTCTCGCTAAATTACTCTCAAACATAAGATTGTTTTGCATGCAGCATACGCCATATCACATAGGCCTAATATTTGAATCGTAATTATGAATTACTTACTGTATAAATTATTTGTAATTTCCCACGTTTTTAGCATATAAGTCATACATACTGTGTAATATTAAAATAGTTAGCCTTTAGTTATAAAATACTTACTACATATATTATTTGTATTTTTCCTGGTTGTAACCCCTTTGTTCCCCAAATATTATAAATTGTTCCCTTATAATTACACATACATACTTCATAAGTATACTATAATTACAGAAACATACACTGTAATTTCGCTGTACTTGCGCAGTACTTTCTGGGCTGTAATCTAAAGCGTTACCAAAAAACCATCAACTAAATATCCAAACATTCACACTACAATTTTTTTCTTTGACCTGAGAACAAATTTATTGTTAAAGGTTTGTGGGACTTTAATGCGCACGGCTTTAGAGTTTGTCATTTTCATCTGTTTAAAGTCCCTCTGTGGTGAAAATCAAGTTTTTATTGTTGTTTATATGTCTATGTGATTTTTCAACGCTGTCTCATGGCAATTCTTATGTATTTTATGAGGTGGCAAATTAATTAACTTAATTTATTCGACAACATTTGTATTTTTTTGTATAATTTGCCTTGACCCATCATGTTGGGGTTAGGGGTGGGGTTTCCTTATATGTTTTTGCATGATTAACGTATAAATTCATACAGTACGAATTAGCAAACTCGTGAAATATGTATGAAATTCATCACATTTTAACACCATTGAATGGTGGTATTTTCTCTATAAGATTGGAGTTTTTCAAAAACTGACTGAAGACCTCAATTTGAAATCGCATCGGTTTCCTATGTCACAAACATGTAACCTATCACATCTCAACTGAACGAGTGGATCAATAGTTTCGGGCCAAAGATATTATGTATGGATGCTGAATAGACTTGGCAATGAAGTGATGCGTACGCATCATGTGACACCGAACTTAGCATCTGTGTGTCTGAAACTGCCGATTGAAGCATCTATTTGCATTTATATCTATGGTCCGAGGTTATGCGAAAATTGGGCTAATTTGCATATTCATAAACCCACATATACTAAGTGAGACAAGGGTGTACAATTACATGCAAGCTGTTTTAAAGCATAAAGACATTACTGTCACAGGAAAAGCTTTTACATATGCTAAAGATGAGTTTTACGTGATAAAATTATTGACTAAAGGGGGACTTTTAAAATTCCCAGATTAACCATTTTCAGCCATATTTTTCCCTCTCTATTACAGAATTTAAGAGTTCATTTTCCACTTAATTAGTTGAACTATTCCCCTGTTCGATACAGAGAGGTAATGATATTATTTTACATGCTGTATTGCATTATTTCAACAATTATTCGTAAATTAAAACTATAATTTAAACTAAAATGTTTAAAATAATAATACGACAGATATAAAAAGTACATGTTTTCTCTTTGAATTCGTTTCTGCATACTAAGTTAAAATAAGTAGAAAGGGTTTCAGCATGAAAGCAATCAATCCATCCATCCACTCATTCATTTATTCATGCATTTAAGAAAAAGTAAGGTAAAGTATGGCATAGTGTCGAAAACCAAGCAGTTGTTGGTTTTTAGGCAATTACACAAAAAATGGCACTTGTTTTGGATGTCTCTTTAATAAGTGTACTAGAAGCAGATTTAGATAAATTATTTTTTGATAATTGACAGTATTCTTGCTCCTCATATGGACAAAAAACCCTATGAGACACACCCAAGTTTACAGCGACAGTCATCGCGAAAACTATCCGCCATATCCAGAAGCTCATAATCTCGTGTCTGGATGAGAAATTGTTGAGTTCCAGTAGAGTAATGAAGCACAGGGATGGAGACGTCATGTTTGTGTGTTTTTCTCCAGCAGGGACTGGAGAACTTTTACAGACATCATGACAAATGGATGGAGCAGAGTACAGAAAATACGGTAGCAAAAAAGTCCAGCAATCAGAAGGGACTTTGGACTTAGACGTATGGCTCAATTTCTAACAGAACGTACAGCAGAAGCCACATCAGAGTGTCTTTAAACTATAAAATATCCTGTATTGACCTGTCAGAGCTCAGATCCCAATGCCACCTGTGAGAGGTTTAGTTCCAGCAGGAGCTTCGGCGCTGCAACGCTGACCATATATTCATCATCGATTTGGTTCCTTTGGCTCCCATCTCTCAAAAAGTTAAAAGGGTAAAACATTTATGAGGATAATCCAGTAGCGTTCAGTATGACTCGTCCACTCTTTCTGTTTTTCTTTCCAAACTTCTGCACTTTTTCATTTGAGTGTACTCATTTTGACTGGGTTAAATAAGGGCACAAGGATTAATTCTGGTTATCCTGGTTATTATATTATCTTTAATGACAACACCAGTCCTAAAATCTCCCTCAAAATCCTTATTCAACTTGACTACCAAATTATAAAGTCAACCTTCAAACTGAAATATCTTCAAATTACAAATTTATTTATTTAGCTATAATGTACAGCAGGGGTCTTCAACTACACTTCTTTGAGGGCCAGATGTTACAATTGTAAATATGATGCGGGGAAACTCCAATTTTTACAGTTTATATATTTTTTACTTTTACCTATTATAACTATATTATTATTATATGTTATAATTTATGTTGTTTTGTTATAGGTCATATATAAAAAAACATGCATTTTCAAAAAAGATGCGCACTTGTATCAAGTATTTTGCTGTTTAACTCTTTCCCTGCCATTGACGAGTTATCTTATCAATTAAGAGAAAACATTTGCAAAAAAACCTGTTTCTGATTAATTTTTATGTTAAAGGCGGAGTGCACAATGTTTAAAGGCCAATGTTGATATCTGAAATCATATAAACATACACGCCCCTACCCCAATCAAATCTGGACCTGCTTTTGATAGACCCGCCCCACACACGCAACCCCGGCAAGGATGTCAGTTAGTAGACACGCCCCTTACTGCTGATTGGCTACAAGTGTGTTTTGGTAGTCGGCCTGACTCCCTTTTCCAAAGCATTTTTCAAACATTGTGCACTCCGCCTTTAATCTGCAATACCGCGATTATCCACTAGATTGCAATTACCCAATTTATAAAAAACTGAAGCCAAAACTTTATTTACTAAATTTAAACTCTGTGTGTATTTTTTAATCAACATGATCTCATGTTATAATCACGGAAAATTTGATCACTTTATCCGTGTTCATCTCACGGAATTCAGCTTTTTTTCCATGGCGGGAGCACAGATGTCTTTTCCGTGTCACTCCCACGGATTTCTTGTGTCTTTTTTGTATTGTTTTCTCACTGTTTTTTCTTATTTTCAAATCATTGTCACTTGGGGTTGGGGTTAGATTTGTGGTTTGGGTTAGGATGTATTTTTATGTTAGGATGTACTTTTTTGTATTGGTTTCTACATGTTTTTCTTCCGCTTTTAAAATTATTCTCGCCTGGAGTTGGGGTAAGAGTTGGGGTTAGGGTAACTTATTGCCCATGGACATGGACGTGACATGTACACGGATAAAGTGATTCAATTTTCTGTGACTGTAACACAGATTTTCATGAGATCAGGTTGGTTTTGATAATCATTCTGAATCTGATCTTTAATAAAAATGCAATTATTTCAGCTTTTTGCAAAAAAATATTTTTAAAGAAAAATACCATATTTAAATTTTTTTCCGTTTGTTTATTGTTTGTTTGAAAGCAGAAGGTCTGTTCTTTCATTTGATATATTTGTATGTTTATATATTTTTTGAATTTTTTTCCTTGAAGGCATTTTGTGAAACATTTGTGAAAATCACAAAAATATGCTGCCGGGCAACTTTTCAAAAAATGGCTGGCGGGGAATTAGTTAATTACTGAAAACTCGCATTTTCTTTTTTTAATATTCTTCTAACAACAATTGCATGTTAACATTGCAAGAGCTAAATGGACCGATGTTGCCTACCCCTTGGATAGAACCTGACTAGCCCTGAAGAAGTTGACTGGCCCTGATGTACAGCATTGAGTTTTCAGGATGAAATTGTAAAAATCTTATATTGACAGGCTTTAATCTGTTGTTTCTTTCCCACAGTAAAACAGCTTCAGCAGGGTTATCCAGGGCAGGCGAGAGAAAGATTAACAGACGACTGATACACCTGACACAGGAAGAGAAGCCTGCATTCAGCCAACAATGAGAGATCTCCAGACTGGATTAGTGTTGGGCTAAGAGGCATACACAGTCAAACCATTACTCGATGATCTCTGCTGGAATGGGTCTGGAGATAACATCACGGTACACAGGAGGAAGATGGGGTTAGTCCAGGCCCAATTGCTCCTCTTCCACATCTTTTGGTCACTGATAAACCCTGTCTGATGAGAGATTGGGATTCAGGCTTACACTGGTGAACATTGGAAGAGAAACACATTGATACACACTCACATACGCTGTACGTGGGACCCATTGGCATGCCCGTCTGAACCTATGGTGGTTTCCTCACTGGAGTCATCTGATGTGGTGTAGTCAGAGGTGGGTACATTTACTATGTTACATTTTACATAAGAAAGATTTTAGAGAAGATGTACTCTTAAGAGTAAATTTAAAAGTGGGTACTTTTACGCAAGTATATGTCTAATGTATTTACTAATCAATTTGAGATTGCTGTCTCTTGTTACTGGGGCATTCACAAATAAATGAGTCATTTGGGTCGATTCTTTACAAAGTTTTGCATGCATGTCTCACAAATCTGTTTAAGTAATTTGTTCAGTTTGCAGAAAAAAATGTTTTTATGTTTATGCCTTTATTTGTGTTTCCTACTTTTTTATTTTTTCCTTTTTTTTGAGTATTAAATATAGATTAACTTTTAAGAAATTATTATTATTATACGTTTTTTTTCCTGTAATTGATGTAATCACAGACAGGGGGTTTCAATATGTCTTTTAATGCAAGCATCAAATCAGACATTATTATATTAGTGATTATACTGTTACCTAATGTGACAACATCTGAAACTGACAATGCTCCAGCTGAAACCAAAAGGCATCTCCCAAAAAAATCCTGAGGTTTGTGAAGAACACAGTGGTATGAACAGAAGACTTCAAACACAAGTGCTAGATAAAAAGGTTTGATAATAATAATAATAATAATAATTCACAATGGGAGTTTTATAATGACATAGAAAGACAACTTAAATGAAGTCGCCTGGCCTCCACATACAAAGGACCGGTCCAACGATTGAACCTTGATCACGTTCATTTTACAAATGAATTACATTTACATGAAAGAGAACAAATTAAATTGCCATCTACCTGCAGTAAAAGGGGGTTTGAAAAGATTTTCTGCTGGTAGTCGTTTCTCCAGATTACAGCTCTGGAGAGAGCATTACACAGAAAGATACGAAGAAAGAACACGATGGACAAAGCCGAGCAGTGTGAGGTTATAAAGGGGAGAAAAAAATAGGTCAAAGCGTCATTTGCACCTTGCTAACTTTCTCTCTACCTACTTTCGCCTCCATAAGCACTTAGATTAGATCACATACCCTGTGGCCTTCATATCTCCACATGAGAGGAGAAAATTACAGGGTATACCTGGAGTGAAGTTCGGATTACTCTTACCTATAAAATTCCTCTAGCTTCCCAGCACAATAGGATCAGGGAACAGCTCGACCATGTGTATATAAACCATAGTCTCAGACTTAAACAGACTTTAACTTCTTAACAAGAAAAAGTCACTGGGGAAAAAATTCACCATCAATGATTGGATCAATAAGAGACCAAGTGTGAGAGATTGAGCCGTTCTTTGACAAAATTTCAGTCCGATATACTGGATGCAAAGTGTGTCTTTTGAGGGCATAATATTGTAGATCATAATATTGCTACATCTTTAAAGCAAACAAATACTGACAAATAGCATTGTTTTAATGTTTCCTATTGATTGTTTATTTTATAAAGCCTAATGGGGCGTACCCGCCAAATGCAAATTCAACGATTTGCGCGATTACATACAAGTCAATGTAAAGACGCAAATAGACGAAAACTTGTGCCGGGTCATGCAAACGGGGCAAAGGGAACAATGTGAATTTGGGTGGCGCTATAGAGACAGAGCGCAGCGCGTCATAACCTGAAAACCACGCCCACCGGGGGGGGAAGCAATCCAACTGTCTCCATTGACTTTGTATTGCAAGAGGCCGCCTCCTTGTCATTTCTGGCTTATAACAAAAAACTGAATAATGCCTAAAAGCTGCTGTGTGACAATATGTACAGCCAACAAGCCAAAGAACACAGAAATAAGTCCCCATAAGCCGTCGAGCCGCAAAACCCAGTCCCCAAGGAGAACAAAGTGGATCGCCGACTACGTTTCCCCCTATTGGACGCAGTTTTACTATTAGGAGTACTATGAAAAGTTGCCTGTCTCCATTTCTGTGTCTAAACGCTCGTTTTTTGAAGTCGCCGTATTTTTTTTTTTTTTTTTGCTTTTTAGATGTACACCTTGTCACACAGCAGCTTTTAGGTATTATTCTGTTTTTAAGTTTAATCTGTAAATAAGTTTTTATAAGCTGTCGACCCCAAAAAACGAGCGCCTAAAGACACAAAAATGGACACAGGCAACTTTTCATAGTACTTCTATTAGTAGAACTGCGTCCACTAGGGGAAAACGTAGTCGGCGATCCACTTTATTCTCCTTAAAGACTGGGTTTTACGGCTCGACAGCTTATAAAAACTTATTTCTGGGTTCTTTGGCTTGTTAGCTGTACATATTGTCACACAGCAGCTTTTAGGCATTATTCAATTTTTTGTTATAAGCCAGAAATGACAAGGAGGCGGCTTCTCGCAATACAAAGTCAATGAAGACGGTTGGATTGCTTTCCCCCCCGGTGGGCGTGTTTTTCAAATTTGCATAACTGCGCTCTGTCTCTATTACCGCAAAAACACACAATACCCACATAGCAAATTTTCTCTGGCTCAGCTCTAGCCCAGACAACCAGCTTTTGCTTGGCCCACATACCGCAATGAATGACGGCCAGGTCTGGTCCAAACAAGGCCTATAACAATATGTAAACCATATCAACACCAGTTTTTAACCAGAAAGACCAAAACTGAGCCACATCTGAGCCTGATCCAATTTTTCTGTGGCCCAGCTCTGGCCCACACAACTTGTCCCACATACTGCAATGAATGACGGTCCTAGTGTAATCAAAGTGTAACATTGGAACCAAAACATAACCTCAAGTAAACCATATCAACAATTCTTTAGGCAGAAAGGAGCCTGACACACAGGTGAACTAAACCAACATGTTAAAAGTTACAAATATTCAACTCAAGCGAAACATTTTCATGACACAAAGTTAAATCCCACAAGTAATCTAGAGCGAGGAACGTGATCGAGTTTGGAGTGTACGCGGCATAAGATGTAGTCAACCTTTGCCTGTGTCATTTTATCAAGAAGCTTCTTGAGGTTTAACCCTTATATGAATTTCTGCTTTTTCTTCAGTATTTATTCTAAGACATCTTTTAGGTAGGTAGGTAGGTAGGTGGTTGGTTGATAGGTATGTAGGTAAGTCGTCAGGGGCGTAGAACAAGGTCCTGGGCCCTATGCATAAGCAGTCCTGATGCCTCTCTCATTTTTCCATTTTAGTTTTTTAATCACTACATGAACGAACTGAATGATAACCAAACAAGACTTGATTCAGTCATATTTTATTTTGCTGAATGAACAAGACATTACATTTTTACATTACTTAGAACATTTTTTGTGTCCCGATTTAGCATTCTTTGAGAAAGAGATTTCAACCGCACCCTAGAAGTTTGCGCTCCACCAGACGTTCAACTAACATAAACAAAATGCACGTGCAGATGGACTAAACCATTTGGGACATTAGCAAGGGGTAGGACAGTAAGACTTTAGATTTTACTTATACAAAATCTAGTCAGTCAAACAGTTATTCAGCCAATACACTAACTTTATATTTCATCTGACATTCATTATGAAATTAAATTAGGAAATGAAAATATTCAGGTGAAGTAAAATATATTTCAGACTTTTCAAGGGCCCTCTCTTCCCTTGGGTCCCTGGTAATCAGTACTGGTTTTACCCCAGTCCGACGGCCCTGTAAGTAGCTGGTAGGTAGGAAGGTAGATAGAAAGGTAGATAGTTGGATGGCTGGCTGGATGGCTGGAGTATATTTTTGTCTAAGTAAAAGGTTTTTTTTTAAATCATGGGAAATATTTTAGTCAACTGATAGGGCAGTCTTGGCCTAATGGTTAGATGTTTAGTTGTGATATTTATGGTTTATTATATAGTTATTATATTAATGGTTAGATATTTAGTTGTAACCAAAGAGTTACCATTTCGAGTCTCATGCCTTGCAGGTTGTGATTGCCCCCGATTGCTTGTGTGTTCACTACGCACTTTCACTTTTGACCAGTAGTGTACTGTAAATTATACAAAATAATGCAAAATATAATTGTATAAACAATACATAACTACACCGCTTACAGAGCTAGAACTAGGACTTATGACAGTTAACCCAAAAGATCATGAGATTCCCTTAAAAAAACTATTTTATTCACAAGTATAAAAGATCAGATCAGATCAGGACAAACCAAACTGCCATCTATGCAGTCCCTAAACTCATAGGAGATTTAAAGACATCCACCGCAGGGCATGATGGGAAGGCTCCCCACTTACACACTTTAAAGTGTGGCAAGTGCTCCTCCTCTAAGGGACCACGGGCCACAAGCGCAGTAGGAGACGGAGGAATAGAGGTGACAAAGCAGAAGCCGAGTGTCGGTAACAATGTTTAAAAGGAAACTGAGGATTCAGATGAGCTGCATATTGAAATTGGTTATTTTTTCATACTTTTACCTACATGTTTGAGTGTCCTTCTGCACTCTCTCTAATGGTTTGGCATCTCTGAGGAACAGCTGTGATCAATTTAATATTTCTAATGCTAACAGAATGAAATGCTTAACATACTGGTTTTGGTGCATTTTTGGTAGTGGTTAATATGTGCGGAATATCTGGTGAACTACTGTAGTATAGCCATGAATGCGTATATTAAAAGCAGAGGTTAAACCACTCATCTATATAAATGACTGGATTGCGCATAGAACGCTTAACGTAACAGCGTGAGGCGAAGCCAGCGCAGAGTTCGAGCCGCCATCTTGGTATACCCAACCGGCAGACGGCGTCATTGACTTCCATTCAAAATCATGTTTTAAATTCACCCGCTTTACAGCGTATCAGTCACGCAAGATTATTTTTAGGATATGTGTACGTAAATTAACTGTTAATTCTGGTGTTGTTTGCAATGTTTATGCTTTAATCGGGCAGGAAAATGGATTTAAAAAAAAAAGGTTAAGGTGAGTGTGTCTGCTGCGTTCTGTTAATGACACGGGTATAAATAAAGTTTTTTTTGACATTCAGCTACACAGTCAGCGTTATTTCTCTAAATAAGTTGACGTAACTTGTAAGTTTAGATAACATAAAACCAGCAAATTATTGCATGCACATACGGTACAAAGTATGATTATTTATTTAGATTTCAGAATGAGCACGTTTGTCATTAATACTAAATTTGCTGCGGTCTGTCTGCTGATCTGATACTGTAATGAAGATTAATGTATAATAACTGATTAAAAACTAAAATGTACAACTTTCAGTAAATAACTATGTACATGCTTAGGACGTTTGTGTTGTAATGTACAGGGTAACTTCAGATATAAAAACAAAGACTAGTAAAGTGATGTTTTATCATTCAAATCTGATCGCGTCCATTGATTTAATAGAATGTTTGGGTATACCAACATGGCGGCGCGGTGGCTTCACAGTTGTGACGTCATGCGCAATCCAGTCATTTATATAGATCAGTGGGTTAAACCAGCACGTCTGTCTGGTGAAGCTGGTTGACAAAGTCTTTCTGGTAAAGTTACAGTAGTTAAGTAGTGTGGATACACAGTGTGTTAGTAAGTAAATATTTCCACAGAAACATTGCGTCAATAATAAACATTCAACAAAAGCAATATTTTCGACTGCATATAACTATGAATGTTTACTGTCTTTCTTTAGCAACTCGGAGGACTTCTTTTAAATGTGTGTGCGAGCGCACTGGGTTTGTTCAATATATTGATCACAATATTGTCTGAAAGTTCAAATGCTTTATAAACGTCTGCAAAATTATTCAGGCTTACATTGAAATAAGTGAAAGTAGTCTTAGAAACTCAATGTTTAGTTTTGTTATGGCTTGGTAATAGTTGTGTTTCCCACACGTTCCCACTCACAACTCATCACATAGTGTAGTTTGGACAGCGCCCCGTCGGCATCAATCTTTAAAGCACAGGGTACTCCTCTGGCGTCATTTTTGATGTACTTCATTGAATTTGTTTGTCTATGCGTCAATTCAACTGCCCTAACCTCAATATGGGACAAGTATGGAGAGAGAACATGTTAATATTTCATACTGAAACAGATGAATAATGACTAGTAATCCTAACATGAATACTTCACATAAGCCAGCCATGAGGAATTGTGCTTTGATGTAACAACTACATTTCTGTGTAACATCAATGAAAATCTGTTTCCAGTGTTTGTCATCATAGTGTATGAAAGTGGATCTTGAGAACTTCAAGTTCATAACATGTATTTTAATTCAGTTTCCAAAACTAAAGCTTGATACAAATGCACACCCTACTTTTATCCTGAGCCACTTTACTAACACTGAACCTCAGATTGTTTCTTTTAACTGCCTTCTTTAATCCCAGTGAGGTTACGACTTCATTAAACTGAACAAAGATCGTAAAAAAACAGAGACACAAATTATGCTCCATTTAGTACAGTTAAATGACTCCGCATAAAAGCAAATCAGGGTTGTAGCTCTCATAGATCTGCTGGGACATAAAGGCAGTTTTACCTGAAATATGCATGTACAATCTCACTGTGATCAAACCTCTTTAACGTGGACATTGATTAACAAAGTGTCAGACTGTCTCACTACTAGACGTCAAAATTCACACAGTTTTGGGGAAAATAATAGTCTCATGGTTGGGAATCAACCACCCAAGAGCGTATTGTCGCTGTGTTTTTTGAAAACTAAATTCTGACAAATCCTTTTGCACAGACGCATCAAAACATCAGGAAGGAATGACAAGCGTTGGTGTTGATGTAAAGCAAATCACTTTTCATCATGAGAGTTACGCTCAGCCACGGGAGAGCAGCCGACATTAACACTTCTAAAAACAAATCAGTTAAAGTCATTTATTTACCAAGAGCGGAGATGTCCACAGTCCAAATGACAGTTTCATAACTGTGTCTTTACACAAAAAAACGCTTAGGTTACTCACGTAACCCCGGTTCCCTGAAATAACGGGAACGAAGCATTGCGTCAGTTAGCTGACGCTATGGGGGGAAACTCCTGTTTACTCCGTGACTGAAGCCTATTGGTTAACGTCTGTAGAAAATACAGACCAATGACGTTTGAGCCCGCGCGGGGCGTGGCAAACACGTCCCTATATAAGACGGGGAAATACGTCAGGAGCTCATTATTATTCGACTGAAGCGCGCAGCCGAATAACACTCGCTGCGTAGACGTTTGTAGCACGGCCAGCGACGCAATGCTTCGTTCCCGTTATTTCAGGGAACCGGGGTTACGTGAGTAACCTAAGCGTTCCCTTTCAATACGGTTCACTTCGCATTGCGTCAGTTAGCTGACGCTATGGGGGAACGTAATCCCATCCCGCCGTGCATACACAACGGGCTGAGGTGCCCTTACCGGAGAGACACTGCATGTGGCCCTATACCCAGCGTGTACATAGCTCTAGCGAGCGTAAGTGAAAGCACCATATATGAGACAGTTAATACGCATACAGTGAAGTTTCTAAACGCACCATGATGCATATATAATAGAGCACGAGGCGGCGGGTTCCTGAGCGCGCCGCGAGCTTGTGCATGATTTATTAATAGGTAGCCATGACGGTGAGCTCGCAGCGCACCGTGAAGGCATACAGAAACGCAGTCGCGTGAACATTAAGCCGATAAGACCTGTGCTTGTAAGGCAGGGACATCCAGGCTATAAAATCTGACAAACGTAGACGGCGAGGACCAGCCGGCCGCATTACAAATGTCAAAAATAGAAATCCCCGTAGACCAAGCCCACGATGAAGCAATACCACGCGTGGAGTGCGCTTTCAAACCGACAGGACAATGTTCATTCAGGGAGGCGTAAGCTAAAGCAATGGCTTCGACGATCCATTTAGATAGCCTCTGTTTAGTGAGCGGCATACCTAAAGAGTGTTGCGCGAAGCTTACGAACAGCTGATCTGACTTGCGGTATGAGGCAGAACGGTCCGTGTATATTCTTAACGCTCTGACGGGGCAAAGCGTGTTCGGGGTTTGTTCGCCGTCCGCCGGTGGGAGGGCGAGAAGTGAAACCACCTGAACTCTATATGGCGTGGTCAAAACTTTAGGAATGTATCCCGCTCTCGGTCTAAGGATCACTGTGATATCGTTAGGACCGAATTCCAGACACGACGGCTCAATTGAAAACGCGTGTAAATCGGCCACTCGTTTAACCGATGCCAACGCCAGGAGGAGAGCGGTTTTAAACGAGAGAGCGCGCAGGTCAGCCTGCTCGAGGGGCTCGAAAGGGGGACCGCGCAGCGCTTTCAGAACCGTGGACAGATCCCAAGACGGGACCCTGTTAGGTCGCGGTGGGTTTAGTCTGCGAGCGCCTCTGAGAAATTTAATGACAAGGTCATGTTTTCCCACGGTGTGACCGGCGATAAGGGCGTGATTCGCCGTTATTGCCGCCACATATACTTTAAGCGTCGAGGGCGCGCGACCGCTGTCCAGCATTTCCTGTAGAAAGGAGAGAATATGCTCCACTTCACAGGTGTTTGGGTTTAAGTTTTTTGTCGTGCACCAATCAGAAAAAATAGACCACTTTTGAGCGTAAAGGCGCCTGGTAGATGGGGCCCTAGCTTCTGATAGAGTATTTAGCACTCGTCCTGAAAGGCGTGACGGTTGCCGTTCAGAAACCAAGCGTGTAGATTCCATAGCTCCGGCTGTGGATGCCATATCGTCCCTCTCGCCTGAGATAGGAGGTCTTTCCTCAGCGGTATTGGCCATGGTGCTGATGTTATCAGCTGCTATAGGTCGGGGAGCCATGGTTGATTGTGCCAAAGCGGGGCGATCAGAATTATCGCGCATTTCGTCTCTCTTATCCTCCGCAGGATCTGCGGTAACAGAGCCACCGGAGGAAAAGCATATAGAAGACACGCCGGCCATGCTTGCGACAGGGCATCGTGGTGTCTCGAGAAGAAGATCGGGCAATGCGCGTTCTCGTCGGATGCAAACAGATCGATCTCCGCTCGGCCGAAGACGGTCCATATTTTCTCGACCGTCTGAGGATGCAGTCTCCATTCTCTCGGCGGCAGACTGCTGCGTGAGAGAATGTCTGCACCCGTATTGGCTACACCCGGTACGTGAGTCGCCTTTAACGAGCGTACATTCGTGTGAGCCCACAATAAAAGCCGTTTCGCCAGCCTGGATAGGGAGCGAGATCTCAGCCCTCCTTGGTGGTTTATGAATGAGACCACCGTCATACTGTCCGACCGCACTAGAACGTGTTGATGTTGGAGTTTCGGTCGAAAGTGTCGTAGCGCTAAGATAACCGCCCACATCTCGAGGTGGTTGATATGTAGCTGAGACAACTGGTTGTTCCACGTGCCGAAGGCGGGTTCGCCGTCGCAGTGCGCGCCCCAACCCGTCGCAGACGCATCCGTAGTCACCACTTTCCTCCTGCTCACGGAGCCGAGCTCCGTGCCCGAGAGGAAAAGGTGAGGGGATGTCCATATCGAAAGCGCTTTCACGCAGCTGTACGTGATTTTGATTAATAAGCGGCCCGACAACCAAGCACGGGGCGGAACTTTCGCTTTCAACCAAAACTGAAGCGGTCTCATGAACAGCATTCCCAACGGTATTAGTGGGGATGCTGCTGCCATCAGACCCAGCATTTTTTGGAATCGTTTGAGAGGGAGATGTGAACCCGCTTTGAACGATGCCGCCTCGCGTCTGACCGTGAGCGCGCGTTCCTGTGTAAGCCATGCCCGCATCTTTAACGAGTCGAGCGTCATGCCTAAGAACGCGATACGCTGGGTGGGGGTAAGCAAACTCTTCTGGAGGTTGATTTTGAACCCTAAAGTCTCCAAATGCTGGAGAACAACGGTCTTGTGCGCAATAATTTCCCTCTCTGACTGGGCTAGAATAAGCCAATCGTCGAGGTAATTCAATATGCGGATGCCGCTCTGTCTGAGAGGGGCGAGAGCCGCATCCGCACATTTGGTAAATGTGCGTGGTGCCAGAGATAATTCGAAGGGCAGAACTTTGTACTGGTATGCTGTCCCGTCGAACGCGAATCTTAGAAACGGCCTGTGACGTGGTGCTATCGGAATGTGAAAGTAAGCGTCTTTCAGATCCACTGATATGAACCAATCGCCCGGTCGAATTAGCGCCATGATTCGTCTGGCTGTAAGCATTTTGAATGGCCGTTTGGCAAGAGCGCGATTCAAAACGCGTAGATCCAATATCGGTCTGAGGCCGCCGTCTTTCTTTGGAACGAGAAAATAACGACTGTAAAAGCCTGATTCGCTTTGATCCGCCGGGACCGTCTCTATCGCGTCTTTTATTAATAAAGAACGCACCTCTTCCCTGAGGATCTGCATGCGATCGTCTGGGACAGTGGTGTAGAGAACGCCGCGAAACCGGGGTGGTCTCCGAGCGAATTGAAGTGAATAACCGTGTTGGATCACGTTTAGAATCCAACCCGGCATACCGGGGGTGGATTGCCAAACGTGAAGTTTGACGGCGAGCGTCGATATGCTTATGGACGGTAAGCCGTGTGTGTGTGTGTGTGTGTACAGAGGAGGAAATTTGCTCTTTTTGTGATAAAGTAAAAATTTGTTTTTCGCCGTTACAGCGGGGGTGTGTCCAGCGCCCGAGGGGACTGAGACACGCAGAACTTTTGAGGGCGGGCCGGCCGAAGCGGGACCAGAGCCTCTTTTCCTCCTCAGACTCTCTTCAGGGAGGCGGCGGCGGCGCCGGGTCCAGCGTGATCCGAGGGCGGGGACCGCGGCGTCGAGGCGGGCCAGCCGATCGTGCAGGACGCTGGCGTTTGACCTCCGGTTCAGCTCTCTGCTGGGGTTGAGCTGGCGCTGGCTTAGGGCGTTGAGTTGGCGGCGGTTTTGGGCGGCCGGTCTCAGACGCTGAGGCGGATCGTTTCGGAAGGAAATGACGCATAGCCTGCGACGATTTCTGTGCCTCAGTGAAGCGCTGGGTGAACCCCTCCACAGCAGAGCCGAAAAGCCCCGACGGTGACACGGGCGAGTCAAGAAGGGCAACCCGATCCGAGTCCTTGATCTCCGTCAGATTCAGCCACAGATGTCTCTCCAAAACAACCAGGCTGGCCATGGCTCTTCCAACCGCTTGAGTGGCGACTTTAGTAGCGCGGAGGGCCAAGTCAGTCGCGCTGCGCAGATCTTTAAAGGTTGCCGGGTCCGGGCCTGTCTCGTCCATATCACGGAGGAGTTTTGCCTGGTAAACCTGCAGCACCGCCATCGTATGGAGAGCGGATGCGGCGTTGCCGTCGGCGGTGTATGACTTTGACGCCAGGGTTGATGTCAGACGGCAGGGCTTTGACGGATGGTTCATCTTCGCCCTCCATCCGCCGGCTGAAGACGGGCAGAGGTGGGCGGCGACAGATTCCTCGAGCGGCGGCATCTTCGTGTAGCCGTGTTCGTCGGCGCCGTCCACTACGGAGAGGACGTGGGAGACGGCGCTCTGTGCTCGAGTGGAGTGAGGAGCACGCCAGGCTTTAGTGAGCTCCTGGTGAACCTCAGGAAAGAACGGCGCCTGTCGTTGGCGGGATGATTGACGGCGCCCGGGCTGCAGATACCACTCATCCAGCCGGCTGAGTTGAGGCTCTGACGGCGGCGACCACTGAATGTCGAGCTCCGCTGTAGCTTTCGTCAGAATGCGGATGAGCTCAGAGTCGTGAGGACGCGACTCGGTTGGTTCTTCAGCGGTGGCGGCGGCGTGGGCGTCGTCATCCGAAGCCGCCCAATCCTCCAACTCCTCAGAGGATGACATCATATCCACATTGTCACCGGACCCAAAGGAGACCATGCCGCTAGCACTCGGCAGGGGGCGTTGGTCCTCATGGACGAAGGTGACAGGATGACGGCGGGGAGACAGAGCACGCGGGGGATGAGCCGGCGTAGACTCGGTCTCGGGGCGTTTTTCAGCTTCACGGCTCCGCTGCTGTTTAGGCGGGAGAGCACGGGAAGCCTTCCTTTTGAAGACGTCGAGGCGGGAGCGCAGCACCGCGATGGGAAGCCGTTCGCAGTGGGCGCAGCCCGCCTCGGTGAGTACGGCCTCGGCGTGGGCAGGACCCAGACAGATGACGCACTCTTTGTGGAAATCCTCCACAGGCAAAGGGGCTCGGCACGAGCCGCAATGCCGAAGCGACATTATATCAACGCGCTTCTGCTCTTTTAGATAAAATTCGCTCTTTTAGACGAAATTCGCTCTTTATGCTCAGCCGGAAAGCGGCAGGGGAACACGCTGGCGTGTAGTAATCCGCTGCAGTGCTCAGATCGACGGCGAGTAAGGGCTTCTTCTTCGGAGCAGCGAGAAGGTTCGCGCTGAAGGAGAAAAGTAATGAGCTCCTGACGTATTTCCCCGTCTTATATAGGGACGTGTTTGCCACGCCCCGCGCGGGCTCAAACGTCATTGGTCTGTATTTTCTACAGACGTTAACCAATAGGCTTCAGTCACGGAGTAAACAGGAGTTTCCCCCCATAGCGTCAGCTAACTGACGCAATGCGAAGTGAACCGTATTGAAAGGGAACTACTTTTAAAGCTGTGTGTGTGTGAATGCAAAATGCTTGTGATACTATTGATAGATTTACATTTATTTGTTTACGTAAGGAATAATTGATGGCGGGCCGTTGAATTATTTGATAATAACCCATGCACACCAAAGGTGGTAATGTGGAATGACGCGAAGCGGATGTGCATTTTTTGAGTAATTCAAAGGATTGGAGTCAATTATTCCGCTTATTTTACAGTTACCAAAAATATTGCTCTGTCGCCTATTTTAAGACATTTAACAGGTTAGGTGTGCATTTTACAAACAAAAAAACTGTGAAACATTTCTCAACCAAATTAGAATAAGGCATTCAACAGCCATGTGTTATAAATAAAATTTACCGTACAAATGCGACTTTCAAACATTAGGGGCCTTATTTTAATGATCTAAGCGCATGGTCTCAAGCACAAATGGCACAGGTGTGCGTAGGGTGTGTCCAATCCCATTTTTGCTAGTTTAGCAACAGAAAAAAATGATAAAAAAAACGGCTTGACAGGCAGATGATCCAAATGGGATGTACTGTATTCTCATATTGAGTCATGGGTATGTTTTGAGCGTAACATGCAATAAACCAATCAGAGTCTCATCTCCCTTTCCCATTTAAAAGCCAGTTGCACTTGCACCATGGTTATGTAAACACTATTTAGTAAGATCAAACTAAAAGCTTCTCTAGACAGGAAACTAATTTGTTAATTACTGCAAATTCTGGTACATGCAATGACTGTCCATTACGACATGAGCATTTTTAGCTTATAATGTACATGATAACAATATTTTACATTGTACTCCTTTCATGTTTAATATTTGGCATGCTTGTGCTCATGCTGTGTACCCGCCCCCATGGGCGCATATTACGAACATGCCCTTTAAATTAATAAAAAAACTGCGCCATCAACTATAGACTAGGATTTAGTTGATCAGTTGTGCAATCATTTTCAGTCGTCTCGTTTTTAGACCAGCACAACCATGGGCAATCAGATGGGCGTAAGTGCATTTGCTATTTAAAGGTATAGCGGAAGATTTTCCCGAATTATTTAAAAGAACCACCCCTCGATATTTTTTTAAAAATGCACACGCAACACTCTCCCTCCTCCTGAGAGGGAACGCCTGTTAAACGCGTTCACGAGACAGAGAGAGAGAGAGCATGAAGGAGCCTAGTTCTTCTCTTCGCTCTGTTTACAAGTTGCTGTCGGCATGTTTACCGTGTCTGTGCGGTTCGTGACTTGTGCCAGGGCTAGCATCGCTAATCATAGCTTACATCAACTTTTACTAGCAGTGATTTTAAATGGATTTCTCCAAATAGCATGACAAAATGTACCTTTCCAGTAGACACTTCGCGTGGGAAGCACAACCTGTCCTTTTAGCTCACGCCAGCGGCCAGCGTGTGAAATAGTTTCCCATAAACACTCTGGTCTTGTTTCTTTCTTCATAGTCCTTTCTCTTCTTGTCATACAATTCGTAGACACTTTTTCTCTTGCGACCCTCAGACATTTTGAAAAAAAACACAGCGAGAACGCAAGCTTCAATTAATGGTTGAAACCGTAGCACAACACACATGAAAGTGCGCATGTGCAGCAAGCGAACCTAGAGGTGAGCACGTACGACGGTTATACGTCAACATATAATCAGAATGATTGACATCTGGGATGACCAATAGTCTTGATGATCCACCCGGAAAACGAAAATCTTCCGCTATACCTTTAAACAACGTGGCATTGGACATGAAAATGCACTGCAAAAAATGACTTTCTTACATAGTGTTTTTGTCTCGGTTTTAGTAAAAATATCTTAAATTAAGATCAATAATTTTGCTCTTTGAATAAGAGCAAAATGACTTAAGAAAATAAATATATAAAAACTTTAAGTAAATTAGTGCTTAAAACTGCCAATGGAATAAGAAATTTTTTCTTGAAATAAGCTTACTTTTTTCATAAACACTTCATTCAAGAAAACATTTCTTATTCCATTGGCAGATATTTTTTAGCTTGATTTAAGCACAAATTCGCTTACATTTTGTATTTTTTATCGAAAAACCAGACTTATTTCCCTTGGTCGTTTTTTAATGAAGAAAATGCATCTTAATTTAAGAACTTTTAGATATCTTTA
Source organism: Misgurnus anguillicaudatus (assembly GCF_027580225.2). NCBI lineage: Eukaryota > Metazoa > Chordata > Actinopteri > Cypriniformes > Cobitidae > Misgurnus > Misgurnus anguillicaudatus. The sequence continues at coordinate 34,141,184 of NC_073351.2, read as the reverse complement.
CTAAAAACAAGACAAAAACACAAAGTAAGAAAGTAGTTTTTTTGCAGTGTGATAACTGCGTCGGGTTGAAACAAAAAAAAATGACTTGCGTCGCGCCTGGCGTTGCATTGTGCGGATGTAAGATAGGGCCCTAGATGTTGATGAACACATCAAGGACGAAAGATAAAAATACATATTTGCATCACAAATGATTAATAATATTTATCATAAAATGAGTAAAACTGAAAATAAAAATGTAAATAGTAACAAAAAAGACGATTTAAGAAATTGAAGCCTAGCTAAAAAATAAAGCCTTCGGCATGTAAAAAAATTCTTCTATAATTGATGTGCAGCAATGCAGTTGCTAGGAGAACAGGTGTTACGAATTAAATCTATATTACTACATTGTGTATTTCTTATTTGTATTCACCCAACAGCATCATAATTTAGCTGTTTTAGTGTAATAATTTAGCGTTTATCAAAAAATATGCAAAATAATCTTTGACAGAAAACAGGATGATTTATAATGTAGCATAAATGAGCTACAATATCTGTTTACCTTTGGATTTAAATAAAGAAACTGAAGTACACCATCTGACACTTTGTGAGAGCTAATGGCTGACAATGTCTCTAAAGACGAGGTCCCAAGGTTAGTCTACTTACAAGCAAAGGTTTGGACATGTTGAGTATTTTCGAGCGCTAACACAGCTTACAGATGAGAGGCAAACAGGCGATCACTCCGGGGCCAGGCGCTGTGCTTCGGTCCCCGGCGTGGTATCGATCGGTTGAAATCTCATCACTCTACCTTTTGAAGTAGTTAAGAGCGGCTTCGTCTGCCACAATTGGATGTGGGGATTGGATTTCTCCCAGGTCACCTGTGGTTATTTTTAGGGTGGTGAGAAAATCCTGTATCACACACTTGAGCATCATTCAACAAAACACATGCATGTTTTTGCAGGCATTTAAAATATTAATCGCTGTGCTCTGCATACAGTTCATGTAAATTATAGCTAAATATTCAGTTAAATATTAATATCCCTAATTATGGCAGCTACAGTCATTCATTTTATTTGTCAGGCTATATCGAATCAATACATGTGCATGCATACACAAATCTACATACAAATTTAGAAATGGCACATGCATCATTCATTATGTTGTATTGTGGCTATCTTAGCTTTATCCTAGCAGTGAGTGAAGCTAAACAGCTGTCACATGAGTTACGGTTGCTCATACCTCTACATCACCATCTTGGCTTTTCATTTCTTCTGTAATGGAAACTGCCGTTCGACATCGCCACCTTGAATCCACATTTCACACGGTGCCTGCTGTTCTGACCCGATGACCGGCACAAACCTCTGAGCCCTTGCTGTGTGAAACCTGCCTTCAATTCTCAAGCTTGTTTAACTTACTTTTTCCTGTCCAGCAGAACAAAAAAGTCCTTGAACCGCTCATTCACCTAACAACTAAATGGGTGCAGTTAAAATCATCGTAGTTACCGCTATAAGCTTATGTTTTAGGCACTCGTGGTTGGTTTTCAAGTCATATTGATGTTTGTTTAAGTGCCCAAATTACCAAATAAAAATATTTAATAATGCATATGGAGAAGAAGTTCTCACAAGGTTACATACAGTACTGTGACGTATTTTCGAGTAAAACAGAAATGAGAAAGTAGAGGGTGTGGCAAATATAGAAAGCAAATATAGAAAAGTAAATAATTTTATTTAGACATTGAGCTTTTCTCAGATGGGAAGAACAGTATTTATGATTAAAGATTACAAAGAGATTTTTCGTGAATTGATTTGCAGAAATGAACTGTTTGCCACAAAAAAAGTTTGCTAAGTAAGTACTGTAAATAGTTTTGGTAAACATGGTTTTCTTGGTGACACTTGGCAACCTGTAACCAGTGTAACCAGCTTGCATTCCTAAAAATAAAGGGGAGCAATTTAATGCAATGAAAAAATTTTCAAAGTATTTTTTAACCATACAGTTCAAATGTTTAGTGGCTTAAATACCAACGTGAGGTCTCGTTTCAGGTTTCAAACAGCTTTCAGAATTGTCACATCCATAACAGAGAAATGTCACATCAATAACACTGTTTCTTCCTCATAAACACGCACATGAACATTTCAATTATTTGTTCTTTGAAGAACCATCCCGTCTCCATTTCTTGGGTAATATTAAGTTTGGTTTGAGCCTTTTAATTTACAGAATTCCTATGTTGTTTTCCAAAATGTGTTCTTTTTGTCACTTCCATAACACATGTTACACAGGCTGATATTTTTCTGTTGTATGAACTATATCATTGGGGGTTTAGGAAAATAGAAATTGTTAATAAATACATTCTCTAAGATATGTAATGCTTTGCGTTGTGGCCGCATCACCACCTCGGGTGTGCATAATTTTTCTAATAATTCAATGGCCTGTCAACAATTATTCCGCTTATACTACAGTTACCACAACTCAAGACATCGATCAGTTGATATACTTTAAGGGATTCGTCCGGTTTTTGTACTTAAATTGCTATTGTGAGTAGGACTATTTCTTCCTTGTCTCATCCAACGGCTCTTTTGTTGTTCCAAAATGTCATTTTAAAGCTGCCAATGGAGTCTTGAGCCGTTGATAGCATTGTAAGAGAGAAAGAAAGAAAGAAAGAAAGAAAGAAAGAAAGAAAGAAAGAAAGAAAGAAAGAAAGAAAGAAAGAGAGAGAGATTGTGTGAACTAGGCTACCTTTGTGCATCTCTAAACAGCGCTGTTATTGCCTCGTCTGTCATGTTGTTTTTGTTAGTCCTGTTATTTTCGTTATTACAGTTAACTATGCAAAGTAATATGGAACTGTAATGCAGTCAGGAGAGCTGTCTGGAACTAATTTCACTGTACGTCTCCCAGAAAATAATTGCTCACATCAGAACATTCATCAGCCAATCAGATTCAAGAATGTCTGTTTTAATGTCTGACTGAAAACGTCACATACATAACACTGAAAATGCTTTAGACAAAAACAAGTTTGAACAAAATGATTCTTTGACCAAATGACTCCTTCGTGAATCAAAAATGGTTCTTCTGTTACATCACTGTGAAGCACTTTTAGGGTGTTTTCAGACCTGTAGATCGATTGCTTTGTTCTGAAACTTGGGGTTAAATGGCTACAATGTTTCAATTTCATCTTGGTTCAGTTTGCATTTACAAGGCAATACTGTATTTCCAAACGGACCAGATTTTGTTAATACAAGTCACGTGCGAGTAAACTCTACTTTAATTGGTCAGAGTGCGTCGATTTATTTTCCATGATTCCGCTCAAAGTTGTTTGTCAGGATGGACAGACAGCAGCTTTGCGGGATTATTGTGTGGCTGTTTGAGGTTATATTACTTCATTATTTTAAGCAGGAATTAAAACTTTAGGCGGGACAACATTCTTACCATTTACCTATTGTGGAAAATAGCAATAAGAAGATAATTTATAAGAAACAGGTGAGCTTTGGCTTTGAATTGTGTTGACGTGGTCACCAGAATTGATCAGCAAAGAGCTTTCAGGTATGTTTATGGTTAATAAAGTAATACGATAGCCTGTTCATTGGTTCGTTAGGTCGGATTGCTTTCACACTTATATCGAACCATTCCAGATTTCGTTTGCAATCAGGCCGAGACCACCTCGTTCAGGGGGTCTCTGGGCGGTTGTTTTGGTCCGGATTTGAGCGCGATTTCCATGTTTACATTTTACTAAACAAACCGAACCGAAGGGAGAAAACGCACCCTTGTTCCAAAACAAAAGCTTACGTCTGAAAACACTCTTATTTTTAAGAGTCTGTGTCATTTTAAACCAGCTACACAAATTTAAAACTTCATGCAGTCTGACACATTCACTGCTAACCCAGCGTGTTTCCATTAGAGCAAAGCAATCATCTATAACAATCTGAAAAACATCTTCTTCAGTCATTTTACCCAAGGAATTGGTGATTCTGGAGTACGAGCTGGTGTGAGATCATTAAAACGGTCATTTGCACTACAGTTTAACTCAGACTAACTCTTTGAAAGCAGAGGCACTTCTCTAAACAGGGCTAGCGCTGCCCACTGCATGCAGGTAAAACCTTGACTGCAATGTGAGATATGCTTACGTTGCTTGGTTACTGTGGTCACAGTGCTAGGCAACCTCAGACTGAAGGTAAGAGGATATCGGTGGAGCTTCCGTCAAATGCATGTGTGGTGATGGAGACAGGTCTAAAGCAGAGCAGGTCATTACAAAGACATCTGTATTCACACATCTGTAAAGAAACCCAAGAAAAATGAAACATGGATAAATCTTAGACCCCTCTTACAATTACAACTCATGTAAAGTGCCAAAACACACTTTATACGCCTTATTCAGTCCGCCGACATGTTGATTCCAATGCGAGGCTATGAGTAATGGATGCCCAGAGTGTGCGCTTTAAACCTATTGTTTTGTATCAGGATGCTGGTCATTCAGCCATCAAAATACAAAAAATACATAATTTTGCAAGTTTCCACAGGACAAATAACCTCAGAAAACATAAATGGTTAAAATTAGAGGGGACATATGACCTAATTTGAGAATAGCGCATTGTGCGCATAATATCTGTTTTGGATATTAGCCTGTTAGCTAATTGCTAAATTATCATGTCGTAAGCATGTTTACTTTTCTTTAAAACACCAATACACTTACATGAAAGTTGCTGGCATGTTTCTACAGTTGCGATGTCTCAGACGATGGCGTTTGTACTGTTGCGGCTACACGTAAAATGCATACGATATGGGATCGTTTGATTTTTGGTTCATTCACACTGCCAATGATTTTCTGGAATCTGTACGTGCATTCACACACATGCCGTAAAGATGCCCGTAAAGATACATGACGTGTTTAAAAGTCCTGCACTTTTTTTCCTGAAGTTTCCTTAATTTCCATTGTTTCTTTCTCCAGAAATCTCTCACGTACATTTTTGCTTATGATAAGACTACTGTATAAAGGAGCATGTGATGTTCTTTTCTGTCATGCTGGTGAATGATCTCAGCTTCAGAGTGGATATTTGATGAGCTCCAATTAAGAGAAAATGCTTCCCTGCCACTGACGAGTATTTTCGTCTTTCTGCAATACCACTATTATCCACCAGGTGACAACTTATAAAACCCAGAAGTATTTCTCTAGGGCAAACAGCTGTATGTCCATGTACGTTTTGAGGATCGCTCTGCATCTGATCTCTATCAAAAGTGCTTCACAAAAATGGAATTATCTTAGCTTTTTGCTCAAAATTAGTTTTTTTTAAGAAATCTACCAATATTTGAAAGATTTACAAGCAGATTAACATTCACAACAAGAAATGTCTGCAAACTGGACTGAAGCAGAGATCAGGGAGCCCCGCGTTGAAGCTGAGATTATTTGGCAGCATAAAGAATAGTGCATCACGCAATCATATGAGCTTATAATAAACAAAAATGCACACACGTCATACTAACAAGAAATATCGCTCCGCTCTTTAACTCTTTTCCCCGCCAGTGTTTTTTTTTAAAGTTGCCAGGCAACGGCAGCATTTTTCATGATTTTCACAAAAGTTTAATACCTTCCAGAAAATGTTGTTCTTTAAAGAAATAAACATACAATATATCAAATGAAAGAACAGACCCTCTGCTTTAAAAAAACTTCATTTGTTTTCTTTTTATAGAGCTGACCCATACGGCAAAAAATATATTATATATTATATTTTTAAATATATTTCAAAAAATATATTTACTGAAACATATTTTGGAATATGTTTACAAAAATATATTTTTGTATATTTTGAAATATATTTTAAAAGTAAATAAATTTTAAAGCATTAAAAATATGTTTAGGCGAATGAAAAAAATATGTTTTCAATTCAAGGAAATATATTCATGTCACATTGGAAGAAAATCTTTGTTTATGTTACGAACCTGTTAACATAACAGTTTTAAAAAGGTTTAAATTAAATAATTTTTTAACTTCAAAAATATACTTCATAAAATTAACTTGTATTTTGCATATATTTAAAATATATTTAGGCAAAAAATACATTTTTGCCATATGGGATGTAAAATTAGAAATGTATATGCTTGCCCTAGAAATAGATGTTGATATATGAAGGTTAAAACGAAATATATTTTAAGAAATTCTAAAATATATTTAATTGAGCATAACATTCTACAAAATGTATTTAGCATATTTAAAATATATTTTTGGCCAGAAAAATTAATTTTTTGGGGAACCATAACTTCATTGTTGCGATGACATGCGCGTCCTCACCATTGCATGCCCCTTACTATGTTACGAGGTCTTCTTTCCAGGATCGATCCCAGAACATTTCGTTACGTGTTTGCGTTCACACAGAAGCTTGTCTGCCAATTTTACGGGTATTGTCTCGGACCAAAGTGCTGTGTGAATGAGGTTTATGTGTATTGAAAGGGAGATGTGAATGTATATATAAATATGAAAGCTTACAATATTACAACAATTCAAATACAAAATGAAAGTGAATGGTATATCATTTATTTAACAAATCTCATGCTGTTAGAAGAGCTTGTGTTGCCTTTTGCAAAATCATCTTTGACTAAGTTGTTATTGTAAACGACTATATAATTTAAAAAGATAGGATACAGTATGTTTCCCCCTGCTGGTGGACCTTTCATGTAACATGTAAAGAGATGATTTTGTGCTAGTCTGGGGAAATGCTTGTTTATCTACTTCAGACTGTGCGTGATTGTTGCCACCAGACATCGGCAAACTGGTAACTTGCTTTCATCAGATCCTATCCTAACCTGACACATACAACAAAATCACACAAACTGGTTGCACATTTGTGTGTTACACACAAACTCTGTGCTATCAGCCTATCCTGAGCTTGACAAGAGCTCGATATTTTTCTGGGGGTCATTTTGAGTTTTAGCTTTTTATGTGCATGATTACAGACATGCTTGTGACTTGTATGATTGGGATGGGATGTGAAGGAAAACCTCACACAAGGTCAGACATAAAAAGGCGTGCATGCATATTTGTGTGCGAGTTGATGCCGAGCGTCGTCTGAGGGCAGAAGATAAAATAAAGCAGAACTACAAACAGCCCACTCCAAAGTCTGGAAAATGAAACAGAGATATCCGAAGACACAAGCCAACCCCAGCACCTGGACATCTGTATGCGACTGTCTTTTCTTTCATAATCGTCTCAGCTGCCTTTTCTTCCCTGTGACGTTGAATAAACTTTAAGAAGCATGACGTTTTTTTGTGAGAGCGATCTGACTGTCGTACGAGTCGAGCCTGTGTTGCAGAATGAGAATAAAATGCCACAAATTACTGCAGACACTCCGTTACCGTTGCCATGGCAACCCCACATCTAGAGGTAACCCACCTCTATCATTTAATAACTTCTTTCTGATAAGTCTGTGGAGTAGGAAACATCTTCCTTTATTGCCATTTATATAATCCATTAAAAAGCATATTAGATATTTGAGGACAGAGCTTATTGGAGCACTTACAGTCGATGCACAGAATAAAAATCACTCATCAGCACATCGTCTGCCAAAAAAGAACGATTTTCTACAATAAAAATATTCATGATGTGATGAATATCACTCGCAACTATTTTCAGCCTTCAGTCTAGTCCACGCACACACGCGCGTCTGAAGATAAGTGAAGATTGTAAATGTAATGCACACATGAGCGTCATGTTTATCTTTCTCTCATGCACACTCAGACACAAACTTCTTATGGACGAATCAGAGACTCACAGTTTCCATGGCAACTGTCACAGAAACACTTCGGAAAAGCAGGGCAGCGGTCCAAAAGCAAAGGATGCCCCCTTCCCACCCTATAACCAAACCATGCTGAGTCACTGTTTTAGTCCCGCCCCCTATGATGTCACACCACGTGCCAATCAAAGTTGAATTAAGAATGATTTCAAATTGGTTCATGAATTTGAATGGAGAGCAGGGAAGAAGTAAAAACAAACAAAGTAGAATTAATATTTTTGTATGAATTACTAATAATGGAGAAAAACTTTCATAAAGAGTCATACTTTCTTTTTGTCCCTTTTGTACGAACTAAACTGGGAGAAAATGCTTTATGTGTACAATTTTGTCTGACTGAAATTTTTAAACCTAAACTAAAATTACAAACCTTAAATCTATTATTCGGTAACTGGAAGATGACTTCTACTGTACTATTACTAATACTAATACTACAATTAATAATATTAAATGTATGTCTTCAAAATTGGGCTAAACACCAATATATAAGTGGGTGATTCTCACGAAACCATTGAAACACCACGGCACTAATGATTTTAGCTTTAAAACATGTAATATAGTAACATTAAAAAGCATCAGAATTAACACAATACTGTGTTCTACCTTGCACAATGTGTGATTTCAACATAAGAATTTATAATTGTAAATTTTATCTCATTTTCTGCTGAAATTCTCATTACCGCAATGTGTCCGGCTGTGTTTGAACATGCGTTATGTTGTAATTTAATCAAATTAACACAAAAATATTAAGAAAAAAAATAAATGGATGTTTTGCTAGATGACAGAAAAAATGAAGAAAAATTAGGAAAATGATGTGTCCATGCCTGATGTTCTCATCCTCCGCAACACTTTTTGAGGACAGTTTAAGCACACATACAGAATTTTAATAAAGTTTGATTTTGAGTGACCAAGCACATGGACCAGTTACTTCAAGATGGCTACCAGGTAAGATCATTTTTTACAGTTAATTTGAAATATTGTCTTGTCAGAATGCTTACACGACATTTTGATTATCATCACCGCAACAGATGCTTATTAAATGTTAATTTAATTAATAGAAGCATAATACTTTGATTTTAAATGCATGTGCAGAATCTCCAAATTATGTTCTTTCAGGTTTGTCATGTCATTTTGAAAATATGTCAGTGTTGATGTTTTCTGACCAGAGCCGGCCCTAGACCTTCGGGGGCCCTAAGCACAATTTGGTCGGGGGCCCATTTGACCGAAGTAAGGCCTAAAGAAAAGAAATGACTACCTTATAGCTATACTGTACATTATATCTACTATGTTATATTTTTATTTTGTCTTTTAAATTATGTTTTTTAATTATTCTATGTATACTGTATGTTAATGATCTTTTTTACGCTGCTGGTCCTGAGTACGTTCTTATGTGGCAACATGTAGCCTACAAAAAAGACCTTGGGGTGGTCCCGGACAGGGATTATCTTAAGCCAGGACTCTGCCTTAGTTTAATTAGAAAACATAACCAATTTTTACAAACATGCCTTACTAAAAACATTATTTGTGTGCATTTTGAGGCAAAACAAAGGGCACTGGTGTATTTTAAGATATGTCATTGCAAGCTTTTTTCAATTTGGACAGCTCTTAGCCTACTTTTATTTTAGTCCATGACTAGTTTAATTTCTGTCAGGAAAACTGCCCCCTTGAGATCTTGATTGGAGTTCCATGTTTGATGTCTAACAGGAAAAATATAATACCACTGAACTGAATAGCAGTGCAGTGCAACGAACACACCCTGATAAAAAGACTGATAAAGTTATTTTCACTGACCATCAAAGAAACATCCTTAATTGACACCAGAGTTTAAGAGGCACAAACAACAGCCTACATATAATTTGAATGAAATAGAGTAAATAGAATAACATTTAAATAAAAATATTATATAAAATAATAAATAGAACACTTAAATGTTTACATTTTTCAAATAAACAACATTAACCATAACATCTAAAACACCACAAACAAGATTAAAAGTTGCTAACATTCGATATAACAACCGCCTAACTATATATTATCTCTTACGTAAATAGCATAACAAAAGTTAATAGGCTTGTTTGATATGAGCTAAATCTGTGCATAACCGATCACCGGTGATCAGCGCGAGATGCGTTTTTCAACTTGTTCTTGACTTATGACATTCATACTTTTTTATTAATTCCTTTGTTGTTGTGAATAATTTTTTTAAAATTGCAAGTATATGATAGTGTGCGGGAGTTTTTTTCCTTATTAATTCCTTTAAAATTTTGTATTGGTGTTGAATTAGTTGTACTGTGAGCTGTTTATATTTTACACAAAAACGAATTTAGACTTAGATTACATCCCAACATTTACTAAGTAGCCTTCCAGTAATGAACAGTTTACCTTTGTTGATTCTCCTTATAAACATCTTAATGTAAATGCATTTGTTGGTATGGCAGTTGCATCTATTTAATCCGCGATAAAATATGCGAACGCGATCTCTTCCATTGCTGATGTTTGCAGTCCACAACAAAGCGAAATTTATGAAGCGTCCGGCTTGCCTATAGTTTTTTCACTCCTCACCCGTCTGCGCTCGTCTAAATTCCAGGCAAGGCAAGCTGCTTCTCAAACAAGCGTCTGACAGACAATGATCAGGTGATGAGTGACATCATAGGGTCAGTCAGGGTCAAGATTAGCGGGGAACTCGCCATAATAAAGAACTAAATAAAAACAACTGTGCTTATTATGATGCCCGATAAAGAGCGTTGTAGATCCATTTCTTTTTATTTATTTTATGTTACTTTTGATGTATAATTTTTTTTCAACCACTAGCTGGCAGTGACTCTATGGGGCCCTCTGCTGGCCACGGGGCCCTTTGCAATCGCAAGGGCTGTTTAGTGGCTGGGCCGGCTCTGTTTCTGACTGTTGCGGTAATGAGATTTTTTAGGACTAATTTTTAAAATTATGTTACAAAAAGTGTTAAATGATAAGTAAAAGTTTTTAAATTAATGTTCCCATTTACTCCAGACTTTGTTTTTCAATGTCTGGTGGGAAAAAAAGTAAATTTAAGCAATTTTTACATTTTCATGCTTGACATTTTTAAAACCAAGTTTTCGTGAGAATCACCCAAGTGTATTTACAATTTTTTTATTAAAGCAGAAATGAAGCAGTAAGAAAAGTTACTTTTTTAGTAAATAGACTTCTATTCTATTAAATAAAAATATAACAAATGCTACCCAATGTACCAATTAAAAACAAAAACAAATGTTTATTTACAGTTTTCAGTGCAAGGGTGCCACCATCTTGCAATGCCGCAGCCTGTGACATTATGGGGTTGGTTGTGCTGAATGAGCTGGATAGATACAATGTTAAAGAGATGGATACAAACAGACAGTGGATGACAGATAAACAATGATGAAAACTAAAAGCAACAGGGCATCAGAAGGTGGTGCCATTAAAGGGCACCTATTATGTCCTTTTTACAAGATGTTATACAAGTCTCAGGTTTGCCCAGAATGTGTCTGTAAAGTTTTACCCACAGATAATTTATTTTAGCATGTCCAAACTGCCCCTATTTGGGTCCGCTGTTTTAATGTCTGTACCTTTAAATGCAAATGAGCTACAGTTCCTCACTTCCTTACAAGCAGAAAGTGAGCGCTTTTAGTTAAAATAGATCTGATTAATACAGTCTGAGACAATAATATCTGGTGGACAGAGTACAACTTGCTATTGTAATGCAGGACTGTAAGTGGGCAGGGCTTTATCAATGTGACCTCACATTGATAAGAGAATCAAAACGGCATGCCTAATGAGACTGCTTTGGTTGAACGTGGATTAAAAAACAAGGAGCGGGTGGATTTCTTTCATTGAAGGGTTGTTGTGTTCACACACTGCCAACACACATTATCTACAAACACCTTGTAAAAGTGGATTTTGCATAATAGGTGACCTTTAATGCATTGGTCACGAATGTAGAAATAAGATTAAGTGTTAAAGCAAAGGGCAAAAGAGTCTATTTACATAAACTGCAAGTTAAATGGATAACAGCACTTATTCACTGTCTGCACAGCAGAACTGAAAAGGAGCGCTCAAAATCTACTTTTGGATTCATACTTCTCTCCTCCGGAGGTAAGATTACCGATCCATTCACATGCTCTGCCCATCAGATTGCTCCTTTTCAGTTCTGCTGTGCAGACAGTGAATAAGTACTGTTTTCCATTTAACTTGCAGTTTATGTAAATGGAGTCCAATGCAATGCAATAATGGCCTTTTTTAGATGATGCCCTGTTGCTTTTAGTTTTCATCTTTCTTTATCTGTCATCTGCTGTCTGTCTCTTTATCATTGTATCTATCAAGCTCATTCAGGAAATCCAACCCTGTGGTGTCACACGCTGCTGTATTGCAAGATGACGACACACTACTAGCACTGAAACCTGCAAATCATTTTTATTTATTTATCATTAAATGGTTACATTTGTAGCATTTGTTATATTTTTATTTACTAGAAAAATAAATTCTTACTGTTTCATTACAGCTTTAAATCATCTGACATCTACTGTATATATGTGCTGTATGGTTCTAAATTTCAATCTGTTTTAATGAATGTTTGATTTTTAATATATGTGCATTAACAGTTTAACGGGCTATCAGTTGGTTTGGCTGTCACATTAATAGATATAAATAGCTCCAGACATGAGTAAGCAATAAACGGTTCGCCTCACAGATTTTTATCACACTGGGGAAAATCAAACAAATATAATATGAGGTAAAATCACAAATTGATGCACTACTTACTGTGTAAGACCACAAACACATTCTCTCTATGCCCAAAATCATAGCAGAAGTCAATAATGCTGAGATACTCCATTATAAGTATAGTCTACCCATAAAACTATACTGTGTAATACATTAACAAAAAATGAAACTCTTATTGTCTCTTGCAGTCCAAAATTTAAAAAACCTGTCAATGGTAACTGCCTGCTTGACCAAGCACATTTTGAGTCACTATATTTTATTGAGAGTTTTTATTGAACTTAATATAACCATTATTTTTTTTAGGATTTAAAAAAATATTTCCTATAGAATTTTTTTAATTTTTTAGATTATCATTATCAAAAATTTACATGATATTACATAAAATTTATGCTTTTACAAACTCATGTTTTTGTAATGAGAACTAAAAAGTTGTCTAGGTACTATGACAAACAAAATTTCAACTTTCATCTGGAGAGAAAAAATATGAACTGCTTACCTGGTAGCCATCTTGAGTGTCACAGTCAATTATGTCCCTTCCAACTATTTTTTTTTTTTTTTTTTAAATGTTAGTTGCTTGAGGGCTTAAACAATGATTGAAAATTGTTGTGGAGGATGAGAAAAATTTATATTCCTTATTATTGTCTCTACATTTACCAATGATCACAAATACCACATGTTTCTTTACTGTAAATGTTTATAGTATAACATGCACTGAAGCTTTTTTTTAATTATAAATATTTCCATGTCAAAAAACCTAAATCCAGTCATGGACACGTTGCGGTAATGAAAATGTTCCCCTTAAATGTAGAAAAAAAATTAGTTTGTATGATGTCATTTGAAATCATGTGCAAAATAGTACATGAAGAGATGTTTGTAACTGTATGCTTCTTATTTTGATACTTTGCATTTACTTTTTTATCAAAATGTTTCATGACACCTCAAAAGTCTAATTTCGCGAGAATCACCCATCTTCTTAGATGGCTGTCAGAGACAAAGAAATCACTCCTGTCATGTGAACTATTCTTGTTGAAATTTGGCAAGGAAAGCATATATTTTTTTGACATAACTTTACAAAATGATGTTACTTGGTGCCATGAAAATGTCACTTTATGGTAAATGTAGAAAAGCTAAGGAAATGTTTTCAGATCATCCATTTCTGCAGTCAGAATGTACTATTTGCTGAGAAATATACATTTCTGATCATTCACAGCTATGAATATGACACAGCTATTGTTATTTTTTTATTGAATATATTGAGATATGTATTTTTGCTTCTTCTGGATATATTTTAATAAATATACTTAAATCATAAAATTAATGTATGGAAATCATAATTACTGATTAATTAATTAGAAATTACTTCTTAAATTATGTTTTATATTGTTTGAGGGATTGTTTCTAATGTTGGCTTACTCTACACAACATTGCTGGTTTACAAATAAATTTTTATCTAAAAAAAGAAAGAAAAAATCTTATTGCACTACCACACAGTGTGCTTCTTGAATCATAAAAGCCTAAGATGCCATTGTATTACTATCTTTTATTTTAGGTTTTGAATGCAGAAAGAATGCAATGTCTTTATTTTTGTTACTTTTTTATTGTTAAAAAAGGAAACATTTCATTTCCTGTGTTAAAATGAAAACCTGAAATATTTTAATATTTTATACTTCAATAGATAAAGAAGATTTAATATTCAAAACTATTTTATTTTGATTGTTTTTAAAAAAAATTGCATTATAGTTTATATTTTCTGATTTCCATAGTATGTGTATGAATTCCTTTAAGTGACATATCAAATATTTGGCTGATGTTTTGGAAAAATACATTGAGTGTGTTAACTAGTGACAAGGAGATAAGAAATGCAAAAAAATAAATTTAAATGCCTTTTTCTTGGTGTGTCAGTTAAAGGGTTAACCAGCTAAACAGATAAACATTTCAAACATTTTCCCTTCACGACAATAGTAGTTTTTTCAGCTGCTTCCCTCTCGCATATACAAAATGACAAGACATTTATGTACATGTCAAGATGCCAAGCGTAAAGCTCTTTAATGCCAAACTTAGCCTGCACAACCCATGAAAGTTTTTACAGCGCAAAACAGATGAGGTGCCACCAACACAATAGCTAATGCATTTGACCGGCCAGTCAACGGTCATATATTTACCGATGTCAAGATAAGACTCCAATTAGGGCCAAACGCTACTGGGGCAGCAAATCTATAACCATCCATCACCAACCGCCAACTCTAACAAACCGGCAGAGAACAACCAGTTCATCAAATGCGAATCTTTTCCCTTTTCGCAGCCGGTCTTTCTAAACGCCTTCGTATGGTAAATCACATCGGATGTGGTTAACCGTAAGAGAATCAGAATTGACTGTTAACGCATGACGTGTGTCTACATCATCCAGTACATTAGTAAACGAGTGGACGACGTCTGTGCGCTCGTGTTCACGCAGAGCTTTAAATAAAATATGGGAGGTGGTATATCAAGTAGTATCATGGATGATGGGGAGGATTTTCCCTGTAATGAGAAGTCTGAATACTGCAGCTGTGAATTTTTGAACGCTTCTGTCTCTCTCTCTCTCTCTCTCTCTCTGCTGGCTGCTGTAATGCAATCGTTTATTAGCTAACGCGGTCACCCACATGCTTTTAAAAATAGCAGCTTCTTCCCTCTCGCTGTCAGTGCCGATGAGAAATAAAGCGTTCCATTGTGCAGCGAGAGGCGGCTTTAAAACAATAGTTGATCTGAATTGGGCTGTGATGGAGGGACGGCTTCGTGCTGGCTCTCGATTAAGCGCTAGCGAGAGGAGAGAGAGGCGTTAACTTCGGCCCAACAGGGCCACTTAGCATCCTGTTGCATTGTCCTGTAGGGATGCTACCATATGGCCATCCAATTGGCAATCTGCACCCAAAATGGCAATCTGCATCTAAATGCGTTGCATACCTCAAAAGTAAGAGTTTAGAAAAGATGTAAGAGTGAAACCAAGCAGACACAAACAGAGCAAGCAAAAATGAACGTAAAAAAAACACTGCAGACTCAGCACAAAGTTTGCTCTATACTGAAACTTTTTTAATGGCTATGAATTTCCATCACTATGTGAATGATCACGATTAGTAGATTTTTCTATTTGGGAATATCAGAAATAGACTTTGGATTAACAAACCGTTAAACTGTTGCACAATAAAAAACGCAATTTTGCATAGCTCTGTAGTAAAATCACTCAATTATCCCAGAGCTTGCCAAATCCAAAAAATGCTTTCCAATTTTGTATTGAAAATACATGAAACGTTATGTGAAGGGACTGCGGGTGGTCCGTGTGCATGTAGACAAATAAAACGGCAATAGACAAAACAGGAATGTTAATATGAAAATTTCCATTTTTATTCCCCAAGCAACGAATTGATTTTATTTTTCAATATCAGCGTGCTGTAAACCGCATCCTGTGCAACTTAATCCACCCATACAAGGAGGTGTTGCGTTACAGCAGAATGCGACGAACTATTTTGAGCGAGCGGAAAACACAATTGTGAACTAATGGGAAAGTGACCGAGTCCTCTGGGTGAGTCCCTGACAGTCTGATCCATGTTCTCCAATAAACCTCTGGAAATCACTGGAAACTGAGAGGTTTGATAGAGCTGGCGAATTTACGCTCGTGCACACCATGATAAACTCCACTTGCTCATAATGTCTCATTTTTCTGAGCTTTTTGGCTCCCATGTGATGTCACATGGAGCACAAGCTGACATTTGTAATGTTGTTTTATTCATTCTTTATTTGTTTGCTCATGCATGCAGCGCAAGTGACTTCTGATTTGAATTGGGGGTAGAGAGTCTCAGTGCGGTAAAGGATGGAGGTATCGGAGGGGAATGGTGAAATACTAAACGTAGGTTATCTAGAGCGTATTTTACTAGACTGATTAACCGGATTAATATGGGATCTGCATATGGGATTACATTTCCCATGATTTTCAGAGCACTTTCCCTCTCCTGTCTAATTGCAAACATGGGTTTAATCCAAACATCATCTTTGACGATTAAAACAGTGTACGCATAGACTAAATATATACTGTGGAGAATAACACATTTTCATGCAGTACCACACCAAGGAATGGGCCGCAAATTTATTTTCAGGGTCAATGCAAATGAAGAACATAAATTTAAAGCCACATGGAATTAAAATTGATCCTCTGTGCTTGTTCCTGGGTTCATCGGCCATGATTCACCGGTGTCTGTTTTTCTAAAGAATAAACAACTAGATGTTACCATTAGTCTACAGAAGAGCCAACATCAATGAGAAGAAGACACCCACCCCTACGAGGACTTTAAATGTGTAGATAAATAAATAAATATAATCATCTAATCCAGTAGGCTGCCTGCACAGTAGGTACGTTTACATGCAACCAAATAATCGTTTGTAATCGTATTGATGGCTCAATCGTATTGAAACGGCTTCATGTAAACACCTTAATCAATACGATTGAGGACGATCAGATGCAAATTTGGATTGTATTGAAGGGGGTGGTGTACTCCGATCTGTGATCCGATCCGCAGGAGAAAAGTGTGCATGTAAACGCGTGAATCGTAGTATTTTCTCAATCTGATGCAAAAATACATTGTGTACACGCGCAGAACATTTGTGCTCAAGTTCATGTTTTATATTGAACTATTATATCTCATGATTCTCACCACAGAAACACGCAATAGCAAGGCAGTGGCATCACGCATTATTAAGGTAAGTTTACTGGGGTCACGCGATGTACATTCTGCCGTGTTTATGTGTACTTTTAAAACATAGGCTACTTAAAGCAATAAAATAGCGTTGTGACTTTTGAAAAGAGAAAACTTCTTAAAAACAACTTTCTTCAACTCCGCTTTGACTTTAATCCAGAGATAAAGCATGAACTCGACGAGAGATGCTGTCCGCAGCGAGGCGTTGCCAAGTCCTCTGCTTTTTTCAAGTTTAGATTTGGGATACTGTTTAAACTGTTCCCACCAAATGTTTTTTTTTCTGCGGGTTAAAAATGAAAGTATTTTGTTCATTAGTTATTGGTGTTTGGGCCGTGAATAGTCATTGAGATGCTTTTGGGCTAGTTTTGAATGTCCATTTGGGATGGTTCTGATACGCGAATCTGGCAACCCTGGCTGTGCGCTTCCGCAGACATTCGGTTCAGATTCTATAGAATGTACATGTAAACAAACATTTTAATCAGATTGCAATGTTTAGGGTGCATGTAAACTGTATCGTAACCTTCAATCGCATTAAATTCAATCGGATTGACAAAATTTTGTGCATGCAAAGTTGCCCGCCAACGCACATTCTAGCCCCAATTTTAATATTTATTACATATTTTTATATTAGCTTTTTTATGCATGTTAACATTTTAAACAATGATAAAACATATCAACAAGTAAAATAAAATTATAATCAACAAGTAAAATTTTTTTTGGTAAACTATATAAAAAAGTAGGCATTCAGATTGTTTTGTCAATTGTGGTAGCCCTTACCCAGAAAAAGTTTGGAGACCCCTGATCTAATCATTGCTGCAATATACACATTCATTTGCTAACTGTAAACACTATTTATACTAACAACTTTGACATAATTATGCATTTTCTGTAAAGCAGCTTTGAAGCAATATGCATTGTTAAAACCTCTATATACAGTACAAATAAATATTAATTGAATCGTTCAATTGAATTAAATGTTTAACAATTCTTTCCTATGTAATTACTTGTGTTTAAAAAGTTTTAAAATACTTATTTTTACTTATATTTTTTCCAGATTTTTAAATAATAGCGAAGTCAATAAACTATGACATTACACAAGTATTACTCTATAGATTTATGTTGTGAATAAAAAAATGTTACACACTCTTAGAACGGATGTGTTAAAAACAACACAATCAGTGTTAGTGTCACAATTCTCTGTGCCCTCATGTTTTTCCCCTGTATTCACCATCTGGACTTCATTCCCCATGATCCTTCACTCTTCTCACCTGATCTTCATTTGTTATCATCACACCTGCCAGCAATCTTCATCAGTCACCTTATATATACTCTGTTTGTCTTCTTCACCTTGTGGGTCATTATTTACTGTAGTTGATGTTAGAGGCATACTCCTGTTCCATGTTTCTGTTTTAGTTCCAGTCTATGTTATTCACTAAAAGTATTACATTTATCTTCTCCGTCTTCATCTCACCTTCATCATCCACCTCACCCTGACGGTTAGTTTAGGGAAATCACACTAAATGCGTTGTCTCAGAATACATCTATGTGTATTATTAATTAATTAAAAGCATAACATAAAAATGCATAAAAAACACATAATTTCTTAGAGTGGCAGAGCACCTACGAAGTATCCCCAAATTTGAATTTGCAAAATTATGCTCCTTGTCATTTATCAGTGACCTTGAGATCTCACCCTGAGATGATTCTTAAGCAATATTGAAAGAATTCCCATCTATTATAAATTCTTATTGCATGTTTCTCTTTATTTTTTATCCAAGTATCCATTTAAACCAAATTAAGTAGTTTTAGTAGTTTTAATTAAATACATTAATATGTTGGCAGTTACGTTTTTATCTACAAAAATGGTCATTTCAAACATACACATTGAGATTTAAAAGATTTTTACGATCATCTGAAACACTCCAATCAATGTAACAAATTCCCAGTTCCATTTTTTTTTTGTATAATCAATTTGGCTTTACAAGTCTTTTCAACTTGTTTTTTTTAATCTTTACTAGTGATAAGTTGATGTAATTTATAAAATAAAGTTAAGCTAATTCAACTGTATTTTTATAGCAACTCATATTTGCGATTCTGGAACACAAAACCATTTTTTATTAATAAGCTTTTCGTTAATGAATAGTTTGTACAACTAATTGAAAATCTGGAATATGAGGGTACAAAAAAAACCTTTCTGAGAATTGAGAACAATTTTAAAATATTCCAAATTATGTCATAAACAACACATATTACTAATAATTAATACATTTTGATGCACTTATGGTAGGCAGTTGACAAAATATATTCATGGAACAAGCTTTATCCTAATCAGGGCCGGAGTTGGACTCATTTTCAGCCCAGGAGTTTTATGCCTTTAGACCGGCACATTTAGGTTATGACTTAATAAAATAAAAATTATTAATTCCTAAGGTAGGCCTACCTTGTGTCAAAAAAAAGCAAATATATAATGGACTTTCAACATTTTGTTTTACTTGAGAAAACGTCATATTCATAAACTTATTTTTTTTCCAATAAACTGATTTAAATAGACGCGCGGCAAGCGCACCCAAATATAAAGGCATCTACAAAACTCGTGTTCACAAACGAGGGCTTTGAAAAGCAGAAGAAAACGGCGCATCCTGCATTTTTCGTGCGTTTTTAGATGCGTTAATGGACCCTAATGCAACAATTATCCCAATAAGTGGTCGGGACTCGTGATATCAACTTCGGACATCTCCCATCCACAAATTACGCAAGTGGGGCTGCTGTACTTGCTGGGAGCCTATGGACAGCAACCTTCGTGGCATGACAACACCGGCCCTCGTGGCCAAAAAAAAAAAACAGATTAGCCCACTAGGAATTCCTCCCTATGGCCATACCGGGCCTGATCCTAATGATTTTTGGCAACTCATCATTTGTAAAGATAAAACTATTAAGTTGAATTGAGTTGTATCCAGGTTGATTATAGGTTAAAATGTAAGAATTTTTGTTACAGTCAAATGCTTTAAACCTTTCTAATGGTCGCTTTGTTTTGACAGTCAAGTTAAGACGAGTTAAACACACTCACATACAGTGAACCAGATATTAAGCGGCTTGTTGTGAAACATTTTAACAAGGTCAGATTAGCATTACTTGTGGACAACACATCCCTAACTCTTCATCCTGAGGAGCTCAGCCTGTGAGCTTCTAATTGCTGCCATTTGCGCTTTCACGGTCCGAGTTTACAGCAGCATTACAGTCATGAAACTGCAACGATGAAAGCTGCATCGCAGTCCCACGACACTGCTGAGGGAAAACATCGATCAAGACAGCCAGTCAAACAACTATATTTAACTCTGGCTGAAATGTGTCTGTGACTGTGAGCATGATGGGATTACAACCGCACCCGGTGTCTCTAACCAAATTTCCATCCGGCTCGGCATCGATTTCACCGGAGAGCCGAGAAACAGCCGGAGAGAAGCCGTGCCCGGAATGATCTGAGAAGATTACCGCAGAAGGACGTCTACATCCCCTAATGAGTTTTAGTAGATGCACACATAGTTTGTTTTCGTCTTACTTTGTCTGCAAATATATTTGTGTCTGAGTCTGGGTGTGTGGTTGCATCTGCTGATGCCACTTTCTGCCTCTTTTATGAGCCCTGTAACAGCAGAGATACCTCAACTAGTTTCAACCACTTTACTTGGCCTTAAACCAATAGCCTTCAGAATAATCACATTTACTTTAACACTTTCGCCCGCCTCCCTCATCCCCTCACCTGTTTAGCGTCAGAACAGCTTTAAGAGCTTCTAAACTGAAACCGTTTCATGCCACTAAAGTAATTTCTGGGTCCCGGTTGCAATAAAACAACACTCGGTTGTCCGGAAAATTCCGGCAGAATCAATCCAAACAGCATTTATTTAATCCCGCTAAGGGTTGAAGGAAATTCAGCATAAATGATGATAACAGACGCGGTCGCCTGTGATTTTGCTGATAATTGTGGTTTTGTGATTGATAGGACAATTTCGCTTTACAGAGCATGAGAGAGTATAGACATAAACCGGCCCTCCGTCATGAAATCCCTGTCCCCAACAGCGCCCCTGTACCAATATACTAAATATAACCACAATCGGTGTAATATCCCAAACAAGCTCATTTTAAATAAGAATTATATTCATTCAAAAGCTGTGTACACCATGTTATAGTCTTATTGTTTTAGCTTTATTGTAGAGGAACATCTGATTGCTCCCTGAGGCCAATCGATAGGAAAATGTACCTCAGTCACAGACTTTAGTCTATAACACAGTTAAAGGAAAGACTTGGGACATTTTTATTCATACGGTGCTTTTTCTTTTAAAAACCTTTTCATCTTTAATATGACCAGACGTAATTACAGGAATCAGGACTAATATCAGAGAACGGCTCATTATGCAAAAACGCTCGATAAGTTGCTTAATACTCAGACGTTTCGGCTCATTAAAATTAGCTTACAGTTCAGAAATGTCTGAAACTTCATATGCCAAGGTCACACGGACCACATCTGATGTAAAGCCACAATTAATATTTTTATAATATGCTTTTCTTTCTATTATACTTTTCACCT
The DNA here is from genome assembly GCF_027580225.2 of Misgurnus anguillicaudatus. Lineage (NCBI taxonomy): Eukaryota > Metazoa > Chordata > Actinopteri > Cypriniformes > Cobitidae > Misgurnus > Misgurnus anguillicaudatus. The sequence continues at coordinate 34,119,396 of NC_073351.2, read as the reverse complement.
CCCTCACTTTCAGTTATTATTTAAATCATTACTTTGTTTTACTTATGAAAACTGTTCTGGTTAACATTTAAATCAGGGTGCGATTTGTTGGGAGGAATGGGGGATTACCCCCCTCTCGTCTTTATATCCCTGTCTCTGATTTATTATTTTTTATCACCCCCCCCCCATGATTAATGGTCATATAAACAGCCTAAAATAAAGATAATTTAATATAAGTTAAATCGCTGTTTAGTGCCAACAACAGTAAAGTCAGGAATGGTGTACTGTCAGCGCTTCAGCTCTTTGTAATGGTGCGTTCATACCAGACGCAGAGTGATTTACATGTTAAATCAATGCAAAGACACCAATAGGCATCCTGCGGTGCAGTAAACGCGAATGGCGCGTTCTGCGCAAATTGAGCATTGTCGCATGATCTGCGTGAGTTGAAAAATCTGAATTTCCGTGCCGCGTGAACCAATCCGGAGCTTTCTCTAGCAATGACTTGATTACAGGAAGGAAGCGGAGGCAGAAAAACAAAACGTCAGTGGAGGACAATCATCATCGCTACACGAAACATCTTTGTACTTTAACAGGAATTAAAAGGATCTTGTTTGGAAGAAAGTGATTGAGAAGGTCAAAACAATCTGGTAAGTTTACTCAATTTGAGCTATATGAGCCCCTCCCATGACACGTATTTACGCGTGAATGTCTCAAATGACTAGAATTTCACATGCAAATGAAGTGAGTAAACTCAAAATGTTCCAGCGTCCAACTCATAGACTATAAAAAAGATGGACGTTCGCTCTCTTCCATTGGTGAAAAGTGAAGCCGCCAGTGTCCCGATACAGCGCTGATATCTTGGGTCTTGAGTCTTTGCAGTAGCGATTTCGGGACCACTCCTGCGCAGTAGTGAGCAGGAAGTAAAGCCGCGAAATCAAGGCCCCGCCCTCGCTCTCGCAGAATTGCGCATATCACAGCTGTCAATCATGACGTCACGCCACCGTTTTTATAGCATTAAGTAACTAACTAAAAACAAACACTTGAATTTACATCCGTGTGATTAAAACTACAGTAAATGACAAAAATCAGCTTTGGAAACAAGATAATTGAAGTGTAATTAAATTGTTTAGTTGGTCTTAAGTCCCATATTGAAAAACATAGGAAGGCGGGGTTTATAACCTACACTAGAACCAGTCACTGGGGTGCGATTGAGACGTTTTGACTTCACTTTTCAGCATGCTTGGTCCAACTACGCGTGAATAACACGTTTATGCCGCCTCTTCCGTGTCGGGTGTGAACGCACAGTCAGAGCATCCGACTCTCATACCACAGCGGTTCGAATCCATCTCAGAGCGGGTGCAAGTAGCTTAATACCGTGAATAATCAACATAAGCCCATGGTTCATTATTTATTTTCATAAATACAAATACTTGAAAAAGAGTTTTATCATACATGACAGCGGGGAGATATTTCTAATAAAAATCCATGCATAAATAGGCATTAAAAAGAAATGTGTTTCAAGTAAGTACTGTAAGCTGGACTTAAAGAATGATGAATGTTTTGGTTCCGATAATAAAGGCCGCCTTTTCTCGATGTCTCTTCGGATCCGTATCGAGACATTTACGTTCGATACATCGTCTCATTTTTAAGGTTGCTCTTGATGGCTGTTTATTCCGAAGGCCCTTATTGAGAAACGTTATCAATAAAAGCTCCAGCTATCACAAGCATGAGCACAAAGGTCACGACCTGAGCCACAGATAACTCAATCCCATGGATCCCTGTCCTCACTCGATGGAATTGAGTTCAGCCGTGGCAATCAATGTGCGCATGTTGACATTTGCCAGACTCGCTATTTATTTTGAAAGCAAAATGGATCTGTGAGAAACAAAAACAAACACCTGATAAAAGGGAAAAAGTGTTTTCATGGCTCCATAACCACGGAAGTGACCTTCACTGAATGTAGCCTTTCATAGAAAGACTGGCGAGGGCCCGGGGGAACAAAGACCGCTGTGTGTCTCTGCTGTAATTACTCCTGAAAGTATCTTCATGCGGAGCCATCCATCAGCTGTTTTCAAAACCCATCCTGCGCTCCTTTAATCTCATCTGTTTTTAAGCACAGCGGAATCACAGTGAATTTTTCCTTCACCAATGCTAAATTCGGAACTTGTCGTTTTCGTTGTTTTAGTTATAAAAATTTGTTGGAAATGCTTTAACCATATAGCACCTTAAACAGGCGAAGAAACCTCGGCTAAATCTTCCGTGCACATTTCCAGGAGATGAGACTCTTACGTCGGCCCTTCCAGGGATTCATCTGTTGCTGGCACGCATCTTTGCAAAACACACCTGCTGAGACCATGCGTCCATGTGTTTCACACCTGTTCAGATTCACGTGCACAAGTCAAAGTCAAAAGCCAGCAGCATGGCATTAATAATTGCATCTTGATTTGCGACTTCATTTCTAACCTGTCCCATCGTCAGCACCCCAGGGACCCCGCGATGTGCCATTAGTTTGGAGACCTCTGCCTTTTCAACACCATATATCCCTCCGTCCCGATCGCTCTCTTAACGCATTAATAAAGATGACATTAACTGGATTTATTGTTTCCCTGTACTCGCTACAAAACAAGAGTGAGGTCATGGAAATGAGATATCACCTCTGTTCATTGATTTGCTGGTGGCTTAATAAAATTCTAGAAATTTTAATATCAATAAAATATTGAAATTGAACTGTTGGCAGTTGGACAAACAGTCAGGAAGAGGCATTCTGGTGAAAACACATTATCAGGAGTTTTCTTCAACTTTATGTTAGTAAATCTCATGAAGAAAATACAGAGCAAATGCATATAGCATGCAGAATGAACAAGATCCGTATATTACACTATTATGGTAACTAATTGCATTTACCCTTAATCTGTGCATCTTTCTAGACCACAGTAATGAGGATTACAATACAGTAATGAGGATCAGATTTGGTTCATATTACAGTATTAGGAATCAGATTTGGTTTATCTTTACAGTAATGAGGATACGATTCGGTTCACGTAACAGTAATAAAGATTATATTCCGTTCCGATTACAGTAAAGAGGATAAGATTCGGTTCAGATTACAGTAATAAGGATCAGATTTGGTTCAGATTACAGTAATGAGGATCATATTCAATTCAGATTACAGTAATGAGGATCAGATTTGGTTTATATTACAGTAAAGAAGATCAGATTTGGTTCAGATTACAGTAATGAGGATCAGATTTGGTTCAGATTACAGTAATGAGGATCATATTCAGTTCAGATTACAGTAATGAGGATCAGATTTGGTTTATATTACAGTAAAGAAGATCAGATTCGGTTCAGATTACAGTAATGAGGATCAGATTTGGTTCAGATTACGGTAATGAGGATCAAATTTGGTTCATATTACAGTAATGAGGACTAGATTTAGTTCACATTACAGTAATGTGGATTACATTTGATTCATGTTACAGTAATGAGGATATGATTTGGTTCAGATTACGTTAATAAGAATCAAATTTGGTTCAGATTACAGTAATGAGGATTGGATTTTTTTACATTACAAAGAGGATCAGATTCGGTTTAGATTACAGTAATGAGGATCAGATTCAATTCACATTACAGTAATGTGGATTAGATTTGGTTCATGTTACAGTAATGAAGATCAGATTTGGTTCAAAATACAGTAATGAGGATCAGATTTGGATCACATTACAGTAATGTGGATTAGATTAGGTTCAGATTACAGTAATGAGGATGAGATTCAGTTCATATTACAGTATTAAGAATCAGATTTGGTTTACTTTACAGTAATGATAATTAAATTAGGTTCACATTACAGTAAAGAGGATCAGATTCAGTTCAAATTACAGTAACGAGGATCAGAATTGTTTCAGATTACAGTAATGAGGATCAGATTTGGTTCAGATTACAGTAAGAATCAGATCTGGTTTAGTTTACAGTAATGAGGATTAAATTAGGTTTACATTACAGTAATGAGGATTAGATTCAGTTCACATTATAGTAATTAGGATCCGATTCGGTTCAGATTACAGTAATGATGATCAGATTTGGTTTATATTACAGTATTAAGAAACAGAATGGGGTTTACAGTACAGTAATGAGGCGCTGACATTTGGTTCAGATTACAGTAATGAGGATCAGATTCAGTTCACATTATAGTAATTAGGATCCGATTCGGTTCAGATTACAGTAATGATGATCAGATTTGGTTTATATTACAGTATTAAGAAACAGAATGGGGTTCACAGTACAGTAATGAGGCGCTGACATTTGGTTCAGATTACAGTAATGAGGATCAGATTCAGTTCACATTATGGTAATGAGGATCAGATTTGATTGAGATTACAGTAAAGAAGATCAGATTTGGTTCACGCTACAGTAATGAGGATTATATTCAATTCACATTATAGTTAAGAGGATTAGATTTGGTTCACAATACAATAATACGAATCAGATTTGCTTTACAGTACAGACATGCGGATAAGATGTGGTTCACATTACAATTTGCTACTGACACTTGAGATATGGATAAAAGTGTTTAATTGTTATGAAATGTCTCTCTGCAAACACAAATCTTGAGGTACCTTAAAATAGACTGTTTTATTATAATATTACAGTAGACAATTAGCAAAATAACAAGTTCTTACAGTGCTGCTGCTGGTGGGGATGTGTAAAGGAGAAAAATATGCAGTGAGGCATAGTCAGATTAAAGTGAAAATATTCAGATTTAGTGAAATGGTCCATTAATTTTGTCATTAATTCCATGATGTGAATAAAGCTTGTGATGTTACCACATTTTTAAGTCACCTCCCGAAATATTTTTGTATTCTTTATATGTAGAGCATGCTTTCCCTGAAACATCCTAATTCAAATCACTATTGAAAATCACTTTGTTATGAAAGTGTTTCGTAAGTACATAAATGTAAATCTAATTTGAGAAAGCAGAGTGCCAAAGCAATCAATCCTTTCCTGTGCTGTTAAATCTGTTTGTACAGAAGGTAGATGAGAAACCAGAACACAGTCACAGCCAGGTGCGGTACGGATGCCCACAGCGTGGCCAAAACATACACAGCATTGGCTGTAAGAATCGAACAGCTGTTTATTTCTCCAGTCACTCATTTGTAGCAACAGAGTCCCAATGAAAAATTCATGCTCTCGGAGCGAAAACTAAAACCTCCTGCCCTTAAATGGTTGTAACTAACCACATGAACACACTTATGTATAAAACACGATCTGTAACACCATTATAAATCTTTTTTTTTATATTTTAAGCATATGCTGTATGCTTTGGATTTATCTGAAAGCATCTCTCTTCTTCAGCCCTGCGGTGGATGCAACAGAGGCCGGACACTTTCTAAAACACTCAAAAACACATTATTGGGTCAATGTCGTGTAAACCCCGGTATTTACTGTGGCAGCTTCGCTTACCGCCTGAAGACAAACAAAAGTGGGTGACTTAATAGTCGCACCATATCATTCGCTCTCTCTCCTTCTCTTCAAAAGTTTAAGTGCAATTCCCTCTCAAAAGACTCACTTAACCTCTTGGAGGATCTTTCATTAAAATTTAAAGGCCACTCAGAGAAGGTCAATGCTCTGTTGGACAGATTAAGAGCTGTGAAGACAGAGAACATTAGTTTGAATGTCCGTTCATCCTCACATCTGCTGTTATGAGAGCTATTAGCTGGGACTATCTATAAAAACTACACGTCTATAGCTGTCCACCTTACAACAGCCTTTTTAACAATCAGATGTGTGAAATGTGTCAGAAACATTTTAAACCAGCTTAAGGTTGAACCAAGGATGTTGGCTTGACTAATGGCCTGACCAAACTGGTAAGGTCTGCTTTCATGAGTTTAAAAGGAGTTTGGGACTTTGACAGCTTGGCAGACCAGTTGCTTGACCAGGTTAAGAGACCAGTAAACCATCTTAGAATGGTAAAGTGTTTTTTCCAGCAAGAAGATGATAAGGGTATGGCCTGACATCACCTTTATAACAACTTAATATAGGAACAAAATAATGACAGCTTGTATTTACAAAAACTGTTTTGCAATTTGGGTGTTTTAGGGAGGAGTGCAAGTTTAGAGTATTTAATGTCAGTATAGACGGTTTCAGCAATAACAACATAAACAAACTGCTTTCGTGAAAAAAAAAAACGTAACTTCCGGTAAACTCAACAAAGAATCAATGATAACAGAGTCCTTTTAGAGTAGTTTATGTCTGATAACAAGCCAAGTAATCAACAAGTAGATTTCCCTTAGTTTAAATCATAGCTAAAGCATATCAAAAACTACACTCGTCTTTAGGAAATGAGGTATTTGTTCCAGAGTTCAGTTTAGCAACTAGCCAGTCCTTCTGAAAAAAAAAGATCAAAGACCAGCCTAATTCCCGTGCTGGTCCATGCTGGTTTGGTGCTTGTTTAGCTGGTGGTCACTAGCATACCAGCACCAAAACACAACATATGCTGGTCTTGCTGGTATGACCAGCATGATCGGAGCATTTAAGTATTTGAGCTGGAACCATTTATAATACCTACACGTCTATAAAACGTGTAGTTTTATAGAAAACTACATATAAAAAATAGCTGTAATTATGCAGCGGGTTGCCAGTAACTTACTGTAGAAGATAAAGACTGAAAATGTTTCATGTTCATTCATCTTTGAACAAGCTGTTGCCAGTAAATAACATACATGTAAAATCTACAGTAAGTTACTGGCAGCTAGTTGCCAGTAATACTGTTATTTCTACAGATTTGTTTTACAGTGGCTGATGACCACCAGCTTAACCAGCACTAAACCAGCATGGGAATTATGCTGGCCTATGCTGGTGTTCACCAGCAAACCAACACCAAAACACAACATATGCTGGTCTTGCTGGTATGTTGTTGTTTTTTAGCAGGGAGAGCATTAAACAAACAGAGACCGAAAGTTAAGTTCTGTCGCGTCACCACACGTGTCCGATGAAACCGTCTATAATAGGCTATATTAAACCACAGGGCTGTTGAATGCCTCATTCCCGATCATATAAAACTAGACCAAATTAATACTGCACAAATTCAAAGTATAAATTCTGATAGGCCAGCTTGTTCACATTTTTCTCAACACTGCAAAAAACTCCATCTAATAAATATTCATAAGTATAATAAACCCTAAAACACAATCTATATTACACACACACATTTTTTTGTTTGATTTTTAAAGCTGGCACTTTAAAGTAAAATAGAATTGCATTGTAAAGACCTGTTTTTATTGATTTTAGAGGTCAGCTGTTGTTGTTGGAGTGAAAGCTTTCTAAGTTGTTAGCAGCTGTCAGTTATTCATGACATATACAATCTAATACATATTCATAAATATAATAACCCATTTTATTAATATATATATATATATATATATATATATATATATATATATATTAGTGCTGGGCAAAGATTAATTGCAAATTAATCACATACAAAATAAGAGTGATTTTTTTTATGATTGTGCGCTATGTGTAATTATTATGTGTATATATAAATACACACACATTCATGAATGCATTTAAAAAAAAAATTACATGTATGTATATGAAGAGTTTCGTTGCAAAACGAGATAAATCCATTTTTTTACATTTTTGTCAAAACATGTTTATTATTATGTTATCATGTTATTTTTTTGTTTTATGGTGCTACTTAGCTGAATTTTTTAAGTTATGAAGGTTTAAATCAAAACAAACCAACTGCAGTTGAATTAAAATTAATTGGAATGCACAACCAAAAAACGAGATTTCTGAACAATTAAAAAACGGAGTTATCTCGTTTTGCAACGAAACTCTTTATTTATTTATTTATTTATTTATTTATTTATTTATTTATTTATTTATTTATTTATTTATTTATTTATTTATTTATTTATTTATTTATTTATTTATTTATTTATTTATTTATGTATTTATTTATTTATGTATTTATTTATTTATGTATTTATTTACTTATTTATTTATTCATTTACTTATTTATACCACAGGGCTGTTGAAAGTTTTATTCTGATTGGTTGAGAAATGTTCTACAGGTATGCATTATTTTGAATAATTGGCTCCGCTCCCTTGAGTTATTTGAAAATAATGCGGTAACATACAATAAGGTCTCATTTGTTAACATTAGTTAATGTATTAACTAATATGACCTAAGCATGAGCAGTACATTTGTTAACAAGATCTGAATAATTTATTAGTACATGTTTAAATTAACAAAGATAAGAAAATGCTTTATAAGTGCAGTTCATTATTAGTATATGTTAACTAATGTAATAAAATGTTAACTATTAAACCTTATTGTAAAGTGTTACCAATAATGCATACCTCACTTCGCATCGTGCTGCATTATCACATTGAGTGTGGATTATTTTCTAATTTAATGGCCTGTCGTGAATCATTCCTTACACACACACACACACACACACACACACACACACACACACGATAGACACCGGAACTAAATGCATTTTAGTATGAAAGCAGTGGGCTTAATGTGCGGAAGTGTAGCGCAGACGATGACGTATAATTTGCCTGTATGTCTCACTGCCGCTTGTCTCAGCAGAATTGCCTTCGGCGAGGCACTTAGATTCTTCACATCTCTTGCAACACATCTGCAGCAAACTGACGCAAGATCTGCTCTCCACATGCTGCTTTTATAGCTAAAACAATAGCACAAAAGACACGAGTGAAGCAGCTGCTGTTATTTCCACACTATCTAACTGAAGTAATTCTCTAACAACTAACAGAATGCTTAAAGCAGGTTTCACTTCAACATCCTTCCCCAAAACACAACATTCGGTGATACATTGCAGATACCCCGAGTAATGATTACAATTTGTTTACGTCTTGGAATGTTTTAAAAGTTTATCACAGACTCTTGGATTAAACCTGAATGTCTGTTAATCATCCACCGAAGGCTGTACATCAGTCTCAAGTCAGCGCTTTCAAAGATTTTCATCTGCTCCGTTCATCTAGAGCTAAATGATCCTCTCGTAACCGCTGCGAGCAGAACATCAATAATTCACCTACGCATCTGATTCTCTCAGCAGATGAACGACCCGGCCGGTCGTGTGTTCTCAATCCTGTCATTTCTCCTGTACGTGTGCGTTTCATTTCAGCTGTAATTAGAAGACAATAGCGTACAGATTCTGTACTGTGAAGCTCTTGCAAAAGATTAACAGCTTGCAGAAGAACAGCAGCAACAGAAAGCTTTACCTCAGTCATGGCAAAGTGAATAGTGCATGTGCTCACAGCGATGCAGGTTCAGATCTGGCATACATCTTGTCCTGTATCCGTACAAATAAAAGTACATGCACAGATTTATAGGAAAACTGAGGATTTCCCATGTTAATGCTGGCATTAGAGGATTTGCCTGACAAACCCACCCAATATTTGTTCTGAGGGGTTTATAGAGAATTTAAAGGGGCCATGGCATGAAAATCTGACTTTTTCCATGTTTAAGTGCTATAATGTTCCCAGTGCTTCTATCACCCTAGAAAATGTGAAAAAGATCAAACCAGTAACTTAGTTTTGGTAAGCATGTGAAAAATTAAGTCATTAAAATTTGGCTCTCCTTATGATGTCATAAGGAGATCTTATTATAACAATACCACCCCTTAATCTGCACTATCAAACCACGGCACTGCCATTTAGTGCAGAGAGAGAGAGAAAAAATATTTGACAGCAGAATTGAGTTTGAATTGCATCAAACCACCATCATTGTGATCAGTGTTTGCACTTCATCCGCTCATTTGCATTTTAAAGGATACACCCAAAACGGCACATTTTTGCATACAAAGTGGCAATTTTAGCATGCTATAATAAATTATCTATATGGTATTTTGAGCTAAAACTGTGCTCTGGGGACACCAAGGAGTTATTTGACATCTTAAAATAATTATTTGTGACATGTCCCCTTTAAGGATTCAGTGTGGTTGACATGATGTTTGCAGATGGCTACTCATTGTTTTATGATCAAAGCTGCTATCCACCTGTTTCTTGACGTAAATGCGGGCGCCGCCATCTTTGAGCTTTACTGTTTATGACTTCCGGTGAGCTAATAAAGCTAATGGTAGTCTATTGCCAAGGACTCAAGTGTGCTGTTTTGACTGTCTGTTTAATGTTTACTATGAAATCCAAGAAGACCAACATCATTTGTGCAGTTAGGGGGTGCCATAATAGCTAATACAAACGCAGTAAATCTCTACAAAACTTTTATTTTAACCATACATGCACAAGAACTGAATGTGTATGTGGCAGACATGCACTCATTATCTGTATTTACAAATCCATCCAGTAAAACCTTTCATAGAAACTACCAGTAAACAATAAATACAATAATTGTTTAAAAACAACTAATATTATGCTGATAAAAATATGCTGATTTATTTGATTTATACTGCTACTATATATTATTACAAAAATGTGATTACAGTACAGAATATATACAACATAAACTGCTTAGTTAATGTTTATAATAGTTTGTAATGTGTTTGTGCATGCTTTTGTCATATTTTAAATGAAAAAGCAAATACTTTAACTCATTCACCGCCAGCCTTTTTGAGAAAAGTTGCCCCCCTGCATTTTTGTGATTTTAACAAAAGTTTCACAAAATTCCTTGCAGGAAAAATTATCTTCTATAAATATATAAACATACAAATTATATCAAATTAAAGAACACACTCTCTGCTTTCACACAAACAATAAACAAACAAACAAAATGAGGAAAAACGTTTCATTATATATTTACTTTTTCCACTTAATTTAACCACTGAAATATGGATATTTCTCTTCAAAAATACAACATTTTGAGCAAAAAGCTTAAAAAATTGCATTTTTGTAAAGGAATTTATGTTAGAGATCAGATTCAGAATGACTATCAAACTTAAAGGGAGTTAAAATAAATCATTAAATCTTTTTAACTTCCGTTTTTTATAAATTCGGTTTGGATCTAGTGGATAAAAGCGGTATTACACTTTCACTTTGAAATTCGTACAGAAAGGCATATTTATTATTTAAATATTAACTCATAATTGACGAGATAACTCGTCAATGGCGGTGAATGAGTTAAAAAGCAAATAATTTCAGAAGCTCAGGTCTCCACCTAGTGTGTGTAAGAAGTGATGCAATATTTTAATTAAACAAAAAACAATACTTAATACATGGAGTAGTTTAATATGTTTATTATGGTTTGTTCAAATAACTTACAATGTGTTGAATGAGAAAGATACTGCTGACTGTGTCGGACAGTGTGAAGCTTGACGTGTCGCCATAAACAAGTCCATTAAAAATTGCCGTTTAAAAAAAAAATCACACCAGAGGGACAGTTGTGACATTTTAAACCATCACCTGAAAAGTTAAAAACATGAAGTCTTGGTAAATTCCATGTACAAACACTCCACTGACTTTCCCATTGTAAAAATACTGGTATATCTCTGTGCTTTTATATTTGCGCATTGAAGACCCGTAACCTCCGATCAACAACAAGAAATGATTAAATATATCTTCATATATCTTAATCCTCACACTGCTTCATACATGGCAGGTGTAAGTTAGTAAATATTAACTGTTTTATCATGTTTAATGCGTGCTCCCACTACACTGTTTTCTACCGGCTGGATATTGAACCAGAAGTATCGGACCGGAAAGGAAATACATCACATCACTTACTTCCGCATTCGAGAAAAAATGTGGATATGATTGGGCCTCTCAATAAGGTTTTGATGTTTTATTTTGCCTGTCAATGAGGTTTTGTTTTGCTTGTTCAATCATGCATCAGGTGGAAACCTCAACACCATTTAAAGTTCTTACAAATCATTAACTGGTGGCCAGTAAGTACAGTAGATTAAACCACAGTGTTGAAATCTTTAGAGATTGTTGATCTCCTATATTCGGTCTAAATGGTTGGTTGACCTTTGAAGCTCAGTGCCCTCTTAATACCCAGACCTCCATTCACCAGCCTGTTCATCTCTCTGCAGAAGCTCTGCCAGTCTTTTTATTTGGCGCCATCGTGATCAATATTCCCTTATATCCACTCTGAAGACTTTGTACAGTGAGTTCATTGAGTTGAAAAAGGACAAGATTGCACAGAGCTCAGCAAACAGATAAATTATGCCGATTGTGAGTCTGCAGGGCAGACGGCGATGGAAAGTGTTTGAAAGAGTTGAGGAGGATTGGCACAAGGATGCTAAGTGTTAATGAATTATTGATCCAGCTTAGCTGATGATTTTCTGATCTCTAGATCCAGGAAAGAGACTATGTGACTCTCAACACACTGAGAAACTAATAACATTGCCTGTTATTTCCTTACAACACAGCCCTGTCCTGTCACCCTGCAGGTGTTTGTGGATTACATCACTGTTTGATCACAGAATGAAATGGTCAAATCTCTTTTAGTGTTAGATATCACAGCCACAGTCCATTTATCGACTGACCGGCTATAACCTAATCACAGGATTTGTTAAAGATTGCCTGTTTTGTGGCTTTAAAGCTTTGCAAAACTCTTGAATCTAAAAAGCAACTTAAAAGTTGTTTTTTGTTGTTCTTTTAAGGCACTTAGTAATCAGTAAACTAAACATCTGCATGCAAAACAGGATATTCAGCTTTGTTTTCTGAGTCATGCCTGTGAAATAATCAGTGGTTAAAACTTTTAGGTGAACACAAATTCTGATTAGAAAGTCTAAACTTTTCCTCTATTTATTTTCGGGTGCAATTATTTGAGCACATTTTATCCACGTCAGTCTATAATTGTGGCATCAACAATTTCAGAGAAAGCAGCCTCTAAATTGCATGTAAAAAACAACTGTGTTTGGTGCTTTACATATCAATCAAATGATCATCATATGAAGAAATCAAAAATCCCATTTGTTACACAGAACAAAGCGGAAATACAATACAGACCACGGTTTTGAAAACTCATCCTGTTGCTGATGGGAAGATCCCCGATATTAATGTCTGTCTGCTGCACAACGCCTACAGTAATAGTGTTGTTTGGCAAACCAGGGACTACACTACATTATATTCTCCTCGGCCTACACCCACAAACAGAATGAATTCTGGGATGTGCTGATCTTAATCAATATCATACATTTTATTTACAGGAATCTACTAGTATGGGGTGAGTCCGGTTTACTTCACCATATACTTCCACTTAAAGTTAAGAGTTTTCAAAAAGCATTAAAATGTCCTGTATCTGATAGTGATATGTATATTAATGACAGACAGAATGATGGTCAGACAGATAGACCCAATAACAAAACATGATGACTGAACGGACGGAAGTAGATAGATACACAAACAGAAAAATCGATGGATGGACAGACATGTTAGATATACAGACAGACAGAGTAATTAATGAAAAGATAGACAGACTAGCAAAACACACACAGATAGACAGACAAACAGAACAATCGATTAACAGACAGACAGACTGAGAAATTGATATACAGACAAATGTGACACATGCTGGCAAAATTAGTTGTGAGCAAATTTTCAAACAGGGCTCGAAATTGCGACCAAAATTTAACCTGTGTGACCTTAAAATATATTTGGGAGCATTTGTGCGACTGCCTATCAATCGAATTTCACAATTTAATTCTTGCGTTTAATGAAGACTGCAGATTGGCTAATATGAGCGTCAATCATTCCTTGTTGCCGCGCTAACTGACATTGGTATGACGTAAAGCGTGAAATTGTGAAAAGACGAACCGCGAGTAAGAAAACGAACCGACTACAGCCAATGTTACTACTGTAATTGATTACGACAATCTGGATTCAAATGTGACTTCACCACCAGAAAAGAAACTTAATGTAAAGATTTCGAGTGGCTTTGCTCGAGTGGCTGTAAATCCTGTGGAGCGGAGGTTGCAGGTAAAACGGCGTTGGTTGCGGCATACACATATTTTAAGCGCGAGACATTGCTTGAACCTTGCGAAAGTGCCAAAAAAGTGTCGTGACAAATGTGTTCACAGAAGGAGACACCGTCCTGTCTGTCAAAGAGTGTTTGATAGTGTATGTGCGCATGCGCAGCTTGATGGACATCCGACAAACATCCTAGTAGTCCATGTTGAGGTGAAACACATCAATTGTGATGGTATGTTTTTTTTTTATATTTTTAAAAACATTGCCTATTTAGTAGTAATAGCATTCTGGTAATGCAGTTATCATGTTTTTATATGAATAGGTTATTTTCATTGTCATTAATGTGCAATTAATGAACATAAGGAGCTTGATAAAATGCTTATTTTAGAATTTCAAATGGAACTCATCTGTTTTTGCAAATCAACTCTACATTTATTATAATATATAAAACATGTTTCTTTAAAAATAAAACACCACCACTGGGCTTTACACATCCTATGGCCAGGATTTGAAATATGGTGTTTTTTTTTTTAACACAACAAAAAATTTAGATTTTCGTGTTACGCTTGTTTTTATTAACTATACATGACTATGACCTCTTTAATATGTAACTGCAAACATATTTTGTAATTTATCTTTGTAAAAAATAATGAAATTATATTTTCATTTTAAATTTCAGTTTTATCAAATGTTTCAAAAGCAACCAACAGTACAAACTTTAATTCAACAGTTTGAACACTATGAAAATTAAATTAAATAAAATTAGAATAATATAAATGGTACAAAAGTGAGTTATTTATATTTTTAATAAAATAAATCTATTAATAAATACATTGTAGTTGTGGTGCTTCTTAATTTTTGGATGGTGCGCCCTAAATGATTGCTGGTGCTCCTAACTCTTTAAAGTCTTCAAACGATATATGATTTGTTGGAATCTGACAAATAATGACAAAGCTACAAGCGTTTGAAATTGATAAAACAGTTCCAGCTTTTTTATGTTCACAAAAGTTTAATGCCTTTCAGAAAATGTTTTTCTTTAAATATATAAACATACATTATATCAAATAAAAGAACAGAAAAAAAATCATGCTACCTCATTTGTTTTCTTTTTATCACATCTCAAATATGGGTAGGTTTCTTCAAAAATACATTTTGAAGATAATTTGAGATAATTGCATTTTCGTGATGGACTTTTGATAGAGATCAGATTCAGAGTGATCATCAAAACATAAACAGAGTTCTTACTGTTTGCCCAAAGGGGATGTTTTCGGGTTTTATAAGTTGGGTAAGAGCGCCACCTGGTGGATAATATAGGAAATACGGATTGCCGGAAAAACTCGTCATTGGCAGGGAAATAGTTAATGACTATTAAGAGCATTGAGATTGCTAGAAAAGGCCTAACATACTTAATTTTAGTAAAAAAAAAAATCGACCAAAATCGACATTTATACTTTCCTTTGCCTCTAGCTCAAAATTATTTTTATTATGAGCACATTCTGACTCATTTTGCCAGCAAGGGTCACAATTAAACAAACATTCCAGCAAAACACAAACAGACATACTGTTAAATATACAGACAGAAATAAATGAAAAGACAGACAGACTAGCAAAACACACACAAAAAGACAGACAGACAGAGAAATTGATGTACAGACAAATAAACAGACGTACAAACAAATAAACAGACAGACCAGCAAAACAAAGACACACAGAGAGACAGACTGACAGACAGATTTGTATAAAAAGCTTTTATAAAGCAAAAATGAATTATGCAACACTAAAGAGCACACACACACATCAAACATTGTGATGTTTCTACAGTACTGTAGTTTCAGCCTGTGAATTGCCTGCTATTAAAATAGAGAATGACTCATTTGATTATTACATTGTCTGCAGGCATGACAGAACATGCGACAGGGTCTTTCCCAACAACCCTACACGTTATGCTTTAATAACTGCTATTAAACATGCCTTTAATCGTCCTTGTAAACCACTTACACTTGATCATTAAGCACATATACAATAATAAGAACTCTGACATGGACCATCAACCTCGTGAAAGTGATGCACATGTAAAACTTGCACATGGTTATAAGATAAACTGAGGGAAAGTAATGCAAGCTAATTCTCATAAGGCAAATAAACAACAGCACCACAGAAAGTCACGCTGGACCGAGCCGTGAACTAATTGTGTGAGAAGTTATCATAGGCTGCTCTGAAAAATGTACAAAATCAGAGTAAATGTGCTGTGTAGTCCAGAGTACAGAGACCATGCTATAGATCACACGTTGCTATTTCACACATACACACACACAAAAGGTTTTTCATTACCCAGAGATCCAAATTCAGCAGTTCTGCCCGGTCAGGGCTCATACATCAGACGTGTGACAAACAGCTGACCTACGGGTGAACGAGCAGCTCGGCGTTGGATGGGGATCATGGCTGGACACCGCAGGCCGCCCCGTTGACCAGCCCACTGCTCCGGCACCCGGTGACATGAATCACCCTGAACTACAGTACTGACAGGACAGAGTTATGAACACACATGCAGTATATGCTCGCCCGAGCGCTGAACACACATGGAAATAAACACACATCCTGTATACACAACCAGTCAGAAGTTTGAATTTCATTAAATTTATGTTGCTGTAGACTTTCTGATCTAAAGTTTTACAAAGTTTGCACTGCAGCCTCCATTTACTTGAAAAATCAATGACACTATTTTAACAGAGACTGACATTTCATTACAGAGGATAAATTACGCTATTTTTTAAAGAACGAAAAACTTTCAATTCAACAAATAAAATTGACAACTGTTAACATAAAAAGTTACAGATGAGGTCTCTCAAATATCTCAATTGAGGTGGACTCTATACAGATAGACATACAGAAAGAGAAATATGGACAGACAGACACATGCAGACAGATGAATATAGACAGATAGATTGATAAATGGATGGATAGACACACAGAAAGACAATGTACAGGACAGACAGACAAATATGGACAGACATATAA